>NW_022111368.1:28525174-28553632 GCF_000313985.2 Echinops telfairi
TGGTCGCCGCCCCCCCCCGCCCCCCCAGTCTCCTGAGGCCTTCAGGACATGGTTGAGGAGCTGGGGTGCTAGGGAAATGGAAGAGGTGGGCCAACGTGGTGAGAGGAGGCTGTGGGGGGCTGGGGAGGACCTGGCATCTCAGGGTGTGCGATGGCAGGGCTGGGCTGAGCCCTGGCGGCTGACGGTATGGAGTGGCTGGGGAGGCAGGCAGGAGGAGTGCCGCTTGGTCTAGGAGCAAACCTGGCTCTCTGGTAGCTGCGTGGCCTGTCGGGGGCCACTGACAGACCACAGTAGGCCTTCCTTTCCTCATCTGGTCTACGACACAACACTGACCCCCTGTCTACCTCACAGGCCACGAGACGTGGCTGCAGAACACAGCTGAAGGCTGCCACAACCACGCTTGCCAGGCCTCCACCCTGGCCGGCCCAGCCCAGCCCCGCCCTGAAAACAATGCTGGCTCCCTGCTGCTGCCCTGGAAGCCTCACCCCCAGCTGTGTGGGGCATCCGAGGCAGGAGGCTGAGGGAGGAAACCTTGGGGCTCCCCAGTCCCCTGTCTCCCCCTCCAACAGGCTTGTTTCCATCCCTCCTGGCCTGGCCCCCTGGCCAATGCAGAAAGAGCACAAGACTTGGGGTTTCCTTGCTGTCTCTGCTGTGACTTGCTGTGTGAGGCCGGTCAGTCCCTGCCCTCTCAGTGCTCAGCCGGCATGCCCAGCTCTGCCACACACTGGCTGTCTGTTCAGCTAGGGTTCTGGCCATGACTGCCCCCCACTTCTTATCAGCCCCTGTCTGGCACTAAGAGCCCCTTTCAGTACTTAGGGTGTCCAGCCCCCCTCCTTTCCAGTCCTCCTCCTTCCTTGCTTCCCTCTGCTGCATAGCGAGGGGAGCTTTTTGCTGGCTGAGGAGGGAAACAATGGTTGTGGGAGTGGGGGGCCCTGGGGGGGGCGCTGTGTGGGCTGTGTGATTTTCCCGGACAGGCGGGTGGGAGAGGGAGAGGAAATTATTCTGTCTAAAATCTCAGAGATGAGTTCTTCAGAGCCACTGCTTCATGTCTGGGTGGGGAGGCAGGCGTCAGACTGGGCTATGCCCAGCGGTAGGAAGGAGGTGGGGTAGGGCCAGTCCCTTGGAGAGGTTCCCAGGAAGGGCACAACCACAGCAAAATAGCCTTTCCTGTTTGCCCAGGTGCCATGCTTTAGGAAGAGTGTGGCACCCACTCCAACAGCCAGCCCCGCGGGAGCATCAGTCAGACAGCGCTGCTAGTAGCTCAGCTTACAGATGAGCAAACTGTCGCCTGTCCCAGGGTTTCACTGACCCGTCGAATCCTGGAGTCGGTTAGTGGGAGAGCCAGGACTGGAAATCCCTTCTTACCTCTGCACATCTGCCTGGTGCCGCCTCCTAAAGGATCCAGTGGGGGTGGGTGGGGTGGGGTGGGGGTGGGGTGCCTCTGAAGGCTAAGCCAGGCAAAACCTTCCAAAGCAAACAGCGGCTGGGTCCCCAGACCCACCCCTGCACCAAGAGCCTCCACCTTCAAAAGCCTGTCCTTCATCCTGGAGGCAGTGTAGGGATGGAACTGGGGAGACAGCTGTCTTTGGAGGTGCCCAATCCCAGGGGATGAACTTGTCAACTCGCTCTGATTTACATGGAGTCTCTATCGGATCCCAACTCATGCCCACGAGGACACCTTCTCCCACAGAAGGCACGGCTAACAGTGGCTAGACATTGAACTCTTGCTGGGTACCCTACTTCCTACCCTGGCAGCGTTTGACTTATGCCGTGGGCATCCTGGTAGGGGCAGGGTGATGGGGAAGGGGGGTGCTCGCAGGGGTTCTTGGCGACAGGCCATCCTGGTATGTCTACGTCTCTCATCCCCGGAGCACAGTATGAATAGGCTTTTCCGTCATCTACTGGGATTAGAATCTGTAAGAGTCCGCGTACACTGCACTCTCTTTCCTTGTCTGTGATTGTGGGAACACCTGAGACCAATTTTCCATCAGGCTAGGTCACTGAGTGATAAGACATGCAGCCCTCCTGCTGATTCAGGCTGTATGGGCAAGAAATATATCTGAGTGCTCTAAGCCACTGGGGTTGGGGGCTGTTTGTTATGACAGCATAGCCCAGTCGGTCCTGACTGCTACTGTCACCAAGTTGGCCAATAAGACCCAGGCCTTAAAAATCTACTGCCTTAGAATCAACTCGGACTCATAGCAACTGTGTTAGTCCGGGTTGACTAGAGAAACAAATTCATAGACACGCATGTGTGTGTAAGAGAACTTTACATCAAAACACAATCGTACATCAAGGAAACATCCCAGCCTAGCCCAGATCAAGTCCATAAGTCCGTTATTAGCCCATATGTCTGATAACAATCTATAAATTCCTCTTCAGACTCCTGAACCACATGCAATGATGCAAAACGCAGGAAGACCACAGACCAGTGGGTGGAAAGTTTTGTGGATCCAGTGGTGGTAGAAGCATCTCAGCACTGGTGTGGGTCTCCACGTGGCTCCTCCAGCTCCAGGGCTCTAGTGTAGCTCCATATGCCTTGTCATCAGGAATACGAATCAGAGAGTGTGTCCGCCTCCACTGAGCTATTTATCTCCATAGAGCTCTAAAGGAGATCATTAAGCACTGGTCTGATTGACAGTTTAAACTCCACCCCTTCACTCTTAATAGTCTCAAATTGGCACCAGATTATGTAACTACCACCGCAACTCTATAGGGCAGAGTAAAACTCCCTCTGTGGGTTTCTGAGGCTATAACTCTTTAAGGGTTATAGAATTAGGCTCTAGGTCTCTACGGTGGCTGGGTCTATGATTTATATAAACCTAGCTCTGTATTTTCCACCATGTGAACATGGAGCAGAGAAATGTTTGCTTGTTTGTTTTTCAAAGAGAGAGTAGACAGTAGGCACACAGTAAGAAGAGATGGAGAGAGGCCCCCAGGCTTCCGTTTTCTGTCTGAGATCAGATGCACACACATCCCGTGTGTCCTGTTGTGAAACACCCCACCTCTTATTAAACTCACTACACAAGTTGGGTAGGTTGGTTGAGGTTACTTTCAAATAAGGGCTTTCATACAAGGTGACAGGGAATGGAGGACAAGCTGAGGCTCCAAGTGGTCAGGTGACTTGCTGAAGTTCATTGAACCATTGGGAACCAATGTTGACTCACTGTCTTCATTTAAAAAATCAACAGCAAAAGCAAGATGCAGATCCCCCCTTCTTCCCAGCCTGCTATTTAAGATGTTTATCAGTTCACTGGGCATCATCGTAGACCTCTAAAAAAAGTATATTCTCAAGCACTTATGAGAATAAACAGGAGAAAAATGGCCTGGAACTGTGTCCAGTTTTCTGCTATATGCGCCCCCCTCCCCCAACACACACACTTATTAGATGGTTGCAGTGGAGACAATAGGGTTGACGTCACTCATGGGGTCACCTCTGATCCCCACCCTGGACCCACCTAGTCTGTGTCAGGCCATGCAAAATCCAAAATATTGTTTACCATCAGTTTTAATCTTGGAATAAAACCAAACTCACTGCCATCAAACCGATGCTCACTCAGCACACGGTAGAACTGCCGGGAGTCTCTGAGACTCTTATGTTATAGGAGTAGCCAGCCCCGGCTTCTCCTGAGGAGCACTTTGCAGTTAGTGGTCCCACAGGTAACCACCGTGCCACCAGGGCTCCTTAATCATAGACTAGCATGTGATACATATAGTTGTGAATCGCCTCAAGGCAAGATTCCTGAGATTATACTTAGAATATTCATGTACCCTAAGTTGTTTTACTTGATACAAGTGGGGAAAATCCCCCTAACTAAATGCAGTTCGCCAAAGGTACTTTCCTTAATGCGGTCTTTATGAAAATTACTCTGAGACTAACACGTTGGATGAGGATGGCGCCTAGAGGGGACAGAGAATGCTGAGTGTCTTCTCTTACTTACCTGACCGTCAGTGATTAAACCAGGGGCCCTGGCGGCCTAGCGATTACACATTAAACTGCTAGCCACAGCTCAGCAGTTTGAGCACCAGCTGCTTCTCGGAGAAAGAGGTGGCGTTGTGGTCACTGAGCACACAGGGGGAGTGCTACCCTGGCCTACGGGGCTGTGTGAGTCAGAGTTGACTCAATGGCCGTGAATTTGGTTGGTTTATTTGAAATGATTAAGAGGTAGGCCCTGCTATCTAATTATCCAACAATGACACCCTGAGACTGGCCTAAGATTTAAAGAACCTTGTTGTTCTGTTTGCTCGTTCATGGGCAGCAGTTGTTTCCCGAAACCTGAGTTAGTGCAACATGTCTATTTGTGACCCCTCTGAGTGTAAATCCCAAAGGGATTCTGATTTCACAGGAGTCCTGGTGGCATAGTGGTTACACTTTGGGCTGCTAACGGCAAAGACAGCAGTTCAAAACCAGGAGTCGCTCCTCGGGAGAGAGCTGAGGCTGTCTACCCCCATAAAGAGTTCCAGTCTGGGAAACCCACAGGGGCGGTTCTACTCTGTCTTCCAGGCTCGCCATTTGTGGGCATCGACTCCCTGGCAGTGAGCCTGGTCTTCGGTTCTTCTGATCTCTGGGAGCTCGTCACAAAGGCAGCCTGTCTGACCGTCAGTCTCCTCCAGGCTGTACACCTTCTCACTAGAAGTTCGATTTCTCCCTCTCACTCGGAGTGGGGAAACTGGCTACGCCCCTTCAGGGAGAAATACCCGCATTTCAGTGGCTACTGCAACCTACTTGTTTCCTAAAACCTTTGTCTATATTGGAAGACATGATTAGTAATGGAGACTTTAAATTTCAAGCCCTTTCGATATTTTCTCCCTTTCCTTTAATTACCACTCATTCTCAAAAACAGTTATTGATACAGGTTAACAAATACTCATCCCCACAATATCGTAGAAAAGCTGGCCTCCGTGACCAGGAAAACCCAGGCAGCAAGACAGCCGCTTGGGCATGTGCAGAAGACGCCACGTGATTTGAAGCGTCATTATGATTGAGCAACAATGACAGGAGCACGTTCCAAAACCAAGCTCACTCCCATGGAGTCCATTCTGACTCCTAGCGAGCCCAGAGCCCAGGGCAGCCCTGCCCCTGTAGGTTTCTGAGACCGTCACGCTTTACAGGAGTAGAAAGTCTCATCTCTCTCCCACAGAGCGGCTGGTGGTTTCAAACTGCTAACGATGGAGTTAGCAGCTGCTCAATGCATACCTATTACTCCACCAGGGCTTAGAAGCTTCCAGAGACAAATTAGCAGAGAAACTTAGTCTTGCAGGTGGGCTGACGAGAAAGGTTTCTGTTGTTGTAACAAACTACGGGATGTTTTTTATTAAACCGAACACATTACTGCTGAAGCATTGCACAACGATTTTATAGACAGCCCGTCTATAAACAATTCTGGTGCCACCCCATCTGACAGGGTCACTGGGAGTCCCCGCCCCCCGACTCTGCTGGGTGGTTGGTGCTCCCCCGTGCTCCCCCTACCTGGGTCAGGGCGAAGACATAGTGAAAGAGGTCAGGGCCCACCTTGAGCCCTTGTGTCCCTGATTCAAAGGATTGCAGTCAGCAAATCCTCCAGGTTGGGGGTGCTGGTGGTGCTTAGTGAGTCAGATCAGGGCTGGGACCATGCAGGCACCAGGCGTTGCCCCTCCAAAGGGTCCCCAACAGCCCTTCCAGATAGCAGCCCCTGGCCTGCTCACTGCCTGAAGAGAACTGGGCCCTTGGATGACGTTGAAATTGGCTCCCCCACAGTGTCCTCCCACTGGCCCACATCTCCCCATTAACTCCTGGGCAAATTGCTTTAAAAGCCTTTCTTCCTCCCACGGCAGAAGGCAGAACGGGTGGGAGGGAGGGCTCTCCTTGGGCTAAGGGGTGCAACTCCCAGACTCCCACAGGGGCCTCTGTCCAAGGAGGTCTCAAGAGAAGATGCCAATCGACGTCTCAGTGACCGTGACCGGAAAGACATCAGGAAATGTAATGGTGGGAACTTGAGGGCCCCCAGGGAGGAGTTAACCGGGAGGGAGGGAGCCTAGACAGCCAGAGGCAGGCAGGCAATTAAAGGAGGGGGCTGAGTTTTCAATGAACAGGCTCCGCCACTAGAAGGAGGTAATTAACGGATTAGCAAGAAGGCTGTGAGCAAAACTGAGGCTGCCAGCAAGCTCCTGATTCCCCAGGAAGGCGAAGAAATCTTCTGGGGGTTCAGGAATCAGAAGGCAACTGGGGGTCAAGGAATTTAGCGCGGGCTGTGGTCTGCAGGTGGGGAGAGTGGAGGCTAGGCCCCACTGGGATGGGGTCGTGCCATTGACTCCTTCCACTGTGTGCCTCTGTCTTCCCTCTTTTCTGCTGACCTTCTGTGTTGGGCGGAAACAGAACAGCAATTGTGGGATGGGTGGCTCAGGACCAGGCAGTGTTGTCTTCTGTTGTACCGAGGGTTGTGATTGACCAGTTGGGGCTGGATCATGGACACCTAACACCACCAACTCTGCCTGTGACCCATAGTTTGCTGTGTTGTTGAGTGGACTCTGAGTCCTGGCACCCCTGTAGGACAGAGTAGAACTGCTCCCTGGGGTTTCCTAGCCTGAGATCTTTATGGGAGTAGATCATGAGCGCTTTACCCCCTGGGGTAACTTGGAATAACTTGAAATCACTATCATTTCCTCAGCAGCCAAGTGCTAACTGGGACTGGACTAGGGGGCAGTGTATGAGAACTTCTGAAGGGTCAAGGTCTTACTCATTCCGACCCACCACCCCTTGCATTTGCATCTCACCCACAGCCTCACGACCTGTTTATAGCCCTTGGGAAGCCGCTGAGTCATGTTGGGTAAGATCCGGGACTCTGGGTTAAAACCTGGCTTCTACTTCCTACCTGGAGGTGGCAGACTGAGAGGTGCTCCTCAGACAGCCCAGCTGCTCTCCCAGGTCTCTCAGCTCCTGTCTAGCTAGGCAGGGTCACACCAAGGTGAAAGCGTCAGCATGTGGCACGCACCCCTCCAGCTGTGTGCCTTCCCTGGCAGGGAGCTGGAGAAAGCCACCGTTCCTCAGAGCGAAGCCTTAGCCCGAATCTCTGAGGGATGTAGGCAACGTATGCCCCCATCCCTGAGTCATCTGCGAAGGCTGAATCCCTGCGGGATCTGGGATCTGTCCGCGCTGTCCCCAGTGAGCCCTGCAGGGGAAGGGAAGCACACTCGTGTGAAGTGATTGAGCTTTGGGTGTTGTTTGTTCCAGTGGCACAGCCAAGACCAGCCTGACGATACAGAGCATGACCTCCCTTCGCCCTGTCTCCGTTTCCTCCTCCTCCTTAAAGTAGGGAAGAAGGATGGCCACCTTGAGGGATTTTGGTGAAATGATACATCCAATTGGCTATGGGGAATTATGCTCAGATCACAAACCCCATCAACAGAACACCAAACCCATTCCCATAGAGTCGACTCCTGGCCAACCTCTATGCAGCACAGAACTCTTTCCTGCCCAGGGTTCTCTGGGCTGTAACCTTACCAAAGCCGCTCGTTGGCCTTTCTTCTGTGGAATCATTTGGCGGGGTAGCAGCCAAGTGCCAACCACTTGTCACACCTAAGGATCCTTTGGACTCCATACCCCTTTAAAAAGGAAGAATGTCACCATTGATCAAGATCAAAGCTCAGGGACACCGGATTGGCCACTGCTAGTGATTGGGACTTTTCCACTGCTGAGCAAAGGGTTTAAGTGATGGTGTGTGAAATGCTAGGGCCTGGGCTACACCTAGCTGATTTCTCCAGGTCTCTATTGTCTACAATGTACTATGCTGCCCTCTTTAGGGAAAGCAAGGGTACAGTTATCTGGACCAGCTCTGTCCTAGACCCTGGGGACCCATAAGCTCTTCTCCCAGAACTGCTGGTTGCTAGAGGGCACACTAAACTCTGTGTTGGAGCCAGGCAGCACCATGCCTTCCTGGTACAGTGGGTTAGGAATTGGGCTGCCAACTGCAAGGTCAGCAGTGTGAAACCACCAGCTGCTCCTCAGGGTAAAGATGAGGCTTTCTATTCTAAAGATTTACTGTCTTGAAAACTCACAGGATTGGTTCTACTCGTCCTATAGGGTCGCTATGAGTCAGCATTCATGCAACGGCAGTGAGTTTCCCTACAGTCCCTGGTTTTCCTTCCTTTCCTTACCACTCCCCTGGCTTTGCCACCTTCCTCTTAGAAGCCCCCAGCCTATCTCCTGACCTGCTGCCACCTCCCTCCATTGCAAGAGGAGCAGGGATCCAGCCTTAGCAGCTGCGGACTGGTCTCCTTCCCGCCTTCTTTTGGCCCATCCTCCACTGTTCTTGTTTGTCCTGCGAGATCAAACCCATGTTTTTCAGCTGATCTCACTCCTTCTAGTGTTTCTGATGCTTTGCTTCCAGAGCCTGAGCAATTGCTCTCTGTTCACAGTCCAAATTCTGAAGCCCTGACACCCTCTCGTTGTAGTTTGCTCCCTGCTCTGAGTCCACAGGCTTCTTAAGAGGCAGAATGTTCCAAGCATAGGTCTTAATTTTCCTTCTTAGCTGGTGCCCATTCCACTGGGCCTCTCCTTCCCCTCTTAGCCCAAGAAAATGTGATTTCCCTCACAAAGCCAGCAGCCTCGATTCTTTTCTCAGGACCCTTCCAGCCCACCATGAACGAACCTACAGTTTGGGACTTTCAGATGAGTAAACACATCAGGAGTGAGCTCATGTCCATTGAGATCTCTGATTGGGAAAGAACATGACCCTCACAGGTCTTACAAATGATCAGAGGTCATCAGTCAGGAGTGGCAGTTTTCCCTTGTCTTTGTCACATGTGAATCCTTTTTTCTGGTTCATGGCGACTGCACTGGGCCTGTGCCACTTGAGACATGTAGCTATTGTGCACTTGAAATGTGGCAAGAAAAACTGCGATATGCTGCAAGAGTAGCACTGTACACCCTGCCTTTTGAAGACAGCATGAGGTCAGGTCACAAAAGGGTTGTTGCTGGGGGTTCTGATTCATCTACCACCGAACTCAAACCCTAACCCACTGCCCACAGGCGAATTCTGATGCATACTGACCCTACATAGGATTTCTGAGAGGCACAGTTTTATGGGAGCAGACAACCTCATCTTTTTCCAGCACAGCGGCAAGCGGATTTGAACTGCCAATCTTGTAGTCAGCAGCCCGCTGCCTAGTCCAACACCATCAGGGCTCCATACATGTGTTTATTCCAAAACAGTATGTCTGTCAACCTGCCCGGACAATCAGTAGATGGTCGCAGACAAGCTTCCCAGCAGTACACGTGTCTTTTGTTTCACCGGGGTGCCTTCAAATACAAGGCACCCTCAAAACAATGGCTTCTAAGGGGCTCTGCCGGACCAATGAAATTCAAAGAAAAGAAGGCAGCTCAGAAGGTTATGGTAACTGTTTTCTGGAATCCCAAAGGGCTAGCCAGGAAATCTGAGATTGTCTCAAAAAGCAATCCTGGGGGCCGAGTAGGAAGAAGTGGAAGAAAGTGGACGATTGCAGCAGCAAGGAAAAGGCCAGGCAAGTTGACCGAGAGATTGTAGCCATCACAGCAATGCCTCGGCTCAAATTCTGAGGGTGCCGGGGACAGTCCTAAGAACACTCATTGGGAACCTTGCCCCATCCATCCTATAGCCATGGCCTTACCCCTTCAGACTTCTTTTTGTGTCCCGAGCTCAAAGAACATTGGAAAGGAACCCAATCGGAGTCCCTCGAGGATGCTCAAACCTCTATTTTGACATGCCGAATCTTCGGAAGTGGCCTGAGAGAGGAAGCACGGTCTTCGGAAGCGGATAGGTCTAGGTCAGCGGTTCCTACCTGTGGGCCATGACCCCTTTGGGGTTCGAACAACCCTTTCACAGGAGTCGCCTGATTCATCACAGTAGCAAAATGACAGTGATGAAGTAGCAACGAAAATAATTTTATGGTTGGGGGGTCACCACCACATGAGGAACTGTATTAAACGGTATTGGCATTAGGAAGGTTGAGAACCACTGATGTAGGTGGAGGAGGTGTTGAGAAATAATAGCTTCCCATTTTGATATTTTTGCTTGGTAAAGGTTTCTATGGTTTTCAGCAATACTTTCTGATGTATCCTCATAAGAAAAAGGAATGTGAAATGTCGCAATAAAATTTAAAGGTGAGTACAGGTGGAAATGATAGCATCTCGAAACATTGGGACAAAATGTGTTGCCAAAATTACTTTCACCTGCTCTTTCTACTGCTTAAAAAAACGTTCCTAGAAAAATTCCAATTACATATGTGTTCTACAGAGTGTGGTAAAATCCCCAAGATCATTGCCCTCTGTCACTCTTCAGGTCTGGAATGAACTCACCCTCTTGTTAGAAAAATCAGCCACTTAAGATCAAAAGGTACCATCTACCCAAAGACACAGTTCAGAGGGTGTGATAGTAAGGTTTATTGCATCAACTGGGCTAATAGGAACACGTGGGTAGAGTTTAATCAGGTCACAGCTGGATTGGAGGACAACTGAAATAAAAAGACAGCCAACATCCCATCTCCCTCCTGCTCCCAAGTGATTGGACCAGCATACTGCCACTTTAGCTAGGTCTCTGCCTTAACCTGTGTGCTACACTACCTGTGGGCCAAGCCAGCCCGTGGCTCATGTAGATAGAGCTGGAGGCTCCTTCAAGACTTGCTTCACCATGCTGCTGGCGCTTGAGCTTAAGACTAGTGGATCCTGTCTCAGTGCTTGAGTTCGTGAGTTCGAGACCCCATCAGGACCTGCCAGGCTAAGCTCCTGAGTTACTGACTGTTGCTGACCTACCCTGCTGTCTGCTGTCTGCAGGTGGACTCTGCCTGCCTTGCCTGAGGGAGGACTCCACTGTCTGCTTCTTTGACCTTGGATCGGGCAGCCCATGTGACTTGAAGGACTTCCATTGTATTAACTGCTCCACAAAAGTGAGTTGAACTGAGCCCCTGTACTGCGATGTGGACGAATTAGCTGTTATATTCCTTATCGATGTATAAACTTATCTTCATATATCTATAATCATAAGTGTCCTGGTTTTTGTTTCTCTAGAGAACACTGCTGAACACAGAGGGTTAGAAATGATGGGAATGGAATTAGGAAACCCAAGGCATTAGTGGAAGAAGGGCTTGCAATGGATGAGTTGAACCAAAATATGTGTGACCTGTTGAATGTTAAACTGATGACCTGCTCTGTCAACCTTGACCTCATTCACAGTAGAGTTATAAATGAAGAAATAAAATCACACATGGGTGTGCACCATCTTTCCACTGGACAGAGCTTTTCTCCATCCCTCGTGCCCCACTCCTTACTGCTGCTGTAACCAATGACCACAAACGTAGTGGCTTGAAATGACACACATTTATTATCTCAGGGTTCTGGAGTTCAGATGTACATGACAGGTCTTAGTGAGTGAGTTAGTTAATTGTGCCAACCTGGCCGATAATCACATGTGGGGCTAATTGAAAGGCGGAGGGTTAATGGGTGGGTGAAGCCTAGCCTTTCTAGTTCTTGGGTCTCTTGTTTTGTGATGGTTGCATCGGGTGCAGCTGCCTTAGCAGTTCCCTGCTTCAGCTTGCATGATTGACTTCCTACAAGACATCCCCAAGGAGAAGCTACATGGACCTATCCCGATGCAGCCTTGGGTGCTGGAGCAGCCGTGTGGAGACCCCTGCTAGTGCTGAGATGCCTATTCGTTCACTAACTCGGCTTTCCTCCTGCAGTCGGCATCATTGCCTCTTTTGTGAGGTGGAGGACTTTCTGGACTAGTGTTGGGTTAATGGGTTAATGTTGGACTTGTGGGCTTGGGCAGCATTAGGTTGGGATGTTTTCGTGATGCGCACTTTCTTTACATAAAACTCTCTTATACATGAGTTGCTGTGGATTTGTCTCTCTATAAGTACCTAGACTATTACAGTGGGCTAACATCAAGACATCAGCAGGGACGTGTTCTATTCTGGATATTCTCCGGAGAATCCATTTCCGTGGCTTTCCTACTTTCCATGAGCTTCCCCACACAGTTCATTGCTTACCCAACAACCATTCTTCCCTCCTCAGAGCCAGGAGTGGATCCAAGATCTAATGCAACCAATCCCTTGAAGGTGCCTACCGATGGGGCTTCTGGGATGACGAGTGCCTTCCTGTTGAAAAGGGCCTGTGGGTCCAGTAGTGGCTCTTCATCTTCAGCCTCCATCTTCCTCCTCTTCCTGCCCAGAGCAGAAAGCCACCTTGTCACCACGAGTCAAAGAGGGCAAAGTGGAAAGATGGACCCCGGTTCCTGGAAACCTCTCTTCCCCAGCATTGGGCCTTGGAGCTTCTCGGTACCAGAAACAAACACACACAAAAGACTGCTATTCATTCAAGACGCTGTAGTCACGTTTCTTTGTGTTTGTTATACGTAACCATAACTGCTCCTCACTTGTGTCCTCCAGGAATTTTGGGCATGCAATGTGGTTTCCAGGTGAGAGGGGAAAGGGTCCAGGGACTCCCTAATCTTACCATTTGGCTCGGCGGCCACTTTCCTTTCAAGTTTACAAGGATGAATGGGAGGTCACTGGGAATGTTCTCTCCCTCAGTGGCCCAGAAGGAGAATCTCCCCATCCCAGAGGGCCAGAGTCCAAAAGAAGGAGGTCACTGTTGGAGCCGTTCTTCTCGTTTTGTCAGTGAAGAACCTGAACTCTAGAGTAGTGACAGTGTGCTTGCCCACCACTACAAACACTCAATGGATGGCGATTCACCACTCATCTCTCAGTTTGTCATACTTTGGCGGCTTGTGTGTTGCTGCAATGTTGGAAGCTAAGCCACCAGTATGTATTTCAAATACCAGCAGGGTCACCGTGGTGGGCAGGTCTCAGAGGCATTTCCAGACTAAGTACAGATGATGATGAAGGAATAGGCTGTCTACTTCTCAGAGATTAGCCATTGCACAGTTCTATGAAGAACAGTGGAACACTGTCTGGTAATCCTCCTGGAAGATGAACCCTGCCCCCCTCAGGTGGAAAAGCACTCAAAATACGGCTGGGAAGGGCTGCCTCCTCAAAGTACAATTGACCTTAATCACAGGGATGGAGTACAGCCTTGAGATCTTCATGGGCTGATAGGGCACAACTCAAAACAAGAATAGCTGCAAACATCCATGAATAACTAGAACATGCAATGTAGGAAGTATGAATCTTGGAAAGTTAGAAGTCATCAAAAATGAAATGGAATGGATAAAGAGCAATATCCTAGGTGTTTGTGAATTGCCATCGGCTGGTATTATTGGTCCCTTGGCGTCAGACAACCATGTGGCTTACCATGCTGGGAGGGACACATTCAAGAGGGATGGCATCACACCGATCATCAAAAAGAACATTTCAAGATCTATCTTGAAGTAGAATGCTATCCATGATAGGACAATAGCTATACATTTAAACAGAAGTCTAGTTAATACAATGATCATGTTGCCTTAACTAATGTTCTATAATTCACCTCTAGGTTCTTATATTCATCAAAAAGGCGACATAGAGAGTCACAGACAATATTCATGATGAAAAGGGTTTACTCGAGTAGAACAAAAATGTTTTGGAACTGATTGCTACGTATGTACAAATGTGCTGATACAATTGATGTATGGATTGTTATAAGAGCTGTAAGAGCCTCCAATAAAATGATTTGTTTTTTTAAAAAAGATTTACTAAAGATTCTAACAGTTGTAATGCCAATGGGAAATGCTCACAGTAGTTGTTTACCAGGGCATGTTACTAAGCTTCAGTCTGCTAATAAATGCCCAAACAGGCATACTGTACCACTCTGCTATAAGCCTCCACCACAAAGCATTCAGTTCAAGCTCCATGAGTCAGCGAACTCAACCTCCTGAATTAAGTGCCCATTGGCTCTCCATGCCAGTAAGCCTCAGCCCGGAAGCACTCAGCTCCACTTCTGCAAGGTGAGCAAGCCCCACGTCCCCAATTAATTGCCCAGAGGCGCCCCACTCTGCAAGCCAGCCTCCTGCACCAAAGGATTCAGCTTAACTTGCTCTGTAGGTTGGGAAGTCCATCACTCTAACGGCATTGTGCGAATTCAGGGGTGGGAAGTCCACCATTCTGTTCCATGATCTGGCACCCGCTTCTGCGGGTGCTCCTCCGATGTGCCGCTGTCATTGGGATCCAGGAGGTTCACTGTGTAGGACTCTTGGGTCCAGAGGACTCGCTCCACTCCCGACTCTTGCTTGGTAATGAGATGCCCCTCCTGCTTCTCCGAGGGCTCATTTTAGACACAGCAGGATGCCACTCCAGGGTTTCCTGTTTGCAATTACTCACAGAATCCTATCAGTATTTGCCCCCACCTTCTTACCAGACCCACACAGGGAAAGATTGTTCAGTGGGAGCGAGAACCTTTGGCCAGAAGAACCGCATTAAAGAATCCATTGGCCCTGAAACTCTTATTCAAATGTATCCCCCAAGCACTGAAGCCATCGGTGAAGACACAGAAGAATTCCACCAACCTCTTCAGTCTGAAATGCAGCAAACATGGTATCAAGATGCACTGATACCTACCATTGGTTGGAATATGAAGTTGGAAACAAAGAAGCAAGTCGGTAGCTGGAAAATATGGCCTTGGTGAGAGGAACAAAGGTGGGGACCCAAGCATAGAATTTTGCCAAATCGGTGATTTCTTCATTGCAAAAACTACCCCTCCCTCCCCCCTCACCCCCCCAAATATAGCACCTACACATGGAAGGGGCTGGCCTGAGAAGAGCGCTGGCTCACTGGGGGTGGGGGGGTTGCATGCAAAAGTGGAAGACCCACACCCCTGCTGCACTGCACCGACCACCCTGGGCGGCCGGCCCCACCTCTGTCTTCTTCCCAGGAAATAGGAGCTCATCTCAGTTATGCGTCAAGCCCGGTTGAGCAGGGCTGAAAGCACTCTAATGGATGCACACACTACTTTCTGCTCCACCTCCTGCTCCCGAGACAGGTACCGACCAGCCCCAGCGCTGCGCCAAAGCAGCTTCGCGTCCTTTGCTCATACAGCCAGCTCTAACTCGGAGTTCAGCCTGGCGCTCCCGGTGATCGCATGTCTGTTACGTAACCGTGCAGGGCTGCCCAGCGCAGCCGGGGAGAAACCAAGAGGTGCGGCTCAAAACCCCAGGCCGTGGGCAAGAGGGACTAGGCGGGACGGTACTGTGGCCGTTACACCCCGGAAGGCCCTTCCTACCTCTCCGGACCCCGCCCACCCTGCAGCGCCCCCGGGGCTCCTCTGGAGACCGTGCAAGCAGCCACCCACCAGCCGCCTGTGGACTGGGTGGGGCCGAAAGGCAGGTGGTTAAGTGCTGGAGGAGCGGGGTTTTGCAGGAGTGGGACTGCTCCGTCGCCTGCTGCTCGCCGGCTGCGGGATGCATGCAGGCCAGTTAAGTACTTTTCTGGCAACTGATCATATAGATTTGCTTCCCCGGGAGCTCTCTCTCACAGTGACCTAGCACCCCGAGAGGGCCCAGCCCCCGCCATTTGGGTTGAAAACACTCTAAGCACACCCACCTCCTGGCTCTGTGGGAAAGAGGCTCTTTGGCAGGAGGAAGGGACTTCCGGAGGGGGTTTCTTCGTGGGAGGAAAGGCTAGAGGGCCTTCACGCACCCCTCCCTGCAGGCCGCACACTACCAGCTGCTAACTCCAGTCTGCAGATGCAGATCTAATATGTCATTCCCCAGCCCAGACACTGGTCCCTGATGCCCTTGGGAGGGCAGCAAAGGCGCCTCCCTTCCTGCTTTTCCAGGCGTCAGTCCCCACGCTCTACCTCCGAATTGCTGGGCTCTGCAGGGTACCATTCCCCAGGTCTGGAATTTTCTTTCCTTTTGACCCAGGCTTGGTCACCAGAGTCACAAGGATTGGTTCAGGGAAGAACATGTGACTCTTTCTAGGCCAATCATGGACAGCCCTTAGAATTTGGGTGGGGCCTTCTGGGAAAGGGATGGTTCTTGCTCTGGGTTTGTAAACTGGAGAGCGAGCATATGCCTGGCCTTGCTGGGGACCCTCTTTGCCACCCAAGGGGTCAGCCTAAGAATAAAACCAACACAAAGGATAGCAGATAGGAAAGACATCAATTATTTTTTAAAAAATGAATCCGTTTTATTGACATAATAAACACATAAGTTCAATAACAAACATATTAAAAAGAGCTGCGAATCATCACTGCAATTAATGAGATTTTCCTCTTCCTTGTATTCATTGTCAACTTCCCGCACCCCCCGTCTCCCCTGCCATACCCCCAAGAAATTATTATTTCAGACACTGTCTTTATAGCTTTATCTGGCCTGGGTTTCATATGCAGCCCTGGTGGTGTGGTAGTTACAGGTTGCATTTCATCTGGAGAAAAACATACACAACCCAAGCAAATCCCCAATAACACAACGAAACAGAGGAAAGCCTCGGTTGAAACAATAACAGAAAATTAAAACTAGAACAAATTCAAAACGGGTCAAGAGGAAGCACAAATGATAAGGAGTTCAATGTTAACCCAACTACGCCTGCGTTACTACGCTTTCCAATGCCCTCTGATAGCAAAGCCATTCACATCCCTGGTCAGTCCTGGGAGAGGATTCACTGCAGGGACAGGGATTGGGGGCTTTCGCTATCATCCATAGCCTTCCACAAACTGAGTGCTCAGAATTTAAGCTTGAGGACTGTTCCCTCCCCTGGTCTTGGATTTTATTACTTACAATCCTTGGTTCAGCAGCTTCTTGTGCTTCTTCCACGTGAACTTAGCTGTCACCTCACTTCGATGGCAGCATATTTGAACACAAGCCTTTAGACTCCAGGTGCTATCCTTCTGGAAAGTTAGGCACCATCTAATTTCTTCACCACCCTTTGCTGTAGCACCCATATCTTCAGCGATCTCCTCATGAGGGCAAGTATCAAGCAGGGCCATGTCATAAGGATGAATTGTTCTTAGATTAGGGCTATGATTAAGCTCAAGCTTCACTTTGGAGCCATTGTTATCCTTTTATTGGGGCACGTTATAAGTCATCCCATGGGACCTATCGATTGTATCACTCATCTAGCCAATGCCCTAGAATTTCAAGTACTGCTGAGAAGAGGAAGGCATACGTGCATAGGGTAGCTTTTTAGAACAAAATACAAGGAGCGATGACCTGTACAGACCAAAAGCTCAAGGGATTGAACATGTTTACATGAGCAGTGAGGGTTGGAGAGAGGGCCACACTCTCCCAGCACCCATACGGAAAAGCAGAATCATGCCTGCTGGACGAAGACATCTCAGGAGAGAGCAGAGCGCCCGAGAGCAGCTACTACACGGTCGCTCTGAGTTCTCCTTCACAGCGCGAGAGACGACCTAAGTCTGACTACCTCCAAGTCTTTAACTTGGGGATGGCAGTCAGCTGGTTCTTCTCACTCTGGGGTGTGTCAGTCCAAGGGAGTATTTCAGTTCCTTAAATCTGCTACAGGTGAGTTTAGGGTCCGTCCATTTCGCCTAGTAGGATTTCCAAATTGGAGCCTTCTGGTGTGGCCAATGAAGAAGGCTGTGCTCCCTGAAAGGACCGAGGCTTAAGTCCTGCTTGTCTATAGCTGGCGGCCTGGGTTACCAAGGGCTGGATAGAAACGAGGTCAAAAGCACTTAATTAGGAACATTTATACCAGGCACAATGTAATCTTCCCTGGGGAGGGGGTGTGGTCTTTATAAGTCCTGTTAAGCATTTCCCCAATGGCAGGTTGCGCCACCTGGCTTACGCATGAACACCTGGCTTACCACGAACCACTTTCTCAAAGACAGACCTGCCCTCCGCCTAGCGTCTGGACTTTCCACTAAGGTTCACTGAGCACCATCAAGGGCATTCTGAATGACACTGTTTGAGACCTGAATCCAGCTATGCTTGAAACATACCCTGGACTTCCCAGTCACTTGAGTCAATACATTTCCTTTGCTTGAAAGTGGAGGGGGGGGGGATCTTTTTGAGCTAGGCCTTCTGCTACTCACAATGAGGAGTTGTTGCAGATACAGGGGGTCTTCAAAAACGTCCTGGAAAAATTCCATTACCCACGAATTCCCTTTTTTCATGAACTTTTTGCCAGTGCCCCCTCCATACCCGACAAAGCCCTATTGTGCTGAATGAATCTCTTTGGCTTGCTGCTTTTTGTCTCACACACACACACACACACACACACACACACACACACACCCTTGATATTGGTGTTGCTTCGTCCTCTGCCTGCTCCACTGAACTGGAGGAGAGAACGTTGCTCCCACCTCAACTGCCTGTGGATTTCCAATGAGGTTAATCATCCCCTCAAGTGGGATTCAATTCCTGGGTAAATTATCATTACGGTCCCTATCAAACCCCTCTATTTTATTAACTTTATTCACCCCTCTATGTCCTTGTACCTCTTCCATCCCATCTTTCCATTCTTCCTAAGACTGACACCTAGGTTGCCTGCAGTACCCTGCCCGACCCCGTAAGGAATGACCCTGATATTCGTGTTCATAGAAACTTGTGTTCAGTTCTTTTGCACTTCCATTAAGAAATGGGATTGTGGAGTTATAGGGAATGTGCCCCATAGACCAACATATCTCTGCAATGGCCGCTCTGGTCTCCCTTCCCACAAGCTTTAATCAGCATCCCCACATCTCCAACCCGGCTTTATCCTACTTTTTCCTGTCTTAGTAGATTGATTTCATTTTTTTCTGTAGCTGTAAACACATGACCCTAAATCGAAAACAGCACCCATGTCTGGCACCGTTCTTATGGGCCCGGGGTCGGGGCACAGCTTAGCTAGGTCCCCTGCTCAGGCTGGAGCCAGGGTGCCGCTGGGCTGCACTTTCATCAGACGCTCCACTGGGGAAAGATCCATTTCCCAGCCCTTAGGCTGTTGGCAGGACCTTGTGTGCCTAGAATGCAGGAGAGAAAAAGGAAAAGAAAACTCTCTTTAAAAGCTCACTGAAAATCAAACTCATTGCCATCGAGTGGATCCCAACACACAGCGACCTGGTAGGTCAACACCGAACCGCTCGGGTGGGTTTTCAAGACTGGAACTTTTTCCGGAGTAGCAAGCGCCAGTTTTCTCCCCGGAGCTACTTGTGGATCATCTCCAGGTGATGGATTTAACCTTCTCATGACTCAGTCATTTTTCATTTTGAGTTTTTGGGTTGCTATCACGTGCTTTCATTCATGGGAGGCACGCTGCACTAAGGAGCAGCTCTGAAATTTTATTATGAAATAGAAATCATGGTTCACAGTGCATGGGCCACCTTTGTCCTATGGGCTTTGGTGACACCACCTTACAAGTCTTTGACAGGGACATACGTACAATTAGGGGACCTGAAAATACGGCATTTGAAAGAACATGGACTCACTATGAGAAAAGCAAATAGTGCACTGGAACCAGGAAACAGACTTATAAAGCTGAAAAAAAAAAAAAAAAGGAAGCAGAATAGGGTTTTGTACAATGACCTGTGAAACCACTACTTTGTGGCACAAGCCTATTTCTTGGTTTTAAAGAGTTCTGCAGGTTCCTGCCAGCTCACTGCTCTTATGGTCAGTGGGGAAACAGCTCCCAAACCAGACCAAGCTCACTGCCAGCAAGTCCACTCTGACGCACAGCTACCTTCCAGGACAGGGCAGACCCGTTTCTGTGGGATTCAGAAACTGGCACTCTTTATGGGAGTGGAAAGACTCAGCTGTCTTTCTTCCTCCGAGTGGCTGGTAGATTTGAACTGCTGACCTTGCCGTGAGCAGCCCAACCTGTAATCCACTGCGCCACCAGAGATCCTCATGAACCTCCCCCTGGAGAAGGAAAATGTGGGAAGGCACTCTACGTCCCATGGGTTATGAATGAGTAAATTGTTTGGTGGCTTTAAATACTCCCTTCACCCTTTTCGTATAACATAACCGAATGAAGGGGTTAACAGCACATCACATTTGTAACATTCTATTGGATACAAGCGAGTTACAAGTCCTGCACACACAGCGTGGAAGGCTGTGAGTAATAGCATTCGTTTAGAATTCTGCCTACCACAGAGATACAAAGGTGATATTTTTGTTTTGAACTGCGTTTTTCTCCTAATGATTTTGGATCTCCTTGTATGTTTATTGACTCTGGGGGTTTGCTTGTAAAGATAAGAACTTTAAAGAAATTGCTTACTCACCATTTTGTCTGTTTCTTCCTCTTTGCAGGAGTTCTCTGAACATAATCACTTGTTAGTTTTAGCCTTTGCAGGTAGCTTCTCCTAATTTTGTTATCTGTAACGTGGAACAAGTGTCTTTGATTTTGACAAAGTTCTTCATTTCTTTTTTTCTTTCGTTCTTGTTTTCCAGTGCTTTGAAAATTTGTCTAATAAACATTTTCTTCCCTTTGCACCTCAAATTAGGAGGCCTGGCAGTGGTGTTGGGTGAACATCGACTGTTAACTGCAGTAACAGTGGTGCTTGACATTGTATATCAGCTTCTGCTCAAACAAACAAAAATCCATAGATAGCAGTGCTTCCCAAAGGGGGCCATACCCTCCCCAGGGGCCACTGGGGCACTAGAACAATCAAGGGGCTGTAAAAGATACCTAGGCTTTATCCTGCATTACGGGCTATAGCACAAAAGTTTTTAAAAGCCAGGGGGTCAGCTGAGTGATTTTTTTTTTCCTGAAATGAGGGTGGAAGGCCAAATATGTTTGGGAATTTATTGGAAATTTGCTCTAGAGGGTCACCTCCCCCCGCCCTTCCACTAAGTCAATGCAGACTCATAACCACCTTATGGGACAGGGTAGAAGTGCCACTGTGACCTCCTGAGACCAACTCTTTATGGGAAAAGAAAGTCTCGTCTTTCTCCCATAGGGTCAGTATGAGTGGTAATGAACTTGATGGCAGTGGGCTTGGCTTGGTTCCTTTGGGTCTCACATATGTTCTCTTACATGTTTGACCATTCACCTTGACTCTCTAATCCGCCATCAGGGTCCACCTTGTCTACAGAGGCAGCTAGATTTCCCCCCCAAATAGTGAGGAGGGTGGAGTTGTTCTAACAAGAACTCTTTGCTTTAAAGAAAATCGTACATTGTTGTGAGGTGCTGCAGGGTCCTCCCCAACTCCTCAAGAGCCACTCGGGCGGAGTGGAGCTGCCTGGCTGTGATCCTTCTGGGAGCGGATCGCTGGGTCTTTCTCCTGCAGAGCATCTTTCACCTCCCCAGCGTCAGTTAACAACTGAGTGCTCCATTGTTTGTGCTTCCAGGGCTCCTTCTTTAAAATAAATCTTTTCCTGGAGAATTGGGTGAAGATGTTCACAACAGATCGCTTTTCCATTCTGCAATTCATATGCGTTTTGTTTCATCCCATGGATTGCAATTCCCACATGTGTCACTTGCTCCATGTTTCCAGTCTGCCTTTCCCAACCCTTCTGAGCTTCCTCCTGCGGTAATGCAGCTCTGTTGAGCTCAGGTGACTGATTCTTCTAAGGTGTGTCGACCGCACTGGAGTTCTTGTTTCCATTGTAGACCTGTCGTTTGGCTGAAAATGGAGCCACTGGGTGAGTTCCTTTCCGGAGCTGAAAGATGACTAGAGGCCAGTGTCTCCAGGGTTCCGCCGGTCTTTGACCAGTGAGCCTAGTCTTTTTGTCTGATTTTGAGTTCTATTCCACACTTCCCTCACACTCTCTCCAGGATCTTTTTTGTGTGATCCCAGAGCTCACCGATTAAGTTCTCCTATAACCAGCGATCCGTCTCTGAACTCTTCGTTTCGTCCCAATGGCATCTTAGTTTGTTCTATTACGAGCACCATGTTTTCCTTGGCTGGTTTTAACAACACTGTAATGGTATGTCTGAATATCTTAGAAGGCAAGTGCTCCCCCACCTTTACTCAGGCATGTGCTGACTTCTATTCTTCCTGACTTGTTTTGGAGTAAGTTTACATGGTTGAAATGTTTACTGGGATTGGGTCAAGCACATTTGTACAAATGTTGCCATCACCATTTTCAAAACATTTTCTTTCTACTTGAGCCCATGGTATCAGCTCATTTCCCCCCTCCCTCTCTCATGAACCCTTGATAATTTATAAATATTTCCCCCATGTATTACATTGACCGATGTCTTCCTATACCCACTTTTCTGTTGTCCGTCGCCTGGGAAGGGGTTATAAGTAGATCATTGTGATGGGTTAAAATTATTCTACTCATAGAGGGTCTATATGCCCAGTCTGCCTTCCACCAATGATCAGCAGGCAGTAGATGGGGTTAGCTAAATCCATTCAGGAGAGGAAGGCAGAGAGGGCCTGGCACACTCCTCAGCACCTCTCTCTGTTCCCAGCCAAGATGGACAATTGGGAGGAAACACGCTATCATAGAACCTAGGTGAAGGGGCTAGACTCCACCTCTTCCCTCAAGTTGAGCGTAATTATGTAATTCATAACTGTCATTTTGCTACTGTTATGAATTGGGCAACCCCTGTGAAAAGGTTGTTCAAGCCCCAAAGGGGTTGCAACCCACAGGCTGAGAACTGATGGCTTAGCCTAAACCATTTCTCCCTGTCTCTCTCTGTTCAGTGGTGTGTGTGTGTGTGTGTGTGTGTCCATGGTTGGCTTCTCTCAGAATGGTGTGTGGAGGCATTTGTTTCCTCAAGGGGATGATGTGCTAGTCCCTGAACAAAGGAATATCCTATCCTCAAGTACAGTCAAATCTGCCTTCCTGGAGGCAACTTACAACTTCTAAAGGCAGTTTTTTTTGATCCTCTCCACCTCTTAGCTTTAGAATCTTAGTGTCTGGTTGTGGCCAATGTACATTGTTACATAAGAAAGACAAGACGGGGCACAAGTGGGTTTTGTGAGTGCTGGAAGGGCATGCAAAGCTGGGTTACAGTGCAAGGCTACAGAGGGGCATAAGGCCTGGGCAGAGTGAGGCACGGATAGTTAGAGAAATATTCCCTGGAGGGGATGGGTGGGGGCACCTGCACCTCTCGGCAGTGAGTGAGAGAGGGGGACGGATTTTGCTGTCTAGGGCCCCAGATGTGGCTTTGCTTCTGCAGCATCAAGTATGTCCTCTGACATGGGATCCTCGGGAATGTCAGGTGGGCTCATCACCTGGAGGCAGTGCAAGAACAAAGCGCAGACGTGCACTTGTCTCTTTTTTTCTTCCCGTGATACTGCGTGGACCACTAACCTGTCCCTGGGAACGTAGCCAAATGATGAGTGAACGGATATGGGCTCCCTTTGCATTGGCGCTTGGGGCTGAGACAGGAGTCTGATATTAATCCAATAGCCGCAGGAATAAACACTGGCCACAGGCCCAGCTGAAACCCAGACACCTTGTGGCTGCAGCAGGTCCCTGACAACGAGGCAGAGCTGCAATCAACAGCAAAGAATGACACCTGGCAGGCCTGCCGTGTTTCACGACCCCAACCTGGCTCGTGGTGATAACCTTTTCTTTCTGGAATACCCACCTCAGAAGGTTGGTACAGCTTAAAGGCTAGCTCCGTGCTGCGTATATCCTGGAAACCTTTCATTAGAACGAGTCACTGTCCAGCCTTTAAGTACTGTTGATGTCTCACGGAGGAGTCCTTGGGCAAGGCCAAGGACTCGCTGAGACTCCACTGTAGTCATGAGGAACCTATCCCATCTGGATCAGACACCCCAGCTACCCACCCAGCACCCCCTTAGCTTAAGGTGACCAGACGTCCCGCTTTTAGCAGGACAGTCCCGATTTTTAACAATTTGTCCCGCGTCCGGCAGCGTTTTAAAAAATCCCAATTTTTGGAAAGAATGCACGACAAGCTAGGGAATGGCGGGAGAACAGGAAGGGAATATACGGTTTTCGGCTGCGAAATAGCCACATGGTTATATATATATATGTATGTATATATATGTATATATATATGAGTTTTATATTATTTTATATTTGTTAATTTTACGTTAAACTTTAATAATAAATAATTGTTGAGAACTGATTATTGAGAACTGCTTATCAGAGTTCCCATTGTTGATCATTTGTTAGAATTCGACCACCATTGTTTGGACTTAATGAACAATGGCATTTTTTGGCATTGGGAACGACAAAAACATTTTGTAACTGTCTCTCAGAGGACACACATCGTACTTTGTGATAGTGCTAGTTAAATTACCTAAATTGTCTGAATTTATTAGCTAGTTAAATTACCTAAATTGTCTGAATAGCTGATTTGTGTCAACAAATTTGTTTTATTTATTTATTTCATACATACATACATTTTCTTGAATTTAGCAGACAGTACTCGTATTATTTATATTTTATAGTGGCGGCAAAAAGTCTAGCGTCGGCCTTGAAAGTGACACTTAGGACTTACGTTAAGGCAAATTCAGAGAAAAAATAATACAAGTTAGTTACTTGTAGTTAGCAGGTGCGACCTACCACCCTCAAACAAAGGCGCCACTGGAGCCACGTGGCCACACAGCGTGGAGCGCAGCGTGGGGCGGGGCTACGCAGGGAGGCGGGCCTTCAGGCCCAGCGTGCATCCTGGTTGGCTCTCAGGGCTGCTTTCCCGCCAGACCCTGAGGCCGCGCTTGCGCGCTTTCCTCCTTCGTAGACCCACTGCCTCAGCCGGCGTTGGCGGCTCTTGTGAGGTGAGATGGCGGTCAGCGCTCGGAGGGGGCAGGTCAGAACCGGCCCGCCATGGTCCAGAGACCTTCTAGCTTCGGGAACCAGGCCTCGGCGGCCCTTTGGGGAGCCGGGCGGTAGTTGGACGCGAGCAGGCTGAGCGAGGCCTGCCACGCTTACTAGACCTTCTGGGGGTGCCGCGGTTTGGGCAGTGACACCCAAGAGCCCTGTTTTGCATGGCCTTGGCCTCCGGTCACCCTGGACCCAGGGCGGGGGCGAGGCGGGGGGAGCCCGTGGGTGGAAGGCCAGCCCGGCCATTCAGGCTCGCGCCTTGTTCGTCCATCTTGGGGCCCCTGCCTGGGACCTGGCAGGGGAAGCGTGTCCGGGAGACCGCGGGGGGCAGACGGGGAGGCGAGGGGCTTTGGTCAGGGGGAACCTTAAAGGATGTTCTCTGGGTGGTTGGCCCGTTGGGCCTCCAACTGCAAGGTCGGCAGTTCCAAACCAGCAGCTGCTCCTCGGGAGAAAGAGGAGGCGCTCGCTTTCTACTCCCCTGGGAGTCATCGCCTCAGAACCTCCTGGGCGTTCCTGCCCTGGCGGGCGGGGGAGGGAGGGCGCCACGCTCGATTGGGCGTGGACTCATGGGCAGCTGCGTGGTTTTTGTCTTTTGTTGAGCATGGGGAACAAAGGCCGGGTGTTATCCTTTGATCCAGGGCTGCAGCTTCGGATGCGCATCCCTGGGCCAGGCCTCAGGCCTCGGGGGCTGATGGGGTGACCAAGCTGAGAGCCCACAGGGTGGCTGGGCCCTGGCCAGCAGCAGCCCCGGGGGTCGCATTCGGAGCTGCCAGGTCTCCGATTTCTCACAGCAGCAGCTGGAAACTGGCTTCTTAGAAAATAAATAACAAACTCTGGATTTTAAATGTGCGTACGAATCCATGAGGTTTGAAAACACGGCCTGGACCCAAGGAGAACAAATGGGCGGGAAAT
Organism: Echinops telfairi; assembly: GCF_000313985.2. Classification (NCBI taxonomy): domain Eukaryota; kingdom Metazoa; phylum Chordata; class Mammalia; order Afrosoricida; family Tenrecidae; genus Echinops; species Echinops telfairi. The sequence continues at coordinate 28,550,659 of NW_022111368.1, forward strand.
GACTTTGGCCCTTAGGCTGCCAGTGTGAAGGGTCTGGGCATGGAGGGTGGGGATCAGAGGTGGGGCATCCAGGCCAGAGCTACAGACCAACCAAACCCTTGAGAGGTGGGGGCTTGGGTGCTGGTGTAGTAGTGGGTTAGGGGTTGAGTAGCTAACCACACGTGAGCTGTTCGAACCCACCAGCTGCTTGAAGGAAGAAAGACTGTCTACCCCTTGATTTCAAATTTGTCTACTCTTTGAAGCCCTTGGAAGACCACAGGGGGCAGTTCTCTGCCCAGTAGGGCTGCGGTGACTCAGAATCCATTCAGTGGCAGTGGGCTTGAGTTAAGGGGCTGGAACGCAGAACTGACCTCTGGGTGGTTGCCTTGGTGGATCAGGCTTATCCCTTGGCCTGGCCTTGACTCCACCCCTTTGGGGTTTGCCCAGGTCTGGTGGGGTTATATGTTTGAGGGAAGCAGAGGCCTTAAGCCGGGGAACAGCCCTTCTTACACAGCAGGTGGGCCTCCCTATAGTGCAACTTCAGCTGAGGGGTTTCCTGTGCAGCTGCCTGTTGACACTGAGAGACATTTTTTGTAGTAGAGTGTGCGTGTGGGACGAGCCTCCCGGGGCCCGTGCACTTAATGTCACCATGGCTTTTTATTTTCTTGAGTTATTGGTTCTAGATCGGTACTAGGAGGAGGAGGACACAGAGGAATTCTGGGGTATGGAAAGCAGTCAGTCAGTGAGCCCTTCCTGTGGGCTTCCTATGGGCAGGGCCAACTGCTGGGCATCGAGCTGAGTTGGTTGCAGCCCTACCCTCTGGACACTTTCAGATGCTGTGTGGAGGTGAGATCTTAGCCTGGGCTTCAAACTCGGCTTGGGGACTCCAGGAGAGAGAAAACCTAGGGGTGACAGAGACACAGGGATGAGAGCGATTGGCAGAACTTGGTGGGCTGGGGAGGACAGGAGCAGGCACTGGCAGGCGGGCTGGCACACATTGGGCTAGGAATGGGAGAACGGAAATCCTCGGACCAGCTTGTGGAGTACTTCTGCTTTGTCCTGTGGGTGGTTGGGACTCAGAATCAACTCAACAGCACCCAACACCAGCTGCAGCTCATCAAGGACGGGGCGTGATCACGCAAGTGGGGATTTTTAGGGTCTGATACATGGGGGTTTGTTCAGTGCTATTGTATGGGGAATAGATGTTTGTTCAGGAGAACTTAGTGGCGGGCAGGGGGTCTCTGAGGAGGGGGCCAAGTGGGCATTCTATTGAAGTGTTGTGTGAGAGCAGGTATACCATGGAAAAGTGTCCTGTGTCTGGTCTGCTGAGCATTTTGGGTGGCATTTCTATGTGTCCAAATCCCCAGTCCCCCCTGGCCCCCATTAGCCAGCCCGCATCCCTGGAACGAGTGGATGAGGGCAGCCCTCTGGCAGGGAAGGCAGGCCGGGTGAGGGCCTGGTGGCTGGCTGAGTGGTGCCGAGTCTGTTCTGCTCTGGCAGCCTCGTGCCACCCTCTGTGCTTCTGCCCTTTTCACTCTGCACAGAAGGGTCTGTGCCTCAGCACCGCCCGGTCGTGCGGGGAAGTGATGATGATGAGACAGCTGACACCCTCGTGGTGGACTGAAGGAGCCCCGGGCCCTGGGGCCCAGAGACCTTTTGAGGGCATCTGGCTCTTGGTAGAACCAAGTGGGGTGAGATGGGGCTTTGACTGGAGCCCATTGCCCAGCTTCCAGCCCAAGTGCTTCTCATCAGTGCCAGCTTGGGTATTGCCTGTCTTGCCATCAGTGGCCTGGGAATCACCCCCCCGGACCCAGGTTATGGCCTAGATGCCAGGCACTCCCTCCATTTTTTTCTGCCTCCCCAGGGCAGTTCCTGTTGGAGAAGGCAGAGGCAGCTCATCCCCTATAGGTCCCCTGGACACCATGTTGGGAGCCAGGCTCCAGACCCAGCAGAATGTGAGAAACAAGCACCACGGCCAGGCGGTGGTGTGGTGCCTCCCTGTTCCCAGAACACACCTCCTCGTCACCTGTCCATCCTCCTGTTGCTTGGTTGGGCCCCCTGCTCCTATCCTCCTACCCTTTGCCAAGCATCTGGAGTCCTCTTACCTCTCCCTGTGGCCCTTTTCCAGACCAGCCTGTCGTCCTCGGGCTTTGGGATGAAACTGGAGTCTGTCACTCCGTTCCTGGGGAAGTATCGCCCCTTTGTGGGCCGCTGCTGCCAGACCTGTACTCCTAAGAGCTGGGTGAGTGATGGTTGGGGCCAGGCCCCACCTTAGGAAGCTTGGATATGGGCACCACAACTCTGGGAAGCGGATTACTTTATGTTCTTCCAAGCTCTGGCTGTCCCCTGCCTGCCCCATGCCTCTGCCCTGTCTTGCAGGGTAACGGATGCACTGGTATTGGTATGATGCTGGGCTGTGGTCAGCTCCCCAGGCCTGAGAGAGTTAGCATCTGACCATGCCTGTACGAGTGCTGATAATCGTTTAGGGGACACTCACCTACTCATAGACCTGTCCACAGCCCCTAGCCCCCAAAGCCAAGCACAACGAAGGCCTCCTGTGTCCATGCCATGTGCTGGTGGAGAGCCAGGCTGTGTTCCGTGCTGTTGAGACTGATGAGGGAGACATACAATTATGGGAGGGTGGGGTGGAGGCATAGGGAGAGAGTAGGGCGTGTAGAGTACAGGGTGCCCAGAGAAGAGGGTGCTGGAGGATGAGAGGATGTGCTCCCCTGGTGGAGAGGAGAGTTGGGTGTGTGTGCATTCACAAGCGTGCTCTTGGGCATACATGCATATGCACCCATGGGCCCGCATGACTGGGGAGAGCGGAGTTGTTTTGAGTTACACAGAGGTTTCTTCCTCAGGACTTTTAGAGTCGTTCATCTGTGCTCCATGAAGGTGATTACTAGGGTGTAGGCTAGTCATCAGGGTCTGGCTTCACTTCTTTAGGGCAATGCAGCAATGAAGCCCTGTCGCTCAGAGCCATGGGGCAGCCGGG
>NW_022111368.1:28553732-28591385 GCF_000313985.2 Echinops telfairi
ACAAGGCATGGTGGGTCTTTGTGGCCCGAGAAGGCCCCGGGACATGTTCTCCCGCCCCTCGGCAGGAGGACCTCTTCCACAGAAGCATTACAGATCTCGGTTTCTGCAATGTCATCTTGGTGAAGGAGGAAAACACCAGGTAGTCCCAGCTAGGGTGGGGGCTGGGTGGGTGTGGGCCGCGGCCCTGGGACTGAGGGCTGCTGGCTTCCTGTCTTCGGATGAACACAGAGGACCCATGAATACCCTCTGCTGTGCAGCCTGGCTGGCGGAACTAGGCTGGGGCTCACCCACAGCTCCTTTGGGGAGTTTTCATTGACCCTGGGTGTTTGGCCCTGACCCTGTACCCCACGCAGCTGAGAGAAGGCTGGGAACAGGGCACAGGTGGGCAGCTCTCCCTGCTCTATGATGAGCCGGACTCGGATGTTCTGGAAAGTGGGCCGTGGGGTGGGGTCCCATCCTGCTGGGGTAGGCCTCTGTGGCCCTGGGAGTGTGGTGTATGGGTATGTCTTTCTTTAAAAGCTCTCCCCTCCGCCTTGGAGTTGTGTTCAGGTTTCGAGGCTGGCTTGTTCGGAGGCTCTGCTATTTCCTGTGGTCAATGGAACAGCAAATACCCTCCTGCCAGGATATCCCACAGAAGATCCTGGAAAGCCCTGGGTAAGGAGGCAGAGACAGCCCAGGCTGATACTTCTGGCATCCTCCAAGCCAAGACAACGGTTTGAGGCTGAGAGAGTTCGTTAGTGACAGGCTTCTAGAGTAATAGCTTTGTCTGAAGCCCTTCCTGCAAGGTTTTTGGGATAATGGAGGGTGAAGACGAGCAGCTATCACCTGGGGGAGTGGGGGGAAGTGATCGGAGGGACCTTGGACACCTCTGCACATGAGCCAAGGTCCTTGGCCTGCTTCATCCTGCCCCCTCCCCCGCATCACAGGGTACAGAACATCATCTTAGGGAGGACACCCGGGGGCGCTGGGGAAGGTCAGGTGCCAAATTTTGTGAAGAAAGAGGTACAGCGCGTCCTGGACCACATCCAGGCCCCACCCCGCCCCTTGCTGCTCAGGTAAGTCTGCGCGAGGGCCACTTGTCTCTGCTGGGACCCCCCCTTCTGAGGCATAGCAGGTGGCAGGACTCCGTTCCTGTGGAGCTGGGTGATTATCAGGGCGGGCTACAGACTGCTTTTACCCCCTGCCTCCTTCCACTCCCCTCTGTCTGGAGGGCCACCACCATGTGCTCACCCACACATGCTTGAGCTGTTAGGTGCAGGGATCGTTCCAGGGGGCAGACGTGGTACCTAAGTCAGCTGAGGTGCAAACAGATGCGAAATGAAAGGGACAGAAGGCTAAGGCTGAGGAGGGGAGGAAGAGACCTGTCAGGGCCTAAAGGAAGAGAAAGAGCCTGATTTGGGAGAACACAGGTGGGAGATCATTCCTGATACAGGGACTGGTATGGACTAAGGCCTCTGGGCAGGAAAGGGCTTGGTTCTAGAAGATGAAAGAAGCTGATGTAGTTGGAGCCTGGAGAGGAGGAGCGTTGTTGAGGTGAAACAGGTGAAAGGGACCAGATCAGGCAGGCCCTGAAAGGCTTTAAGCAGGGAGTGAAAGCATGATGGACTGGGGTCAAGAGTAGAGACCAGAAGACCACTTGGGAGGCTGTTTTGGTAGTTAGGGTAAGACGTGACAAAGTCTTGGACAGGGTGGTGACAGAAAAGGTTGAAAAAAGGATTAAGGTGAAAGCACCGGTCCTTGCTGATGGCTGGGTGGAGAGGGGGCTGGGGGACAAAGAGAGGAGTCACAGGTGAGCTGGGTTTCTGGCTAAGCAGCTGTTGGTGTGAACAGGAGTGAGGCTGCCCTTGGGAAGGAAGGGTGTTGGGGACATAAGAGTTTCAGATCCCTGGCTGGCTCTTGGAGACAGTGAGTACGAGGTTGCATGTAAGCATCTGGAGTTGAGGCGAGAGGCCATACGTTGGCCAAGGTTTAGCACACACGCGCTCCCAGCAGAGGATGGATATCAGCAAGCGAAGGAGCACGCCGGGCTGCTCATCAGAGTCAGCTGTCTTGGAAGTGCTGAGGAGGATGGAGCAAGGATGGGTCCCCTCCCCCAGACCTCCTGGCAGCCGTGCTTTGGCTGTTAAGATGCCCAGCCCCTTGGCCTGACTGAGCACCAGCCATCAGTGCCCTCCTGTCTCCTGCCCTCTGGCCTCCTTTCGACTCCCTGCTTCCTCCTGTGAGCAGTGCCTTTGGGAAGAAGCCCCAACTACTAGAACCCCAGGTTTGTTTGGACTCAGCTGCCCACCTTCTCTACCTTCACCCAAGTGACCAAACATCCCTTGAGAAAAACACAACCAGGTAGATAAGGCCTTCGTGAGGGCCCATCTTGCAGGGGCACAGCGCCCCTCACTGCTGACTGATGCTTCCTGGGAACATGCTGTGCATCCCGCCCTAGCTCTGCACTGCTGCACCTGCTTGAACGCCTTCCTGCCTCCAGTTAAAGCCGCCCCCTCCCCCCCAGGACAATCCCTATCTGGACAATCCCTATCTCCCAAGGACTCGGCTCCTTCGGTCATTTCCATTCCTCCTTATGTCAGCTCCACTGTTGCCAGTGTTCTGCACAGAGCAGGCCGAGCTATGATCTGAGATAGGAGATGCACTCTGGCTGAGGGGAGGGGGTTTGAGGGGAGGGCGTCTGAGGCTGGCAGCGCTGGCATCTGCTGTGAGGCGGGTCCTGTAGTCTTGAGCCGCACTTGCCTTGTGTGAGAAAGTGGGAGGGGGCTGCTGGTCAGCAGTTGCTGTGGAGCCATCCCTTTAGGATGGTGGCTTCCTGCATGCCTCAGACTGGGCCTTGCTCCCCAGGCTGTTCAGCTGGCTGATGCTTCGCCTCCTCAACTGCCTCTTCCTGAATGTGCAGCTCCACAGGGGACACATGAAGATGGCGCGCAAGGCCGCGCAGCGGGTGAGGCCCCCCCTCCACTGGGCTTGGGATGGCGAGAGCAGAGGAATCCGGCCCTGCAGTCAGGACCAGCCCAGCCCATCTGCTGGTGGGAACAAGCCGTTGCTCCTTGGCGACCTCCTCCCAGAGTCTCACGGCCCCGCTCCCCTGGGGCCCCCCTAACCGCTTTTCATCATGGCCTAACCATTGCCTTGGGTCAGTGTGCTACCTTGACACTTGTTGGAAATGCATAGCTTTGGGGAAATGAGCTTAGAAGGAAGCTGATGCCGCTCCCTCTAGGCTCCCTGCCCTTGGGCATTGCGTAGACTGGCAGCACTTGATGGCACCCCCTCCTCCCCAACCAGGGCTTGCCTCTCGTCCTCCTCTCCACCCACAAGTCGCTCCTCAATGGGATCTTGCTGCCCTTCGTGCTGCTGACCCAGGGCCTGGGCGTGCTTCGTGTGGCCTGGGACCCCCACACCTGCTCCCCTGCCCTCAGGTAAAAGCTTGGGACCCTGACACCGATAGCAGTGGGTGTCTCTAGGCTGGGACCAGGGGTAGGGAGGGGAGTCTGGAGACCTGGCCTCTTTGCTCTCAGCTTTCCTCCAGCCCAGACCATTGGGGTCAGAGCAATGGTTAGCTATAGGCCCTAAGGTCGTGTCTGGCCTCAGGGTGTTCAGGTAGGACCCAAGCGGGCCCCAGTGGCCAGGGTTGCCACTGTCCTCCTGCCTGGTCTCATTTCTTAAGTCCCTTTCCTCGTCAACATCTACCCTGTGCCCTACAGAGCTCTGCTGAGGAAGCTGGGAGCACTTTTCCTGCCTCCAGAAGCCAACCTTGCCCTGGACAGCTCTGCGGGAGTCCTTGCCAGGACTGTGGTCCGTACAGTGAGTGCCCCAGTGCTTGTGGGTCTGTTTCTGCAGGGGTCTGTTCCTGCTCTGACCCTGATGCCCACCCTCCCGTCTCCCTCCGTGCTAGGCCATAGAGCAGCTGCTGCTCAGCGGGCAGCCCCTACTCATCTTCCTGGAGGAGCCCCCTGGACCCCAGGCGCCGCGGCTGTCAGCCCTGGGTCAGGCCTGGCTGGGAGTGGTGGTGCAGGCAGTCCGGGCAGGCACCATCCCCGATGCTGTGCTGGTGCCAGTGGCTGTCACCTACGACCTGGTCCCAGATGCACTGCCTGACTTGTCCCATGTGAGACCCCTCTGCTTTCCGGGACCTCCTGTGGTGCGGTCCTCGGAGGGCTAGGGCCAGGAAGTGGGTGTGCAAAGGCATCTGCTCCCTGCCGGCACTGTCCTGCAGCATGTGTCTAGGCCTTAGAAGATCTGTGGTGGAAGGCTGGCGTCTGCTGGCTGGGTCAGGGTTGGGCATCTCATGGGGCTGAGAGACAGGAACAGGCTCGAACCAGATGGTGCACATTTGGGGTGCGGGGTGCCGTGAGCAGTCATCCGTACTGACATGTTCAGCCTTCCCCCTCCACCCCTGCCCAGGCCCCCACCCCTTTGGGGCTGTGGACTGGAACGCTGGCTGTCCTGCGGAGCCTGTGCAGCTGCTGGGGTCGTAGCCACCGGGCCTGTGTCCGTGTGCACCTCGCCCAGCCCTTCTCCCTGCAGGTAGGGAGCCTGTTAGGCAAGGCTGGGAATGCCCACTTTGAGCTCCAGGTCATCTGTTTCAGGGTTCTGGCGGCCTGGCCCTCAAAGCCCCAGCTGCACTCACCCCAACCGTCTCAGGTGGGTAGTGTGCAGGTGGGCAAAGGCAGGCCACCTGAGAGAGCCTTGTTCGGACAGGAATACACCATCAATGCCAGAAGCTGCTGGGGCAGCAGGCAGACCCTGGAGCAGCTGCTGCTGCCCATCGTGCTGGGACGATGGTAGGAGCAGGGGCCAGCCCTCCCGACCTGTGGGCAAGCTGACGACTTCTTTCCTGGGCTGTCCCTCTGCCTCCCTCCCTCTCCTCTCTTCTCACTGGTCCCAGCCTGCCCTCCCCACACAGCTCAGGGCCAGGTGTCACTCCCTGCTGGAATCTGGGTGTGGGCTGTGTCACATAGATCCCTAGGCTAGTTTCGGGGAGACATCCTTACCTTTGAGAAAGCGGGGGCAGAGGAGGTCTTTTTCCCAGGACCGCCATCCCAGACACCGAGAAGGAGCAGGAGTGGACTCCGCTAACAGCCCCCCTGCTGGCCCTGCAGGAAGAGGACCAGCTCCTGGTGCGGAGGCTGAGCCGCCACATCCTGAATGGTGAGGGCAGACTGGATCTGGGCCTCTGGTGGCAGGCTCCTAAGCAGCCCCTCGGAAGCTCTGGGTTGGCCAGCTGTCAGTTCCCTCTATCCCAAGTGGGTTTCTGTGTCGGATCCACCCTCCCTGGGAGGGGGCACACTTGGGACACCCAGAGAAGAGTGGAATCCTACTGTGCAAGGCAGTCAAGGAGACAGTGAGGGTGGGGCCCAGGCCCATGGCATCACCTCTGGGGTCTGAGTTTCTGTAGCAGACAATGGGCTCATGTTTACCGCCATGTGTGTAAGGGACAAGGACCTGGCCCACAGAGGTCTTCTCTCACCAGACTCCTCTGTAGTGCTCTTGGGGAGTGGGGCCCATGAGAGATGGGGAGGGCCCAGGGACCAGGCCTGCCCCCTTCCTCCCTAGGTTGGGGTGGGGGTGTGGCTGCTGGTTAGGGAGAGTTGGAACAAAATGGAGGGCCCAGGCTGCTGGTCCTGCCACCATCAGCCCCTGCCCTCTCCCGGCGCAGCCAGTGTGGCAAGCTCGGCGGTGATGAGCACAGCCATCATGGCGACGCTGCTGCTGGTCAAGCACCAGAAGGTAGAGCGCCACGCCATGGGGGGGTGGCGGGGCGGGCAGCGGGGATGCGCAGCCTCCTGCTCAGCCCGCCCTGCCCGCCCAGGGCGTGTTCCTGTCGCAGCTCCTGGGAGACTTCTCCTGGTTGACGGAGGAGACGCTGCTGCGCGGCTTTGACGTGGGCTTCTCCGGGCAGCTCCGCTGCCTTGTGCAGCACACCCTGGGCCTGCTGTGGCCACACGTGGCACTGCTGCGCGTCCACCAGGGGGACTTGGTGGTGGTGCCACGGCCCGGCCCCAGCCTCATGCACCTGGCACGTCTGAGTGCGGAGCTGCTGCCCGCCTTCCTGAGTGAGGCTGTGGGTGGTGAGTCCAGAGGGGCCCAGGGTGGGTGTGGGGGAGGGATGGCTCCATTTACATACCCACCCTTCTGTGTGGCCCTCTCTGCCCCCAGCTTGTGCTGTGCGGGGGCTGCTGGTGGGCAGAGTTCGGCCTGAGGGGCGCTGGGAGCTGCAGGAAGTGGAGCTGCTGAGCCAGAATGAACTGTACCGCCAGATACTGCTGCTGCTGCACCTGCTGCCACAGGACCTGCTGCTCCTGCAGGTCAGCCCTGGGCCTGCCCTCCCGGAGGTAGAGCAGGGCGGCCCTGCTAAGCCCCACTCCCAAGACCACCCGTGGCAGTAGGTGTCTTGCCTCTGACACAACCCTGCCACGTGCCTGGCTCTCCTGAGGCCATGGGTGTCTCTCCCGCTCTGCAGCCCTGCCAGTCTTCCTACTGCTACTGCCAGGAGGTGCTGGACCGCCTTATCCAGTGCGGGCTCCTGGTTGCTGAGGAGGTAGGAAGGGCAGTGGGGGACAAAGCCCTGCTTGGGGGATGGGCAGACCCCTGGACTAGCAGCTGGAGTAGTCTGGGGTCCAAGCTCCGCTGCAGCATTGGGGCAGGCCACATCTGCCCTCGGCGCATGTGCCCCTCATGAGAGAACTGGACATGGGCTAGAGGGTCTCTGTACACCGCCCCCCCTCCCCCATTCCCTACTCACGTAGCTACGGGCACCTGTGTCTTCTCACCCTGCACTGTACTCAGCAGTCCATAGTCCAGTGTGGCCCTAGCAATCCTTTTGGGCTCCCTAGTCTGCGTTTGTTAGTTCCACCTGTGTGCTTGGCTGGGGCCAGCCTGGCCATGACCACTGGCCCATGGCCCCCAGATCCCAGGCTCCCGGTCGGCCTGTGACACAGGGCGGCAATGCCTGAGTGCAAAGCTGCTGTGGAAGCCGAGTGGGGACTTCACTGACAGTGACAGTGACGACTTCCAGGAGGCTGAGGGCCGGTACTTCAGGGTGCGTTGTGAGGAGGCACCAGGGGGGATGCTGCTGGGCGGCATGGGGAGGGGGGACGGGAGAGACAGGCCCTTAGCCTGGTCTCTGCCCGCTTCCAGCTCAGCCAGCAGTCACGCTGCCCCGACTTCTTTCTCTTTCTCTGCCGTCTGCTCAACCCACTGCTCAGGGCCTTTGCACAAGCAGCTGCCTTCCTCTGCCAGGGACAGCTACCTGACACAGGTGAGGTCCTCTGGCTGAGTCGTGGGCAGCTCCCCAGATCCCCTCAGCCTTTACAGGAGGTGCCACAGGCTCTTCTTGGCAGAGCCCCCGTGTCCCCTGCAGTACTCAGAAGCCAGGACTTCTGGCAAGATGCGCACGTGTGTGTATGTGCGCACGCAGGGCCCAGGTCTACCACTTGCTCTCTGTCCCTAGAACTGGGCTACTCGGAGCAGGTGTTCCAGTTCTTGCAGGCCAAGGCCAAGGAGGAAGGCTGCTTCGGTGAGTCCCAAGGCTAGGTGCCTGGGGAGCCAAGGGTGGGTTTATTAATGGCTGCTGCCCCCTGCTGGACAGTGGCAACCCCACGCCAGACGAAGGGCTGCTGCAAGTGGAAGCTTCCTGGTGGTCTGCCTCCTGTTCCTGGAGAATAAGCACTGAGGTGCCCACCGGCTCCCCAGCCTTTACTTCTGTCTTCCAGAGTGTGTGGACCTAAAGCTTGCGGCCAGTGCTGTCTGGACCTTTAGAGACTTGGGGGTAAGACGGACTGGCCTCCGTATCCACCTATCATCCCATACCCCCAAATGACTGAGCTGCATAGGGGAGCCCATTTCTGCCACCTTAGGGCTGATTCTGGGTCTCAGTGACAGCAGGACGCAGGAGGTAGGATGGTTGTCCTGCTCCCCCAGAGAGACGAGGCAGCACACAGGTGTCTGTGGGGCCAGAGGTCCCCCTGAGACTTCTGGAAGCGCGTGCTCCCATGCCCACTCACAGCTGTTTCCCACCCCAGGTGCTGCAGCAGACGCCCAGTCCGGCAGGGCCCTTGCTCAACCTGTCTCCAACATTTGCCAACCGGGACAACCAGGAAAAGCTGGAACAGTTCATCCTGCAGTTCGTCTGTGGCTAGGACTGGGGGAGGAGCCCTTGTTGGGGGACCTCTCAGAGTCAGGACGCGGCCAAGCCCTAGTGTCAGCACACAGATGGAGAAGGGCCTGGCAAATACTCCCTGGACTATCAGTCTGCGGTCCGACCAGCTACTTTAGTGTGATACATGGGGACGCGTGCTTCCCCAAGCCCAGCAGACTCCTTGTAGTGCATCTGTGTGCGTCTCCCTTCCCAGCCCCGTGAGGATGCTGTCTTACTCCTGCAGCCAGACCCTAATGGAGGACACACGCAAGCCGAAGCCAGGCTGCTGCTCTTGCCTGGGAACTTTATTGAGGGGCACTCGCCCCACCTCCTCTCCCTTACACTTGGGAGAGGGCCACAGCCCACTCTATCACTGGGCAGTCCGGGTCACCAAGGGGATGATGCCTCTGCCTCGCTGCAAGTCCAGGGCCTGCTGCAGGTGCCCTCATACCACCTTGTTGATGATGATGCCTAGACCCTCGATCTCACACTGGACTTCATCTCCCCTCTGTAACAGCAGGTCAGCCATCACCTGTGGTCACTCCCAAACATGCCCCAACCCCTACACACACACACACACACACACGATGTGGCCAGTCTGCCATGCCTCCTGGTCATTCCCATCCCACCTACCCAACCTACCTTGAGAAAGACGGGGGGTTTCCTGAATAAACCCACACCTGGGGGGGTCCCAGTCAGGAAGACGTCCCCTGGGTAAAGAGTGACGAACCTGAGGCAAAGCAGATGGCCAGATGAGGCCCTTGGCTGGGGTGGCATGGACAGCAGGCTCAGCTCTGGGGGCGGGGGCAGGCGGCTTCTTACTGGGAGACCCAGGCAATCAGCTCTTCCGTCTTAAACACCATCTGGCTGGTGCTGCTGCTCTGCATCACTTCCCCGTTGACGCGGCAACAGATCTTCAGGTTATGTGGATCTGACATGAAACACAACAAACCTCCACCAGAACCTCTAGGGGGAGCCTCTTCCCCCACGCCCGCCCTCAGTTTAGCTCGAAAACAAAGCTTCCGGAGGCTTCCTGGCATGCCAGGTGAAAGGGCTGCCCTGCAGTCCCTGGGGGTGCGCCTGCACTCCTTGCAGCGGCCTTGTGCATGAGCCTAGGCTGCCTCCGGGCAGAGGCCCACCATACCCTGCCTTACTCCCTGCTCCCTCTGCGGCATCATCAGGTGTATTCAGGAGGGCGCTCCCAGACTGAAGGGGGAGAAAAGGGCTAGGGTTTGGCAGCACCTGAAGGGACAGGCCCTGACTGGAGAGGCTGGCCGATTGCTCTTTCCCGGGAAGTATCTAGAACCCTCCATTCTACCTTCCCTGTGAATGTGCTGATCAACACATTCTGCTTTTCTGCTAGTTAGGATTTATACACATCCCCTCCACCTCCAGGTGGAGAAGCTGGGCCCCGTCTAACTTTCTGATGAGGCGGCTTTGCATCCGTGGCTGAGCATCCGTTTGGGAAGGGGCTACACTCTACCCCCTGCCCTTCCTGCAGACTCTTTCCTGGGGCTGCGAGTTCGGGGCTGTTCTGCCCCCACAGTGGTTGGGTCAGGGCTGTGGGTGCTCTGGGTCGCCCATGAGAAACTGCACGGATTTCTGAGACAGCCGTCCTGGCGCTGTACCAGGGCCAGTGTTTGTTTCTTTCCACTAAGGGCTGTTCCAACTGGGCTGCAGCTCAGGGGGCTGCTGGAGAGCTGGTGGCCCACAGCCAAAGGGCAGCTGGTGAGCTGGCTCCTCTCAACCAGAATAGGCATGCCTGCCTCTGAACACTGGAATGCCCCTGCAAAGGCAGGAACAGTGCAGAGATAGGAAGGGTCACCCTGTGGGTGTGGTCAGCACTTACCTGTCACACTGTCCTTAGTCACCAAAGCAGGGCCCAGGGGGCAGAAGGTGTCAAAGGTTTTTCCCAGCAGCCACTGCTTCCCATTACGTCTCGTTTGCCAGTCCCTAGCACTCACATCGTGTGCCACAGTGAAGCCGGCCACGTGATCCATGGCATCTGTGGCCTGTTGGGGAGGGAGTTAGCAGTATTGGAGGTTAGAACTCGGATGATGCCAAACTCTTAAGCTAAAGCATCTCAAAGCCTCCATCCCACCACTGGTAGCTACGCCAGCCAAGTGTGGCAGGGGAGGGGTGGGATGGCATTGCAGGGGCGCTGAGACTTCTCTGTGTCATGGCAGCTGGCCCCACTGTGGGAGAACCAGGCCAGCACTAGCGAGGCCCCTCCCCACTTAGCTAGAAGCCCGCCCCCTCCACCTCACCTTGATGTGCTTGCCTTTCTTCCCAATGACTACAGCCAGTTCCACCTCCCAGTCGACCTCCTGTAGGGGTGGGCACAGGAACATGAGCTACGGAGGGCTCTGGGCTCCAGCCCCATCCTCTGACAGGTAGCACATCCACATCAGGGACCAGCTGCTGGCTGCCACGTTGCCATCACCACCAACCAGAGGTGGGTGAATAGTGGGCCAGGTGTGACTTGTAGATGCACCCATTTTGGGCAGTGGCCGACAACCCCCGACTTTGTGCTGTTTGGTGACAGGGTTGGTATGAACTTAGTCGGCACACAGGTCTGGACCTTTTATGCCACCACCCACTAAGGGGTTACTTGGGGAAATGGATAATTGTAGGTCCGAGACAGACAGTACAAGATGAGCAAAGAATATCTTGGCCAGAGAGCCAGGGCATACTTACAAAGGGAAGGTACCACAGACCCCATATGAGTATCACAAAGGATGCAAGGGATCGATTTCAACAACCATAAAGCTAGGAATGTACAATCCTGGGGCTGGGGCACAAAAGGAGGGGACATTTTCTTCTCCAAGATCTAAACAAAAAACAAGATAATGCCCCGGGCTCAATAGGTAGATAGGAGCAGAGCATGCTGGGGAAATGTGATGGGACTAGTCATAGCGTTTCAAACTTGGTTCTTGATGGCAACAATGAAAACGAGGCTTTCTAATGCAGAGAGCGAAGTTAACAGATCACGTGAACTGCGTGACCAGTGTGAAGTGAAAATGACTGCTGGGTAGAAATGTTTAACCTGAACTTAATAATGAGGAACACCAGACTAACCCGGGGCAGGGGCATGCCCTGACACAGCTGGTCTGGGATCTATTAACTGGCAGTGGCCTGAAAGAAGGGCAGGGCGGTGTTTGTGGTTAAGGGTTGGCTATTTATCAAGTTTTATTGGAACCCAGTCACGCTCATTCGTTTATATATTGTCCATGGCTGCGTCCACATCATAGTGGTGGAGCAGACACAACAGCACACCAGGGCTGCAAAGCCTAAAATATTTATAACTGGCCCTTTAAGGAGTTGTCTGTGGACCTCTGTAAAGGGCCACATCAAAGTGTATTTGTGACCGATCCAGTATATAAAAGTAACCAAATTAAAAGTCCTCTTTAGGGTGACTTGAAATATATTACCAACTGAGACATGGGACATTGGGCTCCGTGTGAGGGGGCCTGGTGGTGCAGTGATTAAGTGCTGACAGCCCATAAGATGGCAGTGGGTCTTGTTGGGTGTTTGCTTTTTCTGCAGGCCACTAATTTACAAAACATTTCTAAAGTAAAAGTTTGAAGGGAAAACGAGTTTTCTGTTAGCAAAGGTACCCGCACTGCTGGTGTGAGTATATGGGAGACACCATCTTAACTTTTATTTGATTAATTTTCAATAATTAAAGTATACTACTTTCATAATCAGGAAAAGACATTTCTTAGTCCCCAGGGCCACTCTCATGACTGTCTAAGTCCCTGCAGTTTCTGCCTGGAGCACTCCTGAGCAACAAGTGACTCCATGTGCCCAGGGGCCCTCGGGTGGGGCAGGAGGCACCAACCTGGCTCTCCGGCGGGATGACGACCTCGTCGTAGGGCCCCACGATGGAGCTGGCGAACTTGCTGAAGATGATGGGCTCCTTGGGCACGGGCACATTCTGCTCTCTGCAGTGGTCCACATAGTTCATGCCCACACACACCACCTTGTCGGGCCGAGTGACCGGGGACAGGAAGGTCACATCTGAGCGTCGCAGGACTGGCAACGAAGCTGTCAGGGCTCTGCAGAGACCCGAGCGGGAGAGGGGCTGGCTGGGAGCAGCCAGCAATCCTGAGGGGGGCTGGCAGGTGGGGTGGGGGTGGAGACACCTTACAACAACTACAAGTTTTGCTTTTTAAAACAGTGTCGTCTTCTAGGGTTACTAACCCTTGAGTCCAGCCGCTGCCCTTGACAATCAGGGCACGGTTGACTCTTCATCAGTGTCAATTGCCACCATGCTGCTAGGTAAAACTGAACGTGGCAGCGAAATCAAAGGTACGAAAGGGTCTGAATGTTAAGGGCTCGTCCCTCCCAGTCACCTGCTGGCCTCTTGGGAGACACCACTGCTTCCAGTGCAGCCATTGCTGCCACTCTGTGCAGACAAGCACACACAACACACACTTTAGAAGGCGCTCCAACAGTACTAAGGGAGCTTCTCTCTTTTTAAACTTACAGCAGCCACCAACTGCCCTGTCAAGACACATCCGACTCCCTAAGGAGGGACATGAAGGTGGTGCGGGGACACCTGGGCTGGAGAGCATTTGCGTGCATGGAGGGCAACTGCAGACAGTCCCTTACAGTAGAATGGTGGGGTCAAAGGCTATGGGCTACGTGCATTTGTAATTTTGCCAGAGCATTTCAAACAGCCCTCACTAAAGGCGGTCCACTCCAGACACTCCCACCAGCCATGCGCTTCCTCTGCTGTCACTCGGTTGGGTGCTGTGAAATGTGTGTATCTCGGCTAACTTGATGGGTGAACGTACAGCCCGGAGCACTTCCAATACACCCTTGAGCCAACCTTTAGGTTTAGATTCATGGGGCTCCTCCCTGGCTTCTGGGAAGCCCCCACCTAAGCCTGGTCAAACCTAAAAACCAAATCATCTTTGAGAAGACCTTTGCAGGCCTCTCTCCTCCAAGAAGTCAACCATTCCCCTGCTCCCCCAAATGCCTCTGAATCCCCCAGTTCCATCTGACTCCGGCAGGCAGGCAGGCACTTCATACCCAGGGAAGGCAGGGTTAGGAAGTAACCAAATGTGGCTGGGTGGTGGTGGTTAATCTGCATCCCGGGACCTCTGTTGGCCCCTCCCTAATTGGGGTGTTGTTCCATCTTGTTTCAATGGTGTGTCACCAAGAGAAGTGGGGTTACCCCGCCTTCTTGCAGAAGAGCCATGGGGCTGTTCCCTTCCACAGGGCAGAGGGAGCGAGCACGGGGGAGGAGCCAGGGCAGCAGCTGCAAAGCTGTGTTCCTGCTCATTCACCTTCTGGCCACCTGGAGGGCGGCCTCTCCCTGCTCCAGGAACTCCACCATCGTCTTGGGGAGTGTGGAGTCAAAGGCATTGAGGTCGATGACCCCGCTGTCATTCCCTGACTCCAAGCCCAGGTGAGGTCCGGCCAGGTGGGGTGCCTGGAACTGTACCAGTCTCATGTCTCTGGAGGGTTGAGAGGGCCACCTCTGGGTCTGCAGAAGAACCGAAAGGAACTTCCTTCTACCAGAGGCCAGCATCAGAGCCTGTGGAGAAAACAAGGCGAGAGGGAGCCCTGAGCCACCATGAGGATCCCTTCCAACTGCAGCCCATTCCTTCACTCCAGCACGAATTCCTGACATACCACAAGGGAAGTGGCCCAGATTTATCCATTATTTTAACCTGCAACACTTGTAAGCATTGAACTGTTAACGATAAGGTCAATGGTTCAAACCCACCACCTGCTCTGCAGAAGAGAAATGAGGCTGTCTGCTCCCATGAAGATTTACAGTCTTAGAAACCTATAGTGTTGCTATGAGTTAGAATAAACTCATAGCAGTGGGTTTGGGTTTCTTTTGGTACACTTTATAAGTTGATTTTTTTTTCTTTAGTCAAGGTATGAAATGTAACATTTATGGAGGAGCAACTACATCATGCCAGGCATGAGGCTAGGTCCCCAAGATTCTAGAATTCGTGCAACCAATATTTCCTGAAGCCTCACATCCTGCTTGGCTATGAGCGTTGGAGAATCCGTGCAGGCCAAACAGACTTCAGCCCTGCCATTCGGCTCTGGGGAACAGATGTTCCTAATTGATGAAGTAACAAAGACTCAGCCACTAGTGCCGTGAAGAAGTTCAGAGGCCCTGACTTGGTTTAGTTCCTTGAATAAGTGATGCTGAGTTGAGCTGAGACTCTTTGAGAAAGATTAGGAATTTTCCACCTATCCGAACGTTTTCATTTCTTCTGGTAAAGTTTCTACCTGTTAAGGACTATTTTATTCTGATGTAACCTTCCACCACACTTGAGGGAGAAAAGTTGCGGGTCAGGAAAGGCCCAGGTGGGGGAGTGAGGCAGGTGAGAGGGTTTTCTTTGTAATGGTCTCTCCTGCATACAAATGAATAATTGGGCTCCCAAGGCAGGGTGCCCAATTTTGATCACTGGGTTAATTGTCCAAGGTGCACGGAGATGCTAAGTAGTTACGATGGACGTGGGGTGTGTGGACAGGGACTGGGGGGCAGCAATTTCAGTGCTTGCCGTGGATGCTAGTCCTTGTACGTCTGCACTGAAGCCCTGGGTTCAGAAACCAGGTGTCATGCACATTTGAAAATCCAGCTTCAGCCCCCAGGACAGCCTCCCAAGGGCATTTTAGTCCAGGAGACCGCGGTGACAGGTAGGGACTTCTAACAGGAGATCCTCCGGAGTCCCCTGAATGCACTGCTTGCACTCAGCCAGGCTTCCGGGAAACGGTATTCCCCGGCTGGCCGCCGGCTCAGGTGAAGGCAGGTCAACTGCTGTCCAAGGTAACCCTGAGCCCCACGTGACAGGCACAGCCAGACTCCCACTGCACCCGTACCTCCCCTCCTCCCTCACCCCCGCATTAGCAGAAAGGGACAGAGGACTGAAACCGCGTAGTTTAGCCGCCGAGGTAACGATCAGTAAGCGTCAGTGGTGAGACCCCTTGCCTCCCACCAACGCAAGCCGGGGACCCTCCGTTCCCCCTGATTGCCCAGCCTCGTCCCCTGCACTCAGTTGGCGCTACAAGGGGCCACCCGCCCGGTCCTTGGGGCCGGACGCGGGTCTGCCCTCGGTCCGCGGCTCAGAAGGGTCTGAAGGCCCGCCACCCTGGCTCCGATCGGACCTACCAGGCAGCAGAGGTCGATTCTTCCGGCGCCCTTTGCTGTCGGGCTAAGGCTCAAGCAGGCGGGGCCGGGGCCGAAGGTTAGCAAGCACCCGAGCGCTGACAACACGATCCCGGAGACCGCGGGCGGCCCCAGGAGCGACAACTTCACCACAAACACACTCCAGCTGGCCCCGCCCCGCTCCTGCTGGCGTGGCCCGAAGAGCCAATAAGAGGTCTTCAGCAGCGGCGCTCGCTAGTGACGTCAGACAACGCTGGCCAATAGAGGACGTCTCCAGCTATCTGGCCCAACCAGTCGCTGTGCGCGCGGAGTGTCCCCGCCCACAGGTGGGAAGTCTCGTGAGCACTTTTCTGTACTCCTCTGGCCACTTCTGGAGAAGCTGCGTTGGTTGGCTGGTGTCGCCCAGAGCTGAGATGTGCGCTGGCGACACTGAAGGGCGGCCAGAGCACAGAGATGTTCACGAGGGGAACGGACAGCCTTCAATGGTGGCAGAACATGGGTATGAGGGAGACGATGGGGCAAGGCCTATTCCTAGATCCCGCGCTGGTAGAGCCAGTCTGGCGAGGCAGCGGGTTTCAGAGGATAGTGAACGTGATGTGCAGAAGAGATTCTGGTCCATTCTCCAGGCAAGAGACCCACCATGCAAGGTGGTCAGAGAGGCTGAAGGAGAGCAGGCAGAAGAACTCTTAACTGAGAGGCCACTGCCAAGAAGAGGATTTCTGCTTCTGAACCAGATGGAGTAATACGGACCATTTATTGAGACAAGCAAAAAACAAAAACGCAAACAAACAAAAAAAACAGACAGATTACACAACACAGTGGTTTTCCAGAGATCGAACATCTGGCGATGACGAATAGCGGCCCAGGGAGATAGAAACCAATGGAGGCAAGCTCCAGCATGGTCCCAGCTACTTCGGTTGACAGCATTTCCGTTTGCAGGTCAAAGAAGGGGAGCCAAGGCAGAGGTAGTGTATTCTGAATTGTGGAGATGGAACAATGAATCTGAGGAGACCAAGGGAGTAGAGCTTTCAGCACAAATACTGGAGAGGAGAGAACAGGGCAGCTAGAGAACTCAGAGATCTGCAGAGACCTTCCGTATTCAATACAGCATTGCATACTCATAAAGCCACTACCCGATACCAGGGAAAGGACATCAGAATGCAACAGGGCTGAAAACGTTGCTTGTGTCTATCAGCCAGATCAGGAAAAGGGAATTCGTGGGGCATTGACTAGAGAACTCATGCAAGTCTTGCCTCTGGTGGGAATTAATCAATCTTAGATTGAGCACTGCCCCCAGTGTCACCTGCCCAGCTTCATAAAAGCAAGACTCAAAAGGATCAAATGGTCTCCAAATTACAAAGCTGCATCCCAGAAGAAGCTCAGAACAATATTTATATAAGGATGCTTCAAAAAAATTAGTTGGTAAAAAATTTAAAAAAATATATGACCTTTTAACCACAGTTTTACATGAACTTTTGGAAACACCCTTATAGGAACACATGGGGAAAAATGTATGTATCTGTCATAATAACCTTCACAAGGTCTGTTCAATCAGCGGTTGGGAGACATGCTTATTGTTGCTGTTAACTGCCATGGTGCTACCCCCTCAATTCATAGTGACCTTGTGCACAAGAGAACAAAATGCCTGCTCCGGCAGCATCCCCGTGGTCAGTTAGGGAATGGGTTGTTGTGATTCCTGGTTTTCATTGGCTTATTTTCTGAAGTACATTGGCCTTTCTTCCTATTCTATCTTAGTCTGGAAAGTTCGCTGAACCCTGTTCAGCATCATAGCAACAGACAAACCTCCACAGACTGATGAGACACGTATGAAGTACATTGGCCATGGGCCCAGGTATCCTGCAAGAACCATCATTGTCCCCTACCAAGCATACACAGAAACAGAAAATTGTGATCCATAATAAAAGAATAATTAGTCATTTTAACTCAAATCTGAACTGACAGATACTAGAATTAACAGACAAAAATACTTCATTATTTTAATTAAGTTCAGTTTGTTACAAAAAGTAAGCAAAAATATGGAAGATACTAAAAATATACAAATCAAATTTCTAGAGCTGCAAATTACAATGTTTAAGGGCAAAAATACACTAGAGGAGATTCAACATGACAGAGGAAAACGCGAGTGAACGTGGAGACTTACCAGTGGGAACTGTGAAAAACGAACACAAGCAGTGTGAGGCAGTGAAATACTGCTCTATTTCCCTTCCCACAAAAAGATTGGGTTGGATACAGAGAAGGCGCTTACAGCCCACCAAAGGGATCGG
Organism: Echinops telfairi; assembly: GCF_000313985.2. Classification (NCBI taxonomy): domain Eukaryota; kingdom Metazoa; phylum Chordata; class Mammalia; order Afrosoricida; family Tenrecidae; genus Echinops; species Echinops telfairi. The sequence goes on from NW_022111368.1 coordinate 28,571,296, forward strand.
GTCATTTTGCTAGGTTCAAGAAACCTTACAGGGAGCGTCCATGCCGGGAAGAACAATTGTGAGGATGGCACAGGCCTGGGCAGTGTCTCGCTCTGTCGTACATCGGGCTACCGTGAGTCCGAACAGACTTGATGGCACTTAGCAGCAATGGATAGACAGTAAGTGTTCTTTTTGATGATGCCACCCTTCTTGAACTTGTTATGCCTGGCATAGTACAAGCCTACTTTGAGCGTCTGCCTCAAAATTGTCTTGAATGGTTCATTTCAACTCCCACTTGCCTAGATCGATCTTTACGTGTTCCATTTCATTTTGGATGACTTCTGACTTTCTGAGATTCATACTTCATGTATTCCATGTTGTGATTATTAATGGGGTGTTGCAGCTATTTCTTCTCATGTTGAGTCGTGCCCCACCCGTACATACGGTCTCAAAAATGTTGCTCCATGCATGTCATTAAAGCCGCTCTGCTTTCAGGAGGCAGTTGTATTTTGTGTTCCTTCCAACTTGAGGTGCCAATCTTCTGGCATGGTATCTGACAATGTTATTTATGCTCTTATTCATTAGTGACGAATCCCTCAAAGGTAGGCAGCCTATTCGTTCTTTGTAGTCTGTTCTCAGCCTGGAAACTCCACTGAAACCTGCCCACCATGGTGACCCTACTGATATTTGAAATACTGGTGGCATAGCGGCCAGCATCCCAGCAACACACAAGCCACCACAGTACGGCAAGCTGACAGGCCAGTGGACACACGCCTAGTACAAAGTCTAATTATGCCAAGTATTGGCGGGACTTTGGAGAATCTGGACTCTCATACACTGACGGCGGGACTGTAAAATAGCACCAACATGTTTGCAAGCATATGTATACAATATGACCCATTTATTTCACCCCTGGATATGGCAGTGTGGGCTTTTGCCTGAACCCTGTGCTCCTGGAAAATGAGCGAATGAGCAGGACAGGAAATCCTGTCCTCCCATGTGCTCTGGAGAACAACTTATTGCAAAGAGCCAACTATCCCCATCTGGCTTATGTAAGCCTCATGGAAACACCCCTTGTTGATCAGATCTTCCAAATTCCCATTCTTTGCCTCCTAAATGGCTAGCTGAACTGCTTGTCTCCACTAATGGATTAGAACAAAATACTTGCGTTAGTCTGGGCAGACTAGAGAAACAAATTCATAGACACTCATGTGTACAGGAAAGAGTTTTATATAAAGAGTGATTATACATTAAGAAAACATCCTAGCCCAGTCCAGATCAAGTCCATAAGTCCGATATTAACCCATATGTTCAGTACCAGTCTGTAAATTCCTCTTCAGACTCACGTAACACATGCAAGGACGCCAAGTACAGGAAGGTCACAGGCCAGTGGGTGGAAAGTCTTGTGGATCCAGTGGCAGTGGAAGTATCTTAGCACTGGCATGGGTCTCCACATGGCTCCTCCAGCTTCAAAGCTCTGGCTGCCGCCAGCACAGCTCCATGAGCCTTGTCCACAGGAATGTCTAGCAGGAAGTGAAAGTATGTCCCACCTCTGGTGAGCTATTTATCTCCTTAACTCCAAATGAGGTCATCAAGCTGCGACCTGATTGACAGGCTAAACTCTACCCCTTCACTCTTAAGTCTCAAGTTGACAACAGATTATGTAACTACCACAGACCACCTCTTGTCGACTTGACAGAACTCTTTAGCCTTATATAACTTTCTAACAAGCAATAAAATCATATATGTACCTAAGAGGATAAAACTAAAATGCATACAATTTAAAAATATGCCACATATATATATATAAAACCTATAAGTGAACAAAACAAAAATATTCTATACTTATGTGAACACCTACACCATCATCCTACAAACATATTCCCCAACCTATGAAAGTTTGTAAACCAGCCACCTCATGCCTTTATCCTCCCAATTTGGGGTGTCCAATTTCTAGACTGCCCACTTACATAAGGTGACCAGATTTTAACATTGGTAAAGCGGGACACCATTGATAAAACTCATATCATGGCGAAATAGCCACATGGCAGCCGAAAACCGTATACCCTAGCTTGTCATGCATTCTTTCCAAAAATTGCAACTTTTAAAAATGCCGTGGGACACGTGAAAAATCGCTAAAAATCGGGACTGTCCTGCCAAAAGCAGGACATCTGGTCACCTTGCACTTACATAAACCCAGTGCTCTGAGGAGACAATCATATTCTTTCATGTGAAGAACCTTCATTCCAGTTGGAATCTTATGAAGTCCTCATCCATTAGCAAAGTCAAATCTGGACAGGCCATCCATAAAGTCAGCAACAACATGCACCAGTTCATAGGCTGAAATATCTTCTCTTCATCTGGTCAGGTTCTGGTCAACTCAAAGTGGGCTGCCTCACTTAGCCTCACTCGGGTGCCCATTGGCTGCCTTGCCTTTAGACTATGGGCCCCATCACAAATTCTCAACAACTCTAGCCCCCTTGTGCTAGGTCATGAACTTCAGACCAGTCAACCACTCTTGTTTTCTTCTCTAGTCCCTGTGAATCGGGTTCATAGGTGTCAGTGGCCAGACTCAACTCGGCTCTTTATTGCTGCTTGTCTCCCACTTCCACTCAACAAGGCTGACTTGGCCACTGCCACTGGTGAGTGCCCCACCTGCCAGCAGCAGAAACCAGCGTTAAGTCCAAAATATGAGACCATTCCTCAGGGAGATCAACTGGCAACCTGGTGACAGGTTGATTACATAGGACCACTTCTGTATGGCGGGGGCAGCGTTTTGCTCTTACTGGAACAGAGACCTACCTTGGATATTGATTTGCCTTCCCTGCACTCAATACTTCTGCCAAAACTACCATTCGTGAACTTACAGAATGTCTTATCCACTGGCATGGCATCCCATATATCATTGCTTCAGATCAAGGAACTCACTTCACAGCAAATGCAGTGCGGCGATGGGCCCATTCCCATGGACTCCACTGGTCGTATCATGGCCCTCATCATCCTGAAGCTGCTGGCTTGATAGAATGATGGAATGGGCTCCTAAAGACACAATTATGGTGCCAACTACTTGCGGGGCTGGGGCAATGTTCTCCAGGAGGCTGTATACGCTCTAAACCAGTGGCCGATACATGTGCTGTGTCTCCAATAACCAGGATTCATGGGTCCAGGAACCAAGAGGTGGAAGCTGCAGTGGTACCACTCAATAGTACTCCTAGTGATCCACTTGCAGCATTTTGCTTCCTGTCCCAGAAACCCTGTGCTCCTCAGGCCTGGAGGTCTTGGTCCTGAAGGAAGGAACTCTCCCACCTGGAAACCCAGCACAGATTCCATGAACTGGCAGCTGAGAATGCCTCCTGGCCACTTTGGGCTTCTTATGCCTTTGGATCAACAGGTCAGAAAGGGTGTCACTTGTACTGAGTGGTGTGATTGATCCTGATTACCAAGGAGAAATTGGACTGGTGCTACATAATGGAGGTAAAGAAGAATATGTCTGGAATCCAGGAGATCCCATAGGCCAACTCTTAGTACTATCATGCCTTGTGATTAAAGTAAATGGTACATTACAGCAACCCAATCCTGACAGGACTTATAATGAAGGTCTGGGTCACCCCACCAGGCAAAGAACTATGGCCAGGTGACATGCTGGCTGAGGGAAAAGGTAATACAGAATGGGTAGTAGTAGAAGGTAGTTCTACCTATCAGTTACGACTACGTGATCAATTGCAAAAGCAAGGTTTGTGATTATCAGTGTATCTTCTTTATATGTGCCTATTGAATATCTTTCCTTTGTTCATGTATGATATACCAGATACAATTAGATTCAGTGTGTTTTCATTTATATGTATGATAGATGTATGATGTTAGGTATAAGTGTGATTTCATTAATGTCTGGAAATTATATATGGCTAAAGAATTGTGTATGGGTGCCAGATTGGCAAAGGTTGGACTGTGATAGGTAGGTTTATTGTGCCAGCCTGGCCAATAGGAACATAAGGGATTAATCAGGTCTCTTTTGATTGGAGGACAAAGAGATAAATGGCTTGGCAAGGCCCACCTCTCTCTTCTCTTGCTCTCTGGTGATCTGACCAGCATGAGGCTGCTTTAGCTAGTTCTCTGCCTCAACTTGTGAGCTACACTGCCTGTGGGACAGCCAACCCATGGGTCATGTCATGTTCCTAGAGCCTGTGGTTCCTTCGAGACCTGCTTTACCACACTGCTGGTGTGTGCATCACTTGAACTTGAGGCTGGTGAATCCTGTCGTCTTGCAGTGCTTGAGTTCAATATCCCATCCAGGCCTGCTTCACTGAGCTCCTGAGCTGCTGTCTGTCGGTGACCTGCCCTGCTGGGTGGACTTTGCCTGCATTGCCTGAGGGAAGACTCAGCTGTCTGCTTCCTTGACCTTGGACCTGGCAGCCCTCCTGAGTTGAAGGACTTCCAGTATATTAACTGTTCTATGGAAGTGAGTTGAGCAGAGCCCTCTGTACTGATGTATGGACCAATCAGCTGTTGTGTTTCTTCATGCTGTATAAACCTATCCTCTTATATTTATATGTGTTAGTCTGGGTGGACTAGAGGAACAAAATTACTGACATTCATATGTGTATGAGAAAGAGCTTTCTATACAAGAGGAATTAAATATTGAGAAAACATCCCAGTTCAGGGCAGATCAAGTCCATTAGTTTGATATTAGCCCATATGTCTGATACCAATCTATAAAGTCCTCTTCAGACTCATGAAACACATGCAATGATGCTGAATGCAGGAAGATCACAGGCCAGTAGGTGGGAAGGCTTGTGGATCCAGTGGCATTGTAAGCATCTCAGCGCTGGCAGGGGTTTACCTGTGGCTCCTCCAGCTCAGGGCTCTAGTGTAACTCCATGTGTCTTCTCAGCTGGAATGTCTCCCAGGTAGTCCAACTGTGTCCTGCCTCCAGCAAGCTATTTATCTCCTTAGCAGCTCCAAATGAGGTCATGAAACTATGACCTGATTGACAAGCTAGACTCCACCCCTTCACTCTTAATCCTCTCAAATTGACAACAGATTATGTGACTTTATATATATATATATAATCATAAGTGTCCTGGTTTTGTTTCTCTAGCTAACACACTTATTAACCAAACTTTGGTTAAGACCTGATCCTTTCCCCATGCCTTTGAATGTTCACCCATCCTCCACCTGAGCCAGCATAGAACTCCTCCTAACAGTCTCTCCTGAGAATAGGTAGGCTTCTTGTGCCAGGTACAATAATTCCTGTGATGCTGTCTGTTTAGGCTCTTTTTGTTCCTCCCAGGTCCCTGCATGTGGGCCTTTCTAGTCTTGCTTACTCCTCCCCATACTTGGCCCCTAGGTGGGACAACGGGTGAAGTGCAAGGTCAACTTCTAGCAGGAAGGTTGGCAGTTTGGATGCACCCGGAGACCTGGCCATCTGCAGCTGAAAAGCCACAGCCATGGAAGGTGTGTGGTGCACAGTTCTACTCTGCATCACACGGGACTGCCAGGAGGTGGAACTGACTCAAAAGCAACACACAATAGCAATAACACACAAAGCCTTCTGCCTTGCGGTCAAGCGACAGTGATTAAAACAGTGTGGTCACTGTGTAGAGGTGAACAAATGGGCCATTGGAACAGAATCGAGAATCTAGAAACTGACTCACACATATCTGGACAACTGCTTTTTGATGCTGTTCAGTGCAGTGGAGAAAGGATGGCCTTCTAAACAAATGGCGTTGCATGTGCCTGTGATCATACGGGGTAATGGATACAATTTGGTGGGTTTACTCATACGATTTTTAGGAAAGGTTTTGTATCAAACAGTGCATTGACGCAAAACTAGAATTTGCTTTTCTCTTCAGTGCCCTATATTGACACATCAACCGACCAACCAAATATTTAAAGGGCCCAAGTCTATTTTCACAGGATGAGCAACAAGGATTCAAGGCAAACCATGACACGGTGCCCTCAGACCTGCTCTCTCATCTAGAGGGAGGGAGGACACTCATCGTTGATATTCCGCCGAAAGGGGATTCCTACGAGGTGAAGGTCGGACACACCGTGCTCTCCAACCCTTCCCTAACTCCCACAGCGCCCACCTCTCCCGTGAGACTCCCTCTGCTGAGTTCATCCCTGCGTGCGGAGGCCACGGACAACTCGCGAGCCATCCTTAGCTTTACATGGTTTGCTAGGGAAGTAGAAGGGACCAGGATCAACTTGGAAATAACAGGCACAACCCAGGACGCAATGATCCAATCAGGACACCTTCTCACCCATGTCTGCAGGCAGGTCTTTTCCTCGGCCCCTAGCCCTTGGCTTAGCCTCTGCCCTGCTTGCGTGTTAGATTAGCTCTGCAATGAAGTGCCCAGAGGCAGCACACTCTACGGTAGCCTAGGCCCAAAGGCACACAGAGCCTCACTCTGTGCCGGCAGACCCACAGTAGCCCCCTCGCGCCATGGGTCAGGAAACCCACCACACCATCTCACGTCGGTCACCTGGTTCCGCCGCTGCTGGGCTCTGCTGCGCTGGTTGTTGCTTGTTGACGTCTTGCTCTCTCCGGGTCCAGGTGGCTTTCACTGCAGGGACCCTAGGCCCACAGCATGTACTCCCCTCCTAGATCATCTTGATGGTACTGAGGCCCCTTTCCCAGCCTCTGGGACTGGTTCCCTTTGAGCCTAGCAGAGAGGCAAACCGACTGAGGTAGTTAGTTTATTGGGCCAACCTGGCCGATAAACACATGTGGGGTTAATTGAAGGGCGGAGGGATACATGGCTTGGTGAGCCTCGCCTTTCTAGTTCTTGGGTCTCTTGCTTTGTGATGGTAGGACCAGGGTGCAGCTGCCTTAGCCAGTTCCCTGCTTTAGTTGGCAAGGCTCACTTCCTGCAAGACATCCCTGAGGAGAAGCCACATGGACCTACCCTGATGCAGCCCTGGGTGCTGGAGCAGCCGTGTGGAGACCCCTGCCAGTGCTGAGATGCTTACACGTTCACTGATTCGGCTTTCCTCCTGCAGTTGACATCATAGTGTGTGTTTTGTGAAATGGAGGAGGACTTTGTGGAATGGTGTAGGACATATGGATTAATGGGTTAATGTTGGACTTGTGGGCTTGGACAACACTGGGTTGGGATGTTTTCTTGATGTGCACTTAATCGTGATATAAACCTCTCTCTTATACATGAGTTTCTGTGCATTTGTTTCTCTAATGTACCAAGACTAACACACTGAACTATCACTTCTGTTTACATTGTCCCATCCAATCATTTTGTGAGAGTCCAGAAAAAAAAAAAAAGGCTCACAGTCATCGGATGGATTCTAACTCAGAGCAGGTGTGGGTTTCCCAGACGGTAGCGCTGTCTGGGAGTAGAGGCCTTGTCTTTCTCTGGGAGGCTGGTGGTTTCGACTGTGATTAACAGCCCATGGGGAACCATGGTTCCTAGACCATAGCCTTGCTGTTGTTGGTAGGTGCCGGCATGGAGTCAGCTCCGACCCAGAGTGACCGGTGCACAACAAAACAAACTCCTGCCTGTCCTGCACCCTCCCCACAGTCCTTCCTGTGCCAGAGCCCACTGCTGCAGTCACTGTGTCCGTCCAGCTCCTGGGGAACTTCCTGTTTCTGGCCACCCCTCCACTCTACCAAGCGTTACTGGTTACTGGTCTCTCCTGACAACATGTGCAAAGTATGTCAGAAGCAATCTTGCCATCCTTGCCTCTAAGGAGCACTCTGGCCATAGACAGATTCTTCCAAGACACAGCAGTTGGAAGAACAGCACTTCTTCCGAGACAGATTGGTTTGTCCTTGTTCTGCCCCTGGCACTTTGAATTCTTCTCCGGCACCACAATGAAAATGCGTTTCTTAAAACAAACAAACAAATAAATACAATAAAATGCATTTCTTCTCAGTTGGGTCTTCCCACCGAGCGGTAGGTGGTGTGGAACTGCTGGATCGCAGCCCACTCATAACCACGACACTCCCAGCGGCTCCGGGTCCATAGCTCGAAGGGTTATATCAAAGTCCTCCTTTACACTGTGACGGATATCATGTGAATACCCAGATCTCCAGGGTGTAGAAACCCTATTCAGAGATGACAGAGAGGGACAGAGAGATGCCTCAGGAGCCGGCTGCTTGGGCCCACAGGCCAGGAAGCAGGCACGGGAATGAGGAAGCCATCAACATGGCTCCTGCCCCAGCCATCTCTTCTGCCCAGGAGACCTTAGACAGCCATCTCCCTGCTGCGCCCAGTTCCCTAACCTCCACCCCGTGAAAAGCCATGACGATCACACACGCTGGTTAGACAGCGACCCATCACTAAGCAGAGCAGCACCTCTCGGCTTCCCTGCCCCACCCTGGCCTCCTCCATCTGGTTGTCCATGTTTCAGTCAGTGGGGTTTTCAAAACACCATTTTGACCGCACACGGTGGCTTCCTGTTGCTCCCGGAGCCCTCGGGGAACCCTGCTGGCCCCCCTCGTTCATCCACACTCACACCTACCGTCCTGGGACTGCGCGTTCTCTTGACCCAGAGCCCTTTGCCCAGCTGACTCCCACGAGTTCTCAGGTTCAGGGTCCGGGGATGATAAGCCGCCGGGTGCAAAGATTCCCACAGAGCCACACACCTCTTCTTTGTGTCTGGAAGTTGACAAGCTCTTGTGTGGTTTACTTTTTAATGTCCCGCCTCCAAGACATTAGGGCATCCCGGAGGAGGTGCAGTGAAGGAGCCCTGGTCCGGTGCGTGGCTGCTCACCGAGAGGCCGAGGGCCCGGCAGTTGGAACCAACCAGCTGCTCTGCGGGAGAAAGGTGTGGCTGTCTGCTTCTCTTATGAGACGGCCCAGAGGAACGCCACTGTGGGGGCAGTTCTCCATTTCACAGGCTGCTAGGAGCTAGCATCCACCTGATGACCACCAGCCTGGGCTTGGGTGTTCGGTGGGGCCGTGGTGACGCACTCGGCAGCCAGAGAGAGCCATGTCCCTCTGTTTCTGTAAAGATTCCAGCTGGCTCTGTCCTAGAGGGGCACGGTGAGTTGGAAACGACCCGGTAAGAGCCTGTTTTGTGTTGTTCTCTCCCGAGGGAAAGCTTTGCAAACATTCTGTTTGGTCCCCAGACTCTGACGCTGTGTCAGATGCTCCTGGGGAGTCTGTTTTGTTTCATTTGTGAGTGAATGGTGACATAGGGGCCCAGGGGTCCCCGGGGGCCCACGACAGGCAGGGCTGGAGTGGAGATGCCCATCCAGTGCCTCGATGACCACAGCAGGGGGGTTAAGTGATGTTGGCGCACAAGTCTAGGACCTGTGTCTCCTCTCCTCCGGACCCCACTCGCTGGACTCAGGACAAAGTTCTACTTGGGGCTGGGGACACATGCCAGCCAAGTGGGGGACACGTGAGGATTCTGTAATCCTGGATGTCTGGCAGTGGGCTGTCAGAGACTGACGCATGGCCTGCTCTTTGGGGCCTTATTTTTAGTTCCTGGAGAGTTGACTGTATTTGGTCGTTTTTCAAAACTGGGCAAACGGGCAGCGTGTCTTCATTTGCTCCGCTCTTGGAATCGGCCAGAAGGGCTCTGGAGAGGAAAGTGGCTGAGAGGAGCTGGGTGGGGGCGGGTGGGTTGGAGGGGCAGGGGTCGGGTGCCCAGGCTGAGGGGGCCAGCAGCACAGGGTTGACAGATCAGGGAGAGGTTTCAGAAGGACTGTGTGCCGATTCCATGACCTGGCAGGCTTGGGGCTCCAGTAGGCACCCCCCCTGAGAATCCTGCCATGGGCCCCCGGGTAATCCATTCCCTGCAAGGCCCTCTCCTCCTAGAGCCTTCAGATCCAGTGTTCGCTGGCCACCCCCAGCCCCGTGGTGCCCTCCACACGGCCCCTGCCAGGGCCCAGGAAAGGAAGCCAAGTCAGCTTCCAGGGTGCTCACAGTCTGGCAGCAGGGACAAGTGCTCCTTCCTCTGGGCCCACTGGGGTCTGGTGAGCACAGCCCCACCCCACAGCAGAGCCTGACATCCAACAGAGAACAGCTGAGAATCTCTAACTGAAAGTGCCAGACCACCTGGTCCCAACAGGCTTCAAACATCAAACATCAAACTCATTGCCATCAAGTTGGCTCCAGCTGATGGGAGCCCTGTGGGACAGAGCAGAACTGCCCCCGTGGGCCCGTGTCTACATTTTTATGAGAACAGAAGCATCATCTGTCTCTGACCGAACCGCTGGTGGTTTCGAACTGCTGGCCTTGCGGATAGCAGCCCAATGCTTTGCTCACTTGGCCACCAGCAGGCTCCTCCAACTGGCTTCTCACTGCCATCGGTGGAGCTGACTCATAGCATCCTGTGGGACAGGGTGGAACTGCGTCTGTGGTTTTCTGAGACTCGCTCTTTACCAGAGCACAAACTCCCAGCTTCCGCCTCAGAGAAAGACCCTGGTGTCGGGCTTGTGCCAGAGAGTGGTGGTTCGAACGGCTGAGTTTGCAGTGAGCGCCCCGTGCATACCCTTCTGCAGCCAGCTCGTTCCTAACTGGCTTGCAACAGACAGAGGAAGGATTTCGGGGGGTGGGGGGGCTCCCCCGGCGGACCATCCAGAGAGGGGTGGGAGGAGTTGGCGGGAGATTGGCTTGAGGAGCAGTGTCTTGAGCTCCAGGCCCCCAAGCCCTGCTTTCCCCCTTCACCCCCAGTCAGCCCTTCTTCAACCCCAAGGATCCTCCTCTGGGACCCACAGCCCTGGGCTTCGGAGCCAGGAGGTGGGGGGGGGTCTTTTCCAGCCAAGGTCTCCCTGGATCTCATTGGCTGCGGTTAGGGACAGGGGCCTGCCCCTCAGCCAATCGCTGGTCAGGTCAATTGGCTTTGGCACAGAGGGGAAGGTGGACCCTCAGACTTGATGGGTGGGGAGTGGAGGAGGGAGTCCCCAGGTGACTGTGCGTGGGGAGTGGGCCAGGATGAGGATGACGATGATGGGGAGGTAGAAGACTGGTGCCCAGCCAGGCAGCCTTCCTCTTTACCCTGTTAGGTGCCCAGGGCCGAGGGGGAAATGCCTAAAGGCTGCTTGTCGGTAGGTGCCATCTGTGACTCCGACCGGAAGCTGTTTTATTGGGTCGGGCAAGATCAACCACACCACTGGATTAGCAATGAAAGCCTTCATGAAACAGCTGGGTGGAGAGTGTGGCCCCTGGAAACCTCTAGACCCCGAACAAAGAAATTCCAGGATGTTTGTGGTTCAAAGTAGCTAGCGGGCTGGCTCGAGGGGAGGGATATTCTAGACGGTACATTCTTATCAGGTTGGCGGTAATGGGGGGTGGGGAACAGCACTGCAGCAGGGACTAATTCAAGGTCTTACAAGACAGTACATGTCTTACTAATGGGGTAGACAGAGTTAGGGGACTTCTCGGAAGAATGAAGGTCTTGTCTGGAGCCGGGGCCCTGGGGGAGAAGCGGGGCTAACTGCTAGCAGGGGTTCAAGGCAGTGTGAAACAAGATGGGGTGCCTCTTATTAAGCTAGGTTACTACAATCCCCACTTCTCTGAGCGAAGGAGTTAACCCATGGACTCAGGCTCCCCCTGGACGAAAAAGCTGTCCTGTGCTCTAAGCGCCATGAGGCAGACTGCTTGCAAATGTTTTCGGATAAAGTTTACAAGGCAAATGATGAGGCGGGGGCCTCTAAGCAATGCTAACAGATTCAAGCTAAGGGACTGGCAGTGCCAGTTAATAAGGCCATTCACCAAGGCTTCTAATGGAATCGTTTATGGTACCAGGATGCCCTGATTCCCTTTCTTTTGGGGGGCTTTCTAATGAGTTGGTCTCTCACTCTCTGCACAATCTTCCAAGACTCCTGAGGAGTTAGCGTAAGAGTAACAAGTCTCCCCCAGGCCAGCGCATAATCAGCCCTGAGACAGAGATTCTATTAACCTCCCTGACAATTTTGAAGGGCTGTCTCAGGTCTCATGACAGTGTCCTTATGGAAGGAGTTAACAGAATACTGCAAATTATTAATTTTTTATGAACTTCCTGAGACAGGGCTAGGCTAGCGTTTTCTTTATTAAGGCAGCTGCAGAAAGGGCTGCCATGCCAGCCATGCCCAGGCCCCTAACACAGGACCACTACTAGCGGGGCGGCTCTGTACTTTTATGTTAGTCCTGGGGTAGGGATGGGGGCTCAGCTTAACCTTTCGTGGGTACAATAAGCATACATTTGGGGCAAGATACAAATTACTCAGCATCCAATGAATGCGTTCTGGAAAAGGGAGGTTCCAGTATCTTACAGACAATCGCTGCCCAGCAGAGAACACTCCAGGGTTCAGTCTGACTTTGAGAAACAAAGGCCCCAGGTTTGTCCGGGAAACTGGGAAACCGTTTCAGGGTTGGTGACGTGGAGAAGAAAGTGGGTTGCAGCTTCCTGGGGAACAGGGAGGAGAGTGGAGTTATATACTGTTTGGTCCAGCCTTTCAGGCTTTTATATTTAAGCAACTTAAACATAAAAGGACACAGGAACCCAGTGATGTCATGACATCTTGCATGTCCACTTTGATTTCCGGGACATAAATAAAATGGGGAGCACTGACGTAAGCAAAAGTTTTCATCAGCTGCGACTGCCAGACTAGAGTGTTCGTGGCCCATGAAAGAAAAAACTACAGGATCACATTTTGAGTTTTGACAATATTATCAAAAGCATGACAAATTTATTCGGAACAAAGCGGGCTGGCCAGGGGGCATGAGAGGGTTTTAATTTGAAGCCCTGTTTGAGAAGCGAGAGGCTGAAAACAAAACTAGAACGGCTGCTACGAATAAACAAACACTGAGCACGTTTCATAGTCTGAACGAGCCTATTTTGCCGAAGCTTTATCTTCAAGGGGTCCGCAGACAAAGCTGCTTTCTGCTCTGTGGAGGGCGCTGGCCTGGCGCCGGCAAAATGAATGCAGGAAGGCTGGCCGATGTGTCTAGACGATGGTACAGGGTTCCTTCCAACGTGGTTCTAGGCCTTCCTCCCTCCACCTTCGATGTAGGCAGCATCCCCGGGGGCAGCGGAAGACAAAGAGTAGAGAGGAGGAGGGGGCCTGCTTTGGACTTGACGCCACACCTGGGGCTGCACCTGCTGCAGAGACTGGAGATGCTTGAGCACCGGTTGGTTAGTTACATCAGTGAGGGTGGGACCTGTAAGTCGAGGTAACAGGGATGGGGACCCCAAACACAATTTAAAAGGGATGGATTTGTTTTTATAGGGGATACACAGTCCCTGCAGAAAGGCAAGGGGGGGGAGTGCTGGCTGTCCAACCTGCCGGCTGCCCCCCTTCCGGTCTCTAGAACTAACTTAGCTAATGTGGACTTATGGGTCTCATCCCTGGGTTCTACCTGTTCAGAGCCCTGTGGTGGGTAGGCACAGTGCAGCTTGTCCATGCCAGCACGTGCCTTTGCTAGACCTTGAGAGACCTGGGAGGTAAACGCAGGCCCAGTGTCAGGACAGAAGGACAGCAGGCATCCGCACCTAGGAATAATTTAACGTAAAAACAATTTTGTCACAACTGAGGCAGTTGTGTTCCTTGTGGGGAGGGCTTCAGCCCATCTAGAAAAGGTGTCTACAAACACTAGCAGATGCTTGTACCCAAGAGCCGGTGGCTTTAATTTTAGTCAAGTCCTGTTCCCAATGTTCGCCGGGGGCTGGATTCGGAGAAAGGCTCAGACCCTGCCGAGCATTTACTTGGACACATGGCACACACCTGAGTCTCTGACACCGCTCGGGGCCGCAGGTGAGGCGCACAGCACGTGGAAGACCGGGGCTGTAGCAGCCGAGGAGCTCCCAGGTGGGCTGCCCTGTGGACTGGCTTTACGAACAGGCGGGTCATAATCTCAAGCAGAAGCACATGTCCGTCTGGGGCAGGAGGTCCATGAACGTGAAACCATTCAGGTGCTCGCTGGGCCTGGAGGTTAGAGCTCTGATCAGACACAGACCTCGTCACAGAGGGCTGCAACAGATGACAAACACACCTTTACACAATCATTCAGAGTTTACAGCGCTAATTCCCTCCTGAAGATGAGAACATATACAAGGTTAAATGAACACCTGTCGAAGGGAAACAGCTGTTATCAGATACCAGACCAGGACAGGGTTCACCCAGCATCCTAAGTATGAACGCTTGTCATGAGGAAGATTCTCGTCAGAATTATATTCCCCACATACAGGATGTGCTCAAAACAGACAGACTGACCCGAGAGTGCACAGACAGCCAGGGAAGGCTTGTGCGGAGGACTTAGCAACAGTCCCTCTGAGTTCCTCTGAGATTCCAGGGTTATCTGGGTCCCTGGAACATCATCAGGGGCACCCCCCTCCCCCGCCCCCCTTAGAAAGCCCTCTGAGTTGGATAGGCTTGGAGGGGGGTGGCTGGTCTGCAGCAAGTGGGATCTCACTGGGGTCTCCAAAGTGTTGTACCGGGCAAGATCAACCACACCACTGGATTAATAATGAAAGCCTTCATTAAACAGCTGGATCGAGAGTGGGCTGACCCCTGGACACCTCTTGACCCCGAACAAAGAAATTCCGGGATGTTTGTGGTTCAAAGTACTGGGCTGGCTCGAGGGGAGGGCTATTCTAGACTTACATTCTTATCAGGTTGGCAGTAATGGGTTGTGGGGAACAGCACTGCTGCAGGGACTAATTCAAGGTCTAACAAGACAGTGTACATGTCTTGCTAATTGGGCAGACAAGTTTTGACAGTTCTCGGAAGCATCAAGGTGGACCCTTGTCTGGAGAGCCCGGACAGGGAGGGGGAGAAGGGGGCTAACTGCTAGCAGGGGTTGAAGGCAGTTTAAAATAAACTGGAGTTCCTTGTGTTCAGCTAGGTTACTACATAGCAACCCTGTGCACAGCAGAAAAGACACTGCATGGTCCTGCGCCATCCTCACAACTGTTCCTGTGCCTGAGCCCACTGATGCAGCCACTGTGTCTGTCCATCGCGGCCAGGGCTGTGGCAGTTACATAATCTTCTGTCAACTCGTGAAGGGGCGGGGTTTAGCCTGTCAATCAGGTTGCCGCTTGATGACCTCATTCGGAGGCACTATGGGGATAAATAGCTCTCTGGATATGGAACACACAGAGGCTCTTGGTGAGACATTCCTGTTGACAAGCCACATGGAGCTACGCTGATGGCAACCAGAGCCTTGGAGCTGGAGGCCACGTGGAGACCCACGCCAATGCTGAGATGCTTCCACCACCACTGTATCCACAAGACTTTCTACCCACTGGCCTGTAATCTTCCTGCATTCGGCATCATTGCCTGGCTGCATGAGTCTAAAGAGGAATTTATGGACTCGGATCGACATATGGGGTAATATTGGACTTAGGGACTTGATCTGGACTGGGTTGGGATGTTTTCTTAATGTACACTTGCTCTTCGATATAAAGTTCTCTCTTACACACATATCTCTAGTCAACCCTGACTAACACCAGGGTTAGTCTTTTTTCACCACTCCTCCATCTTATCAAACATGATGTCCTTCTCCAGGGACTCATCTCCCCTAACAACAAGTCCAAAGTGTGTAAGAGGAAGTCTTGCCATCCTTGCCTCTAAGGCGCACTCAGGCCTTACTTCTTCCAAGACAGATCGGTTTGTCCTTTGAACATCCCCTGGTACTTTCGATGCAACACAATTCAGGTGCACTGATTCTTCTACTGTCTTCCTTATTCAGTGTCCAACTCTCACATGCATACGATGCAAAGGAGAATACCATGGCTTGGGTCAAAGGTAACATTCTTGTCTTCAATACTCTAAAGAGGTCTTGTGCAGCAGGTTGACCTAATGCAATAGGTCTTTCAATCTCTTTATTGCTGTTTCCATGAGGATTGATTGTGGATCCAAGTAGGACAAAATCCTTGACAACGTCAGCCTTTCCTCCACTGATCACAAGAAGGCCTCGTACTAGGAAGAGCTTCTGCCACTGGCTAACGAGACTGGCGTCTGCCCCGTGTTCAGTGGGGTGTGTGCAGAGGGTCATGGCGCATATACAGTGCCTTTCAGATACCTCTTCTTTTTTGCCCCACCTGCCCCTATCCCTTCTTTCATAATTGAAAAGAAATTGTTTGTTTACCTTTAGTGGGAGAAAAACAACAGCCTTCCCTCTGTTCCATGTTTGCTATTTCCATCCGGCTTCTTTCCGCTCCTTCTCACATCCTGAGCTTTGTACCTGCAGGAAGGTGCTGCTTTTAAACATCGCCTTGCTGATTGTTCTAGGGAGTGCATCCTACCCTGGTGTTAATGTTTGCCCCACGGCACTTGTGGGCTTCAACCAGGGGTCAATCCCACATGCCCATACCGAATTATTTGTGGAGTTCATCGAACTGGTTGTTAGAATGGCACTTGTAATCAGGTGGGTGACTGTGCAGCCACCCAATGTGGAAATCACAAATTTACATTTCTTACTCTTTTTTAATGTTCTTCTGCCCAGTGGTGTGCTCTGAGCACCCATGGTAATGTCCATCTTGCCCACAGGGATAAAGAAGTGGAAGGAACTATGCTTGTAACATTTATTTACTCATTTCATGAAACTGGAAATACGGTTGATGAAATACTACATTTTTATTCCTTTGCATTTGTTACTTCAGTAAACAAACATAGAACATAAAGAAAACAAGTGTACCAACTGTTACTTGTTTCAGCTTGTGTTACGCCCCAAATTTCCACACAATATTACGAGTGTGTTAGTCTGGGTTGACTACAGAAACAAATCCAGAGATAATCAGATGGGTATAAGAGAGTTTTATGTCCAAGAGTAATTGTATATTAAGAAAACATCCTGATCAGTCCAGATCAACTCCATAAGTCCGATATTAGCCCATATGTCTAACGCTAGTCCACAAATTTGGCAGTGATGCCAAATGCAGGAAGATCACAGGCCAGTGGGTGGAAAGTCTTGTGGATCCAGTGGCAGTGGAAGCATCTCAGCACTGGTGCGGCTTTCCATGTGGTTCCTCCAGCTCCAGGGCTTTGGCTGCCATCAGCCTGGTTCCATGTGGCTTGTCAACAGAATGTGAAGCAGAGAGAGTTTGCGTCCCGCCTCCAGGGAGGAAGACAGGAGTTCCCAGAATCCTCCGGAGAAGGTCATGCCCACACCAAGGCCTCATTTGCCATGACCTCATTGATAGGCTAGACTCCACCCCTTTACTCAAGTTGACAGAAGATTATGTAACTGCCATAATGAGTGAATTACGTAATTCCTGAAAGTGTTCAAAGAGCTAAAAATATTGTCAGAACAATTGCTGTAAATTCATCTGAAGTGCAAAGAGGTTTTTCAAAGATGAACATGTTATGTTCAGAGAAGAGAAGTCTCCTGTTTCCATTATATCAAGCACAATGACGATTGTCGAATTGGCCTACCGCTAAAGGAATGGGATCCTACTCCTCCAGTGAAAAGGTGGCTAAGGAGAAATCCCACAGCCGAGGATGCTCGGATCAAAGCAAAGAGTATTGCAAATGAGGACAGCAGTCAAGAAGCAAGATGGAAGTACCGTAACCGTTTGCTGTTGTTGTCAGGTACGGTTTAATATTGTTAAAATGCTAACATCTAGCTTAGTGTACCTTTCCTGTTGTTCTTATTTAAGAATTAACTGTATGAAATAATAAACTACCTTTTAGAATGTCTTTTTCTTATACTTAAAATGACCATCAGGGCAGCGAACCATTGTTCAATTATCTGGATCCCATCACGCTATTAGTTAGCTGACAATTGAGCCCGGAGGATGAGTCCAGCTCCAGCTGTAAGGGTTGAGTGAAGGCCACAGCCTGGGTTCTTCCGCAAACTGGCCCCCTTTCAGGCACTGCACCCTGTAGAAGTCCAACGCCAGGCAGCTTGACTCTGGGCATTCCCTTTACAGCACGCCGATGCCGACACAATCTATCCACCTGTAGTCGGCCGGGACATACGTAACTGGTGACTACTTCCCCGGGCCGGACTCCCTACCCAAGAGGGCTTGGACCCAAGTGACCAGGCTCGAGGCTGGGAACAGGGCTGTGTAGCTGCTCTGGGCTGGCAATACGACCAAGGACCAGGGGCAGATTACACAGCAGGTAAGGTATGTACCAGTTCACTTGTGCTTCCTGACGAATCTGTAGTGAGCAAGAGTATATGTTTACTACAAATCAGTAAGTAAGCCCATGCCTACCCTGCCCTTTGGCCAATCCGACGGTGCCATGGATTTGACGAGCTTGTCTGGGGTGGAGACAACGAGAAAAGCAGGGGGCCTTGCCCAGGATGGCAGGACCGGGATCCAGGAGGTCCTTGGCACTAGGCCGCAAGGCTTCACCTGCCTCAGGGTGAAGGCATCCCAGAGGTAAGGCAGGACAGATGAGGGTCAAAGGGGTCCCGGATGCTCTCCACAGACACATCAAACATTGACTTTGTAGACCCAGGACACCCCTCATCTCCTAACAATTCTATGGGAAGTCCAAGTCCTCCAGCAATGACACCCCAGCCCTGGCCCCCAGCGGTTTTCTCACACCCCCACCCCAGTCTGTGCTCAGCGGCACACTCCGATCCCCTCAATCACTGCCTCGGATTTTCCTCATGGACTTCCAGTCTCCTCACGGAACTTGAGTTTCTGGGAGACCAAGGCTGTGGCTTATCCACAGTGGTGAATTCCACACTTACTAAACAGCAGAGCCCGGTGTGTGAAAGGTGTTCAGTAAGTGTGGAATAAGGCCTGCCTCAGTTTAGACCTGGGCACGTGGAAAAGGCTGGCACGAGGAGTGCTGCAGTGTGCGTGGCTGGAAGAAGCAGGGAAACCCCAGCCAGAACAGACACACAATGACCCAGGGACCCAGGGGCCCAGGGGTCTCCGGAGGGCAATCTGCTAGCTCTGCATCCTTGAGAGCCTGTGTAGGTGGGGCATGCTCAGAGAAGGACGGGGTTGGTGTTCCTGAGCCCCCAGGCCATGGCACACAAGCTCTAAGCCCGGAGAGTTTGGCGTGACAATAACACGATCTCCACCCTCAAAGGGGTCTCTAGGTGAAGGCATGGCCCCTTGGCAGTGTGTTTCTGCCAGAAATCACACCCTCATTCGGGTGGCATCGGCTGCTAACTGCAAGCTCAGCAGTTCGAAACCACCAGCCTCTATGGGAGAAAGAGGGAGGCTGTCTACTACTCCTGTAGAGTCTTGGAAGCCCATGGGGGCAGTTCTGCTCTGTCTAGAGGGTCACTACGCATCAGAATGGACTCGGTGGGATCCTCAAGCGCATTTCCAGAGTCAAAACCACCTAAATAGTAAAGGGATCCTATAGGACAGGGCAGAATCGCCCTGTAAACTTCTGAGACTGCCCCTGTTCGCAGGAGCAGAAAGCACTGTTTCTCTCCCGACTGCAGACCTCGTAGATTGTAGCCCAACATATAACCACTACGCCATCTGGGTTCACCAAAAGCACTACCATTGACTGCACACTGATTCAGAGGGTCACCGTGAGCCAGTTTGGCTCGATGGCAGTGAGTTGTTTTGGTTTGTGTTTTTTGGTGAAAACAGAAAGGCTGGACTGGAGAAACCAGAAGTTAACTTTGTGTGGGCTGTAATGAAATGCAGCCAGTGTGGTAAAGACGATGCACTGTTGTTAGTTCCAAGGCACAGTGACACTGTCTGGCCCTGCGGCCACCCTCACGATTGTCATTATGTTTGAGCCCATTGTTGCAGCCACAGTGTCAGTCCCTCTTGTTGAAGGCCTTTCTCATTTTCTCAGCCAAGCGTGTGTCCTTCTCCAGAGATTGATCTCCCCGGACAACAAGCCCAAAGTACGAGAGACAAAGTCCGTACCTTCCTTGCGGCTAAGCCCCATTCTGGCCGGCCTTCTTCCAAGGCAGATTTGCTTGTTCTTTTGGCAGTCCACGGTACTTTCAATATCCTTGGCCCGCATCCTAACGGATCGATTCTTCTTCAGCCTCCCTGATTCAATGTCTAATTCTCACATGCACACCTGGCAATTGAAAACACCAGGGCTTGGATCAGGTGCACCTCAGTCTTCCAAGGAACATCCTTGCTTTTCAACACTTTAACGAGATCTGGTGCAGCACATTTTCCCAATGCAATGCCCTGTTTGATCTCTTGACTGCTGCGCCCATGACCATTGATTGTGGAGTCAAGCCTTGACAGTGTCAACCTTCTCCCTTGATCATGACGTCACC
>NW_022111368.1:28593016-28595257 GCF_000313985.2 Echinops telfairi
TGTTTTCATGATGCACATTTTCTTTACATAAAACTCTCTCTTATACATGAGTTGCTGTGGATTTGTTTCTCCAAAGTACCTAGACTAATACACATTCCTACACTTGAGTTTTTCTCAGAGCGCTGTCTTTGTAAGCTGTGTTCAACATCACAACAGTTTCTGCGGCATTTTTCCGGAGCAGGAAACAGAATTTCACAGCCACACAAGTACCCCCTCAATGCAAGAACACTTTGTTCTAATAACCTGGTATTCCATGATGCTCACCTTCCCAACACGATCGCTGAAGACAAATGTGTGCATAAGCAAATGTGGTGAAGAAAGCTGATGGTGTCCGGATATCAAAAGATATAGCTTTTGGGGTCTTAAAGGCTTGAAGATAAACAAGCGGCCATCTAGCTGAGAAGCAACAAAGCCCACTTGGAAGAAGCAAACCGGCTTGTGTGATCACGAGGTGTCGATGAGCTCAGGTATCAGGCACCAAAGACCCAGAACCAAAAATCTTATCAATGTGAATGAGGGGGAGTGCAGAGTGGAGACTCAAAGCCCATCTGTAGATAGTTGGACATCCCTTTACAGAAGGGTCACAAGGAAAAGACAAGCCAGTCAGGGTGCAGTATACCACCAATAAAACATACATTTTCCTCTACTTCTTTAATGTTTCTCCCTCCACCCCCACCCCCGCCACTATCATGATCCCAATTCCACTGTACATGGTACAAATAAGAAAGAGCTGGAAACACAGGGAATCCAGGACAGATAAACCCCTCAGGACCAGTAATGAGAGTAGCAATATCAGGAGGGTAAGGGGAACGTGGGGGCAGAAAAGGGGGAAACCGATCACAATGATCTACATATAACCCCCTCCCAGGAGGACAGACAACTGAAAAGTGGGTGAAGGGAGACATCGGTCAGTGTAAAACATGACAAAATAATAATAATTTATAAATTATCAGGGGTTCATGAGGGAGGGAGGGGAAAATGAGAAGCTGATACCAAGGATTCGAGTAGAAAGAAAATATTTTGAAAATGATGGTGGAAACAAATGTACAGATGTGCTTAACACAATGGATGGATGTATGGATTGTGATAAGAGCTGAGTGAGCCCCCAATAAAATTATTAATAAATAAATGAAAAATGAGGTTTGAGTGAAACTGTGTCAGTCTGGGTAGACGAAAGAAACAAATTCATAGAGACTCGTATGTGTATAAGAAAGAGCTTATATACAAGAGCCATTGAATATTGAGAAAACGTCCCAGCCCAGTGAAGATCAAGTCCAATATGAGCCTATATGCCCAATACCAATCTATAAATTCCTCTTCAGACTCACGAAACACATGCAATGACATGGAATGCAGGATAATCACAGGCCAGTGGGTGGAAAGTCTTGTGGATCCAGTGGCAGTGGAAGCATCTCGGTGCTGGCAGGGGTCTCCACGTGGCTCCTTCAGCTCCAGGACTCTAGCATAGCTCCATGTGTCTTGTCTGCAAGAAAGTCTCGCAGGGAGTGAGCCTGTGTCCTGCCTCCAGCAAGCTATTTATCTCCTTAGTTTCTCCAAATGAGGTCATCAAGCTGCGACCTGATTGACAGGCTAAACTCCACCCCTTCACTCTTACCTCTCAAATTAACAACAGACTATGTAACTACTACACTGTTTTTACCAAAAAATTCCCAGGTGACCCCACTGGGTGCACTAACTCAGAGAATGATCCTCGATGCTAGCTGAGCAGGAAAACCACCTTCATTATGTTCCCACCTGCATTTCGAGAGCATCTCAAGAGCAGATTTGACACGTTGCACACTCATGACAGAACGCCTGAGCTGTGGGGGGACACCAAGACACCCATTCATGAAGAAAACCAAAGGTCATAAAAAGACAGGAAAGAAAGAAAAGAGCAAAGTGGACGTCAGAAGAGACTCTGAAACTTACTCTTCATGGTAGAGCAGCTAAGGCAAATGGAAGCCCCAAATCTGCGCACCCTGGTTTGCAAAAGTCTATGGGTGGCAGCGACAGCCCCAAGTTCACTTGCAGAGTCTCCACATAGACGAAGCCTCCCGTGAATGCTTGATGATTATGAACCAAGGGACGTAGACCATCTTGCCCTCAGGCAGATGCTTTGGGGGCATGGAGTGCCTGGCCCGCTCTGCCCATGTCCAGGAGGGGCAGTCTCTCTTAGGGGCTGGCCTCTGGTGTCCTTGATGGAGGTCACCGTCCTGGGGGACAGCACAGGAGTCAGAGTCA
>NW_022111368.1:28597280-28600000 GCF_000313985.2 Echinops telfairi
TGTTCATCAGTATTGTTCCTCGATGTTGTCATCGGGATGGTGTAATTAATCTTGCTATGTTAACCAGGATGTTATCATCGATTCTGGTATTGTTTTGTTTTTGAAGTCCCTTGCAATGGTTACTTGCTCTTTTTGAAATTATAATTAATTATAAATTATAACTAACCCATTCATTTTTTTTCTTTCTGCTTCTGTCCACGCTTGCCTGAGTCTTAGACAAATGATCAATGGGCGTTTGCCTTGAAAGATGAACTGACAGGTCCACTGGAGGCTGCGATGCTGGGAAACAACTTTAGTTTTGGGGTAGCCGGGCTAGCTGAATAAAGGCTCTTCCACAGTGCAAGACACTCTAGCACCTGTCGTTTATTTGAACCAGCAGCATGGGCTCTCAAAACACTCACTGCTCTCAACTTGACGGCAGCTCACAGCGACCCTAGGGAACAGGGGGGAACTGCCCCTGTGGGTTGTTGAGACTGTACACCTTTACGGGAGTAGAAAGCCTCGTCTTTCTCCGGCGGAGCGGCTGGTGGTTTTGAACTGCTGACGTGGCGTGAGCCACAGTGCGTAACCCATGGCACCACCAGGGTTCAGTCAGTAAATATGTATCATGAGTCATTCTAAGAGCTCCCCAGATGAATTTTTTGGCCAGATAAACTGACGTTCTTGAGATGACACAGAATGTTCTAGAACTAAAACCTGGACCCTCGGCTCTCCCCTGCAAACCCAAGCCCCACTGAGAGGAACCTCAATACCTTTAAAGCAGGGGTGGGAAACTTTTTTTTGGCCAAGGGCCCTTTGGATATTAAAACATCATTCATGGGCCGTACCAAACTGTCAACCGAAACATCAGCCTGCTGCATCTGGTCAAACGTTTAATGAATGTGAGGCTGGAACTGCCTCTCTTTGGTGAGGTGTGCGATACAAGCTGGTGCTGATGATCCTTGGACCTAATGTCCGGAGCCTGAGATTCTGCCCCTCTGCTTTCAAGGTGTGGCGCGTGTCAAGGAGGGTGTGGGGGTGTGAAAGGACACAGCCCCTCCCTACCCTCCAGGATGGGTGAGAGGAGGAGCAGATTCCTAGGGAGACCGCCCTCACCCACTCCTCGCCCACATACCCTGGGAGGCAGTCAGGCCTAGCAGGGTCAACCTGTGGGGGGAGGTCACACCTCACAGACATCCTCCCTGAAGACAGTCCCTCACCAGGGAGTAGGCCCTGCACCCTGCTATTGGGGTCAATGGATTATTTCTCCCTGGGGCTTGCGACCATTAGCTTGGTTCCTGTAGGTGGGGTTCACCCCCTACTGCTAATGGTTCCTATGGAGACCCAGCTGCCATCCTGACTCTAGGATCCACCATCTTGTCACATGTATACCCCCAATCCCTCCTCTTCCTAGTGCATGAATGTCCCTAGACCACCCCCTTTCATTGCTGTATAACCTATAGTGCAACCTCTTTCTGTGACGTATGTCTTTACCTGTAATTAGTGGGCTTGCACGCCCCCAAAGGTATATAGGCCTGGGTTAGCAATAGAGGTCTCTCTTGCTGGTCTCTCCTCCCCCCTCTCCTTGGCTCCCTCTCCCATCCCCTGTTTCCCTTTCCCCTTGTCTTCCTTCCCTTCCCCCTCTCTCCACCTGGACCACCAAGCGAGGCTGAGGTGAGCAATGCTACAATGAAATGTGTCTGACTCCATTGTTTGACTCTCTCTTCTATCCCTCATGCTCTCGATGACTTTAATATAATACTTATATAGCTCAACCGTACAATTGTGCTAATTAAACCCACGATTAGTGGTGGGGGCTGGTCCCCCACCTCATACTACACCTGGCGGGGTCAACAGTCTCCAGACCAGTGGTCATCTGGGGCCAGCTCGGGGGTACACTCCAGAGAGAGAAGGGAGTATTAGAGGCAGGAGGGGCCCCATTTCACCAAAGTAGCACCCACAGCAGGGCAGGCCTGCTCCTCTCCACCCCAGTCCTGGGACGACCCTGCTGAAGCTGGGTTTGCCAAATGAACAACCGTGCTGGCTCTGTAATGCAGAGTCTTGCACCTGTTTCATAGATGAGGACACTGAGGCAGAGAGGACTTATGTAATTTTCCCAAGGTCAAATGGCTGGTGAGTCATAGACCTGCAATATCAATTGGAGCAAGCTGGCTTCAGGATGCTTGGAAGGGTTGTGCCTGTTTGTGTGCGCGCGCCAATGGTGAGTGTCCTGGGCTGGGAACCTACAGATTGGAAGTTCAAGTCCACACAACTTGGTGGGAAAACCTGGGGATCTCATTCTGAAAAACCAGTCATTGAAGATCCCCTGGAGAGCACGCCAGCCTGTGTAATCCAAAGATGGCAGATACCAGACCACAAACACGATGGCAGGAAAGGCATCAGAGCTTAAACTGTCAACAGGCTCTTTGTAGAAGGCGATGAAGGATGGTGGGAGCCCCCAATCCACCTACAGAGTACCTATGAGGATTAGGGCCCCTTTGACCACAGCCGAGGGGCACAAATAGCCCTGCTTCCTGACAGATTATTGTAACCCTGATTACGGTGGATGGAACTCCAGGATGAGGTATAACAGGATATGTGGTCATTTGATGTCTCTCTGACCCATTCTGGATTGGTGCTAGGTTTAAATATTTCTTATTTGTTTCTCGGTAGAGATTTTCCATCTGCCTTAAAAAAATTGTACATAGTATATATATGTGTATATATGTATGTATGTGTGT
>NW_022111368.1:28601163-28615987 GCF_000313985.2 Echinops telfairi
ATATATATAAAATGAGACTGAACTATGGAAGTATAGGAAATGTGAATTATATCGCAATAGAACTATTGGGGAAATATGTATACACACACAGAGTCCCCTGGGTGGTGCATGTAGGCTTGGCAGCTAACCTCATCCTGACGACATGTGAGTTCACTAAGAGGCTGCCCAGGATCAAGGTCTCGTGATTTAACAAGTCAGCCATGAAGACCTATGGGGCAGAGTTCCGCCCTGTCCCGAGTCACCATTTACGTGATGTCCCCTGGTTCATATGCAGACACGTACCAGCCATTCACTGCACAGGTAGGTTGATGGTCATCTTTTCTACCTTCCCACTCAGACATTCCAGCCTCTGGATTGCCCGTGTCATGACTGGCAGCAATGCTTTGAGCTAAGGGCTTCCTTCCCTCCGATCCCCTTTCATATAAGCAGCTGACAGGATTTGGGAAAATACTAGGAAATATACCCGTTTTCAACCTCTCATTTGATTATAGACAAAGTATGTATTATGACTGTGGTAGTTACATAATCTGGTGTCAATTTGGGACTTGAGAAGATGAAGTGTGAAGGGGCGGAGTCTAGCCTGTCAATCACATGACAGCCAATGAGGCCTCTGTGTGGGCATGACCTTCTCCTGAGAATTCTGTGAACTCCTGTATTTCCTCTTTGGAGGCGGGAGACACTGTCTTTCTCTGCTCACTCCCTGCAAGATGCTCTACTGACAAGACACATGATGCTACACCCTCAGAGCTGAAGAAGCCACATGGACCTACCTTGATGCAACCATACCTGAGATGCTTACAAAGCCACTGGAGCCACAAGACTTCCAACCCACTGGCCTGTGATCCTCCTGCATTTAGCAACATTGCATGTATTTCGTGAGTCTGAAGAGGGCTTTATAGATTGGTATCAGACATAGGGCTAATATCAGACTTATGGACTTGATCTGGATTAGGCTGGGATGTTTTCTCAATATTTAATTGCTCTTGTATATAAACCTCTTTCTTCTATACATACGAGTGTCTATGCATTTGTTTCTCTAGTCCATCCAGACTAACACATTGACTTCACAGGGCTCCTTCTGGCCCTTCACTGCTACCAGCCACTCAGAGGGCACCCCTCCTGCCACCCCCTGCACACAGTGCACAGCCCAGAGCAGTGCTATGAGGATGAGTGGGAAACAGCTGGGCTCTCCTCACGCTGAGCTCCGAGTGCACCATGGAGATCGGGGCCACCTGGCTGGGGTGGAATGTGGGCTCTTTTCCTTAATGGCTGGGAGGACCCTCCATCCCTACGTGGCCGGGTGACGTGCTCAGCACAGGGGGGCCCACTCCACACGTCAGGGTCTGGGCCACGGCCTGGCATGTCAGGGGGGATTGGAGGTGTGTGCAGGGGCATGCCGTCTGTCCTCCTCCCCACTGCCTGCAAGAGCATCTGTCAAATTGGGGGCGGGCGGGCACTGAGGCTGGGCCTGGCTTCCCTGTGCTGCTACAGCACCTCTGCCAGAGCCCCCTGTGAAGAGCCTCCTCTCCTCCCTGACCTCACCACCCTCAAATCAATGCTGACTCACAGCCACCCTGTGAGGACAGGGTGGCATCGCCCCTGTGGGTTTCTGAGACCGGCTGTTGACGGGAGAAGAACACCTTTTCTTTCTCCTGAGGAGCAGCTTGGTGGTTTCGAACTGGCAGCCTTGCGGATCACAGACAACCCGTCAGCCCTTGTGAAACTAAAAACCAGGAAAAGCAAATTCTGTGTCGGGCCTGTTGACTTGCATCCTTGTAGGCAAGGTGCTGCAGGGGGCGGGCAGAGTGCTCACGAGGGGGTAGTTCGAAGCCACCAGTTGCTCCAAGGAGCGATGAGGTTTTCTAACCTTGTGAAGAGTTACAGTCTTAGAAACCCGCAGGGGCAGCTCTGCCCTGCCCTACGGACTGTCAGGAGTCGGCATGGACTCCAGGGGACAGCCAGACTGAGCTGGGAAAGGACAGGGACCTGGCAGGAGGCCCAAGCGGCATCTCAGCAAGTCACCTGCCACCCAGCTCCACCCACCGCTTCCTGGGCCCGGTTCGCCAGTAATTGCTGTAGGCGATTTCAATCTCGGGTGGAACAGGGCTTACTGTTGAACTGGACCCTGCGGTGCGTCCCTGGCCGCGCTCAGTGGTACCGTGGGGTGCGCTGCGACTCACAGCCTCCCACCAAGCTCTGCCACCCTGCTCCACCCGAAATTCAGACACAACTCCTCTCCTTTGCAATTTTATTTTATTAAAATATACCAGACTGAATGTTGGTGGGCACTGAGAACAGGCTGCGCCCAAGACATGCGGCCGCCGCGCCCAGCCAGCCAGCGTGCAGGCAGACAGACCCCTCCTGGTGGGACACACAGACAGCCAGGCCCGAGGCTGACCCAGCAGGGTCTGGTGGAGCCCCCTCTCTGGGGAGCCTTGGGTCCTCCTCGGGAGGGTGGGACAGGGAGGGGGTAGATCCCTGAGACAGGGAAAGCTGAGGCCCTCCTGGGGGAGGTGAGAGGGACAGGTCAGACCGGAGATGGTGTCAGCAGAGTGTCTGGACAGGCTGTCCGGATGCCCACAGCTTCCTCCAAGGACCCTGCTCAACCGGCCGGCTGCCTCGTGCCTCCTGGGGCTCAGGACTCCTGAGCAGAGCCGACAGGAGCTGATGGAATGTACTGTGTTGGAATGTTCCTCGGTCGCGGGTCCCCTGGCCAGGCAGAAGGGGTCCTTCTGGGGATAGCCTGGGCAGGGTGCTTCCTTCTCACTCCCAGAGGGTCTCTGTTGCCTCACTGTTGGCTCTGGCACCGGCCTTCATCCCCCAAACGGGAACCAGCCCCCCGGCCCCCCCAGGTGGGTTTTGTGCTTTTGAGTGTGGCTGGGCTGGGCTTAGAGTCCCCACTGCTCTGACCTCCAGCACCTTCCCTGCGGTCACCTGTGTCAGGGCACCTGCAGCCCACCAGGAGGGCCTGGCCTCAGGGAAACTGTGTCCTTGGCTCCCGTGGGGGGGCTTGTGCTATTTTGTATGGGGCTCAGGTGGCCGGACTGCTTCAGAAGAGAGGTGCTCAGCCAAGCTGTTAAGCCGGCAAGACAGGAGGAGGGGAGGAGAGGCCTATCTCTAAGCCCCTGCCCCACTCCCTGCTGCCACCCCTTCAGCACTTGGCTTCCTCCGAGGACCCCAGGAAACCCAGGGAAGGGATGCTCAGTCTAGAGCTTGAGGGGTGTGGGTGGTGTCACCCGTGTATTTCCTGAGCCAAGACCAGGCCAGAGCGGGTCCCTCCGGTCCCAGGAGAGGTGAGAAGCAGATGTGCTCAGATTCTGCACCCCAAACCCAATTCTTAGACTTGCAAGGGGTCCTACCTCTCAGAGAGGAGCCAATACCGCACCCCCTGACGTGGCCCCACAAGGGGTCTGCCCCAGGTGGGCTTGGCTGGCGGCCCCCCAGCACTCTTCCTATCCCAGTTAGAACTGTCTTTCCACCCACCCACCCCCATCCCTCCCTGCGGGGTCCTATGTTGAGAGGCACTCAGGGCTTTGAATGGAGAAGGGGGGCTGCAAGGGCAGAGGAGTCCCCAGAACTGGGTCCACTGTGTGGTGGGAAGAAGGGGGCTGGGCAGGACAGGGGCCCGCACAGGAGGACGCTGGCTTTGGGGGCTGGTCTGGATCCCCTTTCCTGTTCACCCCAGGGTCACACAGATTCTTTCTGCTGCTCACCCCCGAGGAAGCTTCTCTCACCACCTGCACCCCGCTCTCAGCCAGACTCTGCCGTCTGGGCCTGATGGTGCTTGCCTGTCCCGAGGAATGGTGTGTGTGTGTGTGTGTGTGTGTGTGTGTGTGTGTGTGTGTGTGTGTGTGTGTGTGTGTGTGTGTGTGTGTGTGTCTGTGTGTGTCTGTGTGTGTGTCTGTGTGTGCTGGAGTAAAGAGTTCGCTGTGTGTCACTACATCAGAAAAGGAGTTTCCCGTGGAGGCTGTCCTGGCAGAATGCGGTCTCCCTGGAGGCTGAGGTGGCTCGGCCAGCGCTCCTAGATGACGTTTTCAAACAGCTGCATGGAGTTCATGATGTTTTCATCCTGGGGGCAGAGAAGAGGGCCGAGGCTGCTCAGGCAGCCGGGGGAGGGCAAGGGCGTCAGCCTGGCTGGCTGGATGGGCCACACACCTGACAGAGGCCACAGGTCACCAAGCAGCCCTCCTGGGACTGAGGCCTGGGGAGGCCAGCGTCCTGGAAGTGGGCTCTGCAGAGAATGGCTGCAGCTTGGGGGCCAGCCAGCCTCCTGTGGGCCCCACTGGGAGGGGTGAGGAGCAGTGGGCCCAGTGCATGCTGGGCTGGTGGGCACGGACGAGGGTGGGCTCAGGGACCCAACGCCGGCAGCCAGTTTAACTCAAGTGTGAACCCTCCTGCTCCAGCCTGGGGAGGAGCCGAGGGAGGCCCGAGGAGAGCTGGCAGGCTCGCAGGGGCAGGATTGGGTGTGAGGAGCCCCGGGCAGGTAGGAGCCCCTCTGCCAGCCCTCTCTACCAGAGGCTGCAGAGGGTCCTGCTCCGGTCTACCTTCTGACAGGTCTCCAGGAACTCGTCAATGGTCACCACCCCGTCCCGATTCCGGTCCATTTTCTGCAACACAAGTCATCCACGGTGGGTGAGCCTGTGCCCACCAGGATGGCCCCTGCCCCTGGGGGCTGGGGAGCATGTGGGTGAGCACGGCAGGCCTGTGGCCCAGCCAGGCGGCACCCAACTCCCTGCTTCCCACTTGACAACACCAGCTCCTATCCAACTCGCCCCTGAAGCCCCTTCCCCTAGATCTAGGCCACAGGAAGGTCCCTCCTTGCCTCCAGGGCTGACAGGGCTGCCATCTCCCTGGTGGGCCCCCTGCCTGGGAGTGCCCAGCTCAGAACGTGTCCTCTGACAGGCAGTCAGGTCAGAAGGAGCGGCAGAGGCCCAAGCTGGGGATCCCCAACCTCACCGACGCAGGGCAAAGCCGTCCCTGCTGAGCAGCGTTTCTCTGGAGAGAGCCAGACTCGATCTTGGGGGACATTGCGTGCATGGGGGGTGTGGAGGTTGCGGGGAGGTGGTTAGCTGCCTCCAAAGCCCAGGCCCCAGCCTGCCCCCAAAGGGTGGCTCAAGGGAGCGGGAGGGTATTTTGAACTCATTCCTCAGGGGCTTCTGCTATCAGCCAAGGGTTGGGACATATGCTTCACCTCCTCATGGTGGGGAGGCACAGAATGTCCCGCAAAAGTAAGAGCCCTCTCCTCTACCAGGCTGCCCTTCCCCCACCCCCAGCCCCAGGATGGGATTGCCCTCACCTGGAAGAACCGCTCCACGTGGTCCAGAGGCGCGTCCTCCCGCAGGATAGGGTAGGTGTGGCGGCCCATCATGTCATAGATGGACTTCATGATGGCCAGCATCTCCTGGAGGGGGCCGGGGCAACGTGAGGGGCGCTAGGTCCCCGAGGGGAAGGGGCTACCCCACAGAGTGAGGGGCTGGGTCACCCAGAGGGAGAAGACACGGGTCCAGCCCGTGGGGTGGCCGGCTTTTCCTGCCACTCCCACAGAAGGCAGAGTTAGAGTGCTGTGTGAAGCTCCAGACGCAGCCACAGTTGAGGCGATTTCAGACCAGCCACCTCCCCACCCCTTCCTCTGCTCGGCTGGAGCCAAGGCCAGGCAGTGCTCTCCCCTAGGCTCTCCCCATGAGAAAGGGTGATCTGGAATTGAATGGTAATACTTGGCGAAGGGTACAGCCCACACCTGCACCCAGGGGTCGAGGGCACATGGAGGGGAGGCTGAGAGTCTGCAGGCAATCTGTGCCCCCCAGGGCCAGGCTGAGAGCCACACCTCTGGGCAGACAGGGCCATGTGAGGGAGCAGAGGAAGGAGGAAGGGTATGGGTCACTAGTAGGGGAGGAGGAGCCCCCAGCCACCCCTGGTACCTCTTTGGTGATATACCCGTCCTTGTTAATGTCGTAGAGATTGAAGGCCCACTTGAGCTTTTCATGGACGGTCCCCCGCAGCAGGATGGAGAGGCCCACCACAAAGTCCTAAGGGGACAGGGGAGGGCAGGGAGGGTGAGGAGCGAGGGCCTAATGCCCAGCTTCTACTTCTAGTCTGCTCCGGGGCTTCCAGGGGATCGAGGTGCCTCCACAACAAGTGGGCAGAAGGCAGTCATTCTGTGAGCCCAGTGTGACAGTGAGTGTGAGTATGCAGGTGTGAGTGTATAGTGTGTGTGAGTGTGAGTGCATGAGCATGAGTGTGAGTGCATGAGTGAGCATGAGTGTGTGAGCGCATGTGTATAAGCGTTTGTGCGTGCAAGTGTGTGCATGAGTGTATGAGCGTGAGTGTGTGTATGAGCATGGGTGTGTATTTGAGTGGGAGTGTATGAGTGTGGGAGTGCGAGTGTGGTGGGGGTGGCATAAGGTGGCAGACACTGATGTCCTCACGGAAGAAGGCTGAAGGCACAGCGTCTTAAGCCCACTGCTGGTGACAGGGGAGCCCCTCATTTAATTTCTCGAGCATGCGCACATCACAGCAACCTGAGAGTCGCCTGACCCCTTTTAAGGAATCGAGCCTCAGCAGTGCTCAGCACGGGGATGATGATACAGACCCACCTGTGCGCTGCAGTGGCCTCTGGAGTGGGAGGCAGGTGATTCATCATAACGTGTCACTCACGTGACGAGACAGGGACCATCGAGTGGTTTTAATGGGAATACTTTAGCTACTGTTTAGTAGCTGTTGGTGGGAAGCAGGTCTTTTCCTTGACCCCCAGAAGGTTTGGGGAGCAGAGAAGGGGGCGTTCCAGGGAGGTGTGGGGAAGAGGAAGACTGCTCTTGGAGGGGCTCTGGTCCTCCCTCAAGTATTTGTCAGCCATCCTGGCTCTGAGGCAGCCTGGGCCGCCAGATAGAAAGGCCAAGGGCGACCCAGAATGCCATTTGGGAGAAACCAAGGAAAAAATGTTAAAAAGCCTTGCACCCCTAAAATAAGAAGCAAAGCAACCCAACCCCCCTGCCACCCAGTTGGTTCTGACTGGTAGTGACCTTCCACAGGGTTTCTCAGAGCTAAGTCTTCAAGGGCACAGATCTGGCCTCCCGTTCCCACGGAGTGCCTGCGGGTTGGGTCATCAACCTTCCCTCAGCAGGGCGACACTGCCCGGACAGGGTTCCTTAGAATGAGAGTGGGTTCTATTTAAAAAGGAACAACCTAGAGGAGAAAGAGCTTGTGATGGTTACCTCTTGGTCAATTCGACACTCCTAGGGGAAGGTAGGGTGGCGCCCAACCTATCAACAGGTTGCAAACTGGTGACCCCTCCTTGGGGGTGTGGCCTCTTGTAGAAGAGCGAGACTGAGCAGAGCCAGTTCTTGTTGGCCCTTCTGCTGCAGCTGGATCCGCATCTGGGGTGAAAGGCAGGCTGGGAAGCTGGCTTTCCGAAGGGATGCCGACAGCAGGACATCAGGAGTTCCAGGAAGAACCAGAGAACATGGAGCATGCGTCCAAGTGTGGTAGTTACACAATCTGGTGTCAACTTGAGACTATTAAGAGTGAATGGGGTGGAGCTTAGCCTGTCAATCAGGTTGCAGCTTGATGACCTCATGTGGAGGTGCTACAGAAATAAATAGCTCAGTGGAAGTCAGACATACTCTGTGAGACATTCCTGCGAGACATTCCTGTTGACAAGCCAGTTGGAGCTGTGCTGATGGAGCCAGATCCCTGGAGCTGGAGGAGCCAGCACTGAAATGCGTCCACTTTGTACGCACTGGCCTGTGATCTTCCTGCTTTTGGCACCATTGCATGTGCTGTGAGTCTGAAGAGTAATTTATAGACTGGTACTGGACATATGGGCTAATTGGACGGATGGACTTGATCGGGACTGGGCTGGGATGTTTTCTCAATATATAGTTACTCTTTGATATAAAACGCTCTCTCTCTTACATATATATGAGTGTCTCTGGATTTGTTTCTCTAGTCAACCCAGGCTAACACCAAGCAATCTTGAGTGATGGCCATCCTGTAGTGGGGGGCTATGAGCACTGGGGTCCCCAGTGCAGGAACACAGCCTGCAGGAGGCACAGATTGCTGAGGCCACAGAGATCCAGGCACAGAGAGGGTCCTGTGAGCTCTCGGGGCAAACTGGTCGGCAACTGCTGCTTTTCCAAAGCAGGCCCTGTACATCTATGGGGTTCTCTGAGTCATGAGTATACACAAATGAAGAAACGAAAGCTCTTGTTTGTATGTTTTATGGTCACAAAAGATACATAATATTTGCCACGGCCACACCTAAGCGTGGACAATGCAGTGACATCAACGACCTGGGTCATATTACGTAATGATCCCCACCGTTCTTTTTCCAAATTAGTCCACCACCGTTAACTGATGACACTCTATGGCCCCTAAGCTAAGAGCCCCGCCCCACCCCTCTCTTCTTGCCCTGGTTCCTCTGTTGCTGTGGAAACAAGCCCATCTCCTGTCAACCTGGCCGCACAGAGTAGAACAGCCTCCGAAGGTGTCCACGCTGTGGGTCTGTAGGGAAGCGGACTGCCTGCCGGAGCTTTCTCCCAGGAACAGTTGGTGGATGAACTCCCAACCTCTCTCAGCTAGTAGCAGAGCGCTGAGCCAGGTCACCGCCAGGGCCCTTTCTCCCTTGGTCAGCCTTCATAAACTCTGGTTTCCAGGGCGGAGAGCCAAAGCCTGCTGATTCATGTAGGAGAACCAGAGCTTGCCCATTCAAATCAACGGGATCCTATCTATTGGTCCCTTTGCCTCTGGCTTATTTCCGTTAACATTAGCAGGGTTCATCCACGCTGTCCTATGTGTCAGGACCCGGTGTCTCTCTTTGCTTGCCTACCATCCCACCGTGCGATGCCTACCATCCCATCTGTTGGTGCATGCTTACACCACTCGGTGATGGTGGACAGGTGCCACACTGAACATGGGCTTCTGTTCCGATTCCTACCTTAAGTTATGTTTTTTTAGTCATTTTATTGGGGGCTCGTACAACTCTTATCACAATCCATCCATCCATCCATTGTGTCAAGTGCCTTTGTCCTACTTTAAATTCTCTTGTACGGACCTAGGATTTGAATTGCCGGCTTCTATGGTCATTCTTTGCCCAAGTTTTCAAGCAATGACTAAACTATGTTCTGTAACTGAAACGTGTAAACAAGGAAGAGTACGATGCTTCTTACACCTGAGTTTGAGGATTGATCATTACTGAGGCTTGGACCTGAGTGAAATAAGTAGCAGAGATTCAAAATGATCCCTCCACTCATGTCACACCCACACCCTGGATGTCTGAAAGGTCCTGGGTGGGGGGAGGGTGGCAAAGGTGAGGAGGGAAGTGGAGAGGTGGAGGAGACCCGCACAAGACCCCCGTTCTGCTGTTTCCTCCAGCTTGTCTCCATAGACCACCCTTTCAGCAGACCCAAACCCGCTGTGTTGGGACATCAGATGGCTCTTCTGTCTGCCAGCAACCAAGCTGTGTCCCCACTGAGGGCCCCTTAGCGAGTGAGCAAGGGAGAGAGGCATGGGTTTTTTGGGGTCAGCAGTAACTGCATGGGGAGAGGGGTAACAGAGAACTGGCCCCAAGTCCAGCCAGCCCACATCCAAGGGCTCACTCTCTTGACCTGTGGGCTGCACATGGCATCTTCATGTGTGAGGACTGCTTGTTTCCACTCCTTGCTCTTAACCCTGCAGGGCATGCTGCCCGGGGGCCTGGGGCCTGGCCCAGCCCCTGTGGCTACCCTTAAGGCAGGGCTCATAGAGGGTGAGGGACTCCTGCAGTGATGCAGTGACTCCCCCAAAGTGCATATGTCGGAGGCCTGGCAGAGCCCAGAGCAGGAGCTCGGGACTACAGTGGAGGAGGTGCCTGTACACCAGGTGGGCTCACGTTGCTGGAGGAGGTGCCTGTCTGGACCACTGGGCTCAGGGGGCGGTGATTGAGCAGCAGGAGAGAGGAGAGGGGCAGCCACCCCCCTCCAGACACATTCCGCCCTGGGCAGTGACAAGGCACCAACATGCTACATACAGACCACTTGTGAGTCACAGTAGTTATGCTCCTTGAAGTCACTGCAGACTCTGCCTCAGAAAACCTCAGGCTGCAGCTGAGGGCGGACACAGGCCTAGGTTCCTGCAAGCCTCTGATCACAACGTCTTCGCCAACCAGTCAACATAGAACCTTGTGTTCTGCCCACTTCTGCTTACAGGTGCCTTGTTGAATATGCCAGGAGCCCTGGTGATTCAGGTGTTGGGCTGCTAACCGAATGACTGGCCATTCAGAGCCACCAGCCGCTCAGCGGGAGACGGATCAAGCTGTCTGCTGCTGTAAAGACGGAAACCTCGTAGAGGATTGCAGAGAGACAGAATGTTCTTGCTGGCGGTGGGTTTGGCTCGGAGCTTATTGAATATGGACTGTTGACGCACTAATATGTATTGAGCACCGGGCCAGGAGCGCAGTGACTCCAGCCGGCAGGAATCGAACCTAACACAGGCATCATCTCCGTGCTGCACGCCACTCGCAGTAGACGCACATTAGCACCAAACGCACCATCAAGAAAAAGAACTAGAACCCCAAAGCAGGGCTCTCCAGAGGCTGTGAAAGGGGCCTGGTTTGTCGTCTGGCGGAGCAAGCTCAGCTGGGAATGGTCACGCCGGCACCTCCATGTCTCACCACCTGGGCATGGCCACGGAACCCACTGGAGTACATCAACTCCACTCAGTGGGCAAATTTGCAAATACAGAATCTGTGCGGGCTATAATAAAGTCAATGCTGCACCTGGTTGGCACGATGGTCGTTGGTTCGAATCCACAGGAGAGAGACGTGGCAGTCTGCTTCCACAAAGACTTAGTCTCAGAGACCCTACTGGGCAATTCTACTCTGTCAGGGTCTCTCTCACGGATTCAGAATGGCCCAGCTGCCGTGGGTGCTGGTGGATAAGACACACCTGTGTGAGGCTTCCCTGAAGCCAGGCAGAGGGAGCTCCCTCCCGTTGGCATCCCTGAGGACGGGGGCAGGAACCAGACTAGAGGGAGTGTGGACTTGGCTCCTGGGAGCTTTGCCTGCTTTGCCTTCACTGGTTGACACGGATTCTTGGCAAGGGGAGAGGAGTTGCCATACATAACCATGGAAGCAAACAAATGAATTTGTCTCATCTCTCGAGAATATATAAATGGATGGGGATAACCGTAGCTCTCCATGGGTAGACTTGCCTTTCTGTTTTCAAGGCACGTGGGCAGGCTCTGAGGCCTGGTCATGAGGGAGGTCCTGGTCTCCTTAGATGCTTGCACATGACCAGGACCAGGTTTCGAGCCCCCAGGCCAAGGCGGAGGAGTCCCTGGGTGGCGCAAACAGAATAGCGCTCAGGTACTGGCTGAGAGGTTGGTGGTTTGAATCCACCTAGAAGTACCTCATTTAAGCCCTGCTAGTCACAAGGTCAGCGGTTTGAAACCACCAGCATCTCCTTGGGAGAAAGACTTGGCTTTCTACTCCCATAAAGAGCTACCGTCTTAGAAGGCCACAGGGGCAGTTCTACCCTGTCCTACAGGGGCTCTCTGAGCCAGAATTGACTGACGGCAGGGAGGGAGGGAGGGAGAGAGGGAGGGACATCTCAGAAGAAAAACATGGCGATGCTGGTCATGTGCAAGACTTCCCAAAGGTCCCGGCTACTGAGAAGCCCATGGACCCACTCTGCTCTGACACACGGGGTCGCCATGAGCCGGAAGGGACTGGTCAACAGCAGGTCTGGTGTGGCTTTTCCCCTGGGCAGTCAGTCTCTTCCCTGACCACCTGCCTGCGGCGTGTGCTCACCAGGAGCCGGCTGAGAGGTGCACCAGAGGGCCCGGCATGCGGCCATATCTCTGTCTCTATTCTCAGTAACATTTCCCTTTGCGGAGGCCCCACCCCTCCAACACAAGGAGAAGGTTGAGCTGGTTAGGGTCCTTCTCCTCTCAGGATAAAAGGCTATTGTGGAGCAAGCAAAACCAAGCTGGCTGCCCTGCCGTCAGTGCTGACTCACAGCAAGAGGGCAGCGTAGAACTGAAAACCCACAGTCAAGGCTGCCCTCTTAGGGCAGCACACTGCCACGTCTTTCTCCCGCAGGCAGCCCGGTGTAGCCAAGTTAGCAATGGAGTGTCAACCAAGCCCGCTGCCACCGAGTTGATTCCGACTCTCAGTGACCCTCTGGGGTTTCGGAGACTATACATCTTTCCGGGAGAAGCCAGCCTGGTCTTCCTCCTGTGGAGTAACTGGGGGAGGGTGGGGTTGAACCCTGCAGGGCGCAGTCCACCGCTTACTCCCCAGGGCTCCCGGCCACCCCAGCAGGGCTCTGCTATCGAGAAACAGCACCTGGACTCCAGACACTCCCCGAGGGACAGGACATGGAGCCACTTCATGTGTGGAGAAACTACTTTGTGACAGCTGTCTTCTGTGATGGCACCAGCAGAGGGCTCCCAAATGGTGCTCCCCACCCTGTCATTGATGGTGTCCTGCCCCCTAGAGCCCCACCGTCTACCTCCTCAAGGGACCACAGCCCCGCCCTCTGCAGGTCGGAAATCAATGACCACAAGGCAGCGGAGGAGGGTGACGGGGATAGTCCTGAACTCCACAAAACTATTAAGTCATATTATTTCTGAATGTCCAATGAGCCCGTGCACATAGCGACCCTACAGGACAGGGTAGAGTTCCCCCTGTGAGCTTCCGAGACTGCAACTCTTTACTGGAATAGAAAGCCTCGTCTTTCTCCCACGGAGCAGCTGGTGGTTTTGAACCGCTGACTTTGAGGTTAGCAGCCCAATGTATAACCACTATGCCACCAGGGCTCCTACCGCACACCCATCACCATAGCTATGGTGTTTTCAGAGGCACAGAAGTGGGGAGACCGGGACTCTCACCATCGTCGGTGGGAATGTCAAGGCTGCAACCTCTGTGGAAAGCAGTTTGGGGGGGTGGGGCGCTCCTCAAAAAATGAGACCTCGAGTCACCAGAGGATCCGGGGATTCCATTCCAAGGTGTAGACCCGTAAGCTCTGAAGTAGGAAGGCAAACCGAAGCCTGGGTGTGCACCAGTGCTCACTGCAGGCCTGTGCACAACAGCTGAAAGGGGAAGCCACCCAAAAGCCCGTTACCAGGCGAACGGGCCAGCAGCATACATCCAGCGACTATGACTCGGCTCTAAAGAGAAGGGAAGCCCTGGCACGTGCCACCACGTCTCAGCGGCCTGGTGCTGCCGGAACAGGAGTACCACAAGTGAGCGGCTTCCACAGAGAGACCTGTACCTCCTCACAGGGAGAAGGCTCCAGGTCTGAGCCGGGACCCAGGCTCTCAGGGATGGCTTGCTCTCCCTTATCAGCTCTGGAGGAAGGTCTGTCTCTTTCGTTTCTGCTTGCTCTTTCTCGGGCAGTTCCATCTGCCTTGGCATCAACCACCCCATCTCTGCGTCTCTCACTTGTTTAAGCTCAGAGAGATTGATTTAAGACCCTGTACTAACCCTGCCTCAACCACAGAGCAAAGACCACCCGTCCCCAATTGGGATCATTACCCCAGGTTAGGATGGCCAAGCTGCTGTGGGGAGGACATACCTGAGCGGTGCCACATTGGATGGACCCTGATGCGTGAAACCCGCCCTGCGCTCGGGCCCATTCGCACTCATTGGACAGCGGAGACTGGCCCTTTCAGGTTTCCTACCCTGGTCGTCACAGGAGCAGACTGCCGCATCTTGCCTCCGCTAAGTGAAATCCATCGGTCACCAAAGGAAAAAGGTGCCCGAACCCTACTTACACGAACCATCTGGGGTAGGAAAGCAAGCGTCTGCAGACATAACGTTGATCCGTGGCTGCCGGGGCAGGACGTATTGCTAGGCGCTGTTGAGTTGGGCTCACGAGGGCCTGATGCACAAGGAGGAAACCGTGGCCCTCCCAATTGCTGCTGGGCCGGTCCACTGCTGCAGCCACTGCATCCGCCTCTCTCCCGGGGGTCTTCCTCTTTCCACAGACCCTCCGCCTTACCAAGTAGGCGTCCTTCTCCAGGCCCGGTCTCTCCTGATAACACGCCCTGAGTCCCTGAGACGAAGTCTCACCATGCTCACTTTCTAAGGAGCCTTCTTCCCCGACAGGTGTTGGTTCTTCCAGCAGTTCCCCACCAACACAACAGTGCAAAGGCACCCATTCTTCTTCCCGCTCCCTCTGAATCGTCCAGCGGGGCCGGGAACAAGGGAGAGGGCGCGGCAACGGGGACCCTCTGCTGAGGGAACTCGGAGCTTCCGTGCCGGCAGATGGAACAACTTGGAAACGGATCGTGACATGTGGTTCATATCACTGAATTGTACGCCCGGGTGGCGCCGAGGGCCATGTGTTGGGCTCCCACGAGGCAGGCCGTTTGAAGCTCCCGGGCGCTCCTGGGAGAAGGCCAAGGTGGTCAGCTCCCGTGCAGCCGTACAGGCTCGGAAAGCCAAGGGAACAAGTCCAGTCTGTGCGCTGTGGATGGGATTCCTCTCCGGGACAACGGGTGAGGATGGCGAGGTGGGCTGACCTGACAAATACCTTGTTACACGTCTTTGCCATAATGAATTCAGAAACAATCTCGAGGGAGGCTTCACACACTTTATTCCCCAGAAGCCTCCGTGGTTTCTTCAAAGGTGCATGGGGATCGGCGGGGGTGGTTGGCTGGCCGGGCGCAGGGGTGTGGGCATGTGCAGTGAGCGGGCATCGTACTCTGTGTGCCTGTGGGCTTACAGTAAAGACCCTGAAATCGCTGTAGGCTGACACACCGGGGAGGGGCACCTGGTGGGCCCGGAGGTGGTGGGGGTGGGGGTCGCTGCGCACGCCCGGCCAGAGTCGGCGGCATAAAAATAACG
>NW_022111368.1:28616993-28618587 GCF_000313985.2 Echinops telfairi
CCCCATGGGGGCTTCCCATGGAGACCGGGTCTGAGACTCACCTCCCTGAGGAAAGAACTGGGAGTAAATTAGTTTAAACGTGTCTTCGTCCACCAGGCCCGTGGGACACTCCTGCGGCAGGAAAACACCCCTCAGTGACCTGGGCTACCCCCACTCCACGCCCCAAAGTCCGGACTCCCAGGGCCTGGCCTCTCTGTCCTGTTGGGGGTGCCCACTGCCCGAGGCGCTACTGGGATCCCCTAAGCCTCCAGCGGCTGGGCTGGGGTGAGGGCAGAGTGCGAGGCAGGAAGGGGTGGCTGGACCTTCATTCTATACCCACCCCTGCAGACACTCCCTGGGCCCCCATCGGAGACTGGCCAAGGGGCCAGGGGTCTTCAGAAAACCAGTTTGGAGGCTTACCCAGCGCCCCTCACAAGCCAGCTCTCCCTCAAAAGGCCCCCCCAGGTATTTACCATGCCTGGGAGGTTTCTAAGGCCCAGGCTGGGGTCTGCAGGGCCCCTCCCGGAGGCAAGGGAGCACTCACATTCTTGAAGCCCCTATAGAGGGACTGTAGCTCCCTCTTGGTGAACTTGGTCTGTGCCTGCAGCTGGTCCAGCCCCTCCGGCTGGTGGCGCACTGTGGACAGCTCCAGCTCACTGTCGCTGCTGTCTGCAGGGGACACAGACCCAGGAGGTTGGGACAACTGCCCCTCACCTCCATCTTGCTCCAGTGTGGGTACCAGGGTTGAAGTGGTTGAAGCAGGGGAGGGGCCTTACTTTTGTGATGGCCCCACCTGGCCACACAGGGGCAGGGGCAGCGCTACTAAGCATTGTGCCGCCTGGCTGCTCTGTTTCCCTGCGCCTCGCCCAGAGAGGACCCTCCCACTGGCCCTAAGGCCCACAGGGGGTGGGGGTTACAGCTGATCTGGTCCTAGAGAGGAGGAGCCTGGCGAGACAGGAGATTGAAAATCAGCAGACAGGCATTGGTGAACCTCGATCTTAGAGAGCCAATTCCTCTGAGCAGCCCATCCTGATTTCTACCAAAGTGGGACGGGCACCCTTCTTGAACCATACCCAACCCAAACCCACTGCCAGCAAGTTGATTCTGATTCATAGTGATACCACATAGGGTTCCCAAGGCTTATGGGAGCAGACAGCCTCATCTTGCTCCCATGAAGGGGCTGGTAGGCTCAAACCACTAACCTTTAGATTAGCAGTCCGATGCTCAACCAACATTGCCATCAGGGCTTCACGATTGACCCATAAAAAACCTCAAAATGCATCCACAATCGAGTCAGTTCCACCTCACAACAACACTAAAAGACGGAGCAAAACCTGCCCCCGCCCCTGTGGGTTTCTGAGGCTGTAAATCTTTACAGGAGCAGACAGTCTCTCCCAGAGCAGCTCGTGGCTTCAAACTGCTGACTCTGTGGCTAGCAGCCCACTGCCTGGTCTTGGCACAAGGGAGTCCATTTTGAATCCGGTACCTTCTTGGTTCTCAGAACTCACCTCTCATGGGCCTCCCTCACATCGGCCTCCCCTCCCCTCGCTGAAAATCACCAGTTCTGAGAACCAGATATCCCCGAGAAAGAATGTTCTTTGAAGATATGTTTACT
>NW_022111368.1:28619769-28625916 GCF_000313985.2 Echinops telfairi
TGATTTACAAATAAGGAATCCTACTTCGCGGAATTTCATTTATCACGGTAGGGTCTAGAACCGATTAACCGCGATAAACGAGGGTTCACTGTACTCACCGTTATCTTTGGGGCCAGCATGGATGTTTACGTGTCCATAATTTCTTTTGGGGTGGTGTGACTAAGGAGCCCTGGCCCAGTGGTGGTTACACATTGGACTGTTCACCGCAAGGTCAGCAGTTCAAAACCACCAGCTGCTCCCACTTCCGGAAAGAGTGAGAGTCTGGGAAATCCACAGGCTCGGTTCTACCCTGTCCTGCAGGTGCTGCAGCTCAACAGCAGGGAGGGGTGTGTATCACTTTGCTATGCAGGCAGCACCCCGAAGAGGAGCAGCCATCTCAAAAGGACAGCCCCACCCCACCCCACCCCCGGCCACCCAACGCGGGAAGCACAGTGTCCACGACACATGCCTCCCCTCCCACAGCACAAAGGTGAGTCTGCATAACATAGCTCTCTGCTCACTGCTGCACTACAGGTGAGTTCTCAAGGGCCTCATTGCAAAGATCAGACCTGTGCCCACAGCGCCCACCAGGCACAGTGCCCAGCACTCAGCGTGGCCCAACCAGGCATGCTAAACCCTGCCCAAGCCTGCTCTGTGCCCGGGCCTCTCCATGAGCCCCGCGGAGACAAGGCCTGCATACTGCCGGCTCCTGCTGACCTCAAGTGGCAACTGGGCTCCTTGGTCCCGGCAATGGTTCTAATCTTCCAGCGCACGGGCTCACCGCTCCCTCGTCTTTGTGACGAGCCAGGGCCTCCTCCCCATCCTCATACCCAAGTTGCTTCCTACTCCATCAAAGAAAGAGAAGCCTCAGGAGAAAACACCCCGCGTTCTTACCGCTAGACCACCCACCTGCCTGCATCTGGGTCCAGGATGACCCCACTCCCCACCCCCTCTCTGTGGGAGACCCCGGTGGAACCCCTGCACGTGTCCAGTGTGCCCTGGCACCTACTACGGCAGTCCTCCCCGGGCTCTCTTCAGCATGTCCGCCCATCCTCCTGGGTCATTCCCACTAGTGCACTCACATGCCGTTCAATCTGGCCGCGTTTGGGGAGATTACGAATAGGCCCACCCTGTAAACTGGTCATTCCACTCTGGGTAAATAACCCCAGTAGATCTTTACCCTGCTCCATCGGGGCTTCTGTCCAAGGAGCTCACAGGACATATTTATGGTGGTGGTGTTGGGGGTGGGGGTGCTGGGGGCCATCCAGCGGTCCCTCACAGCGGCCGACCGGGGAGTGCACACCACAGAGACTTTCAGTGATGGCATATACATGCTAAAAATAAAAGTGGTGACGTCAATGAAAAGGTAGATATTTCAGAAAGCATGTCAGACTCGGCCCTCACTGGAGGGCCTCACTACGCGGGAATCCCCTTGGCAGCAGTGCGTTTGGGTGTGTCATTTATAAGGGCCCTCTTGCACAGTGATTAACGCTCGGCCGATAACCAGAAAGTCCTCATTTGAGCCATCATCCACTCCAAGGGAGACAGACGTGGCCGTTTGCTTCTGTGTGCACTCACAGTCTGGGGGTTCTGCATGACGCCTGGACTCTGTCCTCTCGTGTCCCTACGAGTCCGGTGACTCCACGGTGGTGGGCTGGAGTCCCTGGGGACTACACCCGGCAGCGACTGCACCTGGCTGCTGACTACAAGGTTGGCCGTTCAAGTCTAGCCAGACACACTGTGGACGAAGTCCTGGGGACCTACCTCTGAAAAGCCAGCCACTGAGACCCCACGGAGCCCAGTGCCACTCTGACACCCTTGGGACCGTGGGGAGTCAGAGAGGGCTGCATGGTAACTGATTTTGTTTTAAAATTTTTTCCTAGTTATTTACACAGCAAAGCAAAACAAGAACAAAGACCCGTCATGCAAAGACACCGATTCAAAGTGAAATGGCCAGACAGGCACAAGGAAGCCGGGGGTGGCTCCCCGAGGAACAAACACGAAGACTTCAAGACAAAGAGGGGCATTTCATACGATCCCAAACAAACA
This sequence comes from Echinops telfairi, assembly GCF_000313985.2. Lineage (NCBI taxonomy): Eukaryota > Metazoa > Chordata > Mammalia > Afrosoricida > Tenrecidae > Echinops > Echinops telfairi. The sequence goes on from NW_022111368.1 coordinate 28,621,798, forward strand.
AGCCATTGGTGCCAACTTGTCGTGATACAAAGATTAATTCATCAGAAGCAATAAAACCTGAGATGTTTATATACCTACTACGAGATTTCAAATACCTAAGGCAAACACATTAAGAACTACAGGGAAAAATAGAAAACACCACCGTCATAGTTGAAGATGTTAACAACCCTTTCTCAGCAAATCGCACAAGTAAGGATATGAGAGTTTAAACCAATTTTATCTAAAAAAAAAAAAAAACCCACTTCACAGTCATCGAGCCAGTTCTGACTCATCGCGACCCTGTTGGACAGCGGAGAACCACTCCTGTAGGTCTCTGAGACTGTCTTTCTTTACGGGAGTAGAAAGCCCCATCTTTCTCCTGTGAGTGGCTGGTAGTTTCAAACTGCTGACCTTTCTGTTAGCCATCAAACATGTAGCCCATTGTGCCACCGGGGTTACAAATGGATAGTTACAGACATCTATATCAGCATGGTGTTTACACACTGGACTGTGACTGATAAGGTCAGCAGTTCAAAACCACCAGCTGCTCCTAGGAGAAATGATTGGGCTTTCCACTCCCATAAAGAGTTACAGTCGTGGAAACTCAGAGTTCTGTCTGTCCTATAGGGTCGGCAGTGAATGGGTGGAGGTGATTTTGGAATGAGGTTTCATATATCCAACAATTGTAGAATGCTATTTTTCCCCCTGGGAACACAAGCTACGGTTACCAAGCTATACCAGATGCTGCCCATAACACAAGACTGGCTATAGCAGTATTGAAATAAAAATAAAACCAATTAAGATATGTAGAACATCTCAAGTATTTGGAAATTCAAGCAACTGGACTTCTCATTAGTTCCCAGGTCAGAAGAGAAGATCAGAAGACGATTTCAAACGATGTCTAATCCAATGATCATGAACGCACGGCCGCAGAAAACAGACGGCATAGGCGCACAGAGGCAAAGCTGCACGTTTAGGAAATGGTACAGCATTGACTTCCTTTATCAAAGGTACCAAACCAGCGGTGCTGGTGTCTATTTCAGAATCTAGCAAACGAGTGAACGCGGCACAAAGGAGTGGAAAAGCAGAAAGGGCAGGGGCAAGCCACCGAGTGGGAACCCGCTTCTATAGGTCAAACTCTAGACGCCAAAGGACCCATCTTCAGAATCTATAACAACGCCCACAAAGTGACAATAACCAGACAAACAACCAAATTAAAACACAGTAGGCCAACGCCTAGGTCATTTCCCAAGAGCTACAGATATGGGCAATAAGCACATAGAAAGGTACTGGTCAGAATTAATCTTGTGAAGTGAGTTTCACATTCACCCGAGACACCTGCCTGGGAACTGCGGTCCAGGGAGGTGGGACACACCCCAGGGGAACATTCTGGTGAAGCTGGTGAAGCAAGCATGGGCGTCTGAGGTGCTGAAGCAGGTGGGGTTTTCAGAGCAGGGGCCTGAGCATAAGGGGGCCGCACAAGGTGGCCCCAGATTCTGTGTAAGGGTTTGCTTTGGGATCTTGCGAAGGGCTGGGTGACATATCTTCAGGGTGAGGCTCTGAGGCCCAGCTGGGAGATGGAGGGGCAGCTATAGGAAAGGACTGCAGCGAGAGGAGAAATGCAAGCGTCCTGACTCAGGCAGAATGAGGGGACCTCACGAATCCCTGAACACATGCAAAGGAAACCCCAGAAAAGCCCTGCTTCGTGGCCTAGGTTAAGGGTCATTCTCTCTCTCTTTTTTTTTAATCTTAAATAATAGTTTTTTTGTTTATTATATGTTTATTGTTGTGGGTTTTTTTGTATTTAATTTTTTTTCTTTTTTAACATTTTATTAGGGGCTCATACAACTGTTATCCCAATCCATACACACATCAATTGTGTAAAGCGCATTTGTACATCGTTTCTCAAAACATTTTCTCTCCACTTAAACCCCCGAGGGTCATTCTCTTAACAAAGCTAACCACAAACTATGAGAAGACTGATCCGCTAGTGATTTAACTGCCTGCCAAACTGAAACGGAACCACCTGCAGGTGGAGGCGAGACAACCCAGAGCCTCTTCAGTAAACCACCTACAATGTCCAATATGCCGTCCAAAATGAACAGACCCAAGAAACAGCGGGGAAACGTGGCCCGTAACCAAAAGGGAAGTCCCAGCAGACACAGAGCCCGATTCCAGGGCTTAAAAAACAACTTTAAAACGACGGTTGCCAATATCTGGAAAGAGTTGGACAGAGAAGACATAGGAATGACTAGACGGGGAATCTCAGCAGAAAAAGGGAAATGGAACTCCTAGAACAGAAAATAACAATAGCCCGAATTAAAATCACTTGACAAGCTAAGTAAAAGGCAGACAGAAAAAGAGGACACTGGACTCCAAGAGGAACCTATCGGGGCTACTGCATGGTTTCAGATCAGGAAAGGTGAGCCTCGGGGCTGTATCCTCTCACTGTACTGATTCGATCTGTATGCTGAGTAAGTCGCCAAAGAGGCTGATTTATATGAAGAAGAATGTGGCAATTGGATTGGAGAAAGGCTGATTAGCAAATTGCGATTTGCAGATGACACACCGTTGCTTGCTGAAAGCGAGGAGGACTTGAAGCACTTGCTGAAGATCAAGGATGGCAGCCTTCAGCGTGGATCACAACTCAGTGTCAAGACGACCCAAATCCTCACAACGAGACTGCCAGGCAACATCATGATAAAAGGAAAAGAAGGTTTAGATTGTCAAGGAGCTTGTCTTTCGTAACTTCACAATCACTGTTCCTGGAAGGAGCAGTCAAGACATTCAACAGTGCATTGTATTAGGTCAATCTGCTGCACCGGACCTCTGTAGAGTGTTGAAAAGCAGGGAGGTTACGTTGAGCCATGGTCTTTTCAGCCGCTTCATATGCATGTGAAGTTGGACATTGAATAAAGAAGACGGAGAAGAAAGGAGGCATCTGAATGGCGGTGCTGGAGAAGAACAGTGACAGGGCCCTGGACTGCTAACAGGACAAGCCCATCTGTCGTGGAAGAAGTGCGGCCCGAGCGCTCCTTAGAGACGGGGATGGCGAGACTTCATCTCACATCCTTTGGACATGTTGGGAGAGGCAAGCCCCTGGCGAAGGACATCATGCTTGGTAAAGTGGAGGGGCAGCAAAAAAGATGACACCCCGTAGAAGATGGATTGACACCCGGCTGCCACAATGGCCCCCGGCTCAGGAACGGCTGTGAGGACGGCGCAGGACCGGGCAGCGGGCTGCTCTTCTGTGCATACGGTGGCTGTAGATTAAAAACAACCCCGCGGCACCTCACAACAACAACAAAGGGACTGCTCAACCTGGAAATGAGAAAGAACATTGGCAAAACCGTAGGCAGCTGCAATGACCGTGTCAGGGAGCCTGACCATTGATGCCATCGATGTCCCTGAATGAGAGGAAAGAGAAAGTAGGGTGTGAAAGACAGTTCGAGAGCAATGGCCCAAGTTTCCCAAATTTGGTAAAAAATATATATCTATATCAATCCACACATCCAACCAACTCAGTGAACTCTGAGGAGGATAAATAAAAAGAAACAACACGAACAAACTGGTGAAAACCAAAGATAAAGAGACCATCTTAAAAGCAATGAGAAAAAAAAAGAAGAAGCAGCAGCACTGAGCACGTGTGTGTGTGTGGGGGGGCAGCAATCCGACAGCTGACTCCCTGTGAACAATGAAAAGACAGTCGCACAGCATCTGTAAATTACCAAAAGAAAACCAATAATCCTCCAAGCTAGAATTTTATATGCAGGGAAACAAATGTCTTTTCAGCTCAGTGAATGCTAGAGACTTTGTTGCCAGCAGAGCTGTATCACAGGAAGCAATAAAGAAGGTTCTTCAGGACGAAGGGAAATTCTATCAAACAAAATCCAAACCTGCAAGATCCAATACCCATTCGTGATAAATGCCCCCAGGAATAGTCCAAACTCAGTGCGTGTGAAAATACAACGCCTCAACATGTGTGGAATTCAGTTCAATCAGTAGAGAGAAATTTAAACCACTAACTTTTGATTTCAGAAAAAAGTGAAAGTTTTATATAGATAAGGTAGGCTTTCACCGTAAGAAAATAGAAATAGCAGAGTAAAATACACCCAAAATCAAGCAGAAAAAGAGCAGAGA
>NW_022111368.1:28626055-28635014 GCF_000313985.2 Echinops telfairi
GTCAATAAAACGATAAAATTCTAGTAAGACTGGCAGAGAAAATACACAAATTATCACCGTCAGGGATGAAATAGGCAGAGTGTCTACAAACCTTCCAGATGTTAAATGAATACAAAGAAAATATTATGAACAAATTTTTGCACATAAGTTCAACAACTTGAAGGTACCAAATCCTGAAAACTCCTCCTACTGTCACAGACTACTTAAGCTAAGAGCTTAAGACGAGATATGTAACCTGAGTCCCAAACCAGCCTCACTGCCAGCGATAGGACACGTAGCACCCCCTGTGGGTTTCTGAGACTGACCCAGTACCGGAGTAGAAAGCTCCATCGTTCTCCCTAGAACTGGCTGGTGGTTTCGAACTGCTGACCTTTCAGGTCACAACCCAATGCATAACCACTATGCCACCAAGGCTATAACCTGATTAGTCCTAATAAAGATCCTTTGGGGACATTGAGGTAAGATATTTTTTCAACAAAACATAAGCAAATTGAATCTCCTGATGTATAAAGATAATAATACGCCACACCTAGTGAGGCTGTCTTAGAATGCAAGGATAAGTTAATACTGGAAAAATAACATTATCCAACATATTAAAAGCCTAGGGAAAACAAAAAAACGAAAGCAACACACGATCCTATCAATTGATGCACAAAAAGCATGTGACAAGATTCAATACCCATTCATGATAAATATCCTCAGTAAACCAGGACAGGAAGGGAACTTCCTTAACTTGCTAAAAACCGTCTACAAACGTCCCAAGGCTACCATCATATTTCACGGTGAAAGACCATGTGCCCCACCCCCACCCCTAAGATTGAGAAGAAGATCAGACGGTCTCTCCCAGCCTATTCAACAGTGTGCTAGAAGTCCCAGCCAGCGCACTGAGACAAGGACAAGAAATAACAGGCATCTAGATTAGAAACCACCGCTTGTCTGTCAGTTTGTCCTACTGTGGTGGCTCATGTGTTGCTGGAAGCTATGTCCCTGGTATTTCAAATGCCAGCAGGGTCGCCCAGAGTGAGCAGGTTTAGCGGAGCTTCCAGACCAAGAACAGACTACCAAGAAGGCCTAGGCGGTCACTATCGGAGCAACGAGCCACTTTACACCCCCTGGATAGCATTGAAGCATCGCCAGTGACTGAAGACTGTGAACAGTAGCAGACCACTGCCAGAGATACTGCCAGAAGGGAGGTCCCTCGGGCCTGAAGGCCTTCAAAGCACGCCTGAGAGAGAAACGCCTTCTCGGAGCAGTTGACCAGAATGACGCAGACGGAGACGAGCCCATGGACCTTACCTTCATCTGCTGGCGGGCCACGACTCCAAATGAGGAACAGCTGCAGACATCAAACGTCAGTTCCTAATAGGAACTTGGAATGTACCAGGTATGAATTGAGGAAAATTGGAAGGTGTCAGAAATGAAATGAAATGGACAAAGATGGATATTCTAGGCATGACTGCACTGACATGAAATGTCCTGGCTGTCCGAATCAGAAAATCCTACGGCTTACTATGAATTTGACTGACAAATGCAAGAAGAAGAACGTCACATTCAGGGTCAAAAAGGACATGTCGAGCTTGGTCGTGAAGTGCCACCCTGTATGTGATAGGCTATCTGTCTGCAGACAAGGAAGTCCAGTCAATAAACAGGTATTCAAATTTACGCACCAACCACTAGAGCTAGGGGTCCAAAAATTGAAGAAGTTTACCAACATCTTCAGCCCGACTGGTCAAACATACAATCCAGATGCACTGGCAATTATTGGCGAAAGGAATGCAAAAGTTGGAAACAAGGAGGAAGACCCTGAAACAGAGCAGGTTCTTTGGATCAGAGGTACCTGCACTGAGCGCCTCCTACCTGGGCCCAGGAGACAGAGAGAACGGAAACACAGGAGACAAGATGCGGGTGGGGGGGCCTGCCCACCCACCACCACAGAGCAAGAGAACTGAGTATCTTCGGGCCGGAGACTTGCAGAGAAGGAGCGCGCTTCTGTCAGGGGAGCGTGTCGGTGGAGCTAAAACGTTGTAACACCTGCTGCCAGGGCAGGACTGAGGGCAGAAGCCCAGTGGAGGAGGGACGGCTGAGGACTGAAACCTGCCTGCAGGCACCACCAAGGCGCTGGGAGCTGTCGTGGGTGAAGGTGTCCAGAGCGACAAGCTCTGCTGTTTCCTGTTACCTCCAGGCGGTCCCACTCTTTAATTGTCCTTTACACACCATGTAGTTGTGACGGTGGTCTGTGCGTTGGGCGGTCGTTGCAATGAATGATGGAATCCAACAGAGAAGTAGGGGGCCCTGGGGAGGGAAGCTGATCTCCGAAATGGTAAAACAGAAGCAGAGAGGAGATGTCCCGGACCTCCAGCTCACAGGGACCAGCATGGGGCTGATCTTGATGCTCGTCCCCTCACCTGAAGGTACAGGTCTGGCACTACAATGTCATCCCTTACCTGGACGAAACCTCCATGCCAAAGAAGTTACAGCACATGCTAGATTTAATGACCAAGGCAATGTTCTCTTACATCTTTGAGACCAGCTCAGATTGGCTACAATCACCACCATGGAAGTCCTATCTGATGCTTTAAGGAAGCATTAAAAAAAAAAAGAAATGATGAAAGAATTGCAGAGCAAAGGATAAAGTTTACAATATTAGAGGCCCTATAGGGGCCAAAGAATCATAGACATGAGAGTTCAGTAAGGTTTCTGGATACAAGATTAACCTAAAACAAAGAAACAAAAAAATCAATAGCAGGTCTCTACACCACTAACAACCAATGAGAAAGCAGAATCAAAACCAAGATAGCACAATAGCACTAAAAACTAATAAGCATCTAAGTATTAATAAAAACCTATATAGAAAGACAATCTGGCTAAAGGAGACATCCCATCTACTATGGGGCCACTTAATATTCAAAAGGTATCAGTTCTACCCAAATTAATATACAAATTCAAGGCAATCCCAGTAAAAACAGAAACTCAGTTGAGTTTTTCAGAACCTTGGTAAATAAACTAAAATTTTTATCAAAGCCATTGAGCCAATTCTAACTCAAAGTGACCCTCTAGGACAGGGTAGCACCAGCCCGGTGGGTTTCTGAGACAGTAACGTGGTGGTGGTTTCAAACTGCTCACCCTTTAGCACGTGTAGCAGCCCCACATGTACCAGGGATAAAAATAGTCACACACACCCCAAAATATCCTACATATACTAATGCCCTAAGTAACCCCCCCCACAATAAAGCTCCCCATAAATATACACACGGCACAGCCACTCTAGTTCTTAAAAACGTGTGGCTGTTTCAAGAACAAGCACCCCAGCACACAATCAGTGAGCTCCACAGGAGACGGCGGTTTCTGAGGGAGCTTCCCAAACACTAGCGGGACCTCACACTACGAGGCAGGCGAGGTCAGGCTGCTAGGAGACGGTGGGAGGGAACCTGGCTCATCATTAAAAACCGAAAAACTGGATTCCTTCCTCCCCCAGATCAAAGACCTGGTCAGGGCACAGGAGAGCTAGAGTTCAAAGACAAGGCCAAAGAACCTCTTGGTGACCTAAGCGTGAGGAAGGACTTTTTAAAGCTTCAAAAGATCAGACCATAAAGCAGGGTGGGGAGAATGAACCGGATTACACCAGCATTCACGGTTTCTGTTCCACAAAGGCCCTTGTGGCTGGAGTTGGAGCTGTACGAAAGAAGGGGAGGCAGGAGGAAATAACTCGCAGTTTCTGAAACGGATGAAACAGAAACGGCCAGAAGTGGCAGTCACCAGACGGGACACCAGATGATGACTAAACACAGGAACGATGCCTCGGTTCCCATTAGAAAGCAGGAAATGCAAATGAGGGCAACAAGAGGTACTAATCGTAATAACAATGCAATGAATCTGACCAAGCCAGGTGTTGGAGAGGACGTACAGCAATGATCATCCTTAGCACGCTGCTAGTGAGTGTGCCAACCAGGACAACCGCTTTGGAAACCGATTTGTATTTCTCACACCAACGATTCATGAATCCCACATACACTTAGCAAGTGCACACCCTTACTGGTGTTCTTCAAAGGGCTACCGTCTCAGAGACTCACCGGGCGGTTCTACCTGTCCTGCAGAGCTGCCAAGCATCGGTATTGACCCCATGGCAGCGAGTGTGTCCATTTATTGTACTGTCATTGTGGTACGTGCTGTGGAGTCAGTTCTAGCTTATGAGAACTCCGTGCACAAAAGAATGAAACGCCGCAGGCCCGGCACCAGCTGCACAGTTGTTGTGATGCTTGGGTTCGTTGTCACGGCCACTGTGCCAAGCCATCTCTACTTGACCTGGTGTCTCCAGGGACTGGTGCATACCGTAGGACTCGCCAATTCTTTCCCAGGTATAGAACCAAACCACAAACTCACTGCCATTGAGTCCATGGCGACTCCCGGCAGCCCTACCGGGCACGGTAGAACTGCCCTCTGAGTTGCCGACATGGTCGAAAGCCCGTCTCTCTCTCCCAGGGGCGGCTGGTGGTTTCAAACCGCTGACCTTGCGGATTACAGCCCAACTCGTAACCACTACGCCAACTAGAGACACAGAAGCATAAATGTGCTGGAAACATGCACGAGGAGAGCCCCTTGAGGAATCCAAAACAATAGTAATAAGAATGTCCCTGATAACAGAACAGATCAATATTCTGTGGCATAGACACTTGATGAAATATTAGAGTCTCAAAAAAGGAATGAACTATAGTCACACACAATGATATGAACAAGCCTCAGAGAAACAATGTTGAATGATGAAAAACAATCCTAAAAACCCGTGCAACATCATTTTAATAAAATTCAAAACCAAGAATATTCCCACAGGGATGGATAGATGAGACAACATTGTAAGTAAGAAAACAAACTCAAGGAATGAAAAGCACCAATCGGGCTGGTGATGGCTGCTATGGGTGGGATGGGAGAGAGACTTGGGGGTAAAGGCAGGTAGGTGACTGATGCTCTAGTTCCTGGAGTCAGGATGGGTTCTGTGTGATTCACATACCTGTGTGCCTCCAGCCATAGTTATTCGAAGTTATTGACCTATTTAAAATTATTGAAGTACCCAGAGCAAGAAAGTAAGAGAACATGAGGGGGGAAGAGAAGGTGAGAAAGGAAACGGGTGTATGAGAGAGTGAAAAAGAGAACATGAAAGGGGAGAGAACACGTTTGGTCTAGACTACAGAGCGATGCTTGGACAACAACACATAAAACAGCCTTCCTCGGAGGTCTCCGTTGAAGAACCAGACGAGCCAGGAAGCACGGACAGCGTTCAACATCGGTAGTATGCACATTGCCAAGAAGGAAAACCTCTACATACTGCAGCGTGCAAATGAGCTTAAACATACAGTCCAGTTTCACTGGAAGTCGGGCGAGGGTGGGCTCACCTCTCCACTCAACTCAAACTCAAGTGCCCATTTGCCATCAGCACTTGAAGGAAGAGTCCAGCAGTCTCTCAACTGGAATACGTCCACACAGAGTTCCTGACCTAGCTTGCCTCCCAATCCTGCTCCTCCCCCACAGACTCCCCCATGTCAGCTGATGACAACTCCATCCTGCCAACAGCTCAAACTTAAGTCCCTACTCTGCCTTCCTCCCACACTCAATCCCAGTGCAAATCCTGCTAGCTCTACTTCCCACATGAGTATATCCTGATTCAAGACACCCCTACCCACCTTCCCAGCCTCACGGAGCCCCAAGTCTCCATCATCTCTCCACCCTGAGCCCCCCACTCGGACTTCAAAGACTATTCTCCAAACAACACAGGCGGACCCTTCTGAAAACAGCACGTCACACCTCTGTGAAACAGGCCCCTTCCAGCTCAGTGAGAAAACCAGGGTCCTCATGTGGTCCATACGCCTCTCCCCAGCTCAGCTTCATTTCCTTCGTCCCCTGCGATCCCTCCGTCACCTCCATGCTGGCCTCCTTGCTGCCCTTCAAACCCACCAGGCGCGCTTGTCCTCAGAGCCTTGGCCAGCCTCTCTAGCCAGAATGCTCTTCCTCCGTGCACACACGATGACCTCATTTGGAGGTGCAGCCGAGCTACACGGCTCTCTCTCTGCCTTCACCTTCCTGTTGATGAGCCGTGCTGAGACCTCCACCAGCCCTGTGATGCTTCCACCACCATGGGCTCCACGAGGCTTTTCACCCACCGGCCTGTGATCTTCCTGCATTTTGCATCATTGTGGCTGCATGAGTCCGAAGAGGGATTTATGGACTAATATTGGACTTATGGACTCGATGGGCTGGGCTGGGATGTTTAATTGATCAAAATTACTTCTTGATATAAAACTCTCCCATACCTTTTATGTGTGTCATTAGATTTGTTTCTCTAGTCAACCTGGCCTAACACAGAGGGGATGGGTTGTAGCTGTTTCCCTGGGTGGGTATTAATATTTGGGGGGTTTCATTCTAATCTCTCTAGTCAGGGTCTAAGGATCCCTGGTGGATTAAGCATTGGATGGCTAACTGCATGATCAGCAGTTTAAACTCACAAGCTCGCCACGGGAGGAAGGCGACACTGGATGCTTCCATAAAGAGTTAGTCTCTTCATAGCAAATACTCTTTTTAACAACACAAAAGGCAACTACACATGTACTCCAGACAGAAATCAAATTAACTACATTTGTGGAATTGACCATGGGGACACTCAATATCAGCAGCTAAAGGCAGGCCAAGGACTGACTGTGGAACAGACCATCAATTGCTCATTTGTAAGTTCAGGTTGAAGTTGAAGAAAATGAAAATAAGTCCATGAGAGACAAAAGACAACCTAGAGTTTATCGCTCCTGAATTTCAGGAACATTTCAAGAACAGACTTTCTGCATTAAACACTAATGTCAGAAGCTCTGATGGACGAGCTGTGCAATGGACGTCGTTCACGACGAAAGCAAAAGGTCGTGGAAAAGACTGGAAAGAAAGAAGAGATGAAAGCAATGTCAGAAGAGACTCGGAAAACTGCTTTTGGCCACTGAGTGGCTGAGGCATATGAGTTAAATGATGAGATCAAAGAGCGGAGCAGGAAACTTCAAAGGGCCGCACAAGAAGACAAAGAATTGTAATGAAATGTGCAAAGACCTAGAGAGAGAAACTCAAAAAGGAAGCACACGGGATAGATAAGAGATATATAAGAACACGCTCAGCATCTCTCAGAACTGGAGAAAAAAATTCAAGCCTTGAGTTACAGAACTGACAGATTCTATGGTAGACATATAGAACCATGCAGGAATCATCAAACGAAGATGGGAAGCATGCACAGTCATTATACCTAAAAGAACTAGTTCACGGTCAACCATTTCAAGAGGTAGCATCTGATCAAGAATTGATGGTACAAATGAAAGAAGCTCAAGTTCACTGAAAGCATTATCCAAAAACAAGGCTTTGAGCATTGATAGAATACCAACTGAAATGTTTCAACAAACTGATGAAGCCCTGGAAGCACTTACAGGTCTATGCCACGGAATTTGGAAGACAGCTACTTGGCCAACTGACTGAAAGAGATCCGTATTTGTCCCCATCTTAAAGAAAAGTGACCCAACCGTATGCTCAAATTATAGAACAATATCCCTGAATCACGTGCAAGTAAAATTTTTCTGAAGATCATCCAACAAGGGTTGAATATTGACGGGGAGAAATCCAGGCCAGATTCAGAAGAGGACATGGAACACGGGATACCATCGCGGACGACAGGTGGATCTTGGTTGAAAGCTGAGACTACCAGAAAGATGTTTCCTTGTTTCGTGGACTATTCAAAGCCACTAGGCGGTGTGGACCCCAACAAACTGTGGATGTCCTTGAGAAGAATGAGAACCCGAGGATACTTCACTGTGTGCACACAGAACCTGTACGTGGATCAAAAGGCAGTGGTGCAAACAGAACATGGAAATGCCGAATGGTTTAAAATCAGGGAAGGTGTGTGTCAGGGCTGTGCCCTCCTATCATGCTTACTCTTTCTGTCTGCTGGGCAAATCATCAGAGAAGCTGGATCACAAGAAGAAGAATGTAGCATCAGGATTGGAGGGAAGCTTATCAACAACCTGCAAGATGCACATGATACCATCTTGCTCGCTGAAAGTGAGAGCACTTGAAGCACTTGCTGATGAAGATCAGACAGTAGCCTTTGGTGTGGATTTCAACTCAATGAAAAGGAAATCAAAATCCTCACGACTGGACCAATAAGTAACATCATGATAGATGGAGAAAAGATTGACGTTGTCAAGGATTTTATCTTGCTTGGATCCCAAATCAATGCTCGTGGGAACAACAGTCAAGAGATCATATGACACACTGCATTGACAAATCCGCTGTACAAGACTGCTTACAAGTGTTGAAAGGCAAGGATGCTAGTTTGAGGACTAAGATGGTTCTGACCCAACTCAGGGCATGTTCCATCGCCTCAGACGCATGTGGAAGGTGGACACCGAATGAGGAACACTGAAGAAGAATGGATGCCTTTGAACTATGGTGTTGGCAAAGAATATTGAAAGTACCATGGACTGCCAAAAGAAACAAACACCTATCTCAGCAAAAACACAGCCAGAATGCCCCTTAGAGGCAAGAATGGCGAGACTTCGTCTCAGGGACTCAGACACATTATCAGGAGAAACCAGTCCCTGGAGAAGGACATGATGCTTGGTCAAGTGCAGAGGCAGAGAGAAAGAGGGCGGCCCTGCAGGGGATGGGTTAACACAGTGCTGCAACAACGGGCTCACCAACAAGAACAACTGGAGCCTGGCACAGGACCAGGCCACGGTTCCTTCCTTTGAACACAAAGTCGCTATGAATCAGAACGGACTCACTGGTACCTAACAAAAACCTATGTTGGGATTGACGCGATGGCAGTGGTTTTTGGTTTGGGGCCCAGGTCTAGCCCCTGGTTTGTTTCTTTACTTTTCTTTTATCCAGGCAGGGCCTCTCCTGCAGATGGTCCCAGGCCCCAACACTCACTGTTGCTGACACT
>NW_022111368.1:28635774-28641184 GCF_000313985.2 Echinops telfairi
ATCAGAAGGGCTTGACATTCCAGAAAGGCCACTCTAACCAGTGTCCCAGTGAAGGGATGAACAAGGAGATGTCAAAAGGGAAGAAACCACACTAAGTAGCCAACTGACTGGACGAGGCAGGGCATGCTGAGTTCTGTGGCCCCATGCTTGTGATGTGGGGAGCTGGACTGCCTGTGCCATCCACCGAGACTAAACCCAAACCAAACCCTGGCTATTGAGTTCATTCTGACGCCCAGCAACTCCATGGACAACGAGACCCAGGTGTTACGATGGAAGATAATGAAGATGTGGCAGAAAGGAGGCATGCACGGATTGTCGATGGCATGCTAGGGCACTGGCTACAGGAAACTTTGTGTGACTTACTATTTAACGTTGATATGTCAGGTTCTAAATCGATATCTCAACTTGTGGAAGATTGATAAGTTGCAAATGATACATGTCCATTGGAGATGCACATGGCTCTGTCCATGGGAAAATTATTATTATTTTGCATAAATCATTTTATTGTGGGATTTTACAAATTTTATAATAATCCATACATCATTTGTATCAAGCACATTTACACATGTTGCCATTATAATTTTCAAAACATTTTCTTTCTACTTGAGCCTTTGGTATCAGCTCCTCTTTTTTCCCCACCCTCCCACCTTGTGAACCCTTGATAAATTATAAATTATTATTTTCCCTTCACCCACGTTTCTGTTGTTCGTTCCCCTGGGGCGGGGGGAGGGAGGCACGGTTATACACTGATCAATGCAATCAATTCCCCTTTTCTCCCCTACCTTACCCCTACTCTCATGGTATGGTTACTCCTGTTCCTGTTCCTGAGGGGTTTATCTGTCTGGATTCCATGTGTCCAGAGCTCTTATCTGTATCAGTGTACATGCTCCAGTCTAGCCAGATTTGTAAGGTAGAACTGGGGTCATGATAGTGGAGGAGGGTAGGAGGAAGAAGCATTAAAGAACTAGAGGAATGTTGTGTGTTTTGTCAGTGCTATACTGCACCTGGGCTGGCTCATCCTTTCCATGGAAAATTTAATGCTCAAGGTTACTGGTTTGTTGCCCTGTAGGACATTAACTAGGTTTTTTTGGGTTTTTTTAATTAAAAAATTGTTTTTCATTAACTAGTTTTTATTCTAATTGAGAAATCGTGGTCTAGCACCGGTTTCTGAAACAGCTTTGTTATCCTCCTGGTTCCCTTATTAACCAGCTAGCCAGGTGAGAAAATTGTAGCCTGAGAGGTAGACGATGATAAACAGTAACAAACAATAGCCTCAATCCCACAGTCACTGATAGGATCTGCGGAGAAAAGCTTCCCCGTTCTCAGCTTGGGGGACAGACGTGTGCCGATGCTCCGAAGTCTTCCCTCACTCTTTCTCCCTCCCTTTTTTCCTCCCTCCCTCCTTCTTCCCGCCCTTCCTTCCTTCCTTCCTTCCTTCCTGAAGACCTGGTTACCCCTCTTCAGGAAAGGTTTTCCCATAAATGTTTTCCCTAACGTTATGAAAATATTCTCCATGATATCTCCACAATACATGGCACAGTCTTCAAATCCTGGACCAGTTGGGATGTCTTAGGCCCAAAGAGCCCAGCTGCTTCATATTCCCCCCAACCAGCGACTTCATTTTGACAGCACCAGGCTGGGATTCCCCATGCTTCCCGGGCCTTGGGGCGCCCTCCTGGCTCCTCCCTGGAGGAAATCCAAGCATTCATCCCTCTTTGGTTTGTTTCCACTGAGACCTCAGCAAGAGCTCTGACCATCCCCACCTTTGGTGATTGCAGGACACACTGACCACTGATGGCCTAAGTGGTCATTTTGCCCAGCCCCGTTTTCCTCATCACACCAAGGGGCCCTGCTCAGGGCAACTCTATGCCATCATCAGGATGCTTCTACCCTCTGCTCTTCCTCTCTACCTCTCCTTGCTCAGCCCTGCTCCCCTTCTCCAGGGGCCAGTCCTGGACAGCCCGCCACCACCAAAGTATCCAAAGAAACCAGGGCAAAAGTTTTAGCTCCTGGTGGTGAAGTGGGGGTGACAGGCAGGGTTATGGTGTCAAGCTGGCCAACAGGAACATGTGGGATTAATCAGGTCACAGTGTGATTGGAAGCAAAGAGATAACTGGCTCAGTAAGGCCCGCCTCTCTCTTCTCTTGCTCTCTGGCGATTGGGCCAGCATGTGGCTGCTTTAGTGAGTTCTCTGCCGCAACTTGTGAGCTACACTTCCTGTGGGACAGCCAACCCATAGATTGTGCTGCTAGAGCTTGAGGTTCCTTCGAGAGCTGCTTCACCATGCTGCTGGTGTGTACATCACTTGAACTTGAGACTGGTGAAGCCTGTCATCTTACATTGCTTGAGTTCGAGATCCCATCCTGGTCAGCTTTGCTAAGCTCCTGAACTGCTGACTGTTGGTGACCCATCCTGCTGTTTGCTGCCTTTAGGTGGACTCTGCCTGCATTGCCCAAGGGAAGACTCAGCTGTCTACCTCCTTGACTTTGGACCCTACAGTCCTCATGAGTTGAAGGACTCATATATTAACTGTTCCACGGAAGTAAGTTGAGCCCTCTGTACTACTGGGTGGACTAATTGACTTTGGACCCTACAGTCCTCATGAGTTGAAGGACTCATATATTAACTGTTCCACGGAAGTAAGTTGAGCCCTCTGTACTGCTGGGTGGACTAATTCGCTGTGATATTCCTTTGTGCTGTATAAACCTATATAAACCTATGATTTTATATATATATAATCATAATTGTCCTATTTTTGTTTCTCCAGAGAACCCTGCCTAACACGGAGCAAAACCATGATGCTGTCTACTCCCGAAAAGAGTTACGGCCTGGGGAATCCACAGGAGCCATTCTACCCTGTCCTGTGGGGCTGCCACGAGTCGTAATCCTGTAGGATTATGCCGTGAGTTGGCAGTGAGCTTTTTTAGTTTGGGGATCAAACAAGCATTTAGCCAAAGTCCAGTTGCTTTTGTTTCCTAGTGCTGCTGTAACAGGAGTGTCACAAACTCACTGCCATCGGATGGATTATTCTGTCTCATTGAGATCCTGTAGGACAGGGTAGAACTGCCCCTGTGAGTCTCCGAGACTGTAACTCTTTATGGGAGTAGACAGCCTCGTCTTTCTCCCACATCTGCTGCAGGGGCTTGGGAAAGAGGGCTGTGGGAAGCAGAGAACGGGAAGAGTGTGTATACAGAGGAATCCTTTCTTCTCATATATTCAGAAGCCTGGCAGGCTGGGTTTCTGGGGTGGAGAGCGGCCATTGGAGATGCCAATCGCATTCTCATAATCAATAATGTTCCCCACTAGATCCTCCCATCATAGTGCTGCCTTATAGTTACCTCTTACAAGCACATGGCTGATTGCTATCCAGCCGGCAGCTCTAACTATAGAAGCAGACACGTGCTATTGCTCTCTAGGCTCTGGAGACAGACACCCCCCCTCCCCCTTTACCTGCCCCAGGCATGGGTGTTAGGTTGCTCCTCCAATGAGCTCAGGGGCTTTTAGGGTTAAGGTAGAGCCCACTTTGTTACATATGTGGTACCTGTAATTAGGGAGGCTTGCATGGCCCCTAGAGTACATAAGCCTCTGTTGGAAATATATTCTCTCCCCCTGAAGTCATGACTATGGAGGTGAGCCCCTGCATGCTTTGTCTTGTCTGATGTCTCTCAGTTACACAACCGCCCCTTGGACCTGTTCGGTTGTGGGGGCTGGTACTCGACAAACTGCAGGAGAGGGCTCTTCTTGGCCTACTCCAGAGGAGCCCTGGTGGCATAGTGGGTAACGTGTTGGGTTGGGTAACGTGTTGGGTTGCTAACTGCAAGGTCAGCAGTTCGAAACCACCAGCCACCCCAAGAGAGAACGATGGACCTTTCTACTCCTATAAAGAGTGACAGTTTCCAAAACCCACAGGGGAAGTTCTACCCTGTCCTACAGGGTCAAGATGAGACAGAGCTGAGTTCTGAGTGTTGCCTGTTCCACTGGTGCACAAGCCTCGCTGGGCTGCTGCCAGCCCCTCCGGGAGGCTCCTGTGGAGCCTGCCGGCAGCTTCCCAGCCCGGAAGGGCGAGGCAAAGATAATGGCGGGAGCCTCAATAACTCCTCTTGAGCCTGCTCTGCTGCCAGCCTCCACCCATCTTTGCTCCCCATTTGCAGCAAAATTCCTCCAACATGTTGTCCCCATTGACTGTCTCCAATCCCTCTTGAACCCACTCCATCTGGCTTGCTCCCAACTCCATGCTCCCTGACGTTTCCGCTCAAGGTCTCCTGGCCCTC
Organism: Echinops telfairi; assembly: GCF_000313985.2. Lineage (NCBI taxonomy): Eukaryota > Metazoa > Chordata > Mammalia > Afrosoricida > Tenrecidae > Echinops > Echinops telfairi. Next base: position 28,640,046 of record NW_022111368.1, read on the forward strand.
TGCCACCACAGTCCCTGTCCCTTTCAGACCCATGCTCTGAGGATGTGCGTGTGCCCCCCTGTGCCCAGTGTCTGGGACTCAGCAGGAGCCAGGGGCTGGCTGGGCAGCGAAGCTAGCAGGCCCAGCCGCTCCCACTCAGGTTACCAGCGAGGCAAGGGCCCTGGGCTTAATTTCCTTTCAGTAAGAATTTGATATTTCAAAAAGCATCCACACAGTCACCATGCAAAACCCAATGGACTTCCTGTGCACTAATGGTGCATTTCCATGCCTAATGTGATTTACTGAGGGGAGGCCCCAGATATCTTGCTGATTGGGGGCTTCTGAGGGCCCTGCTGTGGCTTACACTACACCCTCCCACCCCCAGCTCTGAGCATGGAGGGAGGCTGAGGGTGACTGTGCTCACCAAGAAGACTCTCAAATCCAAACCAAATTCACTGCCATCGAGTGATGTCAACTCATGGTGACCCTGTAGGACAGGGTGCAACTGCCCTGTGGGTTTCCGAGACAATCATTCCAAAACACAGGAGTAGAAAACCCCGTGTGTCTCCCAGGGAGTTTTGAACTGTGGACCTGGCGATTAGCGGCCCAGTGCATAACCACTCTCCACTTGACTGGAAAAATGCTGCGGTATCATTCATTCTTCCCTGAATGACTCCCCTGCTCTGGGCGGCATCAGCCTGTCTGTGGCCCGGAGAGCAGCTCCCAGAACTGAAAGCCGCTGGGGACTTGGAGGGATCTAACCCCCACCCCAGGGACCCAGCCTCCAAGCCACGTGGAAGACATGCTCAGGCCTGGAATTGCCCACTGGAGTCTCTGTTTGGCCCTGCAAGGGGTTTGGGGACCAGACACAGGCAGCTCACCTTGTGGCCAAATGGGCTCCCCAGGAAGGCAGCTGGCTCCTACACTGCCCTGCCTTGGACAGCTAGGTCTCAGCCCTCAGGCCCTGCTGGGCAGGAGACACGTAGACCCTCACTGCCCCCAGAGGGGCCCCCAGGACCTCTTGGATTGACAAGAGGCCTGTCAGGCAAGGATTCCTCCTCAAGCCTAGCTATCACCCGGTTACCTGAGGTACTTTCTTGGCAAAGCCTGTGTCGAGACACCTTCCCACCACAGTAGGGGCGCTTGCCCAGCAGGTCCCC
>NW_022111368.1:28642500-28644190 GCF_000313985.2 Echinops telfairi
GACCTCTGGGACATCCCTTTGCGGTAGCAAAGTTGGTAGAGACTGAGCAGCTATTTCATGTCAGACAGCCCATGGGTCACCGGAGGGGGAAGAAGGAGAAATCCTGATGAAAAGACAAGCTACAGACATCTTCCTACCACCTGGACTCTATCACATCAAAGGAGGCCTGTCCTCCTGCGGGGTCTGAGCCCCCTGCTGGTGATCTGCCCCAATGGTCAGTTCCCAACGAAGGTCAATCAGCCCGGCCCTCTTGTCCTGGATCAAGTGTCCAGCTCCCAAAGTGACTAAGGCTCAGTAGAAGTGAATGAACTAAAGGAGCGAAGAAAAAGAAATTCAAATTTCAACATTGAAGAATTCTAGGGGAAAAGTACTGAATGATGCAAAAAAAAAAAAAAAGTATCAAAAGAAGATGGAAAGAGTCACCGTCCCAAAAAGAAATGGTAGACACCCAACCATTTCAGAATGGTTGATCATGCACTGATGGAATTGAAGGAAGATGTCCACGTCGCACTGAAGGCACTGGTAGAAAAGCAGAATTCAGGCATCGACAGTACACCGACTGAAATGTTTCAACCCGCTGATGAAGCACGGAAAGCACTCGCTCGTCTATGCCAAGAAACGTGGAAGACAGCTCCTTGGCCAGCCTACCGGAAGAAACCCATATTTGCGCCCCTTGTAAAGAAAGGTGATCCAATGAAATGCAGACATCATTTGAACACCACTAATACAGCATGCAAGTAAAACGCTGCTGAAGATAACGCAAAACTGGCTGCAGCGGCACACTGACAGGGAGCTGTCAGAAATTCAAGCTGGAGTCAGAAGAGGAGGTGGCATGAAGGATATCACTGCTGAGGTCAGATGGGTCTTGGCTGATCGCAGAGAATTCCAGAAAGATGTGCACCTGTGTTTTAATGACCATGCATGGATAATAAAGACGTTACAGATGGAAACTCCAGAAGAATGGGAACTCCAGAACACTTCACGGTGGTCACCCTGAGCCAATATATAGACTAGAACCTGTATATAGACTCGAACAAGGGGATGCCGTGGAGTTTAAGACCAGAGATGGTCTGTGCCGGGTTGTGTCCTTTCGCTATACTCATTCCATCTGTTTGCTGGCTGGGACTGTGGCATCAGAAAGGGAAGCGGACTTGACACACTGGTGAAGTTCAAAGACCACGGCCTGCAGGAGGGAGTACACCTCAACGTAAAGAAAACTAAACACGACCAAGCCACAGCAGCCTAGATGGAGAGAAGATCGAAGCTGGCAAAGATTCTGTTTTACTCTGATCCACCACTGACTCCCATGCAAGCAGTTGTGAAGAAATCAAATGATAGGTGACAGGGGGCAAATCTGCTGCAAAAGATCTCTTGAATGTTTTCAGAAACAAAGGTCTCATTTCAAGGACTCAGGCGCCCCAGACCCAAACAATGATCTTTTCAGCCGCCTCCTATACGTGTGGAAGTTGAATCATGATTAAGGAAGACAGAGATGAATTGATGCCTTTGGAGGATGATGTTGGTGAAGAACATGGACCATACCGTCTATACTCGTGGATAAGTCGGGTTTTTCAGCACATTTTTAATGCAGATTTTGTGGTAAAATTAGGCACCTCGGCTGATATTCGGGTCGGCTTATACTCGAGTCTTTACTCAAGTAAAAGCAAATCTGTCTTGGCAGAAGTACAGC
>NW_022111368.1:28645609-28647045 GCF_000313985.2 Echinops telfairi
AAAAAAAACACCCTTCTCCTTAGGAATCACCAGGGCAAACTTCAGATGGCTCTGGACTGTGAGACAGGGTCATTTAGGAAGATTTTGCAGTGTTGACGGAAGTGAGGCTGGCGGGGTGCTCGGCCCTGGGTGGTCCCAGTAGGTCAGGTGACTTAGAAGAGCAATGGTGGTATGAATGCCCTGGGCACCGACCAAACCGCACACCACTCCAGGATCCATGTAAGAAAACAAGCAAACAAACAAATAAGAAAAGCCCTCACTGCCAGTGAGTCAATACTGACTCAGAGACCCTAGGGGACAGGGTAGAACTGCCCCCGGGAGTTTCCAAGACTGTAACTCTTTATGGGGCTAGGAAGCCTTGTCTTTCTCCTCGGAGCTGGCTGGTGGTTTCGAACTGCCACCAGGGATCTTCAGACAGGAAAGGACTTTGTAAATGGATGAAATTCCCCGCAGGGAGGCAGTACAGGATGCTCACCATACCCACACCCCATGCCAAGAGCCTGGATTTCGCCCACTGGGTTCATTATAGATTCCCCCCACACCACCTGCCCCCGCCTCACTCACCAGGGTCCAGGTCCAGCCAAGTGCAGGCCCAGTGTGGACTACTTTCCTCTCCAACTGAAATCTAAAGCTCAAGGTAGCCCCTCCCAGAAACTGCTGGAGCAAGCCCCTTCTCGCTGAGCCTCAGAGAACTCACCAATGGTTTCTGGGGAACATGAGCCCGATGGACCTCATGGACCTCTGAGGGCAGAGGGAGGGGGTGGGGGGCTTGATTCTGAGCTCTGGGCCCTTCCTCCACACAGGAGCCCCTGGACAGGGTTGCCAGAGCATCTCCAGGGTGGTCTACCCGTGGGGCAGCTCAGAGGCGGGCAGGTCCTTCTTGCCCCACCCCCTCACCAACCTCTGGGTTGATGCCAAGGAGTGAGAGGCTAGCAAGGTCAGCCAAGTGCTGATGCAGGCAGCACACCCATCCATCGTCCTCAGAGGGACGGAGGGGCACACAGGTGACAGAAGAGCCCAGGCCAGCCCTTCCCCAGACCACAGCTACACAGCTACAGCGGAAGACTGCTCCTTTGTAACTGCCAGGAGGGCAAGTTATAGCCCAAAGCCCCTTCAGGGGGAGGGTGCCTTGGATGGGTCCCCCCTCCTTACCTTCCCAGAAGTTGTAGGCATGTCTCATGGGTTAGGAAGCCTCACCAAGGGTTTGTCAGGTGCCCCCTGGGAGGCAGATAGTGTCTGATTCAAGGGCAGAGCTGGATTCTGGGTTAATATTGTACTGGGACAGAAATGCAGTGTCTCAGGCTCTGGTGACTGACCCTGGGGACCCGAGCTTTGCCGGAGGTGGGAGGTGGGCCCCATCACATGGCAAGGGCTCAGGTAACTCATCACTGCCAGTCGCCCTGGCTGGTGGTCCTTCCTGTCACCACCGTCCTTGA
>NW_022111368.1:28648636-28650195 GCF_000313985.2 Echinops telfairi
TATGGACTGGGGTCCAAAACCTAACTTTGCTGCGTGACCTTGGTCAAGTGGCTTTCACTCTAGGACAGGCGAACGGCACGCTCGCGTTTGCGCTGTACCGAAGAACCAACAGGAAAGTACTGAGCGCCGGTGGGGCAGGAGCGCGTTAATTCGATTGTGGATTGCTCCCTCCTTGCCCTGGGGCAGGTGAAGGGAAGCCGCAACGAAAGTGGAGGCGGGGAGGGCGGGGCGCGGGGCGTGGTTGGGCGGAGCCCCGGACCTCCTAGTGCCGCAGCTCGGGACCCGAGGGTCAGAACCGCGACTCTGCTGCGCCCTAGCGGGCCGGGCGCACATGGACGCGCCGCCAGCAAGGGACGGGGCGCGCGGGAGGAGAGGGTGCAGCGAACGCCAAGTCTTTCTGTGCCTCCCCCTCGGGCCACCCCCACCCCCACCTTTGTCTTAATAGAGCGGAAGAGCATGCCCTGTTTTGCTTCACGACTGTTTGAGCTCTATTTGGACCTGAGGTCTGGTCCAAAGCAGTTTCCATTTATGGAACCTGTGTTAGCCACTGGGTCATCCAACAGGTACTCACTGCGCATGTTCTGCGCCCTGGGCGCAAGCTCCGCCCGGTTATGTGGGAAACCGCAGCTCTCCGGCCGCCGAGGGCTTCCCGAGCTCGCGCCCAGGGGCCAAGCCTTCGAGCTTACTTGATACCGTAAGGAGGGCTTTCTCAGCGGGAAGTCCTCTCCCACCGATTTACAGATGAGGTCCGGAGGCTGAACTGGCAGGGGTCACTGATCACGAAGCAGCCGAGGTGGTAACCTGGAGCCCGCCCCGCGGAGCGGAGAGAGCTTAGAGCCCCTTGCAGCCTGCCCAGGCTAACCTTACCTTTTCAGACCCCTGGTGAAAAATCTCCGTTACTGGAGCTATTTGGGTACTTGTATGTGTATATTTACATATATTTAAATATGTAAATACATGTTTGCATTTGTAAGTTTACCGCTTTCAGTTCCCTTGTCTGGATGGGCCCTCAGACCACAGGGAAACGTTCTAAGTGGGGAGGCTGACAATACCCACAAAAAACAGTTTTGTTTACTGAGGCCCTGAAGTATGCCAAAGAGTCGGAATCCAGTCAACGACTTTGGGTTTTAGGGAAACCTCAGTTTTATCATCCAGGAGATGGGGACAATGGTCTGACCTCTGGGCTCAGGAGTAACTGAGAGGGGGACTGGCAGTATGGCAGTGTGGTCCCTCATAAGGGACTAGAGCCTGCTTGGGTGGACAGGGTGGCAGAAGTCCCAGGGGTTATTGAAGCCAGCGAGCCAAGAAAGCCATCCCAGGGGCTCTTCTGGGGGCTGCCCGCCTTGCCAACCCTTGACTCAGTTTCCCCTGGTGCTCCTGAGCATCTTCCCAGTGGAAGCTCAATGGTGCCATAAACACTGAGCTATAAATGAGACATCGATCCCCTGGCTACGCCGCGTAAAATATTCACGATGCCTAAGTGGGTACCAGCACCGAGAGGAGAGCCGAGTGTGCGCCCGGCATTAGTCGCCTGGGCCGTGGGCCTAATGGATGGGAAG
>NW_022111368.1:28651597-28652868 GCF_000313985.2 Echinops telfairi
CCACCTCCCTTTCCTCCTCCTTCTAGCTCTTGGCTACTCAACAACCAGAGTGATCGTCTCAAGAGAAAAACCAGACCCTGCCCTTCCCTTGCTTAAAACCTCCAATGGCTCTCTGACTCAAGCTTGTTTGTGCTTGCCTGTTCCCCTGCTTTAGTGAGAACACCATCAGTTTTCTTTATAGAACCCTCTCTGCGCGCCACCCCCCACCTCAGCCCCCCTCCCAGCTTCAGTCCTGCCACGTCAGCTCTTCGAGCATGTAACACTGGTATCCGTCTCTGTTTTCCCACTGCACACTACCCCACCACTGACAGTGCTTGCGTCTGGATGGGCTGGGAGTCAGGCGAATGAGAACCACCCCCACCCCACCCCTGTGAGCCAATGCAGGACTGGGAGAATCAAAGAGAACCTCTTCTGCTGAGTGTCCGCTCTGCCCCTATGTGGGGACAGCGAGCCTGAGAATGTTATCAGCTCAGGAGAAAGCCGAGCAAAAGATGGAAAGAGACAGAATCCAGTCCGTGATGCTTTGTGCCTGGATCAAATTGCACCTGATGACACACCTAAATAGTTACCATTCAGTTATGTGAGCCAATACATGCCTGTTTCTGTTGCCTAAATCAATGTGAGTTATGAGTTCCTTGCAACCAAGAGGGGCTTGCTTAATACATTCCTCATTAGCAAGACAACAAAGGCCAAAGAAGAGTAAGAGTAAGTGACATCTACAGAGCACTTACGATATACCAGGCAGTTCCACACAATTCATCTCATTCATTCCTGGAAGTTCCTCGTAAGGTATGGGCTTGATAAGAGGAAAAAATTGAAGCCCAGCGAGGTTAGAGCTTTGCTGGGACACCCATTTGGCAAATCACAGGATTTGAACCCACAGCCATCTGGTTCTAGAGCCTGTGATTTCAGTCCAACACTACCCTGTCCATGTGAGGTCCAATCATTCCTCCTTTCCCCTGCTCACCTGGCCAGAGCCACCTTGTCCCATCTTGCCCAGGGTATCCAAATCTACTTACATTCCTGAGTTTTTAATAACCATCGGTGAGAGTTCATGACAGATGAATATCCCCCAAAGTTATCTGAAACTGTCCCCAGTTCCTGAGCGTGGGTAGGAAGAGTTCTAATAATAGTGATACTTGTGCTTGCAATTTCTCAACAGGATGGAAAACAAACAAACAAAACCGTTTCTTGTGAATTAGGTCAAGATTGGTGCCTGGTCTTGGCACAAGGGACTCCATTTTGAATCCGGCACCTTCTTGGTTCTCAGA
>NW_022111368.1:28660823-28663194 GCF_000313985.2 Echinops telfairi
AATACGTGAGTTACTGAACCGCCCGCAAGCTTCTCAATAAAGCCTGCTTCTAAAACTTTACCAATTGGATCTTTAATTCTGCTTCGCGCCCCAAAAACCCTTACAATTGGCAGAGCGGATCATCAGTCTTACATTCCATGATTGTTTCAACTCATCCATGGCAACCCCCTCAAGGAACCTCCACCTATCCCATTTTCCCTGTGGTTCCATTTCCATTCTTCCTTCTCCCCTAGCCCTCTGAACTTTGTCCTGAGTAAATGCCGCCCTTTTGATCTTAAATGGTTGGTTATTCTAACATGGGTGTGAGTTCAGTGCCAGACTTAAAGGGTAACAAAAGGCCCTAGTCTCAGAGGTCCATTGTGAGTTTTATTCCACATTTCTCCCTCCCTCTATCCAGCTCTATCCAGCTCTTTCTAATGGGATCTCTTTTAAAGCAATTGGTTGTGGTCGCCAGGCACCAGCTAGTTCTTCTGGTCTCTGGGTTGCAGAGACGGATAGGAGTGTGGTTCACTCACACGTCAGACTAATTCTTCCCGTCTGCCTTTCAGTTCTCATCACTCTTCTGTCCTCCAGATGGGGAGACACCAACGGTTGCACTTTAGATAGCTGCTCAGGGGCTTGTAAGACCCCAGTTGCTACTCACCCAAGTAGGCTGGAGAGCATTGTCTTTGTGAACGATATTGTGCTCCTAGACCTTGGTGTCCTGAGACTATGGTCTGAATGTCCCAGAACCAGGGACTCATTCTCTTGAGGAATTTCTTCCAGTGGGCCATTGTCTGAAGAATCCCGGTGATGCTGTGGGTTAGGCATTTGCCACTAACCTCAAGGTCAGTGGTTCAAACCTGCCAACATGCTCTTGCTCTTTGTCCCACTGTTCTCTCCACCTTCAGGTTGGCCCACCCTGCGGCTCCATGGTTGGGCTGATTTCATGGGCCCTAGTCCCCCGTCAGCTGCCTGCCTTTCCTCTCAGAAAGAACTGGAGGGCGAGGAGCCATGAGGAGGCCAGGGAAGAGCTCGGTGCGAGATGGAAGTGTCTGAGTATGAGGTGGAAGCAGAAGGGCTGAAGGAGGAAACAGCATCAAGATAAGTCAGCGAAGCTAACAGATTCTGTATATCCCAAATACAGCCGGGGAGGAAACTCGGTGGCTTGTAAGGCTCTGACGATCAGGTGAGATTCTCATCACTTACATTTATAACTAAATCTAAAAGCAAAAAGAGATCCTCTTAAAATGATAGTGCGGTTCCAACATTAGCTTTTCCGCAGATGGACCGGGTGACCACGGGCAAGTCAGTCACTTAGCCTCAACATGATTGCGTTTCCTCAGCTCTAAAACAGGAACAGCAAGGGTACCTATGGTTACCATACTCGGTGGTGTAGTGGATCCGTGTGGAGTTGCTCACCACCCTGTCAGCAGTTTGAAACCACCAGCCGCTCCTCGGGAAAAAGAGGAGGCTTTCTGCTCCTGTAAAGAGTTACAGTCTTGGACACCCACGGGGCAGTTCTGCCCTGTCCTGTAGGGTCGCGGTGAGTTGGGATTGACTCCATGGCGGTGGTTTGGTTTTTGGTTTTTCGTTACAGGCGAGAGTGAAATAAGTGAGGATATGGAAAGCCCTTGAAGGAGCCTGGCAGCACAAGGGTTAAGCAGTGGGCCCACCAGCATCCAGCCGTCTGCTTCCCGGAAGATTGACAGCCTTGGCAACCCACTCTGTCCAACTCATAGGTCACTCTGCGTGGATATCAACTGAACGACAGTGGGCTTGGTGGTTGGTTTCGTAAGACTTCAAATAGTCCGTCGACCCTTTGGGGGTTCAGTAAGGACTGTAGCCTGTATTGCTAACAGAAAAAAGGACTCCTTTACATTCGAATGATACACTTGGAATCCAAGCAAGACCATGAAGTATCTTGAAGATATCTGGGTGTTTTTTTAACCATACAAACACCACCCCCACCACCCCTTTCCCCCACCTCTTCAAATACAAGGAAGGAAGGTTCCAACCCTGCTGCAGTGGCTGGTGGCTCGCACTGTACCCTCCAACTGAAAACAACAGCCATCCCAGCCCAGACCTGCAAGGCAAGGGCCTGCAGTTAACACAGAGCAATTGCTCTTGAGGGATGGGGTCACATTGAGTGAGCCTCACATGCATTTCATCTTCATTCCCAAAGGCATTTTCCACAACACACTCGACAATAAACCACCTAGCCTTAATGACCTTAGCGAGTGGAGAAAGCAGAGGACTGTGTTCAGGGCTTCTGAGGTAGCGGGGTGTGAGGGATCTGGGTCTGAAAAGGAGCAGATTAACAATTTGCATGGAAACAACAACAACCCTAGGGTGCTTGGATAATTCCTAGACTGCGCATGTGCAAGGAGAG
>NW_022111368.1:28663324-28676914 GCF_000313985.2 Echinops telfairi
CACACACACACACACACGCCTCTGAAGAAAGAATGAGGTTCAGGTTCAGCCACAACAGGGACTGATGAGGAACACCTGGGATTTCAGCTGTGCCCCTCTAGAATGGCCACGCTTTAGGATTAAGGGCCATGTCTTTAGAGTAAGAAGAAGAAAAATGCTGAAATAAGCCTACGCTAGCAAAGTCTAAAAGGAAGCTTTGATAGAATTTGGGCAACTGTACAAGAATGTAACTGTCTCCCAATACGAAACACTCTTTACAGGAAGACAAACTGATGCAGGTTCTCGACAGGGTATCCAGCCACAATGTCCAGCATGTAATGAAAAGTGACTAGGCACAAGAAGAATTAGGAAAAGCAGACCACTCAGGAATGCATTATAAATAGAAGCTACAAATGATCAGATAGACGGGTTAGCAGACAAGGACTTCAAATCATTGTGATTGATATCTACTTCTTGAACAGAGTAAGAAATGAGCAAAATAATAAGCCGATAAAGTATTTATTTTACCAGAGCATTGGGATCTTAGGTCAGTTTAGGCTTGATCGGGCAAGCAGAAGCACCATGTGAGACGTGGAAGGCAGGCTTTTAAAATGAGAATCAGACACAGCTGTGGGCGCTGTGGGCATCGTCTACGGGAGGATAGTGCCTCTCTCCAGGATGCGCCTGAGGTTGCGCAGGTCAAAGGGGCCAGAAGGTTAGAAGAAAGGACATAAAGTGAGAACAAACTGAAACTCAAAGGGACAGACTGACACTCACCTCTGTCTCTCATGGCCCCATCACCCTAACGGCACAAGAACGAGACACGATCTGCCCCATAGAACTGCGTAGCACCTAAGTACCAGGACTTTGATAAGGTAAAGGACACTTGGTTGGAGTTGAACGAACCACTCTAGGGCAATGAGTTACGTAATGTCACCCGTCTATCCCCGCAGGGTCTTAGAAAGCCTATAAAACAAAGGGGCGGAGCTATGCAAATCAGGTCCTTGTGGCCCACCACACATTGGCCACTTTGTGTCCACGCACACAGAAGAGATGAGGAAGCCGGTGGGCGTGAGACTGTGCACACAAGATGAATGGGCTGGTTGCTGGGGATCAGTCAATTCATAGTCTCACTGAAGCTGCCTACCCAAGCAGCTTTCCAGAGGGAGGTTTGAGAAAGATACATGGAGAGAGGGAGGGAGGCGGGGGCAGAGAGAATAGAGGACCGTGACACTGAAGACCAGGAGGGCGATGGTCAGAGTGGACAGAGGCAGGAGACGAGCACGAGGCAGAGTGCGTCAACAGCTAGGCCCCAGCAGCACCCAGGAGCACAGGCCCAGAAGAAGCTGTCCTTATTAAAGAATTGTATCCAGAGTTGTTCCTGTTGCTTCCAAGTGGATCCCAATCCCCAGTTGTATCCTGTTACTTCCCTAATAAAACCCCTAAGTGTCAGTCCAGTTCCTGAGTTCGGTAAGATGTTACAGTGAATTAGCAAACCCAGAGATGGGAGGAAGAGTACAGGGGGGAAGAGTAATTGGGGTTAGGGATGATGGAATGGGGCAGCAGTCGGGAGAATGGGAGCACTAGTGACATCTTTACCTCTTCCTCCTAGAAATCATCTTTGCGCTTATTCTTACAGAAGGAATGATTCATGTAGCTGTGACCCATACACCAAGAGAAATCAGCATAGCAGTAACAATGGGTATCATTTACTGTGGTGCCTATGCCAAAACTGACCAAAGACCTCAAACCACAGTTTTCAGTACACTCCCAAATCCCAGGAAGGAGAAAGCAAAGAAGACCCCAACAGGCACATGGTAATCACATTGCTGAAAGCCAGTGATAAAAAGGAAAGCGTAACAGCGTCCAGAAGGATAAAAAGGACACGTTCCTTTCAGGAACATAACAACACAAACGATGGTAGACTTTGCAACAGAAGCCATGGCGGACAGCAGACAATGGAATAACACTCAGCAAAGTGCTCACCATGGTGGTGGGCAGCAGGATTTCTGGCCAGCCTAGAAGTTGATATCTATCAAAATTTTTCCTTTCAAAATTTAGGAGTAATTAAAAAATTCTGAGTTAAACAAATACTGAACAGACTTGTCACCAATAGGCATGGTTCAAAAGAAGTAGTAAGGAAATGAAATATTCCACGTGGGAGCAGGTTTCTAGAGATATCAAGTCTTTGCACATCATGGGAGTTGGGCCAGCATCAGGGCCAGTGGCTTCTGGAAGGACAGGGACTTCGTGCTCATCAAGAAGTTCCAGTACCTATGGTTCTTGTGGTCTGAAAGGACTCGGAAGGCATGAGAAGGCGGAACTCTTCAGCCATGTGGCAGGACTTCAAGAGGTGCTTGGTAGAGGATCCTTCTACGGCTACTTAGATGGAAACTTTCTTCTGACTGAGTCTCCTCTCCTCGTTGGTCAAGAGGCAAGGGTCACTCTTCATGTATCTATCCCCATACAAGACTACCTATCCAAATCTTCCATCTGGTGTTCCAGGAACTCTAATAATATTGAACAGGTGATGGAAAGAGGGGAACCTTAAGGGTAGCTTGTCCCTCACCCATCTATGTAATATCTTGTTATGGAAAATCCTGATGCCCTCTTCCACTTAGAAGACTTCTCCCCTCTTCTTTGGTCTCTCCTTGCCCTAACCAAGTCCGTTTCTGAACAACTAGCCAGTGCTAGCGTAGCAGGACCGGACACGACCAGCTGACACTCTTCTCAACGACTTCGATTCTAGCCCTTCGAGTTTGTTCAATGGCTGTCATGCTGGCTAGGGAGTTTCCTTAGGTACATTTCTGTTCCTGGGCCAAACTTGCTTTCCCACCTCTCTCTTCTGGCAAGAAACCAGGGGCAGCAAACCAAAAGACTGAAAGCCGCCGTGTGCCCTAAGCCAAGCTGCTTCTCATCCACAGCGCGGGGGAGATCTTACTTGGCCCCCTCCCTCCACCTCATGGCGCTGTCATGAGAATCAAGCACACCTACGCAGGAGAGAGTGCTTTAGAAACCAAGGGGCTTCGTGCCTATGTTAATGAGCACAGTGGTCCTTGAACCCCTTGAGTGTAGGCTGGGGCTGGAGACACACAGTGTGCATAGGTAGCATCATTGTTGGGTCACTCAGAGCCTGTTTTGTCCCCTGCCATTTTCTCTGGTCACGTGGGGTCATCAGTCCTCATGCTTTATGACACTGGTACTAAGTGCTCTCAAGTCTCATCTGTGAAGATGTCTGAGCATAAGCATTTCTCTGTTTGAACTCCAGCCAGGGCCCAAGGCTGTCTTGGGGAATTTCCATTCAGGATGCTTGTGCCAGTCTCCCAGGCTCTGTGTGTTCTCCGGAGGCTCAGGGCAGTGTGTTGATTACAGAGGCTCTACAACAGCTGGGCGCACGCAGCTGAATGGCTTGATAATCAGAATCTCAGGCTCCGAAAGGGAAAACACCATAGCCGAGACTTGGACTTGGAAGCCCTGCATCTGAGTCCCACCTCGATTCCCAATGCAGCAGGAGGCCTTGTACCATCTCTCATTCTCTCGGAGCTAAGCAAAGTGAGGGGATTTTATAATCCTACCCATCATACTAAGCCGGCTCACTGCCATTGAGGAGATTCCTCGCCGTAGCAACCCTATAGCACTGGGTAGAACTGCCTTCTGGGTATCTGAGACCGGGGCTCTTTATAGGAGTAGAAAGCCTCACCTTTCTCCGGCAGATCGAACCAGTGACCTGGTAGCCAGCAGCTTAGCACATAACCACAACACCTCCAAGGTGCCTTAACTGTGTTAGCAGCTCCACTGACCAAGTGATGACTGCGTGTGAGACGCTGTTCTAGGTCCTCACACGCATGTCATGTAATCCTCAGGGTGCCCTTTTGAGTTAAGTGCTACCAACATCTCCATTCTTAATTGTAATTGACAGAGGCTATGGGCCTTGCCCCATTGGGACTCTAACCTGAACAGAGGCTCTGAGTGTTCTCTTGGGAACATCAGTGAATTCCCCTTTCCTGGAGGCCTAGGCTGGCTGAGAGCAAGCACTTGGGAAATCGTTGTGGAGGAATGCTGAAGGGCCCAGATAAGTTGGCTAGCAAGATGCAGAGGTGATGCGGGGGTGGTGGAGGAGGTCTTTGATTCATCCCACAATCAGAGAGACACAGATTTCAGCGTTAAAAGAGGTCTAAGCGTGTGCATTTGGTCACTCAACCCGTGTCTACGGAGATTCTACCATGTGCCTGACACAGTGCTGCACTGGATAGACACGGTCCCTCCATGCGCAGAGAACTGACGCTCGAGAGAAGGGAGCCAACCATGAAGCAGGGTTGAGCAGGAACGGTCATGCGAGAAATGCGTCCATTGGAGGAGCTTCCTTCCACCCGGCCAGAGTTGGCTCCTTGGGTGAAGCTCAGGTGTTTTCTAAGCTGAGGTCTGAAGGCACCCAAAGAGTCTGAAGAGAGGGGTCCATCCAGGCCGATGGTCCAGGTTATGTCTCTCCAAGGGTGGTCCAGTTTATGTCTCTCTCATTGCCGCATTTGTGGGTGCCAAGACAGGCGCTCGGCACTGCCCAGGGCTTCTTCCACTGCAGCGAGCTTCCTGGCTTCTTCTCATCACTCCGGTATTTACCAAAAGAACAGGCTCTGGAGTCCAAATTTATAAATCATGTATGAAAAGTTAAAGTCCCTACAGCTACCCATTATGGCCTGAGGCAGCAAGCAGAGAGGATTTCGTGACAGTATATGCATGAGTCAGGCTGTTTTCTAGGCATGCCGGCTTACATTTAATGAAACATCCCCATGACTCCCATTTCCTTTGGCCCCTAAAGCCCAGAAGACAGTCAGAGATCTAGTTAAGATTCCCATTTAATAGATGAGGAAATTGGGTCCCAGAGGGCAACACGGCTCCCCAAATGTCACAAAGACTCCCTCCGTGCACACACACACACCCCACCCCATCCCACCCCCCACCCCCCGCAAAAAAAAGAGGCAGAGAAAGGTCTAGATCTAAGTCTGGTTGATTCCAAAGCCACCTCTCTTAACGACGACATCGTGTCCAAAATATAAAGAGTGCACATGAAAGGCTCCAAGGAGTCCTGTTCGTACAAGAATCTGTTTAACTTCAACTGACAAATGGATTTCACCCCAGACCCCCCTTGCCACACGGCACATCGTGAGAGTCCATGACCCACGCACACAGACTGACCGCTCTGCTGTGCATGCTTGTAGGGAGTATGCAGCACACCTTCATAAGTTAGGGTGACCCCAGGAGAACAACCCATCAGCTGAAACAATACAAAAAGAACCGAGATCCTCCCCCTGGGCCCATCGATGACTTCATGATCAGAGAGAAAAGATCGATGATGCCAAGGAATTCACTTTGCTCAGATCCACCATCAGTGCATGGGCCATGGATTGCCCCAGGCCAATCTGCTGTACAAGCTCTTTAAAGTGTTGACCAGCCAGGATGGCCCTCGGAAGGACCAAGGTGCACCTGACCCTGCCGTGGTATTTTAATCGCCCCAGATGTGTGTGCAAGGTGGGTCCTGAATAAGGAGGGACCAGAAAGGGTTGGTGCATTTGAACTATGAGGTTGGTGAAAACATTGCAAGTGCCGTGGGCTCCCAGGGGAACAGCCCATCGTGGAGGGAGTCTCAGCAGAATGCTCCTTTTAAGAAAGTGAGACTCAGAGCTGGTCAACGAGAGAGCTCAGCCCCTGGGTCAGAGGAAAAGACAAAGGCCCGCAGGGAGATGGATTGGCTTAGCAGCCGCAGCCTGGGCTCCAACACAGCAGCAAGTGTGCTTCCTGACCTGCAAGGTCAGCGGTTCGAAACCATCAGCTGCTCCTCGGGAGAAAGACGGGGCTTTCTCCTCCCACAAAGAGGGACCGTCTCAGAAACTCAATGGGGCAGTTCACAGGACCTTCCCGGGAGGGTTGGTATGAGTCAGCATCAACCCGATGGCCGCGAGGGTGGTCTGGTTTGGGTTCTGGTGCACACCGAGTCAGGAGGAGTCCGACAGAGTCAGAGGGACCTAACAGCGACAACAGAACCTGCCTAGACGGGCTCAGGAACACAGCAAAGGGGCGGCATCCGCAGAGACAGGGGTTAGGATTTACTGCACATGCTCTGGGGAGACACAAGTCCATCTATAACACGGAGCCCTACCAAGATGGCCTCAGGGATGGGGGCAGGGAACATCCCCCTCTACCCCCCCACTGCCCCAGCCCCCACACACTGAAGCCTGTCCTGGGACCCATTCAGTATTGGCTTCCTCTGTCCTCTGAAGCCCTCTGTCCCAGCTCCTCCCCGCTCTATTCCCCTCCCTATTCTCAGCACTTGAGGGGTCCCGGGGGAGCAGAGCAGCAGTGGTTGTAACTTCCTGCTCCGCCTCCTCCCCACTAGGCCCTGCAGTCTGATGACTCCTGTGGAGCCCGGTGGCTGTGGCTGGAGGGCAGGGACTCGGGAACCCACCCAGGTCCCCAGCCCCTCCCGGAAGTGGTCACAGTCAGGGTCAGGAGGCCAGGCCAGAGGCCAAAAGGGGTGAGAGCTCCCGCAAGGAGGAGGCGAGGAGGGCTGGGCGGAGGGCCGGGCCTGAGTTGGCATTTTCTGGTGTGCTTTTGGAGACAATTAGGAGCTGAATTATTAAAGGCCTCGTGGGAGGGAGGAGGCTGTTTTTAAGGAAGCATGAGTAAGCAGGGCTGTTGACAGCGGCCGTGCACGATCGAAGGCTCTCCATCGCCATAATGGCTGCATGCATTTACTCAGCGTAACTGTGACTATGTGCGCCAGCCACCTACTGGACATGGGCCAGGGGGGAGGGGGGGAACGGGGGTGGGGGTGGGGGCAATGCCCAGCAGAACCCCCACAGGGGCAACCAGAGGGGTACAGACTCAGCGCCCCCTCCCTGCTGCCCCCTGCTCCCTGGCAGCCAGGCAGTGCCCCATGAGGCCAGCAGTGGAGAGGAGGCCCGGAAGTCAGAGCAGGGCCCTGATAGCCTCGGAGGCCTTTGGCCTTCTCTGTAAGAATGCCCGCCTCACTGAGGGCCAGCTAACAGGAGCCATCAGGGCTCCTGAGGCCCCCGCCTGGGCAGCTGGTGTTGGGCGGGGCCCTCGTGGTGCACAAGCCTAGGGCTCCCCTTACCACCTTGGTTCCTGAGCTACAACAGGGCCTCCGCTCAAGTTTCTGAAGCGAAGTGCTCCCAATGCGAGTCCCCTAAGGGTGAGGGGGGGTGGCATGAGACCCCTCTGTGGCTCAGCCCCTAAGCCAGGCTCTGTAGACCACTCCCCGGGTACCTACGGCAGGCTGGGCACACGTGGGCTAAGTGCTGTAAGCATCTGATCGAATCCTTGCAGCGGCCTTAGGGGCAAGGCCTGTCATCTCTGCCCATTGTACAGATGGGGAGAGTGAGGCCCAGGGAGCTGGAGTGATTCATCTGAGGGCATGTGGCTCATGAGTGGTGGGGCCAGGGACACAGTCCAAGGCCCCTGACCTCGCACACGCTCATCCGCCCCTCTGCTTCCCACCACCTGCTTCCCTCCAGGGGCTCCGCAGAGGTATCCTTGGATGCAGACAGCACAGGCTGAGGCAGAAGCAGAGCCCCGCTGGTGCCTACTCTTCCACGAGCGAGCAGGGCAGTTCTGCGGGGAGCACCCGAGGGGCTGGCGGAGGGGTGGAACAGGCCCACCAGGCCCTATGGACCCTCTGATGGCCCACTGAGGTTGTTGCTGCAAGGACAGGAGCTGGCCTCCTCGCCCAACTCCCAGGCAGCCTGGAAGTCACAGGACCACAGAGGACATGCACATGGTGAGCGCGCGCGCGCGCGCACACACACACACACACCCTCCGGCACACCGTGGCTTCCAGTCTCCCCACAGCTGCACCTCAAACGTTGCCCTTGTGAGATCAGCGCTTAGAAATAGCTCAGCTCCCACCACCCTGCTGCCCGCCCGGGAGCTGAGAAGGAGCCCTGGGCTTCTCTGTCTGGGCGCCACGGTCTCCCAGGCTGGGTAGCTGGGCCCAAGTCTGCCATGTGGTAGAGGAGTGAGCACTGCCCTGGAGTCCCCAGCCCCTGTGGCCTCAGACAGTTCTCATTCTGAGCCTCTGTGTCCCACGAGCATGGAGCCAGTTCTAGGAGGAAGGCCTGAGAAGGTGGGGGGTTTGGGGAGTCCAGCTGAGCCCCCAGCCAGCCTATTAGGTCCATTTTACCAGGCCCAGGGATGGTGGAGAGCAGCAGTTTTCAACCTGTGGGTCTTGACCCCTTTGGGGGTCGAATGACTCTTTCACAGGGGTCACCCAATTTATAACAGTAGCAAAATTACACTTATGAAGTAGCAACAAAAATAATTTTATGATTGGGGGGTCATCACAACATGAGGAGCTGTATGAAAGGGTCGTGGCCTTAGGAAGGTTGAGAACCACTGGTGGAGAGGGATGGGGAGAGCTGGTTCTCAGCGGCTCATGAGGAGGGGGCAGGAGCTAGGGAGTAAAACACACCAGCCACCTGCCCCGCTTCCTTCTCTCCAGAATTTGCAGAAGACAGGCAGCCCCAGGTCCGTATTACACTGGCTGGCAGAAGGGCCCTAAATATCCCAGTTCAGACCGGGGACCCAACAGCTTCACCACAGCAGATTCTGGTGGGGGGCAGGAGTTGAGTGCTTGGAGCAAAGGGACCAGGCAGGGACTGTGGGAGAGAGGAGGGCAGAGGGGAAGCCTTTCTGGCTCCTTCTTTCTACTCAGCTTGGCTCCTGTGCCTGTGTGCTGGGCACTGCTTGTACTTTTCAAGAGTCTGTGCTAGGCTTGTGCCAGGCTCTACCAATAATACTTTTAAATATGTGATTAATGGATGGATGGATGGATGGATGGATGGATGGATGGATGGATGGAAAGATGGGTGGATTGATAGATGGGTAGGTGGATGGAAGGAAGGATGGATGGATGAGTGGAAGTATGTATGTATGTATGTATGTATGGATGGATGGATGGATGGAAAAACAGATGAATAAACCATTCCCTTGCTAAGCCTCAGGTTCTTCCTGGAAGGTGAGTAAGGAGGTGATTAGGAACCACAGAAACGTACAGGTGTGTGTGCGTGTGCTTGCGCGCTGGCCCATATTTGCTTAAAGAGCAGCAGGGGCCTGCATGCCACCTAAGAGCTATTGAACTGTGATCTCCAAATACAGTGGGAACCATGGGATCCTGGGGTGCCACTTAGTCCCCAAAGGCAAGTGTATTTACTATAAGGGATAGCGAAGCCCAACCACGATCGAAATCATCAAACTCACAGAAACAATAGGCATTGGCTAGGTCCCTAGACCTGGAACAGACAAGCAGCCTACAAGAGTCTTGTCTGAGCTAGGCCTGGGAGCAGAGGCTGACTTTGTCAAGGGCGAGTGGCACGCTCTACTTTATGCTTTCAAAGCCCACTCGGAGAGGGCTTGTAAGGGGAGCATATACTGGAGGGGCTAGAGCAGAAGGAGGGAGGCCAGTCAGGGGACTGCGGTTTCCAGGAGGAACCCTGAGGGTTAGCAGTGGAGAGAGCGGTGTGCACGCTTGAATCAGCACGCTCCTAAGCTTCAGCGGTCCTCTGATGGGTTTCCCACTGCCATTTATAAGTGCAGCCCAGGAGGCCCAGGGCAATGGGTTGGAATGGGTCCCCTTAAAATCCGTGAGGAGCCCCGGTGGTGTGGTGGTTAAGGTGACCAGATGTCCCGCTTTTGGCGGAACAGTCCCGATTTTTAAACAATTTTTCCCACGTCCTGCAGCGTTTTTTAAAAGTCCCGCTTTTTGGAAAGAATGCACGACAAGCTTTTGGCTGCCATGTGGCTATTTCGCCAGGATAGGAGTTTCATCAATGGTGTCCCGCTTTACCAATGTTAAAACCTGGTCACCTTCGTGGTGGTGCAGTGGTGATGCGTCACAGTTCAAACCCCCAGCAGCTCTGAGGGAGAAAGGCTGGGCTTCCTACTCTTGTAAACAGATACAGCCAGGCATCTGGGAAACCCACAGGGGCTCACGACGAGATAGCACGGGCTCGCTGGCAGTGAGTCACACAAGTGTCAACTTGGTGGTGCCCAGGTTCTCTGAAGCCTGCAGCGTCCTCCAGCCTGTGATCTTGCTGTGAACTCTAACCTCTGCCGGGTTGAAGAGGCTGGGTGGGGGGCAGTTACGTTAAAGACTCATTGCCCGCGAGTGGGTTCTGGCTCCTAGCGACCGGAGAGGACAGGTCAGAACTGGCCCCGTGAGTTTCCGAGACTGACACCCTTTCCAGGTGCAGAGAGCCTTGTCCTCCCTCGGTGCGGCTGGTGGTTTTGAGCTGCTGGCCTTGTAGTTAGCAGCCCATCTCTCACCCAGGACAACACCAGGGCTCCTTATGTTAAAGAGGCAGGACCCAGTCTGTGGGGATTGGACTGTATCTAGTCTGTCTTGCGTGACGTGTAAAAGAAGCAGGCCGAGGAGGAGAGCCCTGACCCCGGTGCCACCAAGAAAGAATCGGCAGGAGCAGAGCACCGAGAACCGTCTAGGCCCGGGGCGGACTGAGGCCAGGACATCGCAGCTCTCCCAGGAGTGCCGGGCCCACAAATATCGAAAGGAGACAAAGGCCTTCCTTTAGAGCTGGCACCCGAGAACACCTCCCCCTAGAGCCAGTACCCTGGTTCCTAGCCTCCTAAATAGGGAGAAAATACATTTCTGTGTATTAAAGCCCACCTCTTGTGCTATTCCTGTTACAGCAGTGCTCGATAGCTAAGGCATCCAAGAGAAGTAACGAATTGACTTGCCAGGGCTGCGGGCGCAGAGTTGAGTGTCTGTCCATCACCCACACATCCTGTCCTCCCCCCTCCCCTTCCCGGCTACTGCCCTCTCCGCCTGCCAACCTCTTCTCCCTGTTGTTGTGGATGAGTGCCATCCTACCAGTCAGTTTCAACTCATAGCGATGCCGCACACGACCGAACAAGCACAGCCCGGTCCCGCACCCTTCTCACTGTGGCTCCTACGCGGAGACCACTGTGGCAGCCAGTGTCCCCATGTCCCTCCACCTCGTCAAGGGCCTTCCGCTGTTTCCCTGCGCCGCCACTTTACCAAGCATGATGTCCTTCTCCAGGGCCTGGTCTCTCCTGATACCTGTCCAAAGGATGGGAGATGAAGTCTCGCCATCCGTGCCTCTAAGGAGCGTTCGGGCTGTACTTATCTCAAGATGTAATCATTTATTCTTTTGGCAGCCCATGGTACTGTGAATATCCTTCACCAGCACCACAATTCAAGTGCATTGCTTCTTCTTCGGTCTTCCTTAGTCAACGGCCCTGCCTCACTCCTGGGGGTGGGGGTGGGGTGGGGACCCTAGGGCGATACCTTGAGTCGCATGCAGAGTTTTCTGTATGGGAAACAGCACTCATGGCCAGCATGGGAATTATGTCCCTGTGCCAATGTTAGACACCATGGTACCACAATAGTAGGTAAAAAATACGTCAAGTTCATTAGCTTCTACTTAACACATACCAGCACTGCACTGCATGAGCATTACAGCAGCACCGTCCTTGCTCGACAGTGACAGTTGGTCTCGGATGTGCTCAGAGTCAGTTATGTTCAGCGTCTTCTTGCCACACTCAGCAGAGCTAGAACACAGGCTGACTTGACCCAGGGCGGCTCTCACTCAGGAAGTGTTGGTCTTAATGGAAATAGGGATGGCTACCAGAAAGTGCTCAGGGGCACCTCCTCAATGAGCTGCTCACTCTGCCAGGG
Organism: Echinops telfairi; assembly: GCF_000313985.2. NCBI lineage: Eukaryota > Metazoa > Chordata > Mammalia > Afrosoricida > Tenrecidae > Echinops > Echinops telfairi. The sequence continues at coordinate 28,675,029 of NW_022111368.1, forward strand.
ACCCTCTACGCTCACCCTGCTCTGAGCCAGGTGCCCCTGGATACGCCTCCCTGCTGTGCTGTGTGTGTGTGTGTGTGTGTGTGTGCTAATGTGAGTGTGCGTGAGTGCGTGCTAATGTGAGTGTGTGTGAGTGTGAGTGCTAATGTGAGTGTGCGTGAGTGTGAGTGAGTGCGTGCTAATGTGAGTGTGTGTGAGCGTGAGTGAGTGCATGAGTGTGAGTGTGTGTGACTGAGTGTGTCAGTGAAAATGAGTGAGTGTGTGAGTGTGCAAGTGCGTATGTGAATTGGTATGTGAGTGAGTGTATGAGTCTGAGTCTGAGTGAGTGAATGAGTATGTGAGTGAGTGAATGAGTGTGTGTGAGTGTGCATAAGTGTGTGTGAATGAGTGTGTGAGTGTGCATGTGAATTAGTATGCGAGTGAGTGAGTGTGAGTGTTTGAGTGTGTAAGTGAATAAGTCTGTGAGTGAGTGAGCGTGTGTGAATGAGTAAGTGTGGGCATTCATGGGCGCATCCTATCCTGCCAGCACTGGACGCAATGTGGTTAACACTCTGTAACACTTGCTCCCTGAGTTGCTCCTTGCTTCCTGCCATTCCCAGGGCACACAGTGTCCCCCTGATGAGGGCAGGGACTTTGTGGTCAGAGGAGAGGGGAGTAGTTGGCCGGAGGTGGGGGTGGGGTGGGGGGTGTTTTCCAGCCTGGTCTGGGGCAAGTGCACTCAGGATGCCCCAGAACGCACCCTGGAAGAGTGATGGCAGCCTGGGTCCTTAGTCCCCAGAGAAGAGAACAGCAAGGCAGAGCCAATGATTTACAAGACCAGTGTGGCTCTGAAGGCAGACGGCCCTGGTGCCCTCTTGTGGGAAACAGAGGAATGCTTGTCAAAAGAGAAAGCCTTTGGCTAGGAGTAGGCGGGGATGGGGGTGGGGATGGGGGTGGGGGTGGGGGATGAGAGGGGATGGGCAGACCAATGGGTGCCAGGGTCCCAGGCCTGGTGTCTGCCCCGGTGCCCACCCTGCCACCATGGTCCTGCCTTTCCCCTGAGCAGCCCCCAGTGGGGTGTGGAGATCCTTCCTCCATGCTGTTGTACCTGGAAGTGGTTTCTGCTTCCCCACCCCAAACACCCTGCCACCCAAAAGTATGGGGACATGGGTCCCACAAAAGCAGGGCCCATCCTCAATCACCCACACAGCATGCTGGGAGAGGGGTCTGACACCCCCTGAACCCATCTCCCACGCGATCGATCGGCCTTGACCTGACCTTTGGAGATGGGCGACAGGGTATGATGTGTGGATAGCCTGCTCAGGTACCACTCAACTCATGGCCCTTGAACCCATGCTGACTCAGAGCCCCTGAGGGCAGAGTAGAACTGCCTCGGTGGGTTTCCGAGACTGTAACTCTTCACGGGAGAAGAAAGCTAAGTCTGTCTCTCGAGAAGGGGCTGTGGAGTTTGAACAGCTGACCTTGTGGTTAATAGTCCAATGCGTGTACCTCCTTGCGCCAAGAGGGCCCAGCAGCCCTGTGACTTGCCATCCGGAGAAGCCCGCCCCGGCCTCCGTGCTACGAAAGCGCAGCTCCAGCCTACGGTTGGCTTTTAATGAACTCAGCGTCAATAGCAAGGCCCTGGGGAGAGGTTTGGAGACACTCTCAATGGCGAAGAGCACGGTGCGTCTCAGGCAGCAAGCAGCTCCTGAATGTGAGACCGCAGAGGCAGGATCGGGCCGGGAGGCAGGCGCCAGGCTGGAGTCCCGCAGTCGAAACCGCACCCCAATCTCCCAGACCCCCGAGCCTGGGTAAGCAGGCGGGGGTGAGGTCACAGGATTGACAGCTGCTCCTGGACCTTACAAGGCACCGCTATGGCTCAGCTCGCTTTTCCCAGAAGAGGAAATGAG
>NW_022111368.1:28677966-28682610 GCF_000313985.2 Echinops telfairi
GAAACTGGGAGCAGATATCAGGGGCTCAAGTGGGAAGAGAATGCTTTGAAAATGATGGTGGCGGCGTATGTGCAAATGTGCTTGACACATTGGATGAATGCATGGATTGTGATAAGAGCTGTAAGAGCCCCCAATAAAAGTATTTAAGAATAATAATAATAAAAAACCAAGCTCACTCCCATCAAGTTGATTTTGACCCCTGGCTACCCTTGACCCCTGGCTACCCTTAGGACAGGGTAGAACTACCCCTGTGAGTTTCCTAGACTAACTTTTTACGGGACTAGAAAGTCCCATCTTTCTCCTGGGAAGCAGCCGGTGGTTTAGAACTGCTGACCTTGAGGTTAGCATCTCAATGCATAACCACTCTGCCACCAGGGTGCCCAAGAACAGCAGAGAAGAGGGAAACCCGTTCTGGGGTCACCCTGAGAGACTGGGAAGACGGGTCTGATACCTGGCCCCTCTCATGCACCTGGGGGCCGAGAAGGGGTAAGCAAAGCTGGTTGGTGGCTGTGCCCCTCCCCCATGCAGGGCGCCTCCATGCTCACCTTTGTCCAAGGCAGGGCCTCTCAGAGGGCTATGGCATCTGGTCCCGGGTTCTCTGGAGTTTGGGGGACGAAGGGCCTTGGGTCTGCTCATACCCGGAGGCTTTCTGCAGGCTGCAGTTAGTTACCCAGGCCTGAGGTTGGGGAAGCAAGCGCAAGGGGCCCAGGATCAAAGCCCCAGCTTCCCCAAAGGGACCACCTGAGGAGGTGAGGGTGCCACAGCAGGGGGTCGGCAGGGCTGAGGGGGCTGAGGGAGCAGCTGAGAGGAGGCTGTGTGCACCTAGCCATGGGCACAGAGTGGGGGGCACAAAGAAGGTGGGGAGAAGCCCACAGCTCTGCCCAGAGTTCCACTGTGCCCCATAGCATCTCCAGTGGCTGGATTGTTTGGAATCTGGTCACCAGGCCTTTCTGCTGAGGCATCCAGGATGACCTTGAGCCTCCAACCTGGGCAACGGCTGAGCCGTTGACCCCTTCAGACCATCCCCGAGAACTTGCTAACACCTGAAACATGAAGCCAAAGAGCAGAGATAACAGCGCCACGGGCAGACTGTGAGGGTCGGAGAATCAAGGGTCCTCCACTTGCTCATCGAAGGGCTGCCAGGTTTCTGCAGCCGCCCCCGCCCCCTGTTCCCTGCTGCACCTCGGGCTACACACCGGCCTGCTCTCTCTGCTCCCCACCCATGGAGAACTAGCATCCACCCGAGCTGGAAGGTGCTTGGAAGGAGCCCTGCAAGCCCAAACCTCCCTTGCTTTTTATCTGAAGAAACTGAAGCTCAGGGAGGTGGGTTACTCCCACAGGGGACACAGACCAGCAGTCCCCTGCTCCCACCTGGTTCTGAGCGGGCAGACGCCCACTGCCCTCCCAACCAGGCGCATGGCTTTCCCTCATTCTAGAAGGACACCGTTCCTAAGGAAGGCAGAGAGAAACCCACCGAGCCCGACAGGAGCACGTGTGGGTCAGTGAGAGATAAGTCAGATACAGGCGCTGAGCAGCACTGACCCCTGCTCATTGGGCAGGGTGAGGAGGCCCTCCCCAGGGGGCAGGCAGCGCCACCCCCTCCCCATTCCCATCACGGCCCTGGGGTGGTCAAGAAAGCTGCGCCAGGTCCCTAGCTGCTGGCAGCAGGACCTGGCTGGTGGCTTGGTGACTCTGCCACATCATCTGCTCCTGGGCCTGGTCCCCCAGGTATCCGTCACCACAGAGAAGCAGCCCAGGGCCAGCCCGGCCCCAGCCATACAACACAGCGGGGAACAACGGCTCCGACCAAAGCGACACCCGGCCACAGCCTAGCTCCATCCGCTTGGCCAGTAGAGAGTCTGCAATTCTTTCCCAACTCATTAGCATTTCCAAGCGAGAAGCCCTCACGTGAAGACGGAGGCTTTTCTGACTTCGGAGAAGAGGAAAGTACAGAGGAGGAAGTGCCGAGCACAGGAACAAGTGTGAGGATGGCGTGGGACGGGGCAGTGGGTCGTTCTGTTGTGCATTAGGTTGGAACGGACTCAACCACCTCTACCAGCAACGGGGACCCTGGTCTCCCATCCCTTTGTGGCGATATTGGCCTGAGTCTCTGCCTGGCGTCACCTGCTAGCCCTAGTCCTGCTAGCCCTACCCTGGCCCCGCTAACCTGCACGAGCATCATGCTGGGGTCTTGTGTTGTAGCCTCTGAGATGCAGGCTTGCTATCTAGGATGCTAAGCCTTCATGAAGGACCCTTCGTGTATCGAGGTTACACATTGCGCTGCAAACTGCAAGGCAAGAAGTTCAAAACCACCAGCTGCTCCTCAGGAGACAGATAGGGCTTTCTACTCCTGTAAAGGGTTGTAGCCTGGAAAACACACACGGGGGCAGTTCTACCCTGTCCTCTCGGGTCGACATGAGCTGGCGTCAGCCCTCAATGGCAGTGAGATTTTGAGGAAGCCCTCACTAGTTAACCAATTTGGGGATGATTGGTTATATCTACTCCATTTCACATTTTTATTCTTCTTAAAGGAGCCCTGGTAACTCAAAGGTTAAGCCTTTGGCTGCTAATCAAAAGGTTAGCAGTTCAAACCCAGCCAGTAGCTCAGTGGGAGCAAGACCTGGTGATCCGTTTCCATACAGATGACAGCATGGGAAACCTCATGGAGTGATGTACTCTGTCACATGGGATGATCTACTGTGTCTATGGGGTGATCTGCTCTGTCTCATGGGATTGATCTGCTCTGTCACACGGGGTGATCTACTCTGTCACATGGGGTGATCTACTCTGTCACATGGGTGATGTGCTCTGTCTCATGGAATTGATCTACATTGTCTCGTGAGGTGATCTACTCTGTCTCATGTGATTGATCTGCTCTGTCTCATGGGGTGATCTACTCTGCCACATGGGGTGATCTACTCTGTCTCATGGGGTGATCTACTCTGCCACATGGGGTGCTATGAATCAAAATGAACTCAATGACACATAACAGCACCAACAAGGACTCTTCTGAAAAACACAATGCATTCACTTGTCAGCAGGGCGATGTCTGCTCAGGGACTAGGAGTTCAGGGCGGGCTGGGAGGATGGCCTGCTAGGCTTTCCCAGTCGGGTCCGGTCGGTCCGTGACAGCACTACCACACGGCATGAGACACGTCTCCGGAAAGGGGAAGCCACTTTTCTCCACGTTACTTGTCTACACTGACTCTTTTGTGTTTGTGGGATTTGATTCTATCCCTCGTCAAGGAATCATGTGACTCTTTCACTACTTCCCTGTGCATGGTGGTCTAGTGGTCACACATTGGGCAGCAGTTCAAAACCACCAGCTGCTCCTTGGGAGGAAGAGAGGCTTTCTACTCCCATAAAGAGTTACAGTCTCGGAAACCCACAGGGGCAGTGAGGAAAGAGACTGGCAGCTCCAGGCCCCACCCCTTCCTAGAGCCTCCATGACAGAGCCTGACGCTGGGTCCTGTGCATCCGGGCCCCTGCAGGGGTAGGGGCAGAGGACAGAGAGCAGAAGTAGGGAGAGCCACCCCATGCGGGGCTCCTCCCCGAGGCTGGAGCTGGCTCCTGGGTGCCCCCTTGTGGCGGGTTTGTACAGATTTAGAAAGATGGCTTTCTGTGCACCAGGTAGGTCCTTATCCACACTGGTACCTTCCCTTTCTTCATCACCAAAGACACTGCCACCTGGCTTTGATGGGGACGGGGGAGGGAGACCGGATGGGTGGACTGGCCTGGTCTGGCCCCTGCCTGCTCCCTTCTCCACCTCCCAGGCTCACAGGTGGGGAGCGCCTGGCTTGGCACGGCTCACAGGTGACAGTGGGGAGGTTGGGCTCTGAGACTGAGTCTTTTCCAGTCCTGTTCCCGGGGTCACTGAGCATGCACACACACACACACACACACACACACACACACACACACACACACCAGGCAGTTACCCTGCCCCAGACTCGATTGCCCAAGGCCAAGCTCTGCCAATAAGGCTGACTCTCCCTGCACACCTGGCCCATCCTGCCCAAGCAGCCCTTACCTCTCGCCAGGTTCCCAGAGATGAAGCGGAAGAAGAAGCTGATGATGTCACCCAGGTGCTTCTTACAGCCATGTTGGCACTCCTGCAGCCTGGGCCAGCTGGTGGGACCCCTGGCCAGTCCTGGGGCCTCCCCGTGCCCTGCCATCCTGGAGCCTGGGTCTCTGCAGACACCAGGAGTCCTCGCTGACCTCAGTTCTCCTTCCTGCTCCCTCTGCCTCCGCCACCACTGCCTGCCAATCCGCTCTCAGCCCGGAACCTCTTGCCAGCACCCCCACTGGACCTCCCCCACCTCCGCCCAGGTCAGACCCCTTGTTCAGCCCCTACTCCTGTCTCTGGGCCAGCCCCTCCACCCAGGGCCAGCTCCCCGGCCACCCTCTGGGCTGCTAAGCTCACGGCTTCTGGAGGCAGAAGGGCTCCCACCTCACCCTGGGCGGGGCAGGGCCAGGGTGGGCATTGCTCTGAGCTCCCAGCACCTACGGAGGAGGTGCCACTGGTGTGATGTTGGGGCCGAGGTGTGATCTCACTGCAGAGGGGCCCTGCCAGGTCCCAGGGCTTCTCTGCAGTCTGAACTGGGGCAGCCCTGGGAGGCTCAGCAGAGCTGAGGGGGGTGGGGT
>NW_022111368.1:28683440-28690321 GCF_000313985.2 Echinops telfairi
ACCCCCGGAACGAGGCTGTGATGCTCTGCGAAGCCAGAGCAGCTACCTTGGAACCATGAGGGAAAGGATGGGAGACTCACGGCTCCTGACGCTGGCATCGCCAAGCTGCCAAACCTGTGCCAGCCACCTCCCTGGCTGGATTTCTCCCGCAGGAGGCAAACGCATCTCCATCTGGCTGTGACAGTGGGGAGGTTGGGCTCTGAGACTGGGTCTTTTCCAGTCCTGTTCCCAGGGTCACTGAGCGCGCGCACACACACACACACACACACACACAGCAGGCAGTCATCCCTGCCCCAGACTCAATTGCCCGAGGCCAAGCTCTGCCAACGAGGCTGCCTCTCCCTGCGCTCCTGGCCCGTCCTGCCCAAATGTGATTTGGCTTTTCTGCTAAACACCAGTCTAGGCAAGTCAAAACACCTGCTCTGAAGCAAACAACCAACGGCTGTACTTTGCAAACCCTGCCAGGAGAGGAATGCTTGCTGGGCCTTAAAGTATACGAGGGGCAAGCCGGCTGCTCCACACCATTCACCGAGTGAGAGGGCTCGGGGTCTGCAGCAGGCCTGGGCTGTGTACCAGCAGCTCTGCCCCTTGGACCTAATGCCGGGAACACACACTGGCACACGGTGTGTCTAAGGCAAGTTGGGATGTATGGAGGGCCCATAGGAAAATGGGCCAGGGGTCTCTCAGGCTTTGAGCCAAATCAAGCTCTTGCTGGAAGAGATCTCTCCTCCTCTGGACGTGCAGCCAGTGGTCCTTATGGGGGCGCAGCACCTGCCCAGGGAGTACCAGAGGACCACAAGGCCTGAGCCGACCATCGGGAATTGCGTATTAACTTCCTTCCCAAGCCCTAAGGTGTGAGCTGTACTCTGTGATCATACAGAGGTGCTCTGCACGAGGTCCTTGCAACCCTCAAGGTCCGCAGTTCGAAACCACCAGCACCTCTTTGAGAGAAAAGACAGGACTTTCTACCCCTCTAACTAGTTATAGTCTCGGAAACTCACAGGGCGGGGGGCAGTGCCACCCTTTACTACAGGGTCACTCTGAGTCCGCATCAGCCCGATGGCAATGAGTTTGGTTTGTGTTTGGTTAGAGATGAGATCAAGTTCAAGGAAGTCATGGATTAGCAGGCGGGTTAGACTCATGGCCTCTAGACTCCTGCTGCATTGCCACTGAACCCTCCACCCACACTCAGGGCCCCAGAGAGGGTCCCCAAGACCATTTGGGGAGGAAATAGATGTATCTAGTTTACACATAGCGCTGTCAGAAATGTTGGCCTCTGCTGTCTGTGGACCTTGTAAGCAACTCAGGGGAAGGGCCGTGGAGAAGGAAATTCTTCCCAGTGGACAGATGTGCGTCCTTGGAATCCGCCTGCTTGCCCCCACTACCTGCAAAGAAAGGATGGCCTAAGGCTTGCCTTGGTGTCTTTATATGTGTGCGTGGACAGAGGTTAACCATTGGTCCAGGGGCTGGGGGAGTGACCCGAGGTCTGGGGAAGAACTGAGCTGGGATGTGAGACCATCAGCGTCCTCTGACAATGTTTCCCAAGGGACACCAGGAGTGCAGAGTGGTCAAGATGGCCCATTGTGTGGCCGTCCATCCGCCTCCGTTTGTGGTCTCATGTGGATGCACACTAAGTATCAGCTCGATGGAAGACCTGCCTCCTAACCTGCTGGCAGTGACAACGGCACAACGCTTGCGAATACGTTTCAACTATTGAAACTGCATGGGGGCCGGGTGACTTCGAGATCGATACAACTGTTAACCGTTTAAAGACAGAAGACAAGAACTGCACCTTCCTGAGAGGATCTGCCTGCACCTGCTGTTACAAGCCCACCCTGCCAGCTGGGGGAAGGGGGGCTAGGGCATGGGGACCAGTCAGCCACCAACTCAGCCCCACTGCATCCCTCCCATCACGGAAGGGACCAGCATTGATGCTGTTCCCATAGAGCTGTCAGGAGCTGGTCTCTCAGAATTCAATCCCCAGGCCTTCTTCCCAGGCCCCCCATGGTGGGGTGGGGAGTGGGGCGGGCACTAAGGGAACCTTCTAGCGTTTGGTTATTAGTCAGGGAGGGCCTCTCCATTTGTACCACCTGGGGGGCTCCCATGGTGGAGCCGGGAGGTCTTTCCCAATCCAACCGAACTCACATCCTTATAAAAAAAAATAGAGCAAGAGACACAGGGAGACCTGGAGGAACACTGCCAGGTGATGGCAGAGATGGGAGGTAGGCACGCACCTCCAGGCCACCCCCAGAAACTAGGAGAGAGGCGTGGACCTGTCCCTCAGAGTCCCCCACCAATGAGTCAGCCCTGCCACCACCCTGGTTCAGCCTCTGGTCCACAGAACTGCTGTGGCTATGCTGTCGTGGTTCTGACTCACAGCCACCCCGTGCACAGCAGGACAGAACGCTGCCCGCCCTGTGCCCTCCAACCATCATTCTGATGGCCGAGCCCACAGATGCAGCCCTGGTGTCCAGCCAGGCCATCCAGCGAGGGCCTTGCTCTCTGTCATGGCCTCAAGACTTGGTCAAGCACGACGTCCTTCCCCGGGGACTGGCCTCGGCTGACTACCTGTCCAAAGTAGGTGAGAGGATGTTTTGCCATCCTCTCCTCCAGGGGGCTGTGCTCTCTGGACCGTCCAGGGTACCGCAGTCTTCAGGACCACGATCCAAATGCACCGACGGTTCTTCCTCAGTCCTCCTTATTCACTGTCCAGCCCTCCAGAACCGAGACTCACAAATTGCTGTGATTTCGACAGAACGTGTGAATGTCCATGAAGACGGGGTCTTACAGAGACACCAGCTCCTGATTCCATCCTGGGCACAGGTGGATGGGGCACGGAGGCCACCGCAGCCAGGGAGCAATCCCCTCGGACCCACCCCCTGTCCTTGGACCTCCAGATCCCAGCTCTCCCTCTCTCCCAACCTCGAGACACCTGCTCCCTTCACTGGTCCTGGGTGACGACTTTCTCTCCCAACTGTCCCAGAAACCCGTGTCTCTGTCTTTTGCTGAATGGAAAAAACCTAACAACAAGGACACAGTCTTCTGCCACCCGCCTGACCCCGCCCCCCTCCAACTTCCCATGGCACTGGCCTCCGGGGACAGAGGAGCTGGGCCTCCAGCCAGGCAGGCAAAGCTGCTGAATGGTGGCGATTGTGCCGGCACCACAGCCAGAGAGCAACAGTGCCACCCTTTAGGGACAAGCACAGATGGTGCATGAAGCAGAGGAGGCTGGGAACTCTGCCGGGTGAACAGCAGGGGCGAGGTGGAGCCGGACTCCCGAATGGGTGAGTGCTGCATCAGGGGACCCCTCCACCAGGCCCCTGGGCTTGCTCCTTCTTCAGGTCGCTGGAGGGTGCAGCACACCCACCCCCCTGCCCTGCCCTGCGACCCCTGTGTCACTGGACCTCTCTGGGCATCAAGAGGGTCTTTAGTCCAGGAGGTCTGCAGCTCCTCCCTCACCCCATTAAGTAAGACTGTGCTTTTCTTTCTCTTAGAATCTCCTATTGCCTTCAGCTCCTGTGCTCACCCTGCCCCACCCCGCCCCCCTCTCTCCCTCCACCTCTGATGACAGCCAAATGGCATGGGTATTGAAGGTGAAGAGGCACCCTGACCTTTTACAAAAGGAGCCCTGGTGGCTCAGTGGCTTAAGTATCACACGGCCAACTGAAAGGTCCCCAGTTCGAACCCCACCAGCTGCTCCTCAGGAGAAAGATGAGGCTGTCTGCTTCTGTAAGGAGACTGCAAAGCTGCAAGGACAGTGGCTAGACCCTCGAGAAATCGACCCTAAAGTCAAGGTGGGGCGGGTGTGATGTCCCCATTCAGTCCTCTCCTGTGTGTGACCTTGGACAAGGTCTCACTTTCCTGGGGGCTCATCTACTCTGCAGTCTGGCTGTGGTGGACGGGGCACACCGTGTCCCAGCCCCATCCTGAACCACCCCTGGTCCCTAGGCATCTCTCAAAGCCAGGCGGTGGAGGGCGGCCCAGCAGGCCCGGAGCAGGGGAGAGGCTGCAGGTGACAGATGGAGAGGACCATGGGGAGGAGAGACATGGGGCCTGAATGCTGAAACCAAGACCAGCTACCTACAGCAAAAGGGGGATTTGCTTCAGCCTATCTGCTGCTTCTTGGATGGGGGTGCGGGCTGGGGGGCCTGTGAGCCTTGGGCTATGCAAAGCCGCTTCTCAGTGGGAGTGGCCGGGAGCCATCAGGACTGGCAGGTGGATGAGCAGGTGGCCAGCCATGCCCTTGGCTAGCCTCCACGCTCAGAGGGAATTTGCATTTCCCCCCAGCCCAATTGCAGAACAAACGGAACTGTGAAGATTCGTGCTTCACAATGAAGCTGTCTGTATGTAATTTTAACAATCCCATCATGTTTCTGACAGCTGCAAAGCCTATTTTCCTCCTGAAGATGGTGGGTGGTGGTGGTGTGAGCAGGTTCCCCCATCCCCCCCACCCCCAACATGTATTTATGTATTGGCGCTGCTATTTCTGGGTGATGCTCCAGGCGAAAGAAGAGGGTCAGGGACAGTGGGGCCAGGACATAATCAGACTGTCCAGCTGAGGGCAACAGAGTGCCGCAGATGGGCCCAGACTGAGCAGGTGAGGTAGAGGGGTGGTTGGGACTGGAGCCAGCTGGCAGGGACCCGGAGTGAGCTTCGCAGATCGAGGACTGGGACTGGGCGCCCGGGAGCCACGTTCACGGATGCCACACAACTGCACCTGTGTGGCTGCCCCCCTCTATGCCTGCCCCTCAGGTCACTCAGGGAGTTTCCCACACACACACTCCTGATCCAGCCTGGGAGGTTGGAATGGGCATTATCCCCATTTTCCAGGACGGGGGCCTCCAAAACCCCCAGCTTGAGAGTGGCCGAGTCTGCACCTTCTTCTTAGCAAAGCCCCCTGTGCCTCGGGTGGGCGTATGATCGTGTGAGTGTGGGCGGTGAGCGCATGAGTGCATGCGATGTGCATGTGTGTGGCCACATGTGCGTGGTGGGCTGGTGTGGATATGTGTGCTCGCTCGTGGAGGGCTGCACGTGCACAGGTGTGGGCGCACACCGGTGTGAGCGTGTGGCATGTGCGTGTGCGTGTTAGCACACAGGGGCCGCGGAAGGCCAATTCTGCATCTCTGTGTGTCACGCTCAGCAGACACTGACAGTGCCGGCAGTAAGCCTGGGAAACCATCTCGGCCAGTTCCCTCAAGACCGCCCCAGAACGAAGTCCCTGCAGTGGCCAGGCAGAGCTGAGAACACCTCATTGCCCACCTTCAAATGTGCCCTCCAGGTGGGCTCGGAGGACTCATGGATAAACATGGCCTCTCACCCTCCGCCCCTGGCACTCTCTTCCTGGCCACCCAAAGCTGAACCTTCTGGGCCCTCCCCCTCCCCTAGCCCCTCCCACCCCATGTACTTAGACACCTCTCCCAGCAGAGCCAGAGGTGGCTGGCCTGGTCTGGAGCTCTGGTGGACTGTGAACGCTTAGGACAGGACTCAGAGCAGCACCCCTGCCCCCACACCCAGCCCACCCCAGTCCCTACCTGAACCCTGTGGGGCGGCGCTGGACAGGATCCACTTGACCAGGCAGCACCTCATCAGGGTCTTGCGGGTGAGCCGTGGCCTCTGCCACTTGATGCTCTCCTTCTTGTTCAGCGGCGTGCGCCCGGGGTCCCCCAGCAGGCTGCCGTCGGATGCCTTCATCACCTCCTGCAGCAGAACAGGCAGAGTAGTCCTGAGCCATCACCTCGCAGAGGGGCCCTCCAGGTTAGAGGGGTGGAGTCTAGCCTGTCAATCTAGTCACAGCCAATGAGGTCTCTGTGTGGGCATGGCCTTCTCGTGAGGATTCTGGGAGTTTTCCTCTCTTCTTCCCAGGAAGGGGTACACACTCTGACTCTAGCTGCTTCCTCGTCCTGCTGACAAGCTGCATGGAACCAGAGCCCTGGAGCTGGAGGAGCCACGTGGAGACCCACGCTAGTGCTGAGATGCTCCCACCATCACTGGATCCACAAGACTTTCCACCCACTGGCAGATGATCTTCCATTGCCTGCGTTGCATGAGTCTAAAGAGAAATTTATAAACTGGTATCGGACTTATGGACTTGATCCTGGACTGGGCTGGGATGTTTTCTTAATATGCTATTACTCTTTGATATAAAGCTCTTTCTTATACACATCTGAGTGTCTGTGAATTTACTTCTCTCTTCTACCCCAACAAACACACTCACACAGACTCTCTCTCTCACACACACATGCCCACACGCACACATGGCGTGCACACACATGCGCACGTGCACACACACGGAGGTGAGCACACATTCACGCCCATCTGCTCACACTGTCACAGTGTCCTGCTCCAGCTATGGCCAGGGTCACGTCCTCCAAGATGGACGACCTTCTTCAGGAGAGAAGTGGCCTCCGTGAACAAAGCCTTTGTCCCACGCCAGGAGCGGGCAGGTCAGAGGGGCAGCTGGGGCTGGGTCTGTGTGTGCCTTTTCTGCTGCTGGCTGGGCAAGGAGTCTCGAGGAAGTGAGGCGGCCCCTGAGCAGGATCTGCCCCTGGGGACACCCACCCTCCTGTGAGGGCAAAGCTGGAGCTGGCTGGCAGTGGCCACACGCCTGAGCCCACCCGTGCTAGTCCCTGGCCTCCATCCTGTGGCCCCAGACCTGGCCAGTGAGGAGAGACCCAGTGGGTGGCCCTAGGTTCCATCCGACACAGGGCAGGGCCCAGGGCCCTCTAGTACAGGTGGACTCCGGCCATCTCGTCCTCAGAACAAGCCCCTGGGGCTGGCCAGACCACTCCCACCCTATGGATGAGGAGACCAAGTCCCTGAGATGTGCCAAGGCCCCATGGAGCTGCGGCTGCTGTTCCGGGTGGCAGCCCGTGGGGGGCAGC
>NW_022111368.1:28691234-28693675 GCF_000313985.2 Echinops telfairi
AGGGTCCTGGAGAGACGCCCTGCCTCCCACTGCTCACCTGCCCATTGTCCCACAGCACTCTCTGTCTTCTTACCGCAGCCAAGAGATCTCATTTCTGGGACCTTTTCTGCCTCTATTTCCTACATGGTCAGCATTTTAGGGGCCTTTCGAGTGCCCCCCCCCAAAGGGATCTGAAGTCTGAACTCTGCACCCGGATATCTGACCTTTGCAGCTGTCAGTGGTTAACACGCGGTCACAGTGGTGAGGAGGGTAAGGTGACCAGACGTCCCGCTTTTGGCGGGACAATCCCGCTTTTTAACAATTTTTCCCTCATCCCGCGGTGTTTTTAAAAAGTCCCAAGTTTTGGAAAGAATGCACGACAAGCTAGGGTATACGGTTTTCGGCTGCCATGTGGCTATTTCGTCAGGATATGAGCTTTATCAATGGTGTCCTGCTTTTGTCCCGCTTTACCAATGTTAGTATCCGGTCACCTTAGAGTAGGGTGGACCTAATCCAATATGAATGGGGCCCTTAGCCACACGGAGCAAAGACACTGACACCGGGGAAGGTGACCATGTGACCACGGAAGCAAAGACTGAGTCATGATGCCATAAGGGATGCCCCGACTCGCAGGGGCAGGGAAAGGCTCCCCGTAGAGCACAGGCAGAAAGCTCAGACCTGCCAACCCCCGGAACTCGGACTTCCTTCCAGCCTCGAGAACGGTAAGACAAGCAGCATCTGTTCTTATAAGCCACCCCCACTGCAGTCGGTTTATGGCCATTTGTTCCAGTAGCCCCCCGGAACACATGCAGTCAGCTCTGTGAGACAGGAGCCTCACCAAATGTACAGGTCGTCCCCCCAACACACAGTCTCGCCCCCACGAGACCCACCCTCTACTCAACATGAAAAATTAAACCAACTGCTATTTAGTTGGAAAATGGGCCCCAAACAGGGATGGATGCTTCCCCCAGAAAGGCTATAGAAGTGACAGGGAAGCACACGGAAAGTTGTTCGACACCATTTGCCATTAGGGGACTGCAGAGTCACGCCGTAACGGACAGCCACGGCTCTCGCTCTGAATGGCCAAGATCAAAGCGCACCGCAGTACCAAGTGCTGGTGAGGATGCAGAGAAACGGTGCCGCTCGTACAGCCCCCTCGGGAAAACGGTCTCGCCGTCTCTAAAAGAACGACACCTGCAAAGGAAGGTGACCCAACAGAAGGCAGAGATGATGGAACGCTATCATCCCCATCGCACACCAGTGAAAGGCCGAAGATCAGGCCAGCACAGTGGTATCCGTCCCCCGACAGGGAACTGCCGGACGTTCGAGCTGGATTCGGGAAGAGGCCTTCGAATGAAGGCCATCGTTGCTGACGGAGCTTGGCTGGCAGCAGAGGAGCCCGCAGGGTGTTCCCTGCGTTCTACTGACTCTGCAAGGCGTTCAAGCACGTGGATCACAGCGCCATGGGGGGCACTTCGAAGAACAAGAATTCCGGAACACCTCACCATGTTTTTGCAGAACCTGCATGTGGATCAAGAGGCAGTCTTAGGGTACCGAGCGGCTGAACATCTGGGAAGGTGTGTGTCGAAGATGTATGTTTTCACCGTGCTTAGTCAACGTGCGTGCTGAGCAAGTCATCCGAGAACTGGATGCGATGGAGAAGGGTGGCGGCGACAGGATTGGAGGAAGACTCGTGAACCACCCGCAGTTGCAGCGGACACAACCCTGCTTGCTAAGGACGAAGAGGACTTGAAGCGCTTTCTGATGAAGCTCCAAGACTACAGCCTTGAATATGCATTACACTTACACACACACACACACACACACACACACACACACACACCAAACATCCTCACGATGGGCTCGATGAGCAACATCACGACAAAGGGAGAAACAATTCAGAGGTGTCAAGGGTTCCACTTGGTTCGGACCCACAGTCATGGGCCATGAAGCAGCCCTCAGGAAATCCAAGAACATGCCTGGGGCACAGCTGCTACAAAAGATCTCTTCAAACTGCTAAAAAGCAAAGGTGTCACTTTGAAGACGAAGGTGCACCTGACCTGAACCATGGTTATTTCCAATCGCCTCATGTGCCTGGGAAAGCTGGCTGATGAATACGGAGATCAAAGAAGAATTGATGCCTTTGAATTAAATATAGCATGAACCACCAGAGGCACGAATAAATCCGTCTCAGAGAAAGTATAACCAGAAGGCTCTTAGAAGCCAGGCTGTCGAAACTTTGTCTCCCATCCTTTGGACGTGTGATCAGGAGAGACCAGTCCCTGGAGAAAGACATCAGGCTTGGTAGAGGATGCTCATGAAAGAGGAAGACCCTCAAGGAGATGAATTGCTCTGGGGGCTGCAGTAACGGGCCGGCATTCAGGAATGGCCGTGAGGATGGCACAGGCCGGGCAGCAGTGTTTGTTCTGCTGTACGTACGGTTGGTATGCGCTAGATCTGAC
>NW_022111368.1:28693775-28705982 GCF_000313985.2 Echinops telfairi
AGGCAACACGGAACAAACACCTACACGACCCAGGAATGACATCCTTGGCATCTATCCCAGAGAAAATGAAATTTATGCTCACATAAAAACCTGCTCTCGAATGTTCCTAGCAACCTTATTTATAACAGCCCCAAATTGGAAACACATCCCAGCTGTCCTTTAATGGATAAATGGCTAGGCAAAGCCTGGTAAATTCGCATCATGAAATACTACTCAGCAAGAAATCAGAACAAGCTACAAAGGCATTCACCACTTGGACGGATCTGCAGGGGATTATGCGGAGTGGAACAAAAGACCATCTCAAAAAGCCCCATAGCGTATGATTCCACTTTTATAGCATTTTGAAATAACAACATTTGGGAAGTGAAAAACCAATTTAGTGGTGATCCTGGTGGCATCGTGGGTTATGAGTTGAGTTGCTAACTTCAAGGTCAGCGGTTTGAAACCACCAGCTGCTTCAAGCAAGAAAGGTAGGGGTTTCTACTCTTGTCAAGAGTTCCAGTCTCAGAAACCCACAGTGGCAGTCCGCCCTGTCCTATAGGGTGGCCGTGAATCTGAATGGATGGGTAGCAGAGAGAGTGAGAGATGAGTTTAGGATGAAGGCAAGTGGGGGAGAGGGGTGGCACAGTGGACAGGATAGGGGGGTGGCTATGAAAAGGGCAACATGGTGGCTCTTTGTAGTGATGGAAATGCTCAACATATTGACTTTGGTGGCAGAGACAGAAACCTCCAAACCATAAACCCAACTCCCTGCCATCGAGTTGATACCAAGTCACAGAGACTCTATAGGACAGGGTAGAACTACTTCTATGAGTTCCTGAGACTGTAACTCTTTATAGGAGCAGATGGCAGTTTTGAACTGCTGACTTCACAGTTAGCAACCCCATACATAACCACTTGGCCACCACCAGGGCTCTGACGCAAACCTACAGATTCTAAAGCACCACATGCCTACAAGCACTCCCACGCACGCGTGCATACAGGTGCATGCATGTGCACACAAAGGCACATCACAAAGGTGCAAAACTAGAGAAATCTGAGCAAGAGTGGTAGATTGTACACACCCAGGTGTCATGTTTTGCTACAGAGTCCCTGGATGGTGCCAACAGGCAAGCACTTGACAGCCAACTGTAAGGGTGGAGGTCCTTGGAAGAAAGGTCTGGTGGTCTAGTTCTGAAACTTCAGCCATTGAAAGCCATGTCACACTCAGTCCTACTCGGATATACACGAGGTCGCCATGGGTAGGAAATCAACTCAGTGACAATGGAACTAATAATACTGGAGGTATGCAAGATGTTGGCGGGGGGATTGGGTAAAGGGTACACAGGATCTCTCTGTATTGTTTCTTAGATTAGAAAACACACACACAGATGCAAGCACACCTGCAGGTACAACCTTCCATACATAACTGTGTTAGGGGGGGGGCAGTGTAAGAAAGAAAGAAAAAGAAAAAATAACTGTGCTGGCCTGGGGAACATTCCTAAGTGCTTTCTCTAATTCACCTGTGAACCTCTCTCCTCCTGCCCCCTGCCTGTTGTTGGCATCACTTTACAGAGGACAGAGCTGTCCTTCCTCACAGGCCTCAGGGGATGGACAGGGCTGGGTGGCAGAGACCAGTGAAGTCAGAGGACCCGGACCCTGGGCTCAGCAGAGTTCCCAGGGGGTGGACCTGGAAGTGGTGGGTGTGCACAAATGTGCCCAGGTGGGCCCCGGGGACGTGCAGCCTGTTCCAAAGCTCCCAAGCTCCCCTCCAGGGCCGAGGCTGCAGGTGTGCCAGGATCCTGCCATCGTCCCCAGACCTTCTAGCTCCCACGGCCCCACCAGGCATGTGCCAAGCTTCCCTCCAGGGCCGAGCTGGGCTGTGGGCAGCGGGAGAGCGTCAGAAAGGACCGAAGCCTGGCATTACACCTGGTTCTTTGGGGAACTGGATTCGATGCCCTCCTTTGCTTAACTTAGTGCGTAAATTAAAGGCAGCCTCTAGAGTCGGGTGTCCTCACCCCCATTTTACAGATTAGGGGACGGGGCTCCAAGAAGCCCAGGAACTCCCACGGTGCCAGTGTAGGATCTGATTCAGAAGCTCGAAGCTTCTATTCCGCCGAATGTGCGTGGGGGTGCGTGGTGACCCTGGAGCCTCTGAGGGCCCCCAAGCTGCATTCCCTCTGCATGGATTCCCACAGCACTCCTGGGCACGCCTGTCCAGCTGGGCAGCCTCAAGGGTCAAAGCCATCTCCCCCCACCCGCCTCCTGTCCCCAACATTCTCGGTGGAGAGTCAGAGACCCGCCCCCGCTCCCACAGAGGTCTGTCTGTGGTGGGGCAGGTTTGGTTCTTGCCCTGGGCGCCACTTGAAGGGGTGCTGCTCAGGGTGGGGAAGTTTCCACGCTCTTGGCTGCTTCTGGCGCCAGCTGGGAGAGATCATTCCGCGATTGAAAACTAATTGCCAAGGGCTCTATTTTCCGTGGACACGCCTGCGGCCTCCTGCCAGCTGCTCTCCAGAGCAGGGTCTAAAGGGAGACACATGGGTGGTACTAGCAGAGGAGTAAATGCGCTCCTTTCGGACCACATGGAGGCAGGGAGAAGCAGCCAGGGGACAGCAAGGCCCGCAACTGCCTGGGGAATGAGGTCTATCAAGGCACCCCGCTCCCGCCCCCCCACTGGATAGGGGCCGCTCCTTCTACTGGCACAACGATTAAGACTCCTAACCCAAAAGGTTGGTGGTTCCAACCCACCCAGCAGCTCTTCAGGAGAAAGGCGCGGAGATCAGGTCCCCGGAAGATTAGACACAAGAAACGCCCGCAGAGCAGTTCTACGCCACGTGGGGTGCTTCAGCTCACTCTCGCTGCCTCTGAATCAATGCCGATTCACAGTGGCCCTACGGGACAGAGTAGAACTCCCCTCCTCGTGTGTTTCCAAGGCTGCAAATCTTTACCAGAGCAAAAGGCCCCCTCGTCCTCCCACGGAGTGAGCCGCTGGTGGATTCGAACTGCTGACTTTGTGGTTAGCAGCCCAATGTGCAACCAAGTTGCTAGGAGTGGGATATCAATTGAGCAGTACCACGAACCCCAATCCTGGAACTAGTGAGAAAGAAAAGCAGCGTTGGCATACCAGGCTGGCCTGGGTCCCCATGAGGCCTTGGTGCTGTTAGGCTAGGGGCTTGTGGTAGCTACATAATCTGATGTCAACTTGAGACTTAAAAGAGTGAAGGGGTGGAGTTTAGCCTGCCAATCAGGTCGCAGCTTAATGAGCTCATTTGGAGGCAGCAAGGAGCTCACTGGAGGCAGGACACTCATACTCTCCCCTGAACAACATTCCTGATGACAAGACACAGGAGCTACACTAGCGTCCTGGAGCTGGAGGAGCCACGTGGAGAGGCTCCCACCACCACTGGATCCACAAGACTTTCCAACCACTGGCCTGTGATTATCCTGCATTCCATGTCATTGCATGTGTTTCGTGAGTCTGAAGAGGAATTTATAGATTGGTATTGTGCATATGGGGTAATATTGGACTTGATCTGGACTGGGCTGAGATGTTTTCTCAATATTCAATTGCTCTTGTATATAAAACTCCTTCTCATACGCATATGAGTATCTATGAAATAGTTTCTCTAGTCTACCCTGACTAACACAGGGCTGTTCTCCTGTTATACATAAACCATCTCTGAGAACCCCACCATCAGACAGAATCACTCTGAGACCCCCACAGATTGAAACAAAGGCAAGGTGGCCCTGGCTGGCTGTAAACTCCATTGTTAACTGATTGATTGGCTGGCAGAACTGCCCCTGGGGCTTGTAATCTCTGCAAAAGCTGATCAGCAGGTCTTTCAACCAGGGAGGCAGTTGGTGAATTGGAACTGCCAACCTTTCGGTTAGCAGCTGAGAGCTTAACCATCGCACCACCAGGGCTCTTTAAAAACAAGATATAACCCACAAACTATAAATCATCCCTCTCTCCATTGAAACGTGGGGTTTCTACCTCACCAACCACAGGACCATCTACGCTCAACTCTGCTCTTCCCCGGAATAAGGTTCGCAGAGACAGCCAGCCTTAGGTCCCTGGGTGGCACAGTTGAGGCCCAACTGCTAATCTAAAGGAGCTTGGTGGTGTAGTGGGTTACCAGTTGGACTGTGACCCTCAAGGTCAGCAGTTTGAAACCAGCAGCTGCTCCTCCGGAGAAAGATGAAGCTTTTTACTCCGGCAAAGAGTTACAGTAGGCTCCCGAACCCACAGGGCTGTCTGACCTTGCCCTCTAGGATAGCTGAGTCAGCATTGAATTGAGACCGGTGATTTTGCTTGTTTGTTGCTGTTCTAAAGGTTGGGAGTTCAAAGCCTCCCAGGGGCACTGTGAAAGAAACGGCCTGTTTACCTGCTGTCAGTCAGGATGACAGCCCAGAAGGCCTTAGGGAGCAGTTCCACTCTATAACCCTGGGGGTCCCCATGTGACAATAAAGCTCCCCTTCTCAGACCCTCCCTCAAGTCACCCAACCACACCCGAAGCCTGCCTTTGTGTCTTTCTCCCACCCTCTGACTGGGCCACCCGCCCAAGGAGGAAAGAGCCCAACCTGCTCAGGGACAGGTGTGTCCCCAAGGTCTTTGGCTGGCGGCCGGGATGCCCATGGGTGGGGCTGCACCACCAGGCACGTGGTACATGTATGTCCCTACATGGTCCTGGAGACAAGTTAGACTCTGGGTCCCTAGGGCACCCCTCTCATGCCTAGGAATCACCTCGGCCAGGTAGCATAACGTTTAAGCTTTGGGCGGCTAACTGCAGCGGTTTGAAACCATCAGCCCCTCTGAGTGAGAAAGATGGGGCTTTCTACTTCGGTAAAGAGTTATGGTCTCGGAAACTCACAGGAGTCGTCCTGCCCTGCTCTCTAGGATCGCTGTGAGTTGTAAATGAACTCAATGACAGTAAGCTTGGTTAGTTTTTTGGAGCGTGGAGGGGCCGGAGATCCAAAGAGAGGGAGAGGCTTCAGTTGCAACGGACAATAGACAAGGAGGGAAACCAGTGACGCTTGTTCCCATGGCATTGCGATGGTAACCTTCCACTTCAGCGGCTCTTGGGGGCTTTCCATCTACAACGATGATTTAAAGAGCCCCCCCCCTTACATGGCTCTATTGAAATTTAAAATGCGAGTTGATTTAAAGAGAAAATAAGCCACCGCGGCCTGGACGGTAGCAGATGAAGGCAGGAATCGTGAAGGCAGAGTGGAAGCAGCTCAAGTCTGGGCGTGGGTGCTCTTCTCTGCTGCCAGAGCCCGCCTGGAGGGGAGCGCTCGCGGCCAGACTGATTCCCGAGCCGCCCAACGCTATCGCCCCAGTGCACTCTAAGTGTAAACGACACACCGAGTCTCAGATTTTCATAGCCCAGTGGCTGTGGGGTGAGTTCCAACTCCTGGCGCCCCCGAAGTCACAGCCAAACCCTGCTCCTCCGGCCGGCTTTGCAGTGGCTGATATTTCCAGAAGTAGATCGCCAGGCCTTTCTTCCGAGGTGAGCGCGAGCCTTCCACCCCTTTGTTAGCAGCTGAACACATTGGTTGTGTGCACCACCTGGGGGCTCCCGTAGTACACACTGGGTGACATAAAACTGATTCTTAAAAATCATCTTCCTTTAAACAGGAAAACTACTGCGCCTTCCAGAAATGTTTTAAATTGCCTCTCAACTACGCCCCTAGGGTCCACAAGGCTCCAGATGGTCCTCAGATGTGCCGGTTGAATGGTTTGGGGCAGACTGCCCCTGCCCCAGCCCCAGGGAGGGGTCAGTCACACTTGGTTCAGAAAAGTTCCCCAGTGGAGTGTATCGAATGGGTTGGAGGCAGTGAGGTTAGTCAGCTGAGGAGTGGGGCCTGCCCAAATGCAGGAGAGGCAGGAGGGGCCAAGCTGCGGGTGAGAGCAGGGAGGGTGGACAGAGATGGGTATTATAGAGCTGCTGTAGCTTTGGTTATTGACGGAGGATTAGGGTGACTCCCGGTTTTGGAAAAGCCAGTCAAGGCAGAGATGCCACATTCCTCCCTGCTCCTCGGAGAACAGCAGAGACCACC
The DNA here is from genome assembly GCF_000313985.2 of Echinops telfairi. NCBI lineage: Eukaryota > Metazoa > Chordata > Mammalia > Afrosoricida > Tenrecidae > Echinops > Echinops telfairi. The sequence continues at coordinate 28,699,815 of NW_022111368.1, forward strand.
ACCCTGAGGGACGGCCCCAACCCATGCCCTCAACTCCCCACAGGCTCCCCACGTCCCCCACAGAGTGCTGGCCCTGCTGCCTGCCTCCCGAATGGCAGGCGGCAGCTTCATCCGGGAGGCTCACCTGACATAGAAGTATGGAGGTGAGATCCTCGGCAGCTAGTTGGGCCTCTCTGGGTCTTGTCAGGTGGGCTCCACAGGCAGCCCCCAAAGGGCACCCGGAGAAGGCTTGGAAGAGGGAAAGAGGGACAGGCCATCCCAGCAAACCCATGTAAAATAGCCAGGCTCCTTCCCCAGAGGCAATGCCATACAAGCAGACATCTCCCAAGTGCTTAGCTAACTTCTCCCAAATGCTCACATTCACGGACGGGATGCAACCTTGGAGGGCTTCATCAGGGCCACCAGACACCGGTGCAGAGGACACACCTAGCTTGGGGGCACAATGGGGGCATTCAGGAAGGTTGGGGCTATTTCAAGGAGCCCAGAGAAGTGGGGAGAGGTCTGCAGACTTGAATTTGAGCCCTCTCCTCCTGGCTGGGCTACTCTGGACCATGGCCTTAACTGCTCCAAGCCTGTGTACTCCTCTGCAGAATGAGGGTAGCAATATACCCTCACAGGGCTACAGGGAACGTTCCATAAGGTGCCATGAACCGTTCTCCTGGCCCCATTCTCAGCACACAGCCAGGAGTGCTTACGGTCCTTACCATCCACCTTGGTCATTGCCAGTGAGGGCCTGACTGCCCAGCCCAAGGACAGGGCCAATCCTGCAGGCAGACCTGATTCCAGCAATCCCCGCTGGCAGCACATCAGAGCCCCCTGGGCCAGCCCTCCTCAATCTGTGCACCGTAGGGCTGTAGCCTTTGATTCCGTGGGGCTTGGCCTGTTCTATTTTTATAAAGCTCCTCAGTAGATGGGAAAACACAGCTCAGGTTCTGAGAGAAAGAGAGTGCTAGGCCTTGTCTGTGGGGTGAGGGGGTTCCACATTCAAGCCTGGCCAGGAGCTCTCAAGACACCCCCTCCACCCCCTGACCCCCAAGAGGGCTTGTGCAGAGGGCTGGGGGTATCCCAGGGGTTCAGCTATTGGGCTTCCATAGCCCTGAGGTGGGGCTGCTGCCGTGTAGTCTGGCTCTCTGAGCACCCACTCCCATCTTCACTCGCTCTATTTCCATCGCTTGGGACAGATGGCAGGAAGCAGAGGTGGGCGTTGTTTTGTGCAGGCCCCAAGGATTTAAGACCAGGAGGCTCTGGGGAGGGTCGCTTCTGTCCCTTTCCCTGGGCACTGACAGATGCAGGCCAGGCAGCTTGCAAAATGCCCACAATGCCCAAGTTCATGTCCCCGTGAACTTGCACACACATAGCAGTGGGGCAGGAAAGGGGAAAGCTGACTGTGTCAGCCACCCAGGGGCTTCCTCCAGCTTCCCATCGGCAAACTTCTCTTGTCCCTCTCTCCATCCTCTGGCTCTCCTTGGTCAATGAAAAATATTGACATCATCACTCCTGCTATTCATTCCAGGATGCAGGGGATGGTGGAGGAGCTCATTTGTGATATCTGGAAGGTTGGTGATACTGTCCCCAGGAAAATAAGGAGGCTGGGGCACCAGGTGGAGTCCTGGTCGCATAGTGACGATGAGGTGGGTTATAACTGCAAGGTCAGAGGCCAGAAACCACCAGCCACCCCACGAGAGAAAGATGGGGCTTTCTTCTCCTGTAAAGAGTGACCGTCTCAGAGAGCCACAGGGGCTGCTCTAGCCTGTCTTACACGGTTGCTATGCTGTGGCATTGACTTAATAGTAGTGAGTGAGGGCACCAGGTGGATCCCTGGTGGCATAGCCACAAGGTCAGCAGTTAGAAACCACCAGCTGCTCCCCTGGAGAAAGATGAGGCTTTCTATTTTGATAAAAAGTTTTAGTCTCAGAAACCCAAAGGGCCAGTTCCTCCCTGGCCTGCAGGGTCGCTCTGAGTTGGAATCCACTCAACAGCAGTGAGGGTTTTGTTTTGAGAGTACCAGGAGCTAAAGGACTTAGCTGAGACACTCAGCTAGTGACTGACCGAGCTGGGATCTGGCTGAGGCTGGTGGCTGGGAGGTGCAGTGCTATCAGGTCTTGGGCCCCCATCCCTTCCTGGCCAGGGTCCTTCACTACCATGGGGTGGGCAGCAGGGCTGTGACAGGCTATGGATGCACATGCACATGTGTGGAGGTACTTAAGGGCAGATCGGCCACATGGCACTTGGGGAGGTGGCTTCCCCTTGACCCTCAGTCCCCTGGATCTCTGATGTCCACCCTGCACTAAGTCATCACAGAGCCCTGAGTTCAGGTGAGATCCTGGAAGAAGCTACAGGCATACCTCTGGCCCAGCAGGAGGGACTGCAGCCCAGGGAGGGCACAGACAAGGTCCAAGCTCAGAGTCAACAAGGCAGAGCTGGGGCTAGAATGGCCCAGAGTGCCCTTCGGGTAAGAAGATCTTAGACTGGGGCCAGAACCTGTTGAGGCATGGGATGTGGCATCAGTAGACAGGGGACCCATGGTCCTCATGGTGGGCTGGGGTGTAGGCAGAGCCCAGGTCCGTGAAGAGCTGCAGCCTCTCAGAGGCAAAGCTCTACCTGATGGAGGGGACAGATAGGGCCAAGATCAGAGTGGAATGCTGAGCCAGTTGGGGGTCTGAGATCGAGGACATAGTCCTGCCTGAGCTGAGCCAGATGGGGGTCTGAGGTCCTGGTCACACTCCCCCCCTCAGCCATCCCTACGCCCTGCCAGCTCGCAGGTCCCCTTGGCTCCCACCCTGTCCCATGGCAGCTCTGCGGTGTGCTGGGCTGGGGGCTGATCACAGCTGACAGATGCACCTGTTCTGGGAAACATCAGTCAGCTGGGGATGGGTGCGGATGGGGGAGGGCTCCAGTGACTCACCACCGCCTGCTGTCCCCACCTGGCTCCTTCCTGCCTGGGCTCTGGGGGCAGAAGACAGGGCCTTGCCAACTTCTCTCCCTTTTCTTTCTCTCCGCTGGAGACTCAGAGGCCTTGCAGTGGCCCCTGGGGTGGTGCTCCAGCCTGGTGTTGCCTGGAGGTACGCAGAGTGCAAGCACCTTCCCTCTGTGCCCTGCCAATGTCTCCACAGGGCTTCCAAGCCCATCGCCTCTCTTGGTGCTCCGGGCACCCCTGCAAGATGGACCAGGTGGGGGGGCCACTGTGGGAGGACCTCTGGGGCAGATGCTTTAGGCAGCTTGAATACAGTGACAAGCCTGCATATCCTCCCTCAAGGGGGAAATAGAGTCAGGGATCCATCCCTCTCAGGGCGGGAGAGAGGCAGCAAGATGCTAGGCCAGCAGCCCGTCAGTCTTCATGATTCACAAAGCAAAAGCAAATAAGCCAAGCCCAGAACCAGCTAACTCACTCAGACCCACTGCCATCCAGCCAACACTCGCTCATAATGACCCCCCTGGGTGAGGGGGGTGTCCCATGACTGCAACTGTTCATGGGAGTAGACAGCCTCTCTTTTTCTCCTGCGGAGCTTTCGAACCTCTACACCACCATGGCTCGCCTCAATACGATTCCAACTCATGGGGCCCCTGTGTGGGTGGGAGGCTCTTGACTGGCTGTGGTCTTCTGCAGTACCTCCGGTTGGATCTGAACTGGCAACCTCTGGGTTAGTAGTTGACAAGCTATGTGCATAGTTGAGCACACAAGGGCCATTTGCAATTGCTTAGCCACTTACAACACCGCTGCCACCACCCCCAAGGAAGTCCCCTTACAAGACCCTGATTTGATTTTGGGTCCTCTGGGCCCCTTTGCCTGCACTTCCTAGCAGGGGCCTCTCAGCCCTCCATCGCCCTGGAGACGTTGGGGACTGTGCGGGGTCGCCTCAGACTGGGACTAGAGTTGGGGGTGTAGAGTGAGCCCACGGAGAGAGGGCGGTCAGAGAGCCAGCAGCCCTCCGAGCCTGCCTCTCTCCGACGGACAGACATCTGCCCGAGGGAGAAGCGCAGGCAGCTGCGAAACCAGCATCACTGGGCGCTTGGCTCCCGCAAGCCAGACCTAATTCCGGTGCCGCTTCTGGCTTCCAAAGCGAGACTGTCTGAGCAGGAGGGCCGCTTGTGGGAAGTTGGGACAGATTTAACCCTCTCCTGGGCTTCCGTTAATTTTCCTCTCCCTCTCTCTTCCTCTCGGAATCATTCTTTATCTTCTTCCCATTCCCACCACTCCACCGTGGGACATCTGTTTTTCAATCTCTCTCTCCAGCAACTACCCAACAGCCCCGAGACAGGCGACTGTTCACCTGTTAGGGGTCTCTGAGCTCTTTTCCATGTGTGTTGTCATTAATTCCTTGACTGACCCAGGAAAGGATGCCTTCACCAGTCAGCCTCCAACAACGCTGCCTTCCCGCGATCAGCATCACCGGCGGCCTCGGGGGCCTTAAATGAGCAGGGCCAGCCCCGGGGATGACTCCGAGCGCCCCCGCGGTCCGGCTCCATAAACACGCGAAGTCTCTTCCATCCAAAGAAGGACTCAGAGCCCAGCCTCCAGCCCGGACACGCAACACTTCCCTACCCCAAAGCAACCCGAGAGATGAGGGGGCCCATCTAAGGAAGAGGTGCAACAAGGCTCCCTGGGTCCAGGGCAACTTCTAGGAGCCCTGCTCCCCACCCAGGGGAGCCCCGCGGGTGCCTACCTTTGCCCGCTGCATCCTGGGCGCTGCAGGGGACTGTGGCTGGCCTCTCCCTTCGCGGCCAGCAGAGGGGAACAGGACTGCTGGCTGGCAGCTGCCTCATGTTTGCGGGGACCCAGACGTAATTGTCAGTGGCAGCTTCTCGCCCGCCCCCTGCCCACCCTTCCCTCCCGCCCAGCTTGCCTGCTTCTAACTGTTCTGCCCCTCCATCCCTCCTGCCCTCGCTCACGCGCGCGCGCTCTCTCTCTCTCTCTCTCTCCCCTTCTCCCCTCCCTCCCTCCCTCTCCTCATCCCCAGGCACACACATATTTACCCCCATAGTTTCAGTTGTCTCCCTCTCTCCGTACTGTCGGTTCTCAGTCCTGACCTCGCAGCCTTTCAAAGTCCCTCTGGCTGGCTCTCCGCTCGCTCTGCTGTGCTAAGTGTCTCTCTCTCAGTGCCTTTCCCTTCTTTCAACCCCCCCTACGCGCGCACACACACTGCTCCTCCTCTCTCCTCTTAATCACACCCCCTGGGGGGCTGGGGGGTGCAGGGGGCTCCAGGGCACATGTCCCTGCCCCAACAGGGGTGAGCACAGGCAGCAGTCCAGCCTGGGGACCCTCTGAAGGGCATTTTCCAGAACAACCACACCCTCCTCTACTCTTTGCCCCACCCTCTGAAGGTCCCCAGGGCAACTGGGAGCCAGTGAGGTTCAGACAGGGGCATAAGTGTCTCCCCCATGTTCCACCACCCTCTGGCCACCTCTGGTGTCAGGAGCACCCCCCTAATGGGGACCTTCCTGTGGGTGTCCGGCCCCCTAATGGCCTAGAAGGTGGGGGCTACCTGTCCAAAGAGGGCACTGGCCACCAGGAGCCACAGCACTGGGACGGTGCTCAGGTCTTGGGAGGCTGAGCTGGCCCAGACCTGGGTCCTTGGCCAGATCCCTCTCTGGACGGCCAAGGGCCCACCGGTCTCCTGCAGGGGCTGTGGAGGAAGGTGGCAGGCCCGGCCATGGCGGGGAGAAGCCGTCCGCCAGGCTCTGCAGAAGGACAGCCTCTTGGACATGTGCTCAGTCCCTAGGGGAACCACCCAGGAGCCAGGTGCCCTGCAACCTCCGCCAAGTTTCCCTTTGCAGTGCCCGGAGGAGCCAGCCTGTGCCAGCGGTTCCCATGGAAACAGAGCCCTGCGACACCCCTCCCCCACACTGCGCGCATGGGAGCCTGAGCGCACACATACCCATCTCGCTCTCTTTCTCTCTCTCTCCCCAGCCAGTTGGCTCCAACTTTCAGACCCTTCAGGGGGAGACAGTCCAGGGTTGTGGACCCACTGAGGCAGAGGAGGAGGCGGGCAGCCAGGGGGGTGGGTGGGGTGGTAGGCAGCAGTTGACCCAGCTAGATGTCCAGGAGAGGACTCCCAGCCCAGGGTATACAGTGAACCCTCGTTTATCGCGGTTAATCGGTTCTAGACCCCACTGTGATAAATGTAATTCAGCGAAGTAGGATTCCTTATTTGTAAATCAAATATTTTC
>NW_022111368.1:28707108-28709330 GCF_000313985.2 Echinops telfairi
GGGGAAGAAAGCATTTAGGAACTAGAGGAAAGTTGTATGTTTCATCGTTGCTACACTGCACCGACTGGCTTGTCTCCTCTCCCCGACCCTTCTGTAAGGGGATGTCCAGTTGCCCACAGATGGGTCTTGGGTCTCCAATCTGCACTCCCCCTCATTCACAGCAATTTGGTTTTTTGTTCTTTAATGCCTGATAACTGATCCCTTTGACACCTCATGATCACACAGGCTAGTGTGCTTCCTCCATGTGGGCTTTGTTGCTTCTGAGCTAGATGGCTGCTTGTTTACTAAAGGTGACAACTTTTAGGGGACATGGAGCCTGTTCCTTTTCAAAGTGAGCACTGTGCCCCACCCCATGCCCCAACCTATTGTCTCCACAGGGGGTTGCAAACATTATGCTTGAAAGTTCACAGGTAACAGCGCCAACTCCTCAGGCAACACCCGAGGTTTGCTAGAGGGTCAGTGTAGGGGGCTGGAGAGGGGTGGGGTGGCTGCAGCAATGGGCTCCAACACAGCAGCTGAGTGAGGGGACTTGGGACCCTGGCAGTGTCTTGTCCATTGTGCCCAAGGTCCCCATGAGTCAGAGCCGACTCAGTGGTCAACGACAAACACAGCCAACTATAAAGAGCACATGCCAGTCGCACTGCCCGGGGCAGGTCTGCACTCATGCTCACGGTAGAATGGAGAAGCCACACACACACACACACACACACACACACCCAAAATGACACCCACCCCCTCTGTGGAAAATCACACACCTCACCACTTGGCACAAGCTCTGAAATTCCACTATTAAGATGCCTTCTTTGGCACCAACAAGCTTGCACCAAACAGGTTCAGGACAGTTGCCCTCCTGTCCCAGGTGCACCCATAGAAACCTCCCACTGGGGCCACCACGGGGTCTTGCCAGACATGTGGGCGTGGGTATCCTGCTGGGTTCCTGGCGCACCACTCCCCCATCCTACCCCACCCCACCAGTGTCCCTTCCTCCTTCCCTCAGGGCCACCCTCGGGAGCTTGTCAGGAGCCCACTCCCCCCCATGAACCCCCCTGCACTCACGGCTGGTTCCTCTACTGGGTGAGTGAGGGGTGCGTGCCCTGGCAGTGAGTACATGAGCATCAGCAACTTGTCTCAGGAGAATCGTAGATCTTCCCAAGAGGTTCTGGCCGAGTGTCAGAGCCCAAAAAGGCCCAGCCAGGCTTTGGGAGGGTGTGCGCTCGTGGCCTGGCTGACACGTTTCAGCTGTGCTTGCCTTCCAGGGCAGGGAAGGAGGAGACGGGGAGCTGGGGCAGGTGGGTGGTGGGAAAGGATGGGTGTGACAATATCTGAATCGGGGAATTGGGGGCGTGTTGAGAGGAGGCAGTGGCAAGACATCCCCGCTGGCTCAGAGTCCTCAGGGGGTGCAGACAGTGATGTCCTCCCCGGCCAGCGGTGAAGCAGGAGGTTAGAGGTCGGCATCCACCCAGGAAGAAAGGCCTGACAGTCTGCTTCTGAAAAACCAGCCACTGAACAAGGAGGAGCTGGTACCAAGGGCTCAAGCAGAAGGAAAGGTTTTGCAAATGATGATGGCAACGATGTCCAAATGTGCTTGATACAATGGATGGGTGGATTGTTATATGAGCTGTAAGAGCCCCCAATAATATGATTTATAAAAAAATACAACAGCAAGACAACCACTAGACACCCTCTGTGTAGGCGCCCTGGTGGCATAACGGTGACACATTGGGCTGCTGACGGCAAGGTCAGCAGTTCAACACCAACAGTCGATCCACAGGAGAGAGACGAGGCTTTCTACTCCTGTAAAGAGTTACAGTCTCGGAAACTCGCAGGGGGCAGTTCTACCCTGTCTTACAGGATCGCTGTGAGTTGGCATCGACTTGTGCCAGTGAGTTGGAAACCCTTTGTAGCATATTTCTCTGGCCCACGGGGGGCCGGGGTGGGGTGGGGACTCTCCAGGAGATGGATTTGACTTGGTGGCAACTGCTTTATGTGTTGGGCGTGTGGGTGTTTTTTTGGTTTTTTTAGTGGGCCTTACTCTCGTGTGTATCCCCAGACCCTTTTGGGGGTTGGGTCCTGGATCTGCCCACCTGTGACTGTGGGCCCTTAAGAGTGTTGGGTCGGGTCGGAACTAGGCAGCCCCCGTTTGGACTAAGCTGAAGCAGGATCAGGCCCTGCACGTGCTTCCCTGCACGTCCCAGAGGTCAGCAGCAGTCGGCGCCAGAGAG
>NW_022111368.1:28709430-28714906 GCF_000313985.2 Echinops telfairi
GCACCCAGGGCTGCCTCAGGGTAGGTCCATGTGGCTTCTCCTTGGGGATGTCTTGCAGGAAGTGAGCCTTGCCAGCTAAAGCAGGGAACTGGCTGAGGCAGCGGCACCCTGGTCTGACCACCAGAAAGCAAGAGACCCAAGAACTAGAAAGGCAAGGCTCACTGAGCCATTTATCCTTCTGCCCTTCAATTAACCCCATGTGTTTATCGGCCAGGTTGGCACAATAAACTTTAACTATCTCAGTGGACTAGGTCAATCTGGGTCAAATCTCCAATGAAGGGCAGCTTGGGAAGTATTCTGAGTCTGACTGTGGGTGCTGGGGAGCAAACAGACAATGGCTTAGGAAAAGATGGGAACCGGAGGCAGGAGGCTGGCATCTGGGGCAACCCTTCTGCTGACTGTGCTAAGACGCTGGTGACATACTGGCCAGAGCGTTTTCATTGTCTCCGGGGCTAAAGGGGCACGAGTAGGCCCTCCAAGAGGAGGAAGCGCCTGGCAAATCTGCCATGCCTTTGAATGGAAATCCAAGGCATGCCCACCTCGGGATAGGAACAAACTAGATGAACCTCCCACAAGGGACCATCCAGCCCCCAATCATCTCAGTCCCTGAATCCCCAAATCCAATTGACTGCCTTCAGGTGGGCTTCCGACTTTAGTGACCCTACAGGACAGGGTAGAACTGCCCCTGTGTGTTCCAGAGACTGTAACTCTCCACGCGAGTAGAAAGTCCCTGAAAGTAGATGAGAACCCATATGCTAATTGCCATACATTCCTCACCACTCCTTTAAAAACCTCGCCCCCAGCTGCTGAGCACGACTTCCCTGACCTGTTGGCCTAGGTCACGGAACCGTCAGGGAGCTCCCCTAACCCCCAATAAAGCTGTTTCTGCTTCTGCTCTCCCTTGTCCTGTCAGTTATGCCCGTCTTCCTCCCTGGTACTCAGTTCTTCCGCTTTACAAAGAGCATGAGCTTTTCAGCATTTGAGCTGCTGCCCTGCCGGGGAGGAAGGCTCCTCTGCGGGGACAGGGGTCTCACCAGGCTTGTCAAAGCCCCTCTTCACAGGAGCTCCAAAGAAAGCCTCCACCGGATGCCACAGCGGTCGCCTTGGACAGCTGCCTAAGGTCTGGTTTCCTCCGACCTGTTAGATCTCTCCCGAGAGGGGGCCCTCACTGGGCTGGACGGAAACCTTGCAGGCCCAGGGCTCTTCTCAACGGGGAAATTCAAGCAGTCACATCCTATCCCACTGCAGTCTCAACTCATGCCCCGGCCCAGCTCCTCCCGGTCCAGCCCCGGCCTCCTGGTCAGGCGAGGGGGTATGTGTGTCAGGAACTGTGGTCAACCTCACTCCAGAACTGTGCCTGAGATGCGTTCGGGGGTGGATAGAAGTTTAAAGTGACTTCTTCCTCTGTGGAAACCTCCAAGCATTGTCAAAGCCCAGCCATGACTGGGAGCCTGCCCCCCCCCCCATGGCCAGCAAGGTCTGTCCACTCTCCAAGAGGCCTGCTAGCGATGTCCTAAGAGACTCCAGGCCAACTCTCTCACTCTCACAAGAGGGGCTCAAGGGGCCATGGGAAACAAATCTTTCCCCTGTAGTCTCTCCATAGCACCACCATCAAAGCAGCCTGTCTGTTCCTCATCCTGCAAACTTTGCTGGTGGGGGTGAGGGACTTCAAATGTCAAAACTTCACCCTGAATCCCCCTCTTGACGTGGCAGTGAAGGGCAGGCATCTCACAACCCCCTCAAAAGTCCCCTCCTCTAGCCTCAGCGTGACTCCTTGGTCCTCTGATTCTGACTTGTGTGTCCCACATGGGCAGAGGTTGGGACAGAGTGCAGGGCTCAGTGGGGTTTACAAGAAGGACAGATGAGAACTGCTCTGGGGCGGCACGGAAAGCGGCTTCATCCCAGTAGCAGGGGTGTGTGGACCAGGTTGGCCACCAGCCTCCTGGCAGTCAGTAGCTGGCATTCTGTCTAGGAGAAGGTGCACTGGGAGCTGAGAGGGGGAGGAGCTGGTGCTGGGGCCAGGGGAGGAGGAGGTGGTGTTGGGGGCAGAGAAGGAGGTGGGGCTGGGGGCGGAGGAGGAGCATATGTTCCCTGACCTCCCGAGTGCAGGGCTTCAGGCTGATCCCAGATTAGTTAGGAGGAGCCCAGCATGGCCAGCCTGTCTGCTCTGGTCAGTCCTGTCCCTCCTACTCAGTCCGTAGTCTGTCTGTGTGCCTGGGTTTCTCACTGTGAGCAGCAGCGCCTCTCTCGTCGTGCATTCGGGCAAAGTTAGGCAGAGTACTCCCTAGCTTATATTCCGAGCTCCATAAATGTCACCTCTCATTGCTTGTCCCCCTCAGGTCACCGGGGCAGGCTCTCACCCAGCCATATGCCTTTCCCTTCCCTTCCTCCTGCCAGCCGGAACTGCCCTGACCAGCCACCTGGGACTTGAATGCACTGGCCCGTGTGGCATTTCTCTGACAAAATTGGCCCCTCCTGGCTCGTTGGGCTTTTTCCTCCGGGGCAGCCAAGCTGGAAGGTCTGGCAAGGCTCCCAGGGCCTCCGATCTGTCAGTGTCCTGCTCCAAGGAGAGTCAGAGTGCTTGGAACATGTCTCCTTAGAGACAGGGCCTGGCTCCCTGCACCACCACCCCCCCAGGAAATGGAGCCTCCGTGGCCCCCACGGCCAGCACACCCGGTGGCATACCTGGCTGGGCTTCAGCTACATGACCTTGAACCAGCCACATAGCTCTCTGAGCTTCGGTTGGTTCACCCACAGAGCAAGGATGACTATTCCCATCCTGTCCCGGCGCCAAATGAGGTCAGGACCGTGAAGGGGCTTTGAGAAGTCTTCACACACATATGGTGGGGCCAGCGTGTTGGAACTGTGGCATCGTAGAATCAGGAAATGACACAGTAGGTTTTTCTTGGCCGCTTCCATCTGTCAACGCCTGGCGAACCACCCTCTTCCCAGAGTGCTAGTACCAACGGTGGCGGCCTCCGAATTAAGCTCCTTGAAAAAGCCAGTGTTCACACGGTGGTGCCAAGGACTCTGCATCCTGGATTCACCCCACGGCAGCCTTTTCCCAAGCCACCCCGGGGAAAACCAATGCCCAATTTTCCAGACTACTTCTTCTAGTCATGGGTGGATGTGTTAGTCTGAGTAAACTAGGGAAACAAATCCACAGAAACTCATATGTATAAGAGAGAGTTTTATATAAAGGGTAAGCTTATATTAAGAAAGAATTCCAACCCAGTGCTGTCCAAGCCCATAAGTCCAACATTAGTCCATATGTCCAAAATGGCCTCCTCGATTTTGCAAAACACACACAATGACGCCAACTGCAGGAGGAAAGCAGAATCAGTGAAAGTGTAAGCATCTCAGTGCTGGCAGGGGTCTCCACACGGCTGCTCCAGCACCCAGGGCTGCATCAGGGTAGGTCCATGTGGCTTCTCCTTGGGGATGTCTTGCAGGAAGTGAGCCTTGCCAGCTAAAGCAGGGAACTGGCTGAGGCAGCGGCACCCTGGTCTGACCACCAGAAAGCAAGAGACCCAAGAACTAGAAAGGCAAGGCTCACTGAGCCATTTATCCTTCTGCCCTTCAATTAACCCCATGTGTTTATCGGCCAGGTTGGCACAATAAACTTTAACTATCTCAGTGGACTAGGTCAATCTGGGTCAAATCTCCAATGAAGGGCAGCTTGGGAAGTATTCTGAGTCTGACTGTGGGTGCTGGGGAGCAAACAGACAATGGCTTAGGAAAAGATGGGAACCGGAGGCAGGAGGCTGGCATCTGGGGCAACCCTTCTGCTGACTGTGCTAAGACGCTGGTGACATACTGGCCAGAGCGTTTTCATTGTCTCCGGGGCTAAAGGGGCACGAGTAGGCCCTCCAAGAGGAGGAAGCGCCTGGCAAATCTGCCATGCCTTTGAATGGAAATCCAAGGCATGCCCACCTCGGGATAGGAACAAACTAGATGAACCTCCCACAAGGGACCATCCAGCCCCCAATCATCTCAGTCCCTGAATCCCCAAATCCAATTGACTGCCTTCAGGTGGGCTTCCGACTTTAGTGACCCTACAGGACAGGGTAGAACTGCCCCTGTGTGTTCCAGAGACTGTAACTCTCCACGCGAGTAGAAAGTCCCTGAAAGTAGATGAAAATTCTTGGTTTGTATGTAGGCTGAGCTACCAGTCTAAGGACACAAAAATTATCTAGGGGTGGGAGGTGCAGGTGTGTGTGGGGGGTGGTGGTGGAAAATGGCTTCACCTTCTGTCTCATTTATTCCTACAGGTTTTCAGATGCAATATGTGGCATTCATCTTTTTTTTTTTTTTTTTTACGTTTCAGGTCTATGAGGAGGCCAAAAAAAAAGGGAGGGGGACAATAAAGCCAAGAGAAACAACAGACAACAAAAACAGATCCCTGAGAACTCCCAGAAGAGGAAATCATTAAAAGTTATATGCTAACATGCTCAAATATTTAAAAGATAAGATAGGCGATTTGGATAAAGAACTAGACATGTTTCTTTGAAAGCGTTTAATTTCTGCTTCTTTTAGCCCATCAATTGCATTCTTCAAATGCAGTGTGCTATTCCCCAGCACAGACCAAGAGTGAGGTCCAGTACAGTCCTCCAGGAAAAGCCAAACAAAGAGGGTTCTGGGCTACATTCGAGGATGCTCGTTGGTGAACGGACTTGCAGCAGCAACCATACAGTGTGTACACCCTGTCCTAGCAGCAAACTCATCTCTCATTTGTAAGATGCAACTAAAACTCAGCACACCACAACCAAAGAGGGTTTTCCCCCTTTGAGAACAGAGATCCATCTTCTTCCCTTGCACCTGCCCAGGCCCTGGCTGACTGAAGTCGTGGCAGACAGCAGCAGCTGCCATCTGCCCAGCTTGGTTTCTGCGCCAGGCTCCTGCCAAGTGCTTTCCAGACATTACCACATGGGATGGTCACAACCCTTCGGGGAAGGGATGATGATCCTCCCCATTTGACAAATGGGGAAAGTGAGGCTCAAGGAACCCAAATAATAGGTCCTAGGGAACAAAGCATCAGAGCCAGGATAGGAACCCAGCTGTTCCTGCCTCCAGAGGGGGCCCCACTCCCCTCCTGCTGATTTCCCAGACAACCCCTGGATGCCAGGGGAGGCCTCAGGATTCTCCAACCCACAACACTCATTAAATGCCACCAACTGTGTACAGGGTCCCGGGCCAGGAATATCCTGTTTCAAGGACCCAAGACCAAGGCTCCGGGAAGTAGCGATGTATCTGGTGTCCCATCCACCTTCTCTTGGTTTCCCTTCTCCTGCTCCTTTTCCCAGCTCAAGGTCAAGCCCCCAGGGAGGGCATGGGGTGGGGTGTGTGTGTGTGTGTGTGTGTGTGTGTGTGTGTGTGTGTGTATGGCAGGCCACATGCCCAGGATAGAAGGGGTAAGGGCCATAGTGCAATACCCTATTCTGGCCACCTCACCCTGGGAAAGCTGGGTGAGGGCTGT
>NW_022111368.1:28715340-28735048 GCF_000313985.2 Echinops telfairi
GGGGCAGGTGGGGAGACAACTTATAAAGACTAGGTTGCACAGGGCTTGGAGAGGAGCAGGGGCGGCATGGGCCAGCGGAAGGGACAAAGGTTGATGAACCAGGCTGAACTGGGTGTCTTCCGCCCAAAGGCCTGGGGAAGGCGTCCTTGGAAACAGGTTCTGCCTGGCTGGCTATACTGCCGCAAAGGGAAGTGAGGACAAACAACCTGTTGGCTTAGTTTCTGAGCATGAATAGAGGGCGGGGGCAGGAGTAGAAAGGGGGGGATAGGGACCAGGGGAAATCGGAGGAGAACAATCCCTGCAGGGGTCAGGGGCAGTCTGGGCTCTGGGGGGCTGCAGAAACCTCCAGGGTTAGGCTGAGTCAAGGGGCAGGTAGTCCCAGGGCCATCGCTGTGGTTAGCAAACATCCCTGCTGCAGGTTACCAAGGGAGCCCCTTGGGGAGGGAAAGAGAGAGCAGAGGGTGGGCCTGTCAGGTGGGCAGCTTGACTGGCCCACCCCACAGGCCCTGCCAAGTCCCCACATTCCCACGCAGCCCCTTCCCTCCTCGGGGTGAAGGGCAAGTGTACACTCACCGTGGCACGAGCTACAACTTCAGGGAGGTGACTCGGGGAATGTGGAAGAGCTGGGTCTCCTCTGAGCTGGTGGAACTGTGGCATCCGCAGAAAGAGAGTGAGGCCCCAGCCACAGGCCCTCAGCCCTGGACACAGGGACAAAGCCCAGAGCCCCGATTTTCCTTCCTGAGAAGTCCTCTGGGGGCTAAGAAGGGGTCCAAGAAGCTATGCCTGAGGTGGGAGGTGGTGGTGGGGGGACATGTATTGCAGTGAGAAGGCTACGGGGCAACTTTTTGACCCCGGAGCTCCTTGAAGCATGTGGCTCTTTAAGACTTAACCATGAACACCTTCTGCCTGGGCGGAGTCAGGAGTGGGTTGGGCTGCGGGCTGGGGCCTGGCAGCTGGAAGGACTCTGTCCTGAGCCTCAACTGCCCACAAGGATCCTGATCGCCCCCTCACCTGAGACGTTTCCGGATGGGGCGGAAGTACTTGGCGGTCTTGACAGCAAAGATGATGCTCGGGATCAGGAAGAAGGTGCACCAAGCCAGGCAGAACCAGAAGGCATTCTGGGACAAGGGCCAGGGTCAGCCCCCACGGGCTGGAAAGGAATGCCTTCCCACCCTCTCATCCCTGCTTCCTGCACTTGGTCCAGGAAGGGCCTGAAGAACAGGGCCCTGCTTGCCTCATGGCCTGCTCCCAGGGCCCTGGTCACCCAACAGACACTTACCCAGGGGGCCGTAATCATGTCACACAGAATCACACGGCCATTGTCCATGGCTCCGGATAGGGGCTGGCAGGTGGCGATATGCTGAGTCACCTGTGGTGTCAACACAAGGCAGGTACATGCAGAGACACACAGGTCACAGGTGTACCCCATACTCAGAGGGAAGCCCCTGTTAGGGCTGGAGTACACCTAGACATGGGAACATAGAGCAGGTTCACGTAGAGACACTGGGCCACAGGCGCCCAGAGTGATGGGGACAGAGGCTCACTGCCCCACTCCTGTCCTGTTTATCTCATCTACCAACCTGCAGGCCCCACCCTGTGCTTAGGGAAGGCTCTGCTTGGAGAGCAATGTGCATGCACATGTATGCACAGATGTGTCATGTGCACACACACACACACACACACACACACGCACGCGCACACACACACACACTGAGCAAGAACCCCAGCAGATCCGGTGTCGGTGCCCAAGAAGGGTCAGATCTGAGGGCTAGGTTGGCTTCAGACAAGCTGGACCAGGGAACCAGCATGGGAAGTGGTATGGGGCATGGCGAGGGCAGAGTGTTCTAGAGAGCCACGCCCGGCCAGCTCACATTCAAGGCGCACAGAGGGCAGCAACAGACACTGGGCAGGCAGAGGGTTCCGAAGCCAGGCTGGGGTGTTTGGGTTGCTGCTGAAGGCCTGGAGCAATCCCAAGGAGGTGTGGGAAGCAAGAGAGGGCAGGCCTGGTGTCACTGGAGGTAGGTGATGGGTGGTGGATCAGAAGACAGGCAGGGTTTGATCCCACTCACCTCCTTTCGCACCCAGTTCACGTACTGGGAGAAGTAGTTCACCTCCCGGCTCAGGTAGCAATCACTCTCCTGCAGGAGAGAAAGAGGCCTGGCCTGTCAGGGGCCCAGCACCCCACACTGCCTTTCCCCACCCCCACACACCATGCTGGCATGACCAGGCTAGGCCTAATGGCTTTGCTGGGAGCCACCGGGAGAGAGCCAGTCCCATAGTGACGAGCTCCAGCTCGGAGCCCACCCACCCTTCTCACCCTTGCCCACTCACATTCCTCAGGATACGGGTGGCCCAGGCTGGAAGTTCCCCTTTCAAGTAAGTGGCCTTTTCCAGAACGTCGGAAGTCTCTGCCTGGTGGGTGGGGAGGCAAGGGTTCGATTTCAGGCCCTGCTCAGTCTAGGAACAGCCAGTCACCCCTTCCTTCATCCTTCCACTCGCTAGCTCCTAGCTCACCACGGAGCACAGAGCATGCTCACTTTAAGGAGGAGGGGGGGGGGACAAGGATGCAAGGCCCTGAGGACACAGAGATCAAAGGTGGTGGTCTTCAAGGATCTGCACACCCTCCCCCATCTTTTGCCCATGACCACCCTCAACGTCCGGTGGGGCTGGGCAGAGCAGACGAAGTCCTTGGTAGACCTTCCTCCGCTGCCGCTTCTGCTGCCCATGTGGCAGAGACCAGGCCCACCTCCTCCCACCCAACGCGCGTCCCCGCCCTCGGCGGCCACCTGGAGATGTGGGGCGGAGGACATCAGAGCTATGACACTGTAGTTGAGCTCAGCCTGCAGAGAGAGCCTGTGGTTAGAGGGAGGGACGGAGGGAGGGGAAGGTTCTCGGCTGCCTGCTTCCTCTCTTGCAGACCTCCAGGTCTCTCCCCCCAAACCAACGACAAGAAAACAAACCCATGGCTTTGGAGCCCAACCATGGTGACCCTGTGTGTGACCGAGTGGAAATGCCCCCCGGGGGTTTCTGGGCTGTGATCTTTTGTGGCAGTGGATCCACCAGGCCTTACTGATGCGCCACTGCTGGGTGGCTCTGGGTCAGTAGTGAGCAGGGACCATTGGCACCCCACCCCTGGGCTCCCTGAACCCCAAGCTTACCACAAGAGCCTGCTGGGGGAAGGCAACCTCCTTATGGAGGCGTCTGAGCGCTCGGGCTTCATCCTGCAGCTGCAGCTGCAGGGCCGCGTCACTCTGGGGTGGGGGTGGGGGGGATGGAGATCAGAGTGGCACCCTGACCAGGGGACCCTTTACAAGCCTTTCCCGAACCTGGGCTCACAGGCAGAAAGCGGAGGCAGCTCCAGGGCCTGGTCGGAGGGTTCGGAAACCCACGGCCAAGTCCCAGCCCTGGGCTGCCGGAGCTGCTGACACTGCGCATGCGCCTTGGCCAACCAAAGGGGGCTGCAGTGGTGGGCTGCGGTCATCCAGTGATATGTCTTAGGGGCACAGTTTTAAACTCCAAATATTCATAAATACAAAAGGCGACTTTTTTCTTTTTTCTTTCCTGGTAGCATTTCAGCTCTCTGGAGCCACTGTCATGCTATCTGATCCACTGCTCTGTCCTCACAGCGCCTGTATCAGTGCCGGCTGCCATGGCAGCGGACAGTGAGAAGGACCTCGTCTGGTGGGGTGAGGGCAGAGGTGACCTTGTCTGGGCCACCCAGCCCTGGGCACTTCAAAAAGTGCCACTTTTTAAAAGGCCAGCAGGTCTCAAGCAATTCCAACTCCCGGTATCTCCATGTGGGCCGGAGTGTAACCGTGCCCACAGTTTCCAGCAGCTGGATTTCCAGCCATTTGACCACCACGCCTTTCTTTCTCGGTGCTTCGGCTCCTCGGTGGACTCCAACCACCAGCCTTCCAGTTACCCGTGGGGCACATTGACCCTCTCCCGGCTCTACCGTACAGATGAGGACACTGAGTCCCCCAGGTGGTTGAGTGACTTGCCCAAGGCCACCCACCCTGCACAACAGCAGCCCCAGGTGGTTGGTCACCCTTGCCCTCTTGCCCTATACCAGCACCCCCAGCACCCCTCCCCCACACACACACACTGGCCTCGCTGTGACTCCTGCCCCCCCCAGGGGGGTGTGGGGGGGTTTCAGCTCCCTCTCACCTGGGCCTGGGCCACGGCTTCCAGCTCCTGGGCCAGCTTCGCCATGTCTGTTTTCACCACCGGCTTCTGGGTCTGGGGGCAGACAGGTGAGCCTGAGCTGGGGGTGGGGGTGGGGGAGTGGAGGCCGAGCCCCAGGCCTCACCTCCACCTACCCGCAAAAGTCCAGAGAACCCCAACAAATTAGCCAAGCCTACTGGGACACATCAGTTCAGGTAAAGAGATCAGCCCCGTTTCCATTGTGTGTAGTAAATAAATAAAAGAAGGAAGAGGTTTTGCTTTGCTCAGGGGCCATTGGGTGCAGGACACTTTGGAGAGGGATATCAATAATGGTCGTACAGCACAAAGAGGATAATCAATGGTGCTGACTTCTACATGGAGAAGTGGTTGGATTAGAGAATGTTTTGTTGTGTATATGTTTGCCAAAATTAAAAGAGAAAAAATTACAGTAATGACAGTAAGTATGGGGGAAAAGAAATGTTCTACAATTGATTGTGGTAAAGATTGTACAACTCTTTTGATATGGTTGAACCATTGAATTGTATGATATGTGGATGGACGGAAGTGCCAATGAAACTGTTTTTTAAAGGAGGGTGGGGGTGGGGAAACCCCCTCTGGTGTAACTCCATGAGGAGAGAGGTGGCTTTCCCCCAGCCTTTTCAAATCAGTGGGTTCAGGACCACACTGTGGGGTAAGGAGCACAGTCATTCTTGCTAGACCTCCATAATGGCACTAGGTCACTGCCCACAGGAAGTGGCCTGAGGACTGAAATGGGGAGTCCCGGGGCCACGCATGGGGGCATGGAGGAAGGCCCAAGGCACCAGCACCTCTGTGGGTCCCTCTGTTCCACCTGGGGTGGGGTGGCCACTGCTGACCTGAGTGAGAAAGGCTGGGTAGTTGATCTTCTCGAACCCGCTGTCCTGCAGGGCCTCCAGGTCCCGGCGGGCGGCGGGGCTCAGCACGTCCAGGTCCTGCACATCCACCGTGAGGCTCTGCATGTCCTCCTCCAGCTTGGTGATGTACTGCGGGAGACAGGGCAGTCACGAGAGTTGCTCCCCACTGGTGAAGGTCAGCAGGCCTCAGGGCCCTCCCTACAGATATCCAGGGTCCCCCACTACCGCACCCCAGCTCCACATAGACTCCCAGCAGGCCTGCTTCCTTCCTGTGCCCCAAAACCCAGCTCTTTTGGGATGCCTATCCAATGGCTAAGTCAGCTTCCCGGGCCCTCTCTCACACCCCCGTGCATTCGGGGCGTCACGGCACCCACGGCTCTGAACTCGCCGCATGCCTCTGTGTGCTTGCTGACGGCAGTCAGTCGGCTCCGTGCCGCAGGCCCCTCTGCCTGTTCTCTGCCAGACCTTCAGCACCTGTGACCTAGCCATACATGGCCGCGCACATCTGCTGAATGTGGGAAAGGACGACTCACATGGTCAGGGCAAACCATGGAGGTCCTGGGCATTTCCCGATCACTGGAGAAGACTTGGGGGTCATGAAACTCAACCCCCAGGGTTTGAAGCCCTAGCGGGGTCGTGGTTACAAGTTGGGCTGCTAACCCCAAGGTGAGCAGTTCGAAACCACAGTAACTCCTCAGGAGAAAGAGACATGGCTCTACCTGGGATGTGCTTGGAAAAGGGGAGGTCCTGGTAACTCCAGGTACCTCCTGCTGCCACCCTCACTTGGGAGTGGGGAGGAAAGGCAGCAAGTACCTGGTGGCTTAGTGGGTGACCGGCTGGACTGCTAACTGCAAGGTCAGCTGTTCAAACCTACCAGCCAGTCCAAAGGGGAAAGATGAGGCTTCTGACTCCCATAAAGCTAGTCTCAGAAACCCACTAGGAGTTGGGAACGACTCAATCAAGTAAGTTCCGTGTCTTCTTCCGTCTGGCCAACAGCCACACATTTCTCCAAGTTCTGGGAGAGCCCAAAGGCTCAGAGAACAGGTCCCAGAGTCAGGCTGGCTGGGGTAGAAGCCAGCTCCTACCACCGGCAGACGGACTGAATGAGTTCAGCAAGGCGCCTGTAGAGAGCCCTCTGCAAAGGGGACCCAGCTTCATCACCTCCCCATCACTGCCACACCCTCCTGCCACCCCACTCCGCACTGGGGTGCTGTTGTCAGCTGGGACACACACACATACACTCATCACTGCCACCATCCTCTCCTGCCACCATTTCAGCTGGGGCTCTGTGCTCAGAGCTGGTCCCCCACCCGCCCACCCCTGAACCTTCTCTGGGCTCCTAAGCTTTGGCTGGGACCTCTACCCTTGAGAGGCCACCTCAATCGGAACAGGAAGATGTCTTGGATTCATGGTGCCAAGCCTCCTTAGCAGTAGGATCAGAGGATGGGGTTTCTGCAGAAGGGCCCCCACAGCCCCCAGAAGTGTCCCCTACCTGGCTAATGTCCAGATGCTTCTCTAGGTCATAGGAATCATTGAGCCGCAGGACGCTCCAGAGAGCGGCCCCTTCTTTGCACTCCCTGAGGAAGGCAGGGGCAGGGGAGTGATGGGCAAGGGGCTGCCACCACCCTGGCTGCCTGCCCACCTCTGCTCCTTCCCCCTGCCCCCTCCCCTCACACCCCAGCCCAGGCTGCCCACTCACTGGTAGGCCCTGAGAATGCTGATGTTCCTCCTCAGGCCAAGAAGGTGAGTCAGGTTCATGGACGGGGGCAGGTTCCCCGGGGTGTCTACAAACTGGTGGCAGGCAGGAAGAGATGGGCTGGAGCAGGTAGAGGTGAGGCTGCCCGGCATTGCAGAGACCAGGGGTGGGAAAAAGCCCAGGACAGCAGCCCTAACCTGGCCTCTAACTCAAATGACCTCTGGGCTCTAACTCATTGCAAGGAATCTTCACACACCTATCTAGGAGAGGAGCCAGTGTGACCTTCAAATCCAGGTCTGCATCTTGGCTCTCCTGTGGAAGGACTGAGGGTGCCGTGGTCTCAAGCTCAGAGTTGGGAGAAGAGGGCGTCAGGTTTGAGGCCAGACCCTCAGAGTATGCCCCACAGCATCTCTGCAGCCCCCCACTCCTGGGCTCTCTCCACATCCCCACTTCTAGCTCCTGGAGGCTTTTCTCTCTCGGACTCTTCATGCCTGCCTCTATCCTCATTCGAGGTGCCCTGGTAGGCTGCCAATTGAAAGATTCAAAACCACCAGCCCCTCCAAGGGAGAAAGAAGAGGCTTTCTACTCCCATAAAGAGTTACAGTCTTGGAAACCCACAGGGGCAGCTCTACCCTGTCTTGTAGGGTCGCTGTGAGCAGGACCTACTCAATTGCAGGGGGTTTGGTTTGGGCCCTTGGGGCAGGGCAGGCTCACCTCATACAGCTCCCCGCTCTCCCAGCTGCTGCACACCAGCGTCTGCACGTTGCCACCCACCAGGAAGGTGGCGAAGACAAGGAGGATGAGGGGTGCCGCAAAGAGGAAGCTGAAGCCCACACCCCTGGGGGAAATAAAAGGACAGGAGGCTGCCCACCTCAATCCCTCCTGTTGCCTGTGCCTGCCTGGCCCTGGAAGCCCAAAGGAGAGGGTACCATCTTGCCCAATGAGCCAGGACTGTCCACCTGTGGGCCTAGCCCTCAACAGGGCTCCACCCCTCTAGACTTTACACCACCCAAGCATAGCAGAGGCCTGCCTGGGCCAGAAGCAGGGCAAGCACCTGGTGGGGGACCTGGGGCTGGGTACCACTGGCCTATAGCACTCCTTTGTGGGATGAGCACGGCCCCATGCCAGGGTTGGAGGCCTTGTGCATGAAGCATGGGCTGCCTTTCAACCCCTACTTCCACTGCGGCACCAGCACCTTGTGCAGTGAGCAGTC
Organism: Echinops telfairi; assembly: GCF_000313985.2. Taxonomy (NCBI): domain Eukaryota; kingdom Metazoa; phylum Chordata; class Mammalia; order Afrosoricida; family Tenrecidae; genus Echinops; species Echinops telfairi. Next base: position 28,723,307 of record NW_022111368.1, read on the forward strand.
GCACAAGTGGAATGGGGCAGCCCTGGCCTGAGCGACCCTCAGGTGCAGGAAGGGTAACAGATTCCACCCCAGCTGCTGTCTCCTGTGGATGGTGCGTGGTGGAATCTGGGAGAAGCAGGATTCCCAGGCTGTGCCTGGGCTCGATGAGGATGAGGGCCTACTAGCCAGTGCAGCCAGACCGCTATGGAAGAAGGATGTGGTCCTTATGTACCATAGTGGTTATGCATGGGGCTGCTAACTGCAAGGTCAGCAGTTAGAAACTACCAGCTGCATCCAGGGAAAGAGATGAGGCTTTCTACTCCCATAACGAGTGACAGGCTCAGAAACACACAGGGGCAGTTTGACCCTGTCTTGTAGGGTCACAGTGAGTCAGGATAGATAGAATGGCAGCAAGTGGTTTAAAGAAAGATACAGAGGGGGCATGGACGCCCAGATGGACAGGTGATCTTCTTGGGGTCCTCCAGTGAGCTGGTTTACAAGCCAGCGCCAAGTCCAGTCTCTGACTCCCAGGACACTATTTCTATAGCCACACCAGGAGCTGGCCTAGGGAAGAGAGCCTTCCCCTCCCCGCAGCCCTTTCTTACATCATGAGGAAGCGGGCTCCAGCCTCGCCCTTGGCCTCCGAGTGGCTGGGGTCCTCCCTGGCAGACAGGCCCCAGATGCCCAGGCAGAGGCCCAGCAGGTTACAGACCACCACAAGCAGGACCATGGAGCATAGCACACAGCCCACGATCCACCTGTCGCAAAGAGGGTGGGTGTCAGAGAGAAGGCAGGCACTGGGTGGGCTGGTGAGAGACACACAGGGGGTGTGCGGTCAGCAAGTGGCCACTGGCCCCAGCACTGGGGCTTTGAAAGGGCAGATATGCCACACATATGAGACCCACTGCTTCTAGGAGGCTCCCCAGGCTGGGCCCTAAGGGTACATAGCCAGCAGGGGCCAGGAGTCCTCCAAGAGTCTTGGCTAACTGGAGGCAGAGGCTCAGGACCACAAGAGCTCTTGGGGCCTGGAATTGAGGCCTAGAAACTTGGCTGCCCCGTAGCCCCCACCCCTGGGCTCCCAGGTACCTGTATCTCTCGTATCGCTGCACCTCCTGCAGGTAGGGGCGGCTCCTCCGCTCCACATCCTCCAGAGTCTGGCTCCAGTGGGAGGCCGTGTCCCAGCCTGGGAACTCCTGGGCCAGCGTCCTCACGCCCTGGGGGTCCTGAGCCACTGTCTCTTTTATTTCTGCCCAAAGAAGCAATCGTATTTATGGGGTGGGGAGGGGCCCCAGGGCCCCCAGGGCCCAGGGAGGAGAGGGGCAGGTGGGAAGAACATCCAGGGTTGACAGGAAAGGTCCACTCTAGGGAGGCGGAGGGGCTCAGCCAACAAGGGCAACCTTCACCTCCCCCAGCCCAGATACTCGGTGGGACAAGAGTCCCCAGCCAGTACTCTGAGAACCCCAGGGGAAGCCCCGAGCCCCTCCTCCCCACACAGGGCCTCCTTGCAGGGCGGCGAAGGGGCAGCACGCTGGGCAGGGCCTCACCTTTGACTACCTGGGCCGTCTGCAGGGCAGCCAGGAGCGGGAGGGTGTTGAAGGTGTTGTTATCCTGAGGGAACCAAGCTAAGCTGTGCCTCCCACCCTCCACCCCGGTCCCCCAGCTCAGAGGATCCTGAAGCCACCAGGCCCAGAGGGAGGTACACCTTCTTCAGGGCTCCCAACTCAAAGAACAGGCAGACAACCCCCCAAAACCAAACACCTACAGACCCCCACTTCCTATCCATCAGCACCTGCTGTCTAGACCACTGCAGATGTCTGTCCATTACACACCCCACTGCTAGGCCACCCTCCTGACACCCAGCTCCCGTCACAGCCCACACTGCTCAGGACCCTTTGAAGGCTCCTCCCACAGGAGGTCCTACATCCCTGGGTGGCATTTATGAGTGTCTAGATCCCCTTCCAGCCCCACCCCACCCCCCACCCCCACCCCACTCTCTCCTCTTCAAGCCTTAGGCTCTAGCCACCCAGCCCAGCTGACTCACCATTTTCCCCACACTAGATGCTGACTCACACCGCCCACCCCGCTCCCCACCCGCCGCACAGCCCGCTGACCACTCCCCAGGGCTCTGCCTGAGCGCTCGCTTACCTTCGAGGCTCCCAGGCCCTCCCTTCAGGGCTCTGGCTTCAAACTCCTCTTGGCTGCCTACCTCCCCACCAGCCTGTGTGCTGACGTGAGGGTGTGAGGGTAGGCGGCAGGTGCCTCCAGCCCCAGTGGTAGGTGAGGCTCTGCTTGGATCCACATCTTAAAAGTGAGACTGGAAACAGGGGCCTCTCTCGTGTGAGGGGGGACGGGGACACGGGTGCTTACCTCCTGGACCATGCTGGAGAAGTTGGCCTCAGGGACACCCTTTAGTCGATGCAGGACCTTGTCCACAGGGGGCACCTGCAATGGAGTGTGTTGACAAAGTCCACACGGTGGCCTGAAAGGGACCCCTAGAGAAGGTTGAATGGACGGGGGCCTCTGCACCCTCAAAACCCTATGGGTAAAATGAATTTCACCTCAGTCCCGACTTCCCTGGGTGGCAGCAGGAACGCAGGAGTGTGTGAGTGTGTGTGTGTGTGTGTGTGTGTGTGTGTGTGTGTGTGTAGAGCTCAGGGCACAGGGCTTGTGACCCGCTGCCAGAATACCTGTTGTGAACTCTAGGTGGGTGGGGACAGGGGAGGGTTGAGAAGGGGTCCGTCTTGGGGACAGATGCCCAGGGGTCCTGGGCCACAGCAGAGCAACCCCTCTCAGCCCCCAGAGGCCTCCGGGCTGGGCCTGCACCTGTGTGAAGTCAGCCCCCAGCTCCAAGGCACGGGCCCTGCTCTCGGCCCCAGAGCAGCCCTGGCAGCCAGGGCTCTGCAGCAGCATCTGGAGGTACCCCCGGCGCTCTGCCAGCTGGGGCTCCAGCTGCTCCTGGCCCTTCTGCAGCCCCCAGGAGGTGGCGTTCAGGACTTGTAGGTGGTGCACAGTGACCTGCAGGGCTGAGAGACCCGCATCCTGAATGAACAGCCACAGCCACCCCACCCTCCAGCAAAGGGACAGGTGGTCACAAAGCTGCTTTCGCTGTTGTAAGGGAAACTGCCCCAGGACAGGCTAGGCCAGGATGTGGGCTGGGATGCCACAGGTGCTTGGGATAATGTGGATGGAAAGTCCTAGGTGGGGCTGGCTCAGGGTGGGGCCTACCCCCCAGGAGGACGCCTGCTTGGCCCACACCCATGCTTGGGGGGCGGCGGTTGGGCTCACCCTGGCCTAAGCTGAGCACGGAGGCCAGCGCCGGATACACGGTGCTCCTGAGCTGGGTGTGGATGGTGTTCCCGATTCTCACGCCCACGTCTGACAAGCACAGGGGTTTGCCATCTGTAGAGCCGGCCCTCCAGGAATCGAAGGGGCTGCCCCATGTGCCCTACCCCACCCCCAAGGTGGGCACCGGGTGTCACCACCCTGCAGCACAAGCCCAGCCCCGTCGAGCCCAGCCCCTGCTCTGCGAGGGCCTTCCCAGGGGGAGTCAGGGCGAGGGAGTGGGGGTCTCCCAAGGCAGCCCCTGAGCCATGAGTCTCACCATCGAGTTCCTGCAAGACTCGCTCCTGGGGCAGGGAGAACTGTTGCGACACTGCCTGCAGCTCCTGCAAACAGTGGGCGTCAGGCCACCTCCCCGACACCCCACAGCCCGCACGCTACCCAAGAGGGTAAGGGTGCTCCAAGCCCAGCCCCGGCGTTTGCTCATGACAGGGACTAGCCACCAGATGGCAGTCAGCAGCGGCGCGGAGGAAGAGCCCCCCCCACCCCCACCCCCCACCCCCACCCCCCGCCGCCCTGCCAATTTGCAGAGGCTTAGGACTAGAGGACCCTTCCTCACTCTGTCCTGCCTGGGCCTGGTGCTCCGGGGCTGAGTTGGGTGTGGAGGTTTAAAGGGGCTCACCTGGGGGACATCAGAGACCAGGCCCTGGAGGCTGCGCAGCGTCTCAGGCACGGCCTCAAGGCTGGGACGCGTCTCCTCGTGCACACGCTGGTTGGTGACAAAGGCACAGACCAGGCCGATGCTGCAGGGACACGGGGGGTGGGTGGGTGGGGGCTCGTCGGGTGCCAGGACTTCCTTAGGCCACGCCCCCGGCCCTCCCCCCGCCCTGGGCCGTCCCTCACAGCAGCACGAGGGTGATCAACAGCAGGAAGGCCATGAGGGTGCCTCGCTCACAGGCCATCGCCTTGTGCTCTGTCTTCAGGCGGCCGCCACAGCGCCGGCGGCAGCGGCAACAGCAGAAGCAGAGCCCAGTGATGGGCACGCCCAGAAGGTAGAGGGCCGCTACCACGGCGCACACCAAGTAGCCAGCCTGGTACCGCACCACCTGGGCAGACGGCAAAGAGGGACCCATTGCCCCACCTCCACTCGGCAGGGAGAGGGGCAAGGGGTGGGCAGAAGTGCAGGGCGGGCAAATTCGACCAAAACCCCTCACAGGAGCTGAACTGGCCCTGACTGTTCATGACCATCTTACGTTAGAAGAAGGTGAAGTTCGGGGACACGAGGAACTCATTGCTAACCCCGCTGCCAGTAAGTGACAAGAGTGCTGGTTTGAACCCAGGCCTGCCAACAGCGACACTCCCGGGAAAGGGGAGAGATGGTAGCCTGGGACACCCCTCACCCCACGCCCCACCCTGGCAGATACCCAACCAAGTGGGCTGGGCTGATCCAAGAAGCCTTTGCTAAGGACCCCCTGCAGCCTCGCCCTGGAATCCCCGCCAAGGCAATCTACCCCACTCCCCGGCTTACCTCATCTACCTTCCAGGAGGCCGAATCGTTCAGCAGGGCCTTTACCAACTCTATGGGAGAGAACCAAGCTGGGGGCTCAGAGCCCTGCCCCTGGGTCCAAACCACCTCCACCCCCCCTGCCCTGCGGCCCTCACCACTGCGGGGCCAGGGAGGCCTCCACCCACACCTGGCACCCTCAGGGAACAGTGTCCTATGGTCCTGGAGCCCAGGCCACAGAAACTGCTAGGGCCAGGGGCTGGGAGAGGCCAGGTAGACCTACAGCTAGGCCCAACAGCAGGGTAGCCACCAGCCTGCACCCAGGTTGGGCAGGGGGTGCTGATCCAGTAGCCCTTGCACCCAAGTGGGTAGGTGACTGGGAAGGGGAGGGATCCTGCAGCCCCTACCGGTCCTTCCAACCCTCAGCACCCTAGACGCAGAGATTGTCATAGCCAGGTCTTTGGGAACGTCTAGTACAAGGGCCTCCACTTTGCAGACAGGGAAACTGAGGCATACGAGGGAAAGGGTTTTGCCCAAGGTCACACAAGAGGGTCGCCAGGCACCGCCTCAGACACAAGGGGACTTCTGGTTAGGAAACTGAGGGCAAGCAGCTGCTAGACACCCTGGCGGGCAGGTGGTCCCTGACAGGGTGAGTGCACCCCACAGTGGAGGGGAAAGAAGGAAGCCAACTGGGGCCCCAGTACCTCCCGGAGGCTCTGGAGCTGCGGGTGGAGGAGAAAGAGCGCACTCACCGGCCGGAAAGGGGTTGAGCTGCACCACGGAGAGGAAGCTGCGCACTGTGCCATAGAGCGAGTCCAAGGGCCCAGGCGCGCGGACACGAGGGGCCAGCCATCGGGACCTGGACGCCGGGGAGAACGCCAGGCGCTCCACGGAGCCTAGGGACTCGCAGTCCGAGGCCCAGGCCCCTGTCAGCCTCAGGGGCAGCCCCAGGCTCAGGCCCAGCAGGGCCGTCAGGACGCCCCAAGCTTGCGCCATGGGGTCGGGCGGCTGGGTGGGCAACTGGGTAGGCAGGAGCGGGCTGGCTCAGGAGGCCGAAGGTGCAGGAGCAGCACCGGGCAGGGCTTGCATCCTTCACTAGCCTTCCTCCCTCGGTCCCCCAGCTCTCAAACCGGCCCGACAGGTTTGGGCTCTGGAGCTACCTGTGTGTCCGCCCCACCTGCCTGGAGCGCTGGAAGGGCAGGGGCGGAGGCAGGCGGTAGGGGGCTGGGCCTGGGCGGGGGAGGGACCCGCGGAAGGGACCCGCCCTCCCTTTCTGGGACCCGCCCTCCCTTCCTGGGATGGGAGTCTTCCCCAGACCGGCTCCCAGGATTTCCCTGGGGAAATCTGGCTACCTGCTAGATGGGAGAGGTGACACCGAGGCTCCGGAGTACCTAGGGTGGCTCCGATTTAGAAAATGATGCCAAAGCCTAACAGTCCAGCCCCGCAAGGCAGCCACCTCCTAAAGCTCTTAGCCAAGGAGTGGCTAGGCTCATCCCCTGCCCATACCCAGAACGGGGCTTGCCTTCCCGGTTTCCTGGGGCGCAGGGGAAAGGGTTGTCTCACTGCCTACTGCTTGGCCAATCTGGGCAGAGATGAACCCAGACTTCCCCCTCTTCTAGGCTGCGCCCTAAGGCAAGATCCTTGGGGGGGAGTGGGGGGCGGGTCCCACAAAGTATGCCCTTGGCCCAGCAGTCTAGTTGTCACCGGATGGGAGAGAAAGCAGTGAGAGTATGCCCAGAGATGTGTCAGCACAGGTCCCTGTCTGTTCTGTAAACTGCTGGCCGCCCAGTGCTCAGAAAGACACCTGCTGATGAACAGGCCCTCAGCAAGTCTTGCTGGAGGACGGACGGACAGATGGCAGATGTTTCTGGGAGCATTATTTGCGGTACCCTAATGAGTCCTGCCTTCCAACACTCAGAGGTGGGGAACAGCCTCTCACAGGGCACACGGGACATGGTCATTAAAGATGGTGATGTGGAAAGGACTCTTCTGATCTGAAAGATACTCACAGTGTATTCATCAGTGCAAGCAGCTTATTACTGAACAGAATGTGGAGCGAAGGCCCCAACCTGCCTGTCTCTTGGTGGAATCGTTTCCCCGCGTTTGTCTGTACAGTACTTCGTAATGTCTGTGCAATAAATAAACGCGCTGCTTGTCTTTGAAAACAGCTAGAAGCTGGTGAGATTTCCCCCCGCAAAGTAGGAGCCCCAAAGGGCAGATGGAGAGAGGGGTGGAGTTAGTTGCTCCTGGGACCCGCCCACCCCCAAGTTCAGCAGCGCTTTGAGAGGTGGTGAGCGGCATACAAAGGTTGGGCCCCTCCTGGTGGGATCAGGGTAAAGAAGAGATTTGTGTTTGGGTCAGAGCTGGAGCCCTGTCATTGCCCCTGCCGGAGGCACAAGAACACACAATCACTGAAGGTTCTAGCTCAATGACGGGGTTCAGACAGGAAATGGGACCTCATCAAAGGGTGACTCAGAGATGAGGATCAGGCTGCGGTGAGGGAGGCTGGGGGAGGCAACCCTGGCAACCCAGGCCCAGGGGAACAGGCTGCAGACCCCATGGGGTCTCTCCCCAGCATGGACCCTGGAGGCCCACCTCCAGGAGGCCCCTGACCCCTGGGTACTGTGAAGGTGCTAAAAAGCACAATGCTGGCTGTATTCACCACACCCTGAACCCCATGCCCTCCCCTCTTGACTCATCCCCCAGCCTGGCATCTGTGCCAGAGGAGATACCTGGTCCCCTCTGGAGGCTGCTGTCAGGAAGGGCTGGTATCTCCAGGGCCTACCTTCTCCTCTTCTGTCCCGCCACCTCCAGGTCTGGCTGTTAGAACCACTCCCCAGATGACAACTGTCTAACTGCAGTTCCCTCCGTATTCACCTGCCAAGCCAGACCCACTGCCATTGAGTATAGTGCGACACCCAGAGACCTCATGTGCCACAGCGCAGAACCAACCGCTCCGCAGGGTTTTCTTGGCTGTGATCTTCAGGGAAGCTGGTCACCTGGCCTTTCTTCTGTGTCTCTGTTGGGGAGCTTCAAACCACCAACCTTTGGTTTCGTCGCAAACCATGTGTGCCCCCAAGGGACTTCCTAAGTCACAAGCATGAGGGAAATCGCCCCTTTCCAGCTTGATAGAATCCATTTGTGGTGTGACTGCCAGGTGTGGTTGCCACCTGTTCGACTCTGACTCATGACACCCCCCTGGGTATCAGAGTGGAACTGTGCCTGGTTGTTCAGAAGGTCGCCAGGCCTTCCTTCCGGGCCTCTTGGTGAGCTTGAACCCCCACACTTTCCATTAGAAGCCTAGACCATCAACTGTGCGCAACCCCCAGAGACTCCCTGGTGCAACCAGTAACTGTTGGTGTTTTATGGCTTGGGCACATCGGGGATGGAGGTTTCTAGCTCCACAGTCTCTTGAGGAGGTCTGGAAACTCTGGGACCCTGGGAACTAAGCAACCCAGGTTCCCAGATCCACTTTTTTCCTTCTTCTCCATTGTGATTACACTAGTCAATTGCTGTTGCGATGGTTTTCGTGAGGGTCTATAATAAAAAGCGCTGTGCTTGGGAGATAAATGACTCCGTGATCTAGGACCCCCGTGACACACTCTTGTAAGTGGAGGACTTCAACAAACGAAGGTGCTTTCTCACAGTTGAGGAAGCCAGGAGCCTGGGTTTGGGGCACTGGCTCTCTGACGGCCTGCTCTGGGGGAAGGAAGGCCCTGGACTCGCTTCAGATTCTAGTCCTTAGCTCCTTGGTGTCTTCCCCTGCGGTCTCTACTCACTCACTTGAATCAACGTACTCGCTGATATCTCAAAAGAGATTGATGTAAGACACACCCTGCAGGAATTAAATGTAAACATACTTATATATAACGATAGGAAAATAGATCTATGTACACATATTTATGTGTTAAGTATTAAGGTAGCAGGCAGACATTGGGCCTCTACTCAAGTACTCCCTCAATGCAAGAACACTGTGTTCTAATAACCCAGCATCCTGTGATGCTCACCTTCCCTGACACGATCGCTGAAGGCAAAATGGGTGCATAAGCAAATGTGGTGAAAAAAGCTGATTGTGTTGGCTATAAAAAGATATTGCATCTGGGTCTTAAAGGCTTAAAGATAAACAAGGTGTAGTGGATACCCAAAGTCCATCTGTAGACAATTGTACATCCCTTTACAAAAGGGTCACAAGGAAGAGACAAGCCAGTCAGGGTACAGTATAGCACCGATGAAACATACAACTTTCCTCTAGTTCTTTAATGCTTCCTCCTCCCCACTCTCATGACTCCAATTCTACCTTAAAAATCTGGCTAGACCAGAGCATGTGCACTGATACAGATAAGAGCTCGAAACTCAGGGAACCCAGGACAGATAAACCCCTCAGGACCAATAATGAGAGTAGCGATACCAGGAGGGGAAGTGGAAGGTGAGGGGAGAAAGGGGGAACCTATCACAATGATCGACATATAACCCCCTCCCTAGGGAACGGGGAACAGAAAAGTGGATGAAGGGAGACAGTGGTCGGTGTAAGACATGAAAATAATAATAATTTATAAATTATCAAGGGTTCATGAGAGGAGGGTGGGGGAGGTAGGGAAAAAATGAGCTGATCCCAAAGGCTCAAGTAGAAAAAAAAAGTTTTGAGAATGATGATGGCAACAAAGATACAAATGTGCTTGACACAATGGATGGATGGTTGGATTGTGATAAGAGTTGTATGAGGCCCCAATAAAATGATTTAAATTTAAAAAACAAAAACAGTTACAGTGCTACAGACCCCTGAGAAGCCTGTCGGGTTGCTGTGAGTCAGAATCCACGCGATGGCCGTGAGTTTGAGGTTTATACTCACCCACCCACTTCTACATGAGTAGATTTCAATCACAGCCACCCCATAGGTCAGAGCAGAGCTGCCCTGTAAGGTTTGGAAGGCTTGCCACATCTTTCCTCTGCAGGGCAGCTGGTGGGCTCAAGTTACTGACCTTTCAGTTAGCAGCCGAGTGCTTCAACCTCTCAACAAGGCTGCTTAGCCACAGGTAAAGGGCTGAGGATGTACATGTTCGGGGGCAACAGAATTCAATGCAAACAGTAATGTTTCTCAAAGAAAAACCACTCCAAGTCTATTTCTCAACCTCAAGGCAAGGGAGTTGACAAAGAGTGTTCATCTATTTGACACATAGGGAAATTGAGGCACAGAAGAGGAGTTCTCTGAGTCAATGGCCAAGCCAGGAGTCAAGGCCATAGGTCCCCTTCCTCCAGGGAGGAGGAACGACCTGATAGAACACTTGTTCTTCAGACTGGCTGGTCAGCCCCAGCCCAGGACTGGCCTTGGGCACAGGGGAGCGGAGATAGAACTTGCGTTAAATGGAAGTCTTCGGTAGGCAGGACGAGCTATCTGTGTGTCAGAACAGGATGCTCTTGACACAGCCTTGAAGGGGCACAGGGTCAGTAGGCTACAGGGCTGATGGCTTCTGGAAGAACCAAAGTATAGGGTTAAAAAAAATTAACTTTACTCAAAGTGACTTGGTTCTTGTCTTGGTTTCCCTGAAAGATAACCGTATTGTTCGATTCCAACTCATAATGTCAGGTATGTTTCTGTCCTCCGTGGATAGCCCAGACCAGTTCTCTGAGTTATCCACTGAGTCTGTTCTGACCCGGAAGGACTCTGCGTCAGTGAACGACGAAACCCTGCCTGCTCCTGCCCCATCCTCACAGTTGCTCTTGTGCTCCAGCCCATTGTTGCAGCCACCGTGTCAGTCCATCTCGTGGCGGGCCTTCCTCTTTCTCTCTGCCTCTCTCTTCACCGAGCATGATGTCCTTCTCCAGGAACTGGTCTCTCTTGACCACATGTCCAAAGGATGTGAGACGAAGCCTCGCCATCCTTGCCTGTACTGAGCATTCTGACCATACTTCTTTCCAAACAGATTGGCTGGTCCTTTTGACAGTCCATAGTATTTTCAGTATTCTGTGCCAGCACCATATTGCAAACCCATGGGCTCTTCTTGGGTCTTGCATATTCAGTGTCCAATTTTCCCATGCAAACCGGTGCCATTTAAAAACACAACTCACTGCCTTCACATCAATTCGGACCCTTAGCCACCTTACAGGACGGAGGAGACCTGCCCCTGTGGATTTCCAAGACTGTCACTCTTTACGGGAGTTGAGAGCCTAGTCTTTCTTCTGAGGAGTGGCTGGTGGTTTTAAACTGCTGACTTTGGGGTGAGCAGCCCAGCGCACAACCACGATACCCCAAGGTGCCTTTAAAAAAGGGCCATCCAAACAGTGGCTTCTGAGAGGAGCTTCTAGACCAGTCAAATTTAAAGCAGAGCGATCAGCTCAGAAGTTTACCTGGTGGCGCTTGTTAGCTGTCTTCGAACCAGTTCCAAGTCATAGTGTCCCTTCATCCAACAGACTTGAACGCTGGTCCGGCTCCATTCTCACAACCACTTCTAGGCTTGAATGCATTGAACTAGGGATCTCAGGGTCTAAGGACATGCTCCACGCTCGGCTTCTCCTGGATGGTTGTGAAATCCCCCTCCTGCAATCGAGACGGCTCCTTTCACATCCGTCAAGGTGACCACAATGACCCCTCCTCGTGCTCCAGTTCCCAGTTTCACAGTCACAACTGGCCCAGTTCGTAATGACTCACACTAGAATCCCATCAGCTGCCCCCCACCTTCTCTCACCCAGACCCATGAGGAGAAAAAGAAGAAAAGACTGTGGCCAGGGAACCGTATCAAGTAAACAACGGAACCACAGAAATCCTTGACAACAGCAATGTTTTCTCTATTTATCATGATGCCGCCGGCTGGTCCACTTGGGAGGATTTTTGTTGTCGTTGTTGTTTACCTCGAGTTCTGATAACCCAGCTTCTTGGGTCATTTGCTCAGCATACCCATTGACTAAATAGGATGAAAGGCTCCAACTCTGACACACATCTCTCCTGATTTTAGAACATGGCAGTATGCCCCTGTTCTGTTCAA
>NW_022111368.1:28735969-28748670 GCF_000313985.2 Echinops telfairi
CATTTCTATCTTTTCAATGACCTTTAGCTTTCTTCTTGTACCCGTGGAATTCCCTGAGTGATTGAAATGCTTTTGTTCCTGAGGCATCCACATCACCACTGAGAGTTCAAGCTAGGGAGTGGGGACTGGCCTAGCCAGAAAGACCACCATGTGGTCTATAACAGCTAGCCTGTGGGGGAGGGGGCAGGATTCAATCAGTCACACCTGTGCACAAAGGCTCTGATGAAGGCTCTGCCCAGGAAACTCCCCGGGCCTCCAGGTTGGTGCTGCACATCGACCAGCAATGCACACAGGAGTCGTTCAGTCCTCTTCAGGACATGGAGGTCTCATGTTAGGCCCCCTCCCAGATCTCGCCCTCTCTCTCTTTGTTTGTTTCCCCCTCTTTTTAGGTAATAAAGCTACAATCGTTGGCCTAGCATTTGCTGTGACTTCTGTGAGGGATTCCAGCAAATTCTTTTTTATTATAATTTTTATTTTCCCCCCCAGCAAATTCTTGAACCCCAAGGAATAATGGGAACCAGCAGGTCAGCAGTGTGAGAGTGTGGGACCCCCTGAGATGAGGGCGGGTAGCCTGAGATGGTAGAGGGAATTCTCCGATTTGTAGCCAGCTGGTCAGAAGCGAGGGATCCCAGGGGACCTCCCCGTACTTACTGAATTGCTGGGCCTAAAAGGCGGTCTGGAGGACTGTGACCTTCTGTGAGGGCTGACCTTGCTCAGATGAAGAAGTGCTGCAAGGGATGCTGGTACCTGAATGGAACAAAAGTGGGGGAGCAGTGAAAGTGAAGATTGGAGTCTAGGTCTATTATCCTCACTGTTGGTAGATGGAAAGGTTGGGTTGATATTGACCCCCTCAGGACATGAGGGCTTGACCTCCGCCCTCCTGTTCCTCAAGCATTTTGGGGTACACCCGCACTCCCTTCTTCCTGCTGACCCCTTGGAACTGCCTCTCTCTGCCCCATGCCTTCTTGCATAGTGGAACTCTGCCTGCCTCAAGGGTGGCCCCCTCGAAGGCCACCCGAACCTTGAGAGCTTCTGGCACCCTGCCACGTCCTCACCAACCTTGGATCCACATGGCTCTGCACCCACTGACCTGCGATCTTCCTGACTCCCGGTTCACCTTTCTGTGCCACTGGCCTGTGGCTGCAGGAGTCTGAAGAGGGACTTTGGGGCTAGCCTCCGACTTATGGGCTTGAGTTGGTCTGCGCTGGCACGCCTTCATAATATAGAATTACTTCTTAATATGAAACTCTTTCATGTGCATAGATGAGTGTCACTGGGTTTGACCCCACTCTCCCTGCCCTTTCTTTTCCACCCTATTTCCCAGCCCACCCTTTAAGACGTGGCTCAGTGGCCACTTTCTCTCAGAGACCCCCAAACTCCTTCCCTAGGATGTTAGGGCCCCCACCAGTCTGGTTCCATCAGGCCTAAAAAGATAAGTTCAAGTCCTAATTCCTGGTACCTGTGAACAGCTTCTACTTGGAAATAAGATGTACAGTCATATTGGATTGGAATGGATACTAACTCCAACAGAAGTTCCTAGGTCAAGGGTGGGGAATGTCCAGGCTGAGGGCCAAATATGGCCCTCAAAATCATCAATACCAGTTAACATCACAAGTCACACCAAAGAAGCAATTACAGCCATCACACGAGGGATAAATTAATGCCATGTTTGACCAGTATGGCTTGTGAATGATATTGTGAATACCAATCCAAATGGCCCTTGGCAGGAGAAAGCCTCCCTGGCCCTGCTCTGGGTGGGTCCAACAGTTAGGAACTGTTGACTGCCAACCGAAGGTGTTGAACTCTGAGTCCACCCAGAGGCACCGCAGAAAAAAGGCATGGTGATCTACTTTGAAAACACCAATCACTGATACACTTATGGAGACTGAATCCCCCAAAAATAGTGTCCTAAGTTTCCGTAAAAACCTTACACCAAAAATATCCCCCAAAGTTTCCTTAATTAGTAAAAAATGTCACCCTCGAGCTTTCTATAAGCTATCTATGGCTGCTATAAGAGGGATGCCACACATGAGCGGCTTCAACAAACAGGCTACTTCCCCCTCAGGATGCTATTGTCCTTGTTACGCGTCGTAGGGACCCTGTGCACAACAGAATGACACCCTGGCCAGCCCTGTGCCATCCCCACAATTGCTTCAGCCATTATTCAGCCACTGTCCATCCATCTCTGAGGGTCTTTCTCCTTTTCCTTGACCTGCTACTTGACCGGGCATGATGTCTTTTTCTAGGGACAGGTCTCTCTTGATAACATGTCCAAACTATATGAGATGAAGCCTTGCCATCCTTCCTTCCAAGGAGCATTCTGGCCGCACTTCTTCAATAACAGGCTCGTTTGTTCTTCTGACAGTCCTTGGGCCTGTCAGTAGTCTTCACCATGACCAGAAGTCAAATGGGTCCCTCTTCTTTGGACTTCCTTGTTCATTGTCCAACTTTCACGTGCATATGTGGCAATGGAATTGAAAATACCAAGGCTAGACCAGACCCATCCTAGTCTTCAAAGTCATGTCCTTGCTCTTCAACACTAGAAAGAGGGCTTGTAATGAAGATCTGCCCAGTGCGATATGCAACTTGCTCTCCTGGCTGCTGCTTCCATGAACACTGATTGAGGAGCCAAGTAAAATGAAGGCCTTGACAACTTTTGTGATTTCTGTTTACCATGATGTTGTCTATCGGTCCAGTTGTGAGGACTCTTGTTTTCTTCACATGGAGTTGCCGTCCATACCGAAGGCTGCAATCTTTCATTTCCATCAGCAAACGCTGGGAGTTCTCCTCAATTTCAGCACGTCAGGTAGCGCCATCTGCATAGTGCCTTCCTTGAATCCTGATGCCGTATTCTTCATACAGTCCAGTTTTTTGGATGACATGCCCACTATACAGATTGAATAAATATGGTGAAAGGATGCAACCCTGACACACAAACTTTCCTGATCTTAAATCATGCAGTATTCCCTTGTTCTGTTCAAGGGTCTATGTATGTATTTCACACCAACATAATGAAGTGTTCTGGAATTCTCATCTTCTCAATGTCATCGATAGTTTGCTATGACTCATATAGTTCAATGCCTCCACACAATCAACAAAACACAACACATATCTTTCTGATGTTCTCTGCTTTCAGCCAACATTCATCGGATGTTCATAATGCGATCCTCCGTTCTGCATTCTCTTCTGAATCCAGTTAAATATATATTTTTTGCAGTTCTCTGTTGATAGACTGTTTCAACAGTTTTTAAATTATCTTCAGCAAAAGTTCACCTGCATGTGAAATTAATGATATTGTTCAATAACTTCCAGATTCTGTTGGGTCACCTTTCTTTGAATGGACACAAATATGGATCTCTGCCAGTCCTTGAACCAGATAGCCGTCTTCCAAATTTCTTGAGTGCTTCCAGTGCTTTGTGGGCTCAAGGGACATTTTCAGTGGGCATTCGGTCCATTCCTTCAGTACCATTGGTTCATAATCATATGCTAGTTCTTGAAATGATTGAATGTTGGCTTTTTTTTTTTTGATACAGTGAATCTGTGTATTCCTTCTATCCTCTTCTGATGCTTCCTGCATCGTTCAGTATTTTGACCATTGAATCCTTCAATAGTATAGCTCAAGGCTTGAAGTTTTTCTTCCTTCTTTTAATTTGAGATATGCTGAGAGTGTTTTTCTTTTGTAACCCCAGGTCATTGCACCTTTCCTTATAATACCCTACTTTGTCTTCTCCAGCTACCCTTTGAGATTTCTGTTCAGCTCTTTTACTTCATCATTTCTTTCAGGTAGTTTAGCTACTCTCCATCCAAGAACAAATTTCAGAATTTTTTCTTATATCCACTTTGGTCTTTCCCACCCCCCACCCTGTCTTTCTAATAACCTTTCATTTTGCTCCTGCATGATATTTGTGATGTCATCCCACAGCCCATCCGCTCTTCAGTTATTAGTATTCAAGGCATCCAATCTGTTCTTGAGATGTTTTCTAGATTCAGGTTGTATTTGGGTTCTTGTAGACTTGTTTTTCTTTCAACCTGAACTTGCATATGAGCAATTGATGGTCTGTTCCACAGCCAACCCCTGGCCTTGTTTTGGCTGCTGATACTGAGCTTCTCCATCATCTCTTCCACAGATGTAGCCGGTTTGATTTCTCTGTATTGTATTTTGTGAAGTCCACTTACATGGTTGCTGTTTATGTTATAGTGAAACAAGGTACTTGCAATGAAGAAGCTGTTGCTCTTGCAAAATCCTATCATGCAATCTCGAGCATTGTTTCTATCACCAAGGCCACATTTCAGAACTACTGTTCCTTCCCTCTTTGTCCCCAGTCCTTGCATCCCAATAGCTACCAATGCATCTTGTTCGCGTGTCCGATCAATTTCAGACTGAAGAAGTGGGTAAAGTCCTTCCAGGTCTTCACTGCTGTCTCCAGTGGTTGCCGCGTGCATTGAATAACAGCTGCATTAACTAGACTCTTCGTGGGCATGGAGCTATTGTCCTGTCCCAGACAGCATTGTTCTCCAGGACAGGTCTTCAACGTGCTTTTCGATGATGAATGAGATGCTATTGCTCTTGATTTTGTCATTTCCAGGATAGTAAACCATATATTTGTCTGGTTCAAAGTGGCCAATAACAGTCTATTTCAGCTCACTCCTGCCTAGGATATTGATCTTTATGCTTCCTGCTTCATTTTCCACAACTTCCTATTTTCTAGATTAATATACCATACATTCCATGTTCTAATCATAATGGATGTTGGAAGCTGTGTCTTCTGCTTTTGAGTCCTGCCCCATCAGCACATGAAAGTCTTAAAAGCGTTCCTTCCTTCCATCATTACGGTTGACTCCATCTTTACGAGGCAGCTCTTCTACGGTGGCATTTTGCATGCCTTCCCTCGGGCTCATCTGCTAGTATTACAGCTGACAACGTTCCACTGCGATTCAGAAGGTGTTCAGTGGCTAATTCCTTAGAAGTGGACAGCCTTTTCCTTCTTTGTAGTCTGTTCTTAACCAGGAAGCCGGGTTGAAAGCTGTTTGCCTGGGTGACCCTGCTAGCATGGCTTCCAGCATCATGACACTGTACAAGCCACCACAGTATGACAAACTAACAGTGAGTGCAGGTCCCATAGTTTAAAAGGCTACAAGTTTCTGTCCATTAAAAAGACAGGAAAGAAGGAAAAGGTCAAAATAGATGTCAGAAGAGACTCTGAACCTTGTTCTTGATTGTAGAGTAACTAAAGCAAATGGAAAAAATTCTGAAGCCAAAGAGCTGAATAGAAAATATCAAAGGGCAGCTAGAGAAGACAAAGACGAATATTATAATGAAATGTGCTAAAACCTAGAATTATAAAACCAAAAAGGAAGAACACGCTCAGCCTGTCTTAAACTGAAAGAACTCAAGAAAAAATTCAAGCCTCGAGTTGCGGGCTTAAAAGCGTCTATGGGCAGGCAAATGAATGATGCAGGAATCATCAAAAGAAGTTGGAGGACTACACAGAATCAGTGTGCCAAAAAGAACTAGCTGGCATTCTACCGTTTCCAGAGGTAGCAAGAACCAAAGGTGCTAAAGGAAGAAGTTCAAACTGTATCAAATGCATTAACCAAAACAAGACTCCAGGGATTGCTGGGATACCAATTGAAATGTTTCCACAAGCTAATGAAGCACTCTCGTTGATGCCAGGAAATTTGGAACACGGCCACTTGGCCAACTGACTGGAAAAGATCCATATTTGTACCCATTCGAAAGAAAGGAGGCCCAGCGGAATGCTTGAACTGTAGAACACTATCATTGATCTTACATTCAAGTAAAATTTTGCTGAGGATCATCCTAAATGGTTGTAGCAGTACATTGACAGGAAGCTGCCAGAGGTTCAGGTTGGATTCAGAAGAGGACGTGGAACAAGGGATACCATTACTGATGTTGGATGGAGCTTGGCTTAAAGCAGAGATTACCAGAAAGATGTTTACTTGTGTTTTATTGACTATGCCCAGGCATTCAACTGTGTGTACCATACAAACTATGGATAACCTTAAAAGAATCGGAATTCCAGAACACTTCATGGTGGTCCTGCAAAATTGTAGCAGCAGGGTCAAGAGGCAGTTGTATAAACAGAACAGGTAAGTACTGCATGATTTAAAGTCAGGAAAGGTATGCCTCGGGGTGGTATCCTCTCACCATACTTATTCAATCTGTATTCTGAGCAAATAACCAGAGAAGCAGGCTAACATAAAGAAGAACGAGGCATCAGGATTAGGAAGGCTTATTAAAAACCTGTGATATGCAAATGACACCACCCTGCCTGCTTAAAGTGAGGAAGACTTGGAGCACTTACTGATGAAGATCAACCATTGCAGCCTTTAGTATGGATTACCACTCAATGTAAAGAAGAGCAAAATCCTCACAACTGATAGGTAACACGATAAATGGAGAAAAGTTTGACGTTGTCAAGGGTCTTGTCTTGCTTGAATCCACAATCAGTGCTCATGGAAGCAGCAGTCAAGAGACCAAAAGATGTATTACATTAGGTAAATCTGCTGCACAAGACATCTTTACAGCATTGAACAAAGACTTTGAGGACTAAGGTTAAGCTGACCCAAGCCATGGTATTTTCGGTTCCCTCATATGCACGTGACAGTTGGACACTGAATAAGGAAGACCAGAGGAGAATGGATGCATTTGAATGGCGGGGCTGGAATTGCAGAAGACTGAAAGAGCCGCGGGCTGCTAAAAGGACAAACCGCTCTGTCTCGGAAGACACAAGGCCCGAGTGCTCCTTTGAGGCAAGGATGGCCAGAGTTCATCTCACAGACTTTGGGCATATTGTCAGGAGAAACCAGTCCCTGGAGAAGGACACTGTGCTCGGTAAAGTGGAAGGGCAGTGAAAAAGAGGAAGGTCCTCAACCCTGGACTCAGGCAAAGGAATGACAGCGAGGCCGATGCAGGACTGGACAGGGTTGTGTTGGTCATAAGGACACTGTGGGTGGGAACCAACCCAAGGGCGTCTAACCACAAGTTCCAAGTCAGGGTGCTAGCTCTAGGGAATAGCCTTGTCTCTTCAGAGCTTCTGTTCCCGAGTGACCTTCATGGGACCGAACAGCTCTCATCTCTCCTCTCTGCGTGCTAACTTGTCAAGCAAGATGGACACCAGATCCGCCATGCCATCCGTTCCTCTTGTCCTTCCAACATAACGAAGACAACCCATCCCCAAAGAGGATGATAAAGACAGGCAGACATCAATGTTACAGCACACCTTTTTCAGAGACATAGCTCAACACTCATTATGGGAAGACAATTTATAGCACATCTTTTCTTTTTAATTAAAAGATCATTTTATTGGGGGCCCTTACCACACTTATGACAATCCATACATCGATTGCATCAGACATATTTGTACATCGGTTGCCATCGTTCTTTTCTAAACATTTACTTTCTATTGCGACCTTGGTATCCGCTCCTCTTTTTTCCCCTCCCCACCACCCTCTTGCGACCCCGTTATAGATTATAAATTATTATTATTTTCATATTTCCGCTGTCTCCCTTCCCCCATGGTGTCTGTTGTTCTTCCCCCTGGAGGGGAGTGTATAGCATATATTTTTTGAGAGATATAATTCAATCCACAATAAGTGTCATGCTCTTTTAAAAAACTATCTAGAGAAGGTCAATTGCCAACAGGGACTCTAAAGATTAGGTCATAAGCTCAAGGACAATATGTTGATGTTAATGGGGTGTGTGTAACAATTTGGGAAAAGAGGGAGAGAAGGGTTGCAGGACTTGAATGTAATCCATGTTACTTATTGGACATGTGGAAGTTGTTAAATTGGTGTATGTTGGCAGCCTGGATTTCCAAAAAACACTAAGAACAACAAGAAAAACCCTTTGGTCTGCAGTTCTGCTCTGAAGTACGTGAATCGCCGTGAGTGAAAATTGACTTGGTGATCAGCGGTGTCTAATTTCAAGACGATGGCATGTTTGCAACATGAAGGGAGCTGAGACTTGGAGATACACAGGCAACAAGGAGGGCTTCCCGTGGTGACATCAGAAGAGCCTGGAGTCATGTGTCTGGAAGCCAAGGGCCACCGACAATCGCCAAGAAGAGACAAGGGAACAGCTTCCCCTAGAGCAGCAGTTCTCAACCGGTGGGTCGCGACCCCTTTGGGGGTTGAATGACCCTTTCACGGGGGTCGCCTGATTCATAACAGTAGCAAAATTACAGTGATGAAGTAGCAACGAAAATAATTTTATGGTTGGTGGGGAGGGGTCACCGCAGCATGAGAAACTGTATTAAAGGGTCCCAGCATTAGGATGGCTGCTCTAGAGTCGAGGGCCTGGAACCTTCATGGCCCTGCCAACTCTTTGATTTTTTCATTTGTGGCTTCCAGAGCCCTGGTGGTGTAGGGGTTGTATGTTAGGCTGCTAAACACAAGGTCAGCAGTTCCAAATGACCAGTGCTCTGAGGGAGGAAGTCAGGGCTTTCTACTCCTGTAAAGAGTTTCAGTCTCAGGAGCAGTCCTACCCTGTCCCCCAGGCTCATTGTGAGTGGGCCTCGCTTGATGGCAGTAATCACTATGAGAGAATAAATTCCTGTTAATTAAGTCACTCGGCTTGTCCTACTTCGAGATGGCGGCTCACCAGTCTGTCTCCCTTGGAATCTGTGAGCTTGTCATAAACAGGGCTCTGTCTTGCTCGCCCCCTGTGCCCGCCTCAGCATCTGGCACAGACTGACAGACACAGTGTTCTTCACAATGTTCCCATAGACTTTAAACATTAAAAAATAAGACGCTTTCTTATGGCCCTATAGTCTGAAACTGAAGGCAATTCAAGAATAGAGGGGATCCTCAGAACCGAACGTCTGTCCTCACAGCAGAACGTGGTGGGGCACGGGTGGGTGGCCGGGGAAGAGATAAAGCTCTCAAGCAAGTGGCTGCTGGGAATAATTTCAGGAGCCTCGCCACAAGTAAGAACCTCGCCACAGGTTAGATGCCACAGAGAGGCCACCAGAAACGAGTGTAGGTTCCCGCAGCGTGCTCAAGATTTCCTGTGATAACTCCCACAGTCCAAGCGAGGGTTTCAGGGTGGATGTCTGGGCCTGGCCAGGAAGCGGCAGGAGTATCAGGGCCTCAGCCCTTATCAGATATGCTCAGACAGAAAGGCTTAGTCAGAGGGAGATGGCTGGGCTCTGGCTTGCAGTAGAAGCAGCACACCAGTATCAAATCGATCATCGAGAAAGACTGGTAAGAAGCTTCAGATGAGCTAGAGATTCCCATCCTTCCTGGAAGTCCATGTCCACGGAGTAGACTTCTGTACTATCTGGGACCAGGTGAGTCTCCTCGGGGGCAGAAAATCATTGTCTCTGGAGTACTTTTAGTCCCTGGGTCAATCGGAAGGACACTGTCTTCTTGCCCGAACCAGATCTCTTTAGGTCAATGAGCAGGATCATTAAACACCTTCATCCTCTTCCTTATTAACCAGTGGCTCCTTGGAGAATTCTCCATTTAAGCAAATGGCTTGTTTCTAGATCTGGGCTAAGCCACCTGTGTTAGTCCTGATAGACTAGAGAAACAAATTCATAGACACTCATATGTGTACAAGAAAGAGCTTTATATAAAAGAGCCATTGAATATTGAGAAAACATCCCAGCCCAGTCCAGATCAAGTCTATAAGTCCGATATTAGCCCATGTGTCTGATACCAGTCCATAAATTCCTCTTCAGGCTCACACAGCACATGCAATGACACTGAATACAGGAAGATCACAGGCCAGTGGGTGGAAAGTCTTGTGGATCCAGTGGTGGTAGAAGCATCTCAGCGCTGGCGTGGGTCTCCACATGGCTCTCCAGCTCCAGAACTCTGGCTCTATGAGTGTGGCTCCATGTGGCTTGTCAACAGGAATGTGTAGCCGGAAGAGCATGTGTCCAGCCTCCAGGGAGTAAGCCCGCCCGGGGTTCCCAGGATCCTTAGGAGAAGGCCATGCCCACATTGAGGCCTTATGGGCTATGACCTGATTGACAGGCTAGATTCCACCCCTTCTCTCAAGTTGACAGTAGATTATGTAACTGCCATACCACATCTTCCCCCATCCACCACCATGGCACTTGTGGTCACGACTTTTGGGGGAAAAACAGAACTCTGTCTTGTGAACCTCGGGGCAAGCAGGGCCTTGGCTTGCCCAGTAGCAGTGTGGGAGCCTGCTCTGGGCTGCATCGCATTCCTCCCAAGACATGTTGAAATCCTTACTCTTCCTCCCAAGACATTTTGAAATCCTAACCCTTACCTAGGAGCCCTGGTGGTATAGTGGTTAACCTTGGGCAAGGTCAGCCACTCTGCAGGAGAAAGGTGAGGCTTTCTCCTCCCATAGAGACTTACAGTCTTGGAAACCCATGGGAGCAGTTCTCCCCTGCTCAATGGGGCCACTTTGAGTTGGCATTGACTTGATGGCAGTGAGTTTTTTGAGCTTTAACCCCTGCCTGGGACTTGCGAAGGTGACCTTGCTTGGAACTAGGGTCTCTGAAGATGCTACAGTTGAGTTCGCATGAAGGCCTACTGGAGCAGGGTGAGCCCAGTCTGGGTGGTGGCCTTGCCATGGAGCAGAGAGAGCGGGAAGAACACGACACGGAGATGCATCTACCTGCTAAGATAAAAGCCTGGAGGGACGGGAAGCTGACAGGGACAAGGAAGGAGCGTTCCCTAGAGCTTCCAGAGAGGACCTGGCTTTGCTGACAAGCTGAACTCAGACCAGTAGTGTCCAGAACGATGAGGTCATGCATTCCTGCTGTGTCCAACCGCCCCCTTGGTGGCAATTTGGCCTGGCGGCCTCAAGATAGTAATCTGTCTCATCTACTCTCCAACTTAGAAAGGAAACACGTACATGTGGATGATGAGCTACTGGTCCGGTTCTAACATCTTCTCTGACTCAGCCTCTTCTCGGCACACAAGCAAGTGAAAGGGAAGGTGTCGATGCTCTTTCTTTGGAAGTGTCATGCTCTGGAAGCACCCTGTCCACACCACCGGCTCTAAGCAGTGCTCGTGAGACTACACAGGGAACCGACAGCACACGCAGGCAGAGGCTCCTCTGTGGAAGCCTGGAAGAGAGGATTAGGGGCTAGTGATGAGCTCACCTGGACTATAACCAGGCGATTGAAATGCTGATCCTGCAGCAGGGGGAAGAACCCATACCTGAAGTTTCTGGTGACAGGTCACCTGTCCTGAAAAGGTCCCACACCTAGACGCCAGTCTTATCAACACCACAGACTACGCCATGGTCCCGAGGACAGAGAAAGGCTTCGAGAGACTCTAGATTGAATGGAATGTGGGCCAACCCACAGCAGGAAATGGAATGTCCAAATCTCAAGCAGATTCCTAGATTCTAACTTGTTTGTGGAAACAGAAAGTCCGAGATGGATTGGCTGGCCACAAGCTAGGCGTGAGGCCATCAGGAGGCAATACACCAACGTGTAACTCTAGGTCAGCAGAGAAGGCAGAGACGGCAGAGGTCTTGTCCTGGCCACTGGAGCTGGACTGCCCTCTGGAGACAGCCATGCCCCTATGAGACAGCTCAGGGCTGACCTGCAGGCGTAGCCACGAGAATCAAACCATGGCGTCCACCTGTGCCAAGGACAGGAGCCAACCTTCAGGTCAGGGTTAAGAGGAGGGGCAGAAGGCTGAGGGAAAGAGCCCATTGGCTTCTGGGCTTTCACACTAAACCTGCTCATGAGATTTGATCCTCTCAACTCCAACCACTCCTCACCTACATTCTCTGGACCAGCATAGACCCAGCCCCCCAAACCTGGTTCACAGCTACCAAAGAATCAGGGCAGACCCAGCACAGTCCTCTCAGCAGCGCCATTCCCAGCGTTTCTTTTCTGCTGGGTGCACCTGGTGTGCTTCCCAGGCTGAGCTACTGGAAGATAGACTTCCAAGAAACGATGGCACAAGCCAGGGATTGCAAAAGAGTGATTCATTCAAAAGAGAAGCAAAGAGATGCCATCAAAGGGTAGCTGTTCAGCGAGTCTGGAGAAGATCCAAGCCAGATCAGGATAGGACAGTTGAGTGTGTGTGTGTGTGTGTGTGTGCATCTGAATATTTATGAACTCAAAATGGATTAGGTTTAAAACTCATTCTATTTTGATAAGATTGAATTACCATACGAAAGAAAAGCCCTATTCCCAAGCAGCACTGCCTTCATAGGCATGATGGCTAGGGCTCCAAACATTTCTTCAGGGGGAACTACTTAATCCATAACAGTACTTTGCCAGGGATATTTACAATTACTACCTGATGACTGCTAGAGATTCTTTTATCTCAACTTATTCATTTTTACTTTATAATATTATCACCTTTTCTGCACATGATCTTTCTCCAAGAAAATATAAGATGCATGACCTCAGAGATTTTTATTCCTTCTTCTTTTCTCTTCCTTCCTCTCTTTTCCCTCCCCCCTTCCCATTCTTTATTATTCTGTTATTTGTTGTTGTTGTTGTTATTATTATTGATACCCAATGTTGTCCCAGAAATTAGCATAAATCCAAGCACATAGTCTATCTACCCACTAAGAAGGAAATACACATTCCAAATTAGTATCTAACACCAAATGGTGAATTTAACATCTAAATATAGGAAAGGGTATGTCCCACCCCAAATTGAAAAATCTCTGCTGGGCAAAGCTTTCACGGTAAACATTTTTCCCACTTGATGAGTATCCTGCAACTTGC
>NW_022111368.1:28748770-28758380 GCF_000313985.2 Echinops telfairi
AGTACCAAAAGAAAAGATTTTTAAAATAAAAAGAAAACTCTATAAAAGATTCCTGATTGAGCACTTGGAAATAAAGACATGTGCCTGGTAAACTGTGCAAGCTATCAAACAAGGGGAATTTATCATACAGAATAAGAAAGGAGAGGTGACCATAGCTCATGTACAACAATCAGTGGACGTGAGCTAGGCCGAATCTGAATATGGAATCAACTCAGCACATAGCCATTTGGTGAGATGGGAAAAGATGAAGGGGCAGAGTATATACCGGTAATATCTCCATGTGAGTTTCTCATCATGGGAAGTTAATAAGCAATGTCTATACTTCATAAATCTAACATAGAGGCAGAAGCATATTATTTAGAGGTATGGGGGTAATATCAGAAAGAAGAATTGAAAGGGAGGAGTGTAATCGGGGACGGGGAAGGTTGGGGTAGATCTTTGCTGGTTTTTAGTATGAGCTCTTTTATACTGCTATCATTTTTAATGTGCATGCATTATCTTGCCAAAAAGTTAATTTTTAAAGTAAAGTGAATCAGGTTCCTGTGTGTTTGTTCTCTGTGGTTGCTGAAACAAGTTACCACATATGTGGTGGTTGAAAACCATGCAGACTTATCATCTCACAGCTGTGCAGGTCAGAGACTGAATGGGTTTGGCCAGCTTCCTGGCTTCCCTTTTCTCAAAGCCGAAATCAAAGTGAGCACCAGTTGAGCTCTTATCTGAAGGTTTTGT
Source organism: Echinops telfairi (assembly GCF_000313985.2). Classification (NCBI taxonomy): domain Eukaryota; kingdom Metazoa; phylum Chordata; class Mammalia; order Afrosoricida; family Tenrecidae; genus Echinops; species Echinops telfairi. Next base: position 28,749,500 of record NW_022111368.1, read on the forward strand.
GACAGCATCAACTCCAAGGTTCATTTAGGTTATGAGAAGTTTGGCAGCTAAAAAAATCATCATAATAAGTCCTATTTAAGCAAGTTCCAAGTTCATGGGTCAAATGTCAGACTGGAGGCTTCTCCTGTTGCTTGTAGCTACAGAGGCTGATGATCCCAAGATCGGCTGGCCAAGTGGCAGGCTTCTGGATGCAAAGGTCAATGAATCCAAGTCAGCAAGTAAGATGGCAAGTTGCCGATGACTCCCAGGACCAGGAGACAATGTGGCAGATCATTTAGCTCCAGTGCAAAGAACCAGAGGTCAATGAGCCAGATGCGGGCTCCAGACCCAGCAAATAGCAAGCAAGCTTTCCCACAGTGTCCACTGATATTGAAAGCAGACCACACCTCTAAGGAGATCTCATCGTGAGGGATTACTACTATGTCTTAACAACCAAAGCACGGAGACTCCTGGCCCAGTCAATGTAACATAAAATCTCAACTATCACAATAGTTGAATGACCATAAATATTAGGGTTAGGTCTCCCGTGGGATGTAGGCTGAACAAGGATATGGAAAAGTACAAAGTATGGTAAGGAATCAGGAAAAAAAAATTGGGGGTGTGGGGAGACGGGGCATTTCCTGAGAACAAGCCAAACACCAAAGTCACGCTTCTTGGTACCCTGGATCACCTAGACCCCTGAGGTCAGCAAAGCCAAGAGGTGTCTGAGAAAAGCTCAAGGGGACAATAAAGGAGTCACACCTGAATTACACGGATGGCTCTATTATTACAGAAACCCAAAGGAATTGTTGCAAGAGTATAATGAGCGCAAGGGGAAAATGCTAAGTATTTTTTATGCTCAAGGGGGGAAAAAGAGTTTTGATAAGAACAGCAACCATCTCTACTCAGTGCCGGTTTATTTGAATTAGGAGTCCATCGCTGAGGCTTAAGCACGATTCGCTCTCTTTGACATCTATGTGAGCCAGGTATTAAATCCTATCTTCCTATAGAATTGCTCGTAGCTGGTCAAAGGTGCAGTAGGAATGTTTACAGAAGTGACAGGCTGCCTTGTATGACAGAAACGTACCAAATACAATTACCTAGAACAAGGAAGGATTTGGTTTAGACCTTCGCCAGAAATTTTAGTCCTATCAAGAGTGAGTTTTGGAATGTCCTTCCTTAGAAGAGCCCATCAGTTGTATGGCTGAGGTCTCTGTTTCCTTGTTGGCCGTCAGCCGGGGGCTACCCTTAACTCATAAAGGCCCCTCTCCAGTCCTTGCACCCAGTGTCTAAGCCCTCTCATGCATGGAGCCTCTCTCACCTCCCTTTCTGCCACTTTTCTCTCACCTCTTCTACCATGTTTCTTTGACCGAATCTTCTGCCTCCCTAGTTGGTCTTTATGGACTCATATCAGGCCCACTGGATGATCCAGGGTCATTTTCCTATCTTAAAATCAGCTGATTGGTACCATTCATTACATCTTGAAAGTCTTATTACAAAAGTACCTAGAATTGTGTTTGGTTTAATAACCAGGGACCAGAAATATCTGGGCAATATCTTTAGAAATCTGCCTCCTATAGTTTTCTTTCTTTCTTTGTAAAAATGTTTACTGTCTTTAATTTGCTCATATGCACTCCGACTCATCCAGAAGGCGTATCTGATCAGAGTAAGGCAGCTGGATAGATCCGACAACTCAGCAAGGAAAGCAAGAGTGAAGCAAAGCAGAAGTCTATTCCATTTCGGATAAAATGACTGGCGGCCCCAAGCGCCTTCTCTCTTTTGGTGCATGATCTGAAGGCAATTCTAAATTGGCAATCGCTTCATGGAACAACATGGTGGCTGGTGGTCCAGGCATCACACCTACATTCCAGATTGGCTAAGGCAACTTCCTTTAAGCAGCCTTCCCAGAATTCACCTCCCAACCTTGTGCTCACATCTCACTGTCCAGAGTGTGGTCCTCAGGCCACACATAGCGACAAGAGAGTGGGAAACATGGTCTTTCAGCTGAGTACCCTGCAGCCTGGAAGAAAAGCCAGGGTGGCAAGAAAGAACAGGGATGTGACACTGGGTGGAAACAGCCTTCTCTGTCCCAACCTGATTTGACTATCGATACATTTGTTCTCAGAGCATCCAGTAATGAACACCTTCCCTCAGAACACAGCGTACAAAGTGTGGCAGTTCATTATTACCTTGCAGATGATAACTGATGGATGATATTCTAGCTGCCCAATGCAGTGCAGCTCTCCTCTCTAGACCCTCGTGAAGGGAAGTATGTTAAGACCACACTGTAGTGTAGTGAAGAAAACCTACACACCCATGCTTTCTATCAAACCAGAACCCCTGCGCTTCTCAAACCTAGACTACATAATTCATGTCTTCTGTTTCCACCTGTGGTTCTTCAAATGTGGTCCACCATATTGAAGTCCTTGGATAGTACCAAACGGCATGTGTTTGGTTACCAATCAAAAGTTTGGTGATTCCAACCCAACCTGAGGAAGAAAGGCCTGGTTGCACCCGGAGTCTCCATGGGTCGGAATGGACTCAACGACAAAGACTTTCTTTTCTAGCCTCCTTAGACTGATGAACCATCTCCATGTAATTCTTGAGGAGTGGGGAATCACTGGGAGGCTACACTGGGGCCCACTTCCAGCAGCGAGACGCATGGGACTGGGCCCCTGACCAGAGACCCAATTGACAAACTCTAGGGCCTTCTCTCTGGAGGCCCCCAGGTCCTTCTCTGCTGGGATCATCCACTGCTCGGATCAAAGGTGTTCAATCCCCAAGGCCCGCTCTCACACGAGCCCCGCCACAGCCCAGTCCTCTATTGGAGGCGGCCGGGCAGAGGACGACCGCGTCCTGTCCCCTGTTCACTCGCTGCTGGTCACGGCTGGCATCTGGGGAGCTGACTCTCCTTCCTTCACCCCTGAAGTATAATCACCGTACAGGATTTGTGTCAGGGTCTGTAACTCATGGCTTTGGGATCAAGATAGTTAATTACTAGAGAGGACGTGGGGGGTTGGGGGAAGCGGGGAACCTTCTAGTCGAATGTCAACCATAGTGTCCCTAGAGCTCCACTTACAATTCTCTGCGGTGGGGACTGTCTCCTGGGCTCTGTCCACCGGGAAAGCCCTCTCCCCCATGCGGTCTTCCTCCTGTCTCCTCCCCAGATGCTCCGCCTTCATAAGGCACCTGAGCACACCCCCCAAAAAGCATCTCCGTAGGGCCGCACCACACCCAGAAGACGATGAGGGACAGTGTTTTTATAGATAACATTGCATGGTGCCCCTGGAGTGGGGGGCAGTAGGAAGGGGCAAGAGGACGATGACTGCGACAGTCGAAAGGGGTGCCTTGCCTGCTGTCACCAAAACAAGTGAACCAAACCCCCTGCCATCAAGTCAGTGCCAGATCACTGTTCTGAACAGGAGCCACTGCAGTGGGCATCACTCCGCTCCAGTGGACGGACCTGGTGACTTGTTTACTCTCTGTACCACGGAACTGGACTCTTGAGCCTCTCACGGACCCCTCGGGTCGATGATCTTTCTGCCCCCCTCTGTGTTATACAAGGCTGAAGGGCAAAAAACATCATCTGCCAATTCATTGTATGGTAGCGGCTTGTGTATTGCTGTGAAGCTAGAAATGACGACACTGGTCATCCAATACCAGCAGGGTCACCAGATTCCAGTGGAGCTTTGTGGCCAGAATGGAGTAGGAAGAAAGGCCTGGTCCTCTACTTGTGAAAAGCAGCCGTGACAAATCCCACGGCTCACAGCAGCGTGTTTGTGGCTGGAATCCCTGCTGGGAGAGGAGCCCCTTAGGTGAGGCACCCAAGCGGCTTCAGCATCCCAGGGATCGTGGCACAAGGCCAGGCACAATCCCATCCTGTTATCCGTACGGTTACACAAATCGGAGCCGCTTCAGCACCAAGTCACAACCCAAGGACAAAGAACTAAAGGAAGACCAAGAGTGGACCTGGGACTCAGGCGATGCTGGGTACGATGACAGCACGCAGGACATGCCGGTGGCCAGGGAGGTGGTTCCCACTCCTGGCAGCCCCAGGTGTGTCAGGGGTAGACCTGTGCCCTGTTCTGTCGTGTTTGCAGCGGATCACTTCCCAGAAGACGATTGTCAGGCCTTTCTTCCAGGGCCCCTCCGGTAGGCTTGAGCCTCCAGCCTGCCGGTGTTCTGGTGACTGACCGATCGAGCACCCTCCAGAGACGCTGGCAACTCCTTTGCACAATTGGTTTGAGAAGGTGTGAGCATGTGTCGTGTATGGTTAAACTAAGCCATTGCCACCGACTGCAGCGCCTGGCGGCCCCAAGTCTCCCAGGAGGGTTTTCTTGACTGTAATCTCCCCAGACGAGCACCGCCAGACCTTTCTTCCGTGGCGCCCGCCACGGGGTGACTTGAAAGCACCGGCCTTTTGACGCGTACCCAGACCCAAACCAAAGCCAAACTCACTGCCCCTGGGCCCATGCCGACTCGTAGTGACCCCACGGGGCAGGGTAGAACTGCCCCTGTGAGTCTCTGAGATGGTGGCTCTTGATAGGGTGGAAAGCCCGGGTCTTCTGCCTTGGAAGGTGGTGGGTGAGTTTGAACTGCCGACCTTAACGGTTAGCAACCTAAATTGTAACAACACCACCCCTCTTTGAGCACAGACCACTTGTGTCACTAGCTTATCCTGAGCATCTATAGCAGGGGGCTTCAAAAAAAGCATGCTGACACCTCTACCCCCACCCCACCCCCCACCAAGGGGGACGAACAACCGAAACGTAGGTGAAGGGAGACAGCAGTGGGTGTCACAGATGAAAATAAACAGGTGTTTATAATTTATCAAGCGCTCATGAGGGTGGGAGGGTGGGGAAGAGTGGGGAAAAAAGAGGAGCTGATACCAAGGGCTCAAGTAAAAAGAAAATACTTTAAAAATGATGACGGCAACATGTGCACACATGTGATCAAGACCATGGATGTATGGATCGTTATGAGATCTATAAGAGCCCCCCATAAAATGACTTTTTTTAAAGCTCGCTGAGTGAAATAACAGGGCAAGTGACAAAGAGGCTGTGAGAGTGCTGTTCTAAGAAGGTTTTCGCACTGAAAGGAACATTGCTGGACGGCTGCCGGGGAGGCAGGGAAGGAGGGGAAGTCTACTGAGAGGGGAGGCACACATTAACTTGCCTGAAGGGGAAGGCAAAAGTGAATCCATTCCCTTGCGCTTGTGGAAACTTGGAATGAAAAGATGAAGGACTGTCCCCACAGACCTGCTGAAGCCCCTTCCTGCAACGTCCCTAGGCGGTCTGCCAACAAGAGGGCAGGCTGGCCCCGAGGGACAGCAGGCCATTCACAGGGGACGGCCGCCCGAGATGGCCGTGCAGGCGCAGTGGACACGGAGGGCTATGCGTGCAGGCTGGGCTGGGGAACCCCAACCAGGCCTCGGCGCTCCCCAGTGATAACGACCCAGCTCTCCAGATGTGGAGTTTCCGGAGCAACCTGCCAGCCAGGAGGGGTCGGGGCTTCCAGTTCTTGCTCTGCGCCTATCGGTTATCAACTGCCGGGTAACAAACCACCCCAACGAAGCGTCCTAAAACACCCACCTTTCGTCGCATCGAGGGTTCTAAAGGGTGAGCCATTCGCCTGGGCCGCCGAGTCCCTGTGATTTAGCTGGGGGGAGGGGGGGAGGAGTGGGGGGGAGGGGAAGGCGGCTCTGCCTACATGGCTGGCATCTTTCCCGGGCTCTTTCATTCCTCCGTGCCCACTCCCAGCAGCAGGCTCAGGAAGTCCCGGTGCGCAATCACTGATCGAGCCTCTGCAGACAGCACGTGTGCTGGTGTCCTACTGGTCAAATCAAGTCACATGCCCAAGACCAGAGTCCGTCCGGGAGGGGACCCCATGGAGGGCTGTAGATTCTGAAGGGCTCCATTCATGGATGGGGCCATTCCCATGGCAAGCTCCCGCCGCCAGCCTCTCCCCTCTGGGCTTGCTGAGGTGCTGCGCCCGGTGATCGTGGAAGACTGGTTCCACCTTTTATGAAACCCGAGTCTGTTTATTTGTATCTACAGGGGACAGAAGACAGAGAAACGCACAAAGAAATGTGCTGTGGTTGTTGTTGTTATTCTCTATCACTTCAACCACCCAGAGCTAGCATTGATTCAATCCTCCGTCACATTCGACAGAGTACAGGGATCCCACGAGGCCGTATAATGTCCTCACCCCAACATGCGCCTCTTCACCTTCGTCCTAAGTGCCCATGCAGAGCTCCTCGCTCATCAGGGAATTGCTTCTCCACTGCTGAATCAGAAAGCCCCTCCTAGTGTTTTTTCTCTCTCACCCAAATGCTCAAATGGTCAAAGCCAGCCTTTCTAATCGCATTCCTTCAGGGCAGTGGCCTCTGTCACCCTAAAGCTGGCAGGATGAGCAGACTCCTCCTGAAGCCTGCCTCTCCTCGCTGGAGACCCATCAGCCTCTGCTGCGGGCCGAAGGGCAGAGAGGAGCGGATCATCCCGGGAGCTGCTTCCAGCTGGGAGGCACAAGCGGTTACTGGAAAACACAAGACAATTGGACAGGAGCTGAAGCTCACTGAGGCCCATGGCTTTGTTACTTGGGTAACGTCCTGGTCTGTTGCATGCACCGTTCTTGCCTCATTGATGGATTGAATTGTGTCCCACCGACCTGCCCCCCCCACCCCACCTGTGTCTATAATCCTATTTGGGAATCGAGTTTTCCGTGTTATGTTACTGAAGCCACACGGGGTAGGATGCATTTATTTAGTTTTTCCATTTTAAGGTTGGTTGACATATAACTCACCTATCACAGGATTCCGTGGTTAACATAGATTAAAAACGGTTGTGCAATTATCAGCACAATCAGTTTTCGGACCTTTCTTTATTTTTGTACTCATTATTGGCTCCCCATTTCCTCCGGCCCTTCCCTGCTAGAACTATTAATTCAGTTTCTGTCTCTATTATTTTACCTCTCCTGGATTTCATATAAAGAAAAATATGCCAACAACAATAACACAATTAAACAGAGCAACCCCTCAGTGGAAAAGAAAAGCTTTATCTAGAATCAATTTAAAGTGAGTCAAAATGGAGAACCAAAGATATGGTGTTAAGTTTTAACTAAGTTCATCCGTCTGCATTAATCCACTTTCCCACGTATTCTGTCTGATAGCAAGGCTATTCACACCCCTGCTCATTGGTCAGGGGGGATTCACCAGAGGCTGAGTCCATGGGGGGACCCTACAAATGAATTTTAGACTTTCACTGCCATCCATTACTGTTGCTCAAGTAGAGCCTCTTACTCCTTTGGAGTATAAACCCAGCAGATGTATTGCTGGGTCATGTAGGATTTTATTCTCAGTTGTTCTAAATAGCACCATATTGCTTTCCACCATGGTTGTACATGGTCATAAGCCCACCAGCCGTGAATAAGAGTTCCAGTCTTTCGGCAACCTCTGTACGATTTGTTTTGTTTTGTTTTCAAATTGGGCTATCATTGTACATAAGGTGACATCTCATTGTTGTTTTGATTTGCATCTCCCAGATGGTTAGTGGTCATGACCATTTTTTCATGCGTCGGTTAACCATTCAAGTATCCTTTTTAGAGAACTGTCTGTTCATGTCTTTTTGCCCACTTTTAACTTCGATTCCTTCTTTTTTTCTTTCTTCTTGAGGTGTTGAAGAATTCTACAGATTTAGGAATCCGTCCCCTTGTCCCTTGTGTCGATGCTGAAGACTGTTACCCCATCCATGGGCTGCTGGTTCACTTGTTTGAAGAGCATAAGGGTCTTATTGCGTGTAGGTCTCAGTCATCTCGTTTGTCTCTGCTGTATGTGAAGAGTTCCTCTATTAGAGTAGGCAATATCTGTGTGTCCTGTGATAGGGCACATAAGCTTGTTTTCTCATTGATGACCCTATGGCTCTGGGAGATACATTTAGGTCTCTGACCCATCTGGGGCTTGGTTTGTGCACGGGGTGAGGCAGGGGTCCTGTTTCATTCTTCTGCAGTTAGGGATCCCGTTTTGCCAGCACTGTTTGTTGAAGAAGCTGTCTCTTTCCCACTGGATGTTTTCTGATCCTTTGTTGAAAACCAGTTGCCTGTAGGTGGATGTGTTTATTTCTGGGTCTCTATTCTGTGTCCTTGGTCTATGTCTCTAACATTGTACCAGAACCAGCCTGTTTGAACCACTGTGGCTGTCTCAGGGGTTTTGCGGTTGGGCAGTGCCAGGCCTGCTGCTTCCTTCTTTTTTAGGAGTTGTCTGCTAATCCTAGGTCTCTTCCGGAGGGTGTGTATTACAGCAGTCACATCTGAGACATAAGGGAACAGATTCAGCACAGAAGCAAGAACACAGGGGCAACATTGGACATCACGTGGACACCTTCAAGGACATCCTGAAGAATGCTAGAGAAGCTGAGGCCAGGACACTCCCCCAGGGCAGATGGAAAGAGCCTTGTCTAGCGCAAGCTCCCCAAGTGTGGATTCAAACCTCCTCAGTGATGAGAAAGAAACCTCTGGTCCCTAAAGCCACCTCCCTGTGACGTCTATGTTCTAGCAGCACTAGGGAATGGAGACACCCCTGTGCCTTCAGAGTTTGGCTGGGAGATGCTAGCAAGCCAACCTGACTGCTCATAAACAAGAAATCAGTCGAGGGAGACTGACTTGCGCTTCTGGAGCAGTAAGAGAATAAATGTATCTGTTTCTAGGCTGCCAGCTTTGTCATTTGCGCTGTTATCAGAAGCCAAAGAGGCAGTTTCTATGCAGCTTTTTATCAAGCCATCTTTCTACCACTGCAAAAGAAAAACAGACACACAGTATTTCCTGATACATATTACAATCAGTGTTTGCACCTCCTTGCGTTGAGGCAATTCTGGATCACAGTGACCCTACAGGGCTGGGTGGAACGCCC
>NW_022111368.1:28759561-28760353 GCF_000313985.2 Echinops telfairi
GCGACCCACAGGTTGAGAACCGCTGCTCTAAGAGAAATTTGTGTGTAAGTCTGAATAGCTGCACGTGATTCTTATTTTGTCCTATTAGTTTGAAGTCTTTGAGTGCAAAACGGATTGTGATGAGGATTTGTTGCCAAAGGGGTTGGTTCAATCATTTCCATGTGAGGGCAGGCTGGCATGCCATTAAGGGGCAAATAGAACTTGATCTTAAGCCTGATGTTTGAAACCAGATGACTTACTGAACATTTAAAATAAATGCAAATCCTTAAAAGTGTGCCATCTCACATCCTGGCATTGAACCCTGCACTTGGAGCCTGGCGATGCCATCATGCGGAGACTCTGCTTGGGGCTGGGATTCAAGCCCCCTGTGTGCTTAGCCCTTAGCAGACCACCACAGAGATGATAAAGACATGGACATATTGGTGACCAACAAGGACCGCCCTGAGTTCCAGGTTGGCCTCAGCCACCTGCTACACATGTGACTTCAGGCTCATTAACCTTTAAGGACTCAGTCTCTTCAAATGCAAAGAAGAACTTTGTCTCTGCTGACCTTGACATTGTGGGCAAGCACTGGGCTGTGAACAAGATCAGCAGTTCAAATCCTACAGCCTTGAGGACAGGCAGCAGTGATGGGGAGAAGATGGAGCGGTCCATACCTTTAAAGATCTGCAGTCTGCGGAGTGGAGACCCAAAGCCCATTAGCAGGCCACTGGAGACCCCTTTGCAGAGAGGTCTTGGGGAGGAGATGAGCCAGTCAGGGGGCGATGTAGCAACGATGAAAAATACAACTTT
>NW_022111368.1:28762090-28763642 GCF_000313985.2 Echinops telfairi
GGCAGCAGTCTGTGCGAGGCAGAAACCAGATAGGCAGATGAGAGGCAGGTAGGAACAGATAACAAAGCACGTGACCCATGAACACAAGTCTCAGCAGGCAGCAAAGAGCCAGGAGACGCAAAGTACCAAACAGCAGGAAAGCAGACACGGGGCCCCTGCAAAAGGTAACCCTCAGGTCCGGAGCTGGTCAGAGGACCAACAGCTACAGGGTGGGCACCCCCCACCCCCAACAGCTAAAGGGTGGTCACCCCTCCCCCCCGAGACAGGAGCCAGAGGGGCCAGCTCCAACAAGAAGCCTCAGGGTCAAAGGGGACTCCTCCTGGGGCTATGCCCCTGCACCCCAGGAGTACCTGGGAACGTTCAGAGAGAAATGACCTTCCCCTGTGGGGGACACAGCTTGACTCTCCCCTCATGTCCCTCTCTGGCAGACAACCCTTCAGGTTCAGCAGTCCCTCCCACGCTATAGGCTCTATAGAGTAGAACAACCCTGGCCTCCCTACCTTACTTCCCAGGCAGCGAGCTCTCTGTCCAGGCGCAGGAAGTTCGCCCACACCGCCACAGTGAACGGCCCACGGGAGAAGTGCGCAGTGCCCAGCAGTCCTCACTGAAATCCCTGTGGTGCTCAAACGACCAACACAACAGCAAAGGAACACACTGCCGTCGAGTCCAATGCGGACTCCTAGCGCCCCTGTAGGACAAGGTAGAATGGCCCCCAATACGTTTTGGAGACTCTCAACTGTTCACTGGCGTAGCCCCAGGGGATCTCTCCCACCATGCAGAAGTGGTTTCAAACTGAGGACCTTGCTGATGGCAGCCCAATGCATAACCACTAGGCCACCAGCGCTTCTGGTGGTCCCACTCAGTGCCTCCAGGATTAACCTCGGTGTCAAGCATCTATATGGTGGGACACCAAGTGTTAGTTCCTTTTCCTTTCTGGGACTGTATCTTCCAGCCTCCCCTGGGGCCAAATTTCTGCTGAACAGGCGGTAAGTACCAGAAAGTGTGTTCCTTCCTCCTGATAGCCAACATAGGGTCCTGGCTCGGGTCCCCAGCGTGGCCGGAACAGAAGCGCCAACACACAGAGGGCTCCAAAGATCAGGTGCTTATTTTCTTCCAGGCCAGGAAACGAGTGAGCTCTGGGCGTGTGTGGCCGCAGGGGGAGATCCTTCCTTGTTGGCAACCCTGTGAGTTCCTTGGCATCTGTCTTCCCCCGGTGTGTATGTGCCTCTGGGTCGGTTCTGTTCATTTTGTAACTCAGAAGCGATTCGCGTTGGGACCCACCCGACTCTGGTATAGCCTCCTTAACATGAAAGAAACCCACGTGTCCTCCGTCTTTGGATCTACAAGACCTTGCACCCATCGGCCCGGGATCTTCCTTCAGTCTGTGTCACCGCGTGTGGCTGCGTGAGTCTGAAGAGGGATTTATGGACTCATAGCAGACTGTTGGACTAGTCTCAGACTGATGACTTGATGTGACTGGGCTGGGCTGGTTGGTTGATCGAGCATTACTTCTGGATATAAAGCTCCCTCTTACACATGGATGAGAGTCACT
>NW_022111368.1:28764741-28766668 GCF_000313985.2 Echinops telfairi
GGAGAACGGGATGGCCCACATAATGAGGCGAACTACAACGAGAGGGCTGGAAACCACATCGGTGTGTTCTTGCCAGGCACATGAACAGTCCTTCGGTCCGCCGACGTCCGAGTCGCATCTTTCAGGCATCTGCTCCCTGCAGCTCTAGCCCTTTGTTTGTAAAGGACAAACAAACAAACAATAAAGGAGAGGGGGAAGCAGCTTCCATCCGTGGAAGCTATCAACGGAATTCATGCTAAGGAACGCCAAGAAAATAAAACCAGTTTCTTATTTTGTTTGGTCTCCCGCAGACAAGGCTTCTGAAAAGACCAGCCACATCCTCTGTTTCTCTCTCTCAGTTGTATTGTCTTTATATTTATTGGGCTTTCAAGGAGAGTTTACATAGCAGATTAAGTTCCCTTGGGAAATGTCCACGCAACTTGCTCAATGGCTGGTTACATTTCTCACAGGGCGCCTCGTTCCGCGTGCTCTGTTGTTCCGGTTTCGGTACTCTAGTTTCCCCTGACCGGATTGTCTTTTGAGGCAGATGAGCTGAAAGTCCAAGATCAAATGTCAACTAGTACCCGAGGTCTACTAAGAATGGCCAACAGTGAGCTAGTGAATCCACCCAAGAATTGTGAAGGGGTGAAAACAAACAGGGTCACGGCAAGGTTAGCCAAAGAGGGGGCCTGTTGTTTAGCTCAGCCACTAGAAAAGGAGCGTCCCATGGTCACCCTTGGAAACACCGAGCCACCTGATGTGATCCTGGGTTAGAATGCTAGGCTAACGCCCAGTTCCCCATCTTTCAGTGCAGGATAGCATGTGACACACCCCCTTTACCTAATTCTAAAGTTGGGATAATAAGAGTCCCTTAATTTCAAAAGCAGAAATGATGTAATAGACATTCAGCACTTAAAACAGTACCTGCCTCGTGGCAGAACCTGCCCCATCAACGTCCGTAATTAATAGGGAACCCGGAGCTCTCTCATAAAAACAAAGGGACAAATCATAGGGGTTACGGCTCTGTGAAGGAATAAAACATCCCAGGTAAATCACCTAGACTCTTCCAAAGCCCCGCCCAAAGGGATCCAAGGCACACGTCGACCATTCCTGGAGAGAAGATTCCATCGCTGCCGTTCTGAAAGTCCCCTGACCAGCTATCCGCAGGACCTTGGACACGTACTCTCGAATGTTGGCAGTGGTGCCTCAGTGGCGTCCTAGAGGTAATTTTTGGAAACAGATAAAAGATGGTTTCAGCTAAGCCTGCTGAGTTAAACAGGTCATCAAGATGAGCAATATTGTCTGCTCCAAAGTGAGTTAGGATTATGACATAATAAAAGCAATGCTCTCTCAGGCTTCCACAGGGCCCTCCCTGTTATTTGCCTCCTGGTGGGCACAAGGGCCTGGGGTTAGAGCACCAGGAGGGAAGCGCATGGTCAGTAGATCGCCAGCGGAAAGAACTAAAGAAAACAATCGAGCCTCTGTTCCAATTTTAAAAGGTTCTACGGGTGAAATCTCACCTTTCAGTCCAGTTGTGAGGATTTGGGCTTTCTTTACATTGAGCTGTAACCCATACTGAAGGTTGCACTCCTTGATCTTCATCAGCAAGGCTTCCAGCCCCTCTCACTTCCAGCAGGCAGGGCTGTGTTGGCTGCACCGCACAGGCTGTTAATAAGCCTGCCTCCGATCGGATGGCCCCAGCATCACGCGCCATGATAAGCGTTTCGAGGATTTCGTCGTGCTTGGCTTCACAACCACTGCTCATGGGAGCAGCAGTCAAGAGCTCCAAAGACACATTGATGGCGTCGGGTAAGCCTGTTGCACAAGACCTCTTGGAAGTGTTTAAAAGCAAGGATGCTCCTGTGAGGAATACGGTGCACCTGACCCACACCTCGGTGTTTTCAATCACCTCAGATAGACATGGAATGAGGAAGACCGTAGAGGAATC
>NW_022111368.1:28768167-28770020 GCF_000313985.2 Echinops telfairi
TAAGAGTTGTATGGGCCCCTAATAAAATGATTTTTTTAAAAAGAATGGGAATTCCAGAACACTTCATTGTGCTCATGTGGAAGCTGTGCATGGACCAAGAGGTAGTTGTGGAACAGAACGAGGGCCTACTGCGTGTTTAAAATCAGGGAAGGGGTGTGTCAGTGTTGTATCCTTTCACGTATTTATTTAATCTCTGTATCTGAGAGACTGCACCATATGACGAAGGACACTACATCAAGATTAGAGGACAGCATCCATACCTTGTGATATGCAGATGCCACAGCCTTTCCGCGGAAAGTGAAGAGGGCTCCCTGATGGAGAGCACACACGGCAGACTGCGGCCTGGATTACACCTCAACATACGGAACAACAATCCTCACCGCAGACCCATTGACTCCCTCGTGATCAACAGAGAAAAGACTGGCATTGTCAAAAGATTAGGTCCAGAACCACTGCCCAAGAAATCAAACGACGGTGTAGGGCACTGGGCAAATCTTCCACTCGAGCCCTAGCTAAAGGGGTCACTTTGAGGACGGAGGTAGGCCTGACCCAAGCCAGTCTTTCCAATTCCCCCCTCTGTCATGTGAAAACGGAGCAATGACTGAGGGAGACCAGAGGAGAACCGGGTGCGCTGGTGGAGAGGACCGAGAGAGCAAGCGCATCTGGCCAGCGGAACGTGCCTTCGAAGGGAGGAGCGGGCCGGTCTTTGGAGAAGGGCGTGCGCATTGTTGGTAAAGCAGAGGGCCCCCAGAACAAAGAGGACCCTCAATGAAATGGATTGAGACGGTGACAGCAACCATGGGTTCACACAGCAACGGTGGCCAGAACGATTCAGGCAGTGCCTCAGGGCTGCACAGGGCCTCCAGGAGTGGGAACCGACTTGGTGGCTCGCTGACTGGTACAACGCTGCCCCCTGCTGCAGCAGAAGGGAAACCCGAGGGCACCTCTTAAAATTCCAATATGCTCTTTGCTCTGTGCAGCTCGGTGGATGGCAGCTCATGGCAACCTGGCCTTACAGGACAGAATCAAGCTTCCCAGAGGGTTTCTTACACCGTCATCTTTATCATAATCTTTGCAGGAGAAGCCTTCCACGTCCTTTTTCCTGTGGCTCTGCCGGTGGGTTTTAGCGGACAACCTTTCTGGTTGGCAGTGGAGCCCTTAACCCCAGCACCCAAAATAAATAGGTCACTCAGAAAATGCGAGCCCAGGGTGAGCTCCTGGCCGTCAGCATCTTGAAGTCCAGCAGCACTGACCAGGACTGCTCTTCCCAGTAAAGAATGCCGATTTGCTCAGCTAACTCTAAATGCGTTTCCATGCAATTCATAGTGCCTTCCCTCCTGTGTTAATTTTTCTTGGAATGTCACCACAAACTGAGTGGCTTATAAAAACAGGAGGGGAAAAAATTGTACAGCTTTAATGACAATTCCCATACCATACATTTCACTGGTTTCAACATGTTAGAAAGAGTTGTACAATCGTCACCACCATTTTAGAACCTTTTCTTCATTCTCCTACTCATCACTAGGTCCCCATTTCCCCCCAGCCTCTCTTGCCATAATGCCAAGACACTATTAACCTAGTCTCTATAGATTTACACATCCTGGATTTCATGTAAAAATATAACCGCCACCACACCCCAAAAATTATAAAACAAAGCACAGAAAGTCCTCAATCCAAAAGAAAGTTTAAAAACAAAAACTAAAGTAAATTGAAAACAGGTCAAAAGGAAGAACAAATGATTAAGATGTTAAATTTTAATCTAACTACGCCGGACTTAATCCATGTTCAAGTGCACTCTATCTGATAGCAAGGCTATTCACACGATTGGTCAATGGTCAGAGGTGATTCTCCGG
>NW_022111368.1:28770596-28777159 GCF_000313985.2 Echinops telfairi
TGTTTTTGGAAAAGCCTTAGTGAACTCTGGACCCTCAGAGAAGTTTCATCCAGTGTAATCTTTCTGCCTCAAAACATGAGAGCATCCACATCTGATACTTCCCTTGAGACTTCCGAGATGCCTGCGTAAAGTACATTCCTAAGTCCCACAAGAAGAAGAAGAGGCAGGACCATATGGTAAGAACTAATGCAAGAACTGGAAGGTATTGTCTTGACATTGCGGAGGAATTTGAAATCAGGCTGTGGCGTGCTGATTTTGTCCTGGGAACTCTCAGGGGGCATCGTTGTAGGTGTCCCTCTGGCTTTGGGGGACAGCCAGTGATCCTTAGCATTCCTCATCCTGTAGATACATTGCTTTCATCTCTGCCTCCCTCTTCACATGACCACATTCCCTCTGTCTCTTCTCTTTATGAGGTCGCAGCTCATGCCGGCTGAGGACCAATGCTTCTCCGATGGTACCTCATATTAACTGATGACATCTTCATAGATCCCCTCTCCAAGCAAAGGCACACTCACGGATACCAGACGGAGGAGGAGAGTTCAATCTGTTGTTTTTAGGGACATAAATTGATCCACACCCCCTGAGAGACATAGCTCATATGCAGACTGTGAAAGAGCACACGGGAGTCCCTGTCTGAATGAGAGCAGTCTCATTAAAGGAACAGACAATGGAGCATTGCATCAGGCAGCACCCTGTGGGGTTTCACCAGAGTTGCTCCAGGGAAAGGCATGTTTTCGTGGTAAATACAGAAATGTAGACATTTCTGGTTGATTGACATTTACAAAAATCGTGTTGACAATATTCCTTTAGCAGGGGTTTGTTTCTCAAAGCTTGAATGAAACTATGGCCACTTGAGACTGGTCTAACTCTTCTTCCTGGGAGTGTGCTGTGAGAGGGCGGGGAGGGGAGCCCACACGCTTTCTGAAATATTCTGGCGAGCTGACTTTTGTGGGTCAGTCCAGAAAGAATAATAGACTACCAAAATGAAATCTGGCCTGTGTCCTGGGCAGAAGCATCTCTTTAAGCTAATCAAGCTCCGAGATTTGGGGGTGCTCCTTTACAATACACATACATCTAGTTGTAGAATATTAAGGAAAGTGCTATATGCATGGCATAGCTGAATCTTAACGTTTCCCTAAAGATCTATGACTGTATGCGAGCATTTGCCATTTTAACATGCAGATCCACAACTGTATAACCCACAGCCCAATCAAGAAAAGAAATTCTTCCATCACACCATGAGGTTCCCCATGCCCCTGCGCAGTCTTCCTCTAAGAAGCCACAATCCTTCTGCTTTCCTCACTACAGCTCAGTTTTGTCTTCCCTTGGAGCTCCTAGAAATGGGGTCATACAGTATCTACTCCTTTCCCTGAAGACGATGCTTCCGAAGTCCCTCCATGCATCAGTGGCTCGTTCTGCAGACTTCGAGTAGTGGTTCATTACGTGGCTCTGCCAAGGTCTGTTTTCCGGTCACACTGCTGATAGCCATTCGGGCTGCTTCCAGGTGGAGGCTATTACGGACAGTACCAGTTGGAAGATTGCTTTACAAGTCTTTGTATGAGCACGATTTCACTTCTCGTGGGTCAATATTCAGATGCACGATCATGGGTCAATGGTTAAGGATACATTCAACTATAAGAGGCTGCCCAACTATTTCCCCAAATGGCTGTAGCCTTTTAATCTTCTCGAGCAGGTTATATAATGAGTGAAATATGGAGAATAAGCATTACTATAAACTATTATTTAAGCATTAGGTGAATGGGGTATTCTTTAGGACTACCCACACTTAAAATGAAGATGTTTCATTAAAATACAACAAGCCAGTTATTAGAATGCAATAAACCAGTATTAAAATACAGTGAACTCATAAAAATGTGTAGTCCTCAGGAATCCAAAGAAACCGGAAACAAGAACCACTCCTCACTACAAGGAACCAAGAGGTCCTTGGAGAACGATTGGTCCCAGGTGGGACGCAAACAAAGAGCTTCGTGTTGTGTGAGTAAGTAGGGAACACAGAGGAGCCAGCACATAGGGCTTCCATCCCCCACAGTTTAGCATAAGAGGATTAATATGAGATAATAGCCTCTTCTTTCCAAACAGTCTTATTGTCCTTTCTCCCACATATCATACAATTCAGTAGTTCAATCGCATAGCAAGAAGAGTTGTACAGTCATCGCCACAATGAATTTTAGAACATTTCCTTCTCCTTGTACAAATTGTCATTCGTGTAGTTTTTTAAAATTGTGGCAAAAATATACACAAAACATTCTCCAGTTCAGTAACTTCTACTTGCATAATTCAGTGCCATTGATTATATTCTTCGTGCTGTGCAACCATTATTAATATCTTTTTCCAAATTATTCCACCACCCTTAACATAAACTCAATGCCCCTAAGCAAAACCCTCCTTCACCCAACGTAACCATTGGTCACTTTTGGTTTCTTTTTCTTTCTTTCTTGCAATTTTCTTGACATAAAATCGCATATTATACACTGCCATACTTAAGTCACTTTTAAAATGAGTTGTATACACAACAGCACAATCAGTTTCAGTGCCCCCTTCCCCCTTCACATTCCTCGATTGTTCCCCAATCCCCCTCCCCCCAACCCGTCCCTGATAAACTTCCATCACTCTATGCATCTACTCCTGTGCTTCATAAAGTAGGAAACCCAACAGAAACCCTTAAAAAGCAAAATCAAAACAAAACAGAAAGAAGGAAAAAAGAATAACATAAAGATAAAAATAAAGAGTAAGAAAGAAAGGACCACCAGAACTATTTTTAAAAACCAGGTAAGAAATTTTGGTCAAGAGACAAACGATAAATATTTAAGCCTAGAAAAAATTCAGGTTGGGTCAACAGGAAGGTCAACTGACCAATATCATATTTTACCATAGTTCCATCCACCGTCATCAAATTTACAATAATCTCTGTCTGATAGTAAAGCTGTTTGGGTCCCTCACCTGTGGCCAGAGGGGATCTGCCAGAGACTTAATCTGACTCGATACTCTGCAGATGGATTCAGGCTCCCACTGTCCTCCATAGCCTTCTACAAATTGGGTGTTCACAATGTAAGCTCTGATACTTTTCTCTTTATCACATTTGGAGTTTGTTATCATCATCTTTGGATCACACAGGCTGGTGTGCTTCTTTGATATGGACTTAGGTGGTGCCTCACTTAGAGGGCTGCTTGTTTGAATACAAGCCTTTAAGACTCCCAACACTATTCCAGTTGATAGCCGGGCACCACCTGTTTTCTTCACCACACTTTGCTGTAGCACCCTTATCTTCAGTGATTTCTTCATGAAGGCGAGTATCAAAGTGGGCCATGTCATAAGAACTAACTATTCCTGGATTGGAGCTAGACTTAAGTGGGATCCCAGAATCCTGTGAGATAATATTCTCAATGCATAAATATAACAGAGTATTTGTATTAAATACATGTACATATATAGACAGCATCCACAAATGGTAAAGAAATTTAAAAATTGACAAAACGCATTTGAATATGCACGTTAAGAAAATCATATACCCCAATAAGTATTTTAAACAATGGCCAATATCATTGGTTTTCAGGGGGGGAAAGAAAACTAAATCCATCATGAAAGATCTGGACATATTGACTGGCTGATTAAATTTTAAAGAACTAAAAGTACCAAGTGTTGATGACCTAGAATTCTCATACTCAACTGATGAAGGAACTAATTTGTAAACTGGTAAAACTAAATTGGAAGACTGCTGAGCATTATCTTCTAAAAGTAAACATGTACCTGCTCTGTGACCAGAAATGCTACTCCTAGTTATATATACCCAAGCAAAATATATATGTCCATCAGGAATGCTCACATCATATAGATTCATAATAGCCCTATGCTGAAAACAATAGCACAATGGATAAACAAGCTGTAGGCTACTCATTAATGACATACTGCACTATCTATGAAAAAGAACAAATTACTGATACAGGGGGAATGTTTGGATCACACAAGATATAGAGCAAGGAAGCCAGATACAAAAGAGTACTTACTCTATGCTTTTATTGAAATGATGTTCAAGAACAGGTCAAGCTAATCAAGGGTCATAGACTTCACAGTAGTGATTATGTAGGGAAGCGGAGCGATAAGGAGATAAGATAATGAGGTAGAATGGGGTTAGCTGACTGGGAAGAAGTGTGAAGGAGCAACTGGGGGGAGGATAAAACTATTCTCTATCTTAAAATTCATCAAATTTTATAACAAAAATGTGTACTCGTTAGTTATATTAAACCTCAACTTAAAAAAATACTTTAAACTATCCACAAACCCATAGAAATACCCCACCCTCCAAAACAACCACAACAAAACCTAGAGCAGGTGTTGCAAATGGAAAACTTCTTGTTGAGTCAAATTCCAAGGTTGCCAAAAAAGACACGACTCCCACAGGGACTGGTTGGACTAATGCTTTACTCACACACAAAAGAGACAGATCATGACTGGTTCACATCCTCCATGACCCGTGAGTTTCACTCCAGGAGCCCTGGTGACCACAGAGGTTATGTGTGGGACTACTAACCACAAGGTCAGCAGTTCAAAATCACCAGCCACTCCACTGGGGAAAGACGGAGCTTTCTACTCCTATAAAGAGTTACAGGGGGCAGTTCTGCCCTGTCCCGTAGGCTCCCTATGAGTCAGCATTGACTTGATAGGAGTGAGTTAGCACCTCAAGGCGTCTGTGCTGCAGGCAAAGAACCCCCGCTCAGGGTCCAAAAGCAGGGACTGAAATAGTGCTGGAGTTAGCCAAGTAGCCAAGCACCATATGATGCAGACATTTAGGCGATTCAAAGACGGTTAACGATGTCTCCAAAGGATGGAAAGAGTTCTCCTGAAAAAAGAGAGCAAATTTCTCAGAGGGAAGCCTAATGCTTTGTCTCCATGATCAGGTATAGATACACTGGTGGTGTAGTGGGTTACACGTTGGGCTGCTAACCACAAGGTTAGCAGTTCCAAACCACCAGCTGCTCTGCAGGAAAGCGATGAGGCTTTCTACTCCTGAAAAGAATTGCAGTCTCGGAAGCCCCTCCCCTGAAAATACTTAGAGATAACCTTTAATTATGCGTATAGAGATTGTTGATTACAATGAAGATAACTTGGGTGACATGTGAACAAAATAATCAAAGTCAACATTAAGAATAATAAGACACATGGCATATTATGTCTCTTGATATGATTTAAAGAGAGTTACACAACATTTAGGCAGATTTCTTGCCAAAAATGTTTCATCTGGAAGCAGTCATGAAAAAAAAAATCAGAAAATACATATTGTGGAGCATTCTTATTCTACCCAAACCATTAATATTATGAAAAACCAAAAGTGATGGACAGACCATTCTAGACTGGAAGAGTCTGAAGGGACAGGATAAATAAGTGTAATGTGTCATCATTGATTAGAAATTAGAAAAACTGTGACTGACACTCTGGGGATCATTGTGAATGAGTGAAAATTGACTGCTAGATAATATCATTGTGCTAATGTTAAATTCCTTGGAGAATGCATTTGCTGTTAAAAGATACATGCTGATATGCATTCTTACAAAATACCTAGCCTGAGGGCAATGTGGTTTCTAATGGTTCACCAAAGTAGATGAAGATAAAGCATGTATGGTAGAAAGAGAAGAAAAAGTAAAGGGGAGGAAGAATGGAAAGTAAAAAGGACAGATGGGTGACAAGAAAGACCCCCAACTCCCTTCCTGCTAGGACCTGATCAGTAGCTGGCAAAAAAAAAATGTTTTGTCTGTAAAAGTAATTAAGTTAATTATATCTGTGGTGGTTACATATTCTCATGTCAACTTGATAAATAGAGTGAAGGGGTGGAGTCTTGCTTGTCCAGAGAGTCAAGGCCTGATGGTACCTCCGTGTGGGTGTGGCCTTCTTGTAAGGAAGGTCCTGGGAACCTCCCCTCTCTCTGTTTCACCTTCCTGTTGATGAGCCACTGTGTGCCATGCTGGTGGCAGCCAGAGCCCTGGAGATGTGCCACAGCCGTTGGATCTACAAGACTTTGCACCCACCAGCCGTGATCTTCCTGCATTCTGCATCATTGCATAAGGCTGCATGAGTCTGAAGAGGGCCTAATGGACTAGTATCAGACTTATAGACTTGATCTGCCCTGGGCTGGGATGTTTGCTTGATATATAATTACTTCTTGATATAAAGCTCCCTCTTACACCTATGAGTGTCCCTGGATTTGCTTCTCTAGTCAACCCGCCTAACACAATATCTAATGACCAAAGGGGGAAAAAATAGAAATATCCCTCCCTCCATGCCAATCTTCAAAACCTGCAACTTTGGAATTCAAGAGCCAGTGGAGGGTGGGGCCTGAGCAAGGTGGTGAGCGAGATCTAGAGCACCTTATGCAACAGACACCTTAGTGAAACAAGAGCTAGAAAATGAATCCTACCACCAGAAAAAAAAGAGAGTCCACAGAGACACTTGTCTGTTTCATCCCCAGCTCTCTCCCTAAACACAAAGCACAATATTGATGATGAAGTTCAAGCTAGGCTATTCATTCCTTGGTGCGTCATAATCACAGA
>NW_022111368.1:28777259-28779782 GCF_000313985.2 Echinops telfairi
AATCTTTTCAATTCCTCTCTGGTTTAAAGACAACTTCAAAGTGCTGAGAGGAAAATAGCCATGGGTCTAGTGAGAGAATATATGCCAAGAACTGGTGCAAAAAAGAATGCTGTCAGCCAACAAAAACTAATAATTTACCAACAACAGATCCTCAAAAGTGTAATTTTTTAAAGGAAAGAAAGAAAATGATCCCAGAAGGCCTAAATGCAACAAGGAATATTGTTACACAAGTGGAGAGTCTAAACAGACATTGTCTGTATAAAATATTCATGGGAATGTCAATAGGATAAAACTAGCAATTTGGACGGGAGGTGGGTAGAGGTAGATTGATGTTAGAGATTGGCCCAATTCTTCACTCCTCCCTGCATACCCACCCCTTGGGGCTCGAGTGGCAGTATTGGGGCTGCTGTCTAACTTCACCAGCCACAGGGAGAAAGATAAAGCTATATTCAACTATCTGCACCTGTAAAGATTTTCAACCTTGGAAAATCTAAATAGGCTTGAGGGCAGTGGGTTTGTTTTGTGAGTTGTGTCAATCTACTCCTCGCAGGAAGATTTTACCAAAAACAAAACAACTACACCCTCTGCCACTGATTCCAACTCATGGCAGCCCTATATTTAGTTTCTGAAAGCAGATAGTCTCATCTTTCTCCCACAAAACCCCTGGTGGGTTTGAATCACCAACCTTGTGGTTAGCAGTCCAACACTTCCCCAGCAGTGACACCAGGACTCCTTTGGAGATTTGTGGAATCTTCCATTGAAAGAGAGAGTCTATTTCCCACCTTTTGCAGCTGTAACTTGCTCTGGTCAATACAATGTGATGCAAATGACAGCGTGCTAGTTTCAAGTCAAGATCTCAAAAAGCCTTGCATGTTTTCATACCCTTCAGTCCCTCCTACCATAAGAACATGCCTGAGCAAGACTTCTGCATGTATGCAAAGACCAAGAGGCAAACAGAGCCATCCAAGTCAAGGCCAGCCAATCAGAGTGGGCCCATCGGTGGTCTGCAAACCCTTAACTAAACCTAAATCACCAGGAACAACCAGTGAAGCAATAGATAGGTTCCTTACACAAATGATTGTCAGTGGTTTGCTAGTCAGCAAGAGCTAACTGAAATAAGAGTGATGACATTCTAACATCTTTAATTGCATTGTCAGAAGAGTAAATACATTTATTAATGTTAGACTTTAAGTTAAACACATTCTAAACTCATTAAGCTTGTTAAAGTATTAATAATAGTAACTATTAAAAGAAAAGAAGTTGAATATGTTTCAGATTCATAAAGTTAAAAAGAACAATAATATTTATCAATCAGTCTAAAAGAAGGGGGGAAAAGAAAAATTGAAACCATAAAATAGTGGTGAAAATATATTAGTAATCACAATATGTCAGGGGAGACCAGCTCCTAGCAAATATCACAGACCCATAGGTGCAATTGTATGGCTATAATATATAAAGATTAAAGTAAAGTCATAGAGAATAAAAGAGATAGGAGAGGAAGTAAAATAAAGGAGTCAGACACATTTTATGGTAGCATGCTCACCTCAGCCTGGCTTGGTGGTCCACATGGGGATCGGAGACCAGAGGAGGAGGAGGAGGGAGGAGAGAGAGGGAAGGAAGGGATCACAGAGGAGAGAGAGCTTTATCTCTAACCAAGGCTTATATATACTTGGTGGACGTGCAAGCCCTTTGATTACAGGTAACCACATATGTCACAGGAAGGGATTGTACCATAGGCACGATAGCAATGGGAGGGGGGCGAACTAGGGGTGTATAAGCAATAGGAAGAGGAGGGATTAGGGGTACACATGTGACAAGATGCGGGGATCCTAGATTCAGGATGGCAGCCTGAGTTAGTTGCTTGACTTATTCTGAGCTCTCTAGGGAGCAGGGAGTGAGTCCCACCTATGGTGGGATAAACAATAGTGTCTGATTGCTCTGGATGGCTGAATGCCTTCAGGGAGACTATCTCCAAGCATCTGACCTCCCACCATGTGCTGGCAAGCAGCCTCTTAGGTTTGGCGTATATTTGGGGGAGACAAAGCTGGAGAGAAGTCTTTTTGATCCCACAACAATAACATATACTGAGTTCAGAGACAGGATTATTCAAGTGTCTAGATGAACACATACATAGACAAATACACACACTGTAAACCTAAAAATGACACACACACACCCCAAAAAAGGGAAGGACTGCTGTTGCTATTAGGTGCCATTGAGCTGGTGCACAGCAGACTACACCCTTCCAGGCCTGCACCATCCTCACCACGATTGCCATGTTTGACTGCAGTGTGGCAGCGACTCTGGTCAGTCCATCTCATTGAGGATCCTCCTCTTGTTTTCTGACCCTCTTGTTTACCAGCATGATGTCTTTCTCCAGGGATTGATCCTTCCTGATAACATGCCCAAAGAATGTGAGGTGAAGTCTCACCTGCTTGCTCATAAGCATTTCAGTTAATCTTCTTTCTGGACAGATTTGACCTTCTGGCAGTCCATGGTATGTTCAATATTCTTCAACACCTT
>NW_022111368.1:28781376-28783539 GCF_000313985.2 Echinops telfairi
GGGGAGTCAGGAGGGAGGGTGAAAAAGTGAGGAGCTGATGCCAAGGGCTTATGTGGAGAGCAAATGTCTTGAGAATGAATGATGTGGGTGATGAATGTACAAATGTGCTTTATACAATTGATGTATGTATGGATTTTAATAAGAGTTGTATGAACCCCCAATAAAACGATTAAAATATAAAAATAAATAAAATCCTCCCCACCCCAACCCCAAATCTTCTGTAGTAGATTTTCCCCGTTGCAATACATTTGATTTCTTGACTACATCCTATGGACTATGATTGTGGATCCAAGATGAGATCCTAAACAGCTTCAACTGTCCTCTGTTTATCATGATATTGCTTATGTGCCATTATGAGGATTTTTGTTTTCCTTAAAGTAAGGCCTGATCTATATAGTAAGGCTCTAGCCTCTGATTTTCATCAGCAACTGCTTCAAGTCCTCTTCGCTGTCTGCAAGTGAAGCTGTGCCCTCTGTCTACTGACATCATCCTGAAGTTCAGCTTCTCCAATTCCTTGCTCCACGGGTAGGTGGAATAAATATGGTGAAAGGATACAACCCTGGCAGACACTTTCCTTAAACCATTAGGTATCCCCTTACTCTGTTCCGGTGAACGTCTTGTGGTTTGAGTACAGGTTCTACAGGAGCACAGTGAAGTGTTCTGGAATTCCCATTTGTTGCAGCGTAACTCAGAGTTGTCATGACTCATGCAGTTAGGTGCTGTTGCACAGTCAAGAAAACACAAGTACTGTAAACATCTTTCTAGCATTCTCTTCTTCAAGCCAAGATCTACCTGACTCTAGCAAAGGTATCCCTGGTTCTGTGTCCTCTTCTGAATCGAGCTCGAATTTCTGGCAGCTCTCTGCTGATGTACTACTGTAATGGTTGTTGGAGGATCTTCAGCCAAATTTTACTTTAGACTTCTTCTCAGAGAAAACACCCAATGATGGATGGCACTGGTGCAGTGGAAGGCACTTTCCTCTGAGGCTTGACAGTGGCCTGATGAACTTGGGTCACTGCCTTGTCTGAGCTGTGGATAAGACCACGAAGATTGTGGAGGCAGAGCCGAGGACGAGGAGTGGCTCCCTGTCACCAAGCTGGGTCGTCAGGTCAGGGACTAAAAATCGAGTCCCTGGAGGAGATCTGTTCTCCGTGACCATCAAGGAATCTTAGATCATTTACTTCTTCCTGGGGATGTCCCTCCAGGATGAGGTGCTGAAGGCCAGGCCTGTGCAGAAGAAGACCCACACCGGCCAGCAGGCCAGGTTCAAGGTCCTTGTCATCATCGGGGACTACAATAGCCACATCATCAGCCTGGCCATCAAATATTCCATATAGTAGTCACCGCCATCCATGAGGTCATCATCCTGTCCAAGCTGTCCAGTCTGCTTGCAGCAAGGCAAGCCCTTCAAATTCATTGCATGGTGAGCAGGCGCTGTGGCTCTGTGCTGGCGTGCCTTACCCAGCACCCCCTGTGACTGCATCGTCTCAGGCCCCCATGCTCAAGCTGCTGCTGCTGATGGTTGGGATGGAGGACTGCTACACCTTGCCAGGGGCTGCACGGCCATCCTGGGCAACTTCACCAAGGCCACCGTTGATGCCATTGCCAAGACCTACAGCTATCTGACCTCTCATCTCTGGAAAGAGACCGTGGTCACCAAGTCTTACTATCAGGAATTCACTGACCACATCATGAAGATCCACAAAGTCTCTGTGCAGAAGAACCAGGCTCTAGCCTTGGCCACTACATAGTCAATTTTATACGGAAAATAAATTGAATTAAGCCTAGAAAAAGTTGCTTTCATGTGATATTAATATTGTTCTATAAGTTGTGCATTCTATTGGTTCACCTTTTTTTGACCCAATTTGACAAATCTTTTTTTATTACTTTTATTGGAGGCTCTTACATCTCTTATCACAATCCACACATTCATCCATTGTCTCAAGCACATTTGTACATCTGTTGCCATCATCATTTTCAAAGCACTTTATACTTGAGCCCTTGATATCAGGTCCTCATTTCCACCCTCCCTCTCTCCTTCCCTCATGAACCTTGATATGTTATAATTATTATTTTCACATTTTACATCATCCTCTGTAATCCCTCACCCACTCTTCTTTTGTTTGTCTCCCTGGGAGGAGGTTATATATTGATCCTTGTAAT
>NW_022111368.1:28785721-28786549 GCF_000313985.2 Echinops telfairi
TGCTCCTTGGTCTCTTTAGAAAATAGAAAAAGATACTCCAGATAAAACTAACAGAAAAGTCAAAAGCTGATATAGCTTTAGCGATATAAAATAAATAAACACTTTAGTATAGGCATTAATATTATCAAGGAGCCCCTTTATATGAAAATATAAGGAGCATCGTAAATCCTACAAAAACTGGCAAAATATATATTTATCATCTACATTATATTTATGTAATATATTATAATTACACAATACATCACATATTACATATATAATTATATATAAAATACATGTATAATTTAAGTGTCTGAAGATGTTCCTATTGGTATACAGCAAATTAATGACTGTTCAAGAAAACATACTGCAACACAGCAAGAAAAGCAATCATCTGTGGCATGTAAGCCACAATTTTATCCCCCCTTCCCTCTGCCTCTCCAGCCAACCAGTTTGCAGTTGTTAGAAAAGGCAAGCGACTTTAATACTTTTAATAAAGCTCTTGCCAACATATATAGAAAGATAAAAAGTCATTACATAATTATAAAACATTCAAATGACTAGAGATACAATTCTTTACATGTATTCAGATAACAACTGAGCTTCAAAACTAATGAAGCAAACTTGGCATGATGTTTAGACATGTAAATAATAGAAGTGGATATGAATGATAGTGATACACTATATAAATTAAAACAAGTTGGAAGACGTGTATGAATGATTTTAAGATTAACTCTAAAGGTAATCAAGACAATGAGTATTTTGGATAAAGTGATGGGCACAAAGATCAATAAGATAGAGAATTCAGAAATAGATCCACACACTATGGTCAAATATGGTCAATGAATT
>NW_022111368.1:28786874-28787805 GCF_000313985.2 Echinops telfairi
CACGTTCTCCAGGTAGAGAAATGTCTTCACAATGGCCCTCCATTAAACTGTTAATATAAAACTGTCTCCTGGCTCCTCACTAAGCAGCTAAATGGTGAATCTCGTTAAGAGCAGTCATCTTCTTTCCTCTCTCACTCAAGCAGCACATACTCCTTCTGTCTCTTAACTGCCCGATACTTATCATGAAGTGTTCCCCTAACGAGCCTAGGATGTCCAAGATTAAGATGCTGCCCATTCTATTGTGTGTGTGCTAACTGGAGGTTTGCAGGCCCCATTACTGTATAACCCCATTGTTGAATAAACTTGGGACTCTTCTCCCAATATCGGAGACCAGCCCCCTGTGCCCTTTCTGTCTCCTTTTTTCTATAATTACATGATCATCTCCTCAGGAACCCATTCAATTGTGGGGCTGGACCCCACACTGCTGCCTTAGCTTCTCATTTTTGCTTCAAAGTAACTGTTCACCTTTGGTCTCATATAGATGTTGTCTTGTCTTTAAAAACAGAGCTCTATTCATGTGTTTGTTGAAACTAGTTTTTGTGCACAAAAGAATCTGTCAGCTTCCATTTTATTTGTCCTCCTTTTTTAGCTACTCAGACCAGTGTCTAGGTTTGATCAGTAGGCTGGAGGGTTTTTATAGCTGTGACCTCTCTTTTTAAACTCATTCGTTTTTATTATTTTGTCTTTTTTGTGTGGAATGAAACATACAAATAAAAGCATACTATATGTAGTCACAGCCCATTTCATGAACAATGTCAGTATCCCGGTGAACTCTGTGTGGTTTTTTTAAAAGAATCATTTTATTAGGGGCTCATGCAACTCCTATCACAATCCGTACACACATCAATTGTGTAAAGCACATTTGTACATTCATTGCCCTCATCATTCTCAAAATATTTGCTCTCCACCTAAGCCCCTGGCATCAGCTCAT
>NW_022111368.1:28789520-28818560 GCF_000313985.2 Echinops telfairi
CTGTTCCATTTCCTTGCTGTTCTGTTGCACTCCCTTAGTGTTTTGCCTCGGTGTGGTGGGATCAGATCAGGCAGAATTCCCACACTGTGTCTCCAGTGTTGTCCCCTGTAGGGGGGCTATGGGTCAGTGAGGGACGTCATGTCTCATAGTGGGGCTGGCCATGTGGTCCTCTCTGTGGATTGGCTGCTCTGAGAGGGACCATTGTCCTCAAGGCCTGGTGGGCCAGGATGTGCTCCACTCTCTCCTCCTCCCCCTTCATCTGCTCCTGTGTGTTTCGTTCAGAAATGTCCCTCTCCTGGAGATGCAGATTCAATGCCATCCTTTGAAATAAATTCTTCGGGTGGGGGGAGGGGCAGGTGTCCACATTGTATTGGGATTGGGGCCGGACCCCCAGACCTCTTGTGTGGTTCTTTTCTTTTGCTTCTTTTCCAACCTACCCTCCCTCTCTGTCCTCTTTCCACTCTCCCTCCTTCTCAGGTTGGCCTTTTTGTAGTCTTCAAAGTCTTGCCCTTTGTGTGAAAATCTTTTTTTCCCCCTTTATAATAAAGATGTCATGAAATATTTATTTTTGTAAGATGGGTGTTTGTATGTCTGTGTTTCATTCTTTATTTCTTTGGTCTTGAATATCTATGAAAGTGTAGAGGTGGAATCCAACTTGTCAATCAGATTACAGCCTAATGATGCTCCGTGGGGAATGTGGTTACCAGGGGTGTGAGGGGAAAGAAGGAAAGGGAAGCAGTAGGCTAGAAGGTAGACAGGTATTGACTTGGGTGAAGAGGAGGTAGGATTCTATAGGAATAATTCCAGAATGGGGGAGGGGCAGGGCAAGCTTTTGGGAGGTTTGATAAGTACTTGAGTTGTTAAATAAAAAATTATCTCAACTGTAAACCCCTACCTGATTCACAATAAAAGTTTTAAAAATTTAATGGCATAAACATTTAGGAAGAAAACCTCGCTACTTTGGTAAGGGAACAATTTCTTAGACATAACAAAAGCAGACACATAAAAGCAAAAAGGATAACATGAACTTCATCAAAATGTAAAACATTTGCTCTATAGGTCACTGTTAAGGAAATGAAAAGACAATCTCTAAACTAAGAATCTAAACAAAGTACTGTTTTATTAATTGACAAAAGATTTTTACACTTCACTGAAGAAGATCCCACGTGTTGAAGCATGTAACTGCACCACAGGGTTTTCCTGACTATAATCTCTATGCCAGCAAATTGCCAGGCCCTTTCTTCCATGGTTCCACTGAGTGGGTTTTATCTGCCAACCTTTTGGTTACCAGCAGAGTGCAAACCATTTGTGCTACCCAAAACCTTAACAAGGATACACTGTTGGCCAATGAGGTTGAATAACTGTCCAACATCATTAGTCATTAAGAAAATGCAAATGATCTCATTGAAATGAACTTATTGCCATTAAGTCGTTTCTTGACTCATAGCAACCCTGCAAGACAAGGAAGACGTGTCCCTGTGGGTTTCTGAGACTTTGGTAACGCTTTACAGGAATAGAAAGCTCCTTTCTCCCAGGGAGCAGCTGCTGGTTTTGAACTGTTGACCTTAGGGTTAGCAGCCCAATGTGTAAACACTACACCATCAGGGCTCCAGGAAAATTATATCTGCATTAATTACTACAAAATACTTATTGTTATTGTTAAGGTGCAATCAGGGAGGCTCCAAATCATAGCAACCTTGCATACAATAGAATAAAATGTTGATCAGTCCTGTGTTATACTCACAATTGTTGCTATGTCTGAGATTACTGCAACCACTGTATCAAACCATCTTATTAAGGATCTTCCTTATTCACCGGTTCTCAACTTTACCAAGCATTATGTTCTTCTCCAGCAACTGGTCTCTCCTGATATGTCCAGAGCAAGCAAGAGGGACATCTTCTTATCTTGGTCCTAAAAGAGCATTCTGGCTATACTTTTTCCCAGGAAAGATTTGTTTGTTCTTCTATGATAACACTCATTATCTTTGCCAATAGAATTCAAATGTGTTCATTGTTCTTCTTTGGACAGTATAGTCCAGTTTTTGCATGCAGATGAGGTAATGGAGACTGTGACTTGAATTGGTTTAAACAGTTATCTAAGTTACCTGTGCTTTTAAGACATTTTGCAGATTTTCACATTCCTTGACTGGTGCTACCATGGGCATTGATTGTTAATCCAAGAAGACTGAAATCCTTGATGTCAATTTATTTGGCCTTTATGATATAGTTCACTGGTCCAGTTGTTTTCCTTTCTTCTTTGTATTCAGATGTAATCCATCCTGATGGCTAAATTCTTTAACCCTCATCTGTAAATGTTTCAATCTATCTTCACTTTAGAAATGCAAAGCGGCCACTTGTATATTTCCGGTTATTAATAAGCCTTCCTTCAATCCCAATGCTGCATTCTTCATATAGCTCAGATCCTTGTATTGTTTGTTTAACAGAGATGGAATACAAGGTGAACAAAGACAACACTGCTGCACACCCTTCCTAATTTTTAAGACCAGGTAGCATCCTTTTGTCTGTTCAAATGACTATCTCTTGATTCATGTACAAGTTCCACAGGAGCACAGTTAAGTATTCTGGAATTCTCAGTCTTTGCACCATTTTCCATGATTTGTTGTGGTCCACAGTCAAATGCTGTTACACTCTGCCTTTAGACAAACTGTATTTGGCATGAACAGTACCTCTCATCCACATACTCTTCTGAATTGAGCTTGAAATTCTGGTAATTCCCTATTGATAATATGGCTGCAGCCATTTTAACTATCTTCAGCAACACTTTGGTAGCATATATGAATATTTAAAAATAATTTCTGCAGTCTGTTCAAATGCCTTTCTGTGGAATGGGCAGAAATATGGATCTTTTCCAACCAGAGAATGAAACAAATAAAGAATATTAATAGTGTATGCTGATGAAATGTGGAGTGACTAGATCTCTCCCACCTTGATGATGAGAATGTGTACTGTACAAACTTTGAAACCACTTCTTTCATAAGTAAATATACATTTCCTATATAAAACAGCCAATCCATTCCTAGCTATTTTCCTAGAGAATGAAATTTTATACACACACAAAACCTGTACACAAAGTTTATAGCAATTTTATTCAAAATCATCAAAGCCACCCAATTAAAATGACCTTCAATGGGTGAGTGGACAAAAATACTTTCATTCATGCATGGAAAACTACTCAGGAAAGAATAAAATAACATGCTGAATGAGACTTGAAGTTATTATACTTAGAAACAGAAAATGTTCGGCATCTTGATTGTAGTTATGGTTACACAAATATATATATAGGTCTTAAAACTCATAGAACAATGGAAGGAGGAAGGATAAAGGGAGGGGGAGAGGAAGGAAGCAGGGAGACTATAGTCAAACATATACACATGTTCAAAATTACAATAGTGGTTATACAATTATTACATTTGCCAAATTCATAGGTCATTGTAAATGAATTTTACTCTGTGTAAACTTCAACAAAGTTGTTTCATTTTCTCCTAAGTCAAAAGTCAATTTCTTTGTATGACAAGTAAACTCACAAACATCCGAATACAAAATTAAGAGCAAGACAAATAAATAAGCTATGCAGAATGAAAGAGAGGACCTAACTAAAGATTGAATGGAAACTGAAAATAAAAGATAGTTTGAATTTAATGGCAAAAAGCAGATCTACTTTTAGAAGAAACTAATTTAAGCAAAAGTAATTCAAGAAGAAATACAAAATCAAAATAGCTCCTAAAACCAGTCAAAACACACACTACACACATTGCAATCAATTGTTTGATAGCTGAATGCAGCTGAACATTCAGGAAATCAGTCTCTTTTTAAAACTGAGTAAATGACAGGAATGCAAAGATTCTCTATCATTTAAACTGTGATATACCACACTGACAGATTAAAGATAAAAAGTAAAGATTAAATGCTTGCAAAGAAAACTTATAAGAAAGGTAAACAAGCGCATTCCATTATATTCAGCCATTTTTATTGAGCTACATCATAAAACATACACAATGGATAGGTCACATAAACAACTACATCAACAATGCCTATACTTAGAGCACTGGATAGCTTCCAAATACTTTTGCAATTATCTACCTAACTCTAGCCACTCTTGAGTAGGTATTATATTAAAATTATGTAAATATATTAAATGAGGGTTTCAATAGATTTAAAAGGTTAAAGTGATTTGTTCCAGATCTATTTTTATTCTAATTGTGTTGACTCTCTATATTGTTATATGTTAAATTAAACAGATATCCACATTCAAATTACACATAATTTAAAAAAATTAGTTCAATTATCCAGTGATTCTCATTTTTGGAAGATACAAATGCAAAACTTAACCCTATAAACTTGTTTAGAGTTTAAGTTTAACCCAATAGCTTATAGTGTCATATCTTTCCTTCTCAAATAAATCTATACTCCAAAAATAATATTGGCGTTTCCCCAACTTAAAACTATAGTTTTTTCAAAGTTTATAGCCTAGCAGTTTTTATATACAAACATGGCAACTTTTCTTTGGGGAACCGGTGAACATAACCAGTAGTCTTCCTTGGACTAATTCCTCTTCATACTAAGCCCTAACTGGTTCTTAATGGTCTATGTGTGCACCTTTAAGCTGTATTTGACACAATTTGACATGCCATTTTGATGTTCAGTATAACTAAAATCCTGGACAGCACATGAAAGCAAGCATAAGAATCTGAAAGATGGAGAAAAGGCGGATCCCTCGGGTAGTCTTTCTGCATCATAAATCCCAGACTAAAGAAGTGTTGAAGCACCCTACGGCCCAGATTTGACAAACATAGATGGGGAAAAACAAAACAAGCAATGTCTACTCTCTCTAGCCAAACAAATGGCCAGAAAAGAGTCAGCCTAGCTTACTTTAACTAAAGATTAGAGAAAATTATACTCCGATCCCCACCAACAGAGGTTGAATGGAAAATCTATCTCCACCCTCACTGGTATATAACAAAGCTCCTCAACCATCTTACCTTCCCCATTGGAGCTATAAGAGAAAGTATGCCAGGCAGTAACAACAACAAAAAAAGAGTACTCTTCTTCCTAGCCCCATAGTGCCAATGGGGAATTTGTGAGAAGACTGGACTTGAAACCTCAACCAGAAATGAGGCAAGCCTGCCTTTTCCCATATGTCAGTGGAGGCCAGTAATTAGGACTTTCATAATTGCCCAGTTATAATTAGGCTGCCCCCTTGAAGTGCACATGGGAGCAGTCATGAGACATATTGTTTTCTCCTGCCAAGGTAGTATCAACAGAGGCCTAGTGGGAATTTTAACTCCCTCTTACCCAGCAGTATGATGAACACGCTACACTCCCCCCACCCTTCCCACCCAGGGTTAACAGAGGCCAAATGGAAAATCTAGATTTCACATACCAACTAACAATAATTAAACAGTACTCTCCCCCTTTCTCTGATGGATCAATTTCAGAGGAGGCTTGCTAAAGCAGACTGAAATAAATCCAGAGTCTTAGATAATAACCGAAATATTCAGATTTCTAATAAAAACCATTCATCATATCAAGAACCATGGAAACCTCAGACTGTCCCACAAATGGTACAACAACTAAAACGACCTGAAAAGGGCTTTTGAGCAACTACTGTAAAAATGCCTCGATGGACAAATACAAACATGCCTCAAATACATTTAAGAAGAGAAAGTCTCGTCAGCAAAAGAACAAATAAAAAAGACGATATAAAGATAAAATGGGACTGGAAAATAGAACCAATAGAGCTCAATGATGTGCTACACAGCAGAATGGAGGGGACCATGTAAAGAAGCCGTGAACATAATGAAGACAGTAAAATTATTCAATCTTAATAACAGAAAGAAAAATGACACACATACATATAAATATGCATATACATATTTAGAGAAGGAAACTCAGGAATTTGTGGAATTATAACAAAATATATTCATGTCATTGAATTCTTGGTGAAGTTGGTGGATGGAATGTTGACAAAGTATTCAAAGAAATTATGGCTCAAAAATCCCCAAATCAGGCAAATGATACTGCAGATTTAAGAAGAGGAATAAACCCTAAACAAATTCCAAAGAAATCCACACCTAGATACGCCATAGACAAACTTCTGAAAACTAAAATAACTGCACTCAAAATAATAACAAAGTTCCAATGGGAATATATACAAAGATGTTGTCTGCCTTTACTTAAAATACCCAGTATTTTGAAGCTTTCAACAATCTAGTACGCAGTTTAAATTCAAATCTACAACTTCAAGTCTACAACTGCCATTTTACCATGGTGTAAAAGTCTAGGGCACAAACTACATACAGCTGAGGTAAATCTTTATAAATAAGCACATTCTCAGGTGACTTGAAACATCAAAGGGCTCCTCTGTACTCTCCCTTTCTAAGCTGTAGGTCATAACCCTTGCAGTTAAACATTAATCAATAAGCAAGAGCTTAAAGACACAGGGTAGAGAAGTAGATCACCCAGGCCAAGCAAGATTCCTTTGCTTAAAGTGTAAAGTTGCCTGCATGTAAACTTTGTGATGAATTCTACTCACTAACATCTACTATTTTCCCTGGTTATGAGTACACAGTTGAGTGGTTTTCTCAACCAACATAACCTGGGCACATCCCCAGCTTCTTCATGTCTTTCGGCTCTTGAAGGGCCCCTGGTGGAAGAGTGGGCTATGCACTGAGCTGCTCACTGAAAGGCCTGTGGTTCAAGTCCACCAGCCACTCACTGGACTACAATAAGGTAGTCTGCTTCAGTAAAGACATTTAGTCCCAAAAACGTTAGGAAGCAGTTCTACTCTGACCTAGAGAGTAACCAAATCAGGATTTATAGATAGCAGAATTTATAGAAAGCAGTGGGTTTAGGATTGTACTTGGTATGCACATGTACTTAAGACTAAAGGCAATTCCCTTTCCACCACCATTCCTGACCTTGGGCAAACTTACTGGCATTTCTCTAACTCATTATTTCTACCCTTGAAATGTATCTAAAATTTCACCTCTGAGCATGATGAGATGACTTGGCCCATTCAAGATGTCTTCTTTTATCATGGCACATCCTAATTTTCTGTCAAGGATTTGGGAGTTTACATACATTAGAAATATTTTTCCTTTTTTCAACTAGGGAAACTCACAAGGTCCTGCATTAGAACATTTTAATGTTAAAAAATGTAAAAACCTGCTCAACAGTCTTGCTATGCCATGTGTGTTTGTGTGATTTGTAGCAATTTTAAATGTCCTTCTAGCTCTCACATGTACAATGCCTCATAAGGATTTTGAATGCAATGCGTTTGCAGCCATCCTTATCCAGTATGAATTCTCTTTTGTTGGCCAAAGGCTGAATGCCCACTAAAGGCTTTTCCATAGTCCTCGGTTTTCCCCCCAGCATGAGTTTTCTGATGTTGGGAAAGGGAAGAACTTTGGCTGAAGGCTTTCCCACATTCTTTGCACGTATAGGGTTTTTCTCCAGTGTGCGTTTTCTGATGTTTAGTGAGAGAAGAGCTCTGGCTGAAAGCTTTCTCGCAGTCTTTACATTTGTAAGGTTTCTCTCCAGTGTGTGTTCTCTGGTGACGGATTAGTGCCGAGCGGTCACTGAAAGCTTTGGCACAATCATTACACTTGTAGGGCTTCTCCCCTGTGTGAGTTCTCTGGTGCTGAGTTAAAGCTGAACAGTAACTAAAAGCTTTCCCACATTCATGGCATTCATAAGGCCTCTCTCCAGTGTGAGTTCTCTGGTGCTGAATAAGGCCTGAACGGTCACTAAAGGCTTTCCCACATTCATTACATTTATAAGGTTTCTCTCCCGTATGAATGACCTGATGCTGGGTAAGGAATGTGCTTTGGCTAAACGCCTTCCCACATTCATTACATTCATAAGGTTTCTCTCCAGTATGAATTCGCTGATGCTGCGTGAGATAAGAACTCTGATTAAAGGCTTTTCCACATTCATTACATTCATAAGGTTTCTCTCCAGTATGAATTATATGATGTCGAATAAGGGCTGAGCGGTGACTGAAGGCTTTCCCACATTCATGACATTTGTAAGGTTTCTCTCCAGTATGAATGCGCTGGTGTAGAGTAAGGTGTATGCTCTGGCTAAAGGCTTTACCACAATCATTACATTCATACGGTTTTTCTCCTGTGTGAATTCTATGATGCAAGACAAAAGCTGAGTAGTAACTGAATGCTTTCTCACACTGATTACACTTCCAAGGTTTCTTTCCAATTAAATCTGAATTTTGTTTTAAATTCTTTTCAAGTGAATCACAATTCTGTAGTCTCTCCCCTTGTTGTTGAACAAGTAATGATCTCTGACTAAAATTTCTCCCATAGTCATCACACTGGTAACTCTTTTCACTACATTTCTTCTGAGTGACAACTTCTTGTACTGAATGCTTCTCGTGGTTTTCCTGCTGACTCTCTAAAGAATCCTTACACTCGCTGGAAGCTTCCTTTGGAAATCTTTCTGTTAACACCCCAGGGGCTGAACTCTCTTCAAAAAATCCATGCTCAGGAGTCAGCTCCTTGCTTTCCAGCCTTGTTACCCTCTCTGCAAGAAACAAAAAAATATATATACTATCTCTTGTATTGAGAGAAAGCTAATGGCTGCATTAGGAAAATAATACATATAGGGCACACATTAATCTGAAAATTCTAAAAAAGGGTCTTACCATCTTGAGAGGAGATGAAAAAAAGAGTTGAGTGAAAAAACTACAGTTGGATGAAATAAAAAAGTAAGCAGGTAATCAGTATTTCTGTAGCCATAAGAAAAGGAAATTAGAACAAATAAGAGAGAAAACGGTTGAATAGAGGTGGTGTGGGGGAATAGCAGATTTAAAAAACAGGGTCTTGGGGAGACTAGATTGGAATCAGAGGAAAATGGTCTCCCAGGGACTGCCCACCGTTACCACCTCCTCAGAGCCATCATTCCATACCTTCAGAATCACAATCTTTAGTTGATATTCTTGTCATCAAACAATCCAATATGTCCCAATGCTGCCAAGAGACTTCTCAAACCATCCCTCTAAGCATACTACACATTAACCTCTATTCCCTCCACTATATTTACTAAGACACAAATTGTGGACGTGATCATTCAAAGTGGCCCATATATACGAATTCAAATCCTCACAGTGTTTAGTAACTGGGAAGCATAACATCTTTGAGCCCAACCTTGGCAAACTATAAAGAGTGAAATACGTTAGAACCTTTTTCCCTCCCACTAGCAAACAGTGCGCATGGAGACAAAGTAAAAATCCAGGAATTCTGATCGAATCCCACCTTATATGGTACCCCCTCCACAATCCTGATCTTCCTAGAAAAAAATTGGAAAGGAAACATCACTGCTAAAAATGTTTACATACTTTCAAACTGACATGGTCATAAATACTCATTCCAAGCATAAACCTACATGAAACAAATCAAAACAATACAATATTCTCAACTAAATTATAATGTTCAACTCATTGAACTTTGACCAAGTCTTAAAGTATGAATAGGTAGAAATAGGCAAAGAGAAAAAAAGGGATTTCCAGTTAAGGAGAGTGGAAGAATCAAAGTCCCAGATGTTCCTGAAAAAGCCTGGTTAGTGGCAGATGCTAAGGGAACTGTCTACCTGGTGTTAAGAAGAGTTCAAGTTATAGACAGAGACAAGTAGCTTAGACAGATAGGCTGAGGCTTGAAAAGAATGCAGCGAATACAGACTGGCAGAGTAAATATCAAAAACTCACGGTAAGAATCTAGCAGTTTCCTCAATCATAATACAAGGAAAAGAATAAAGAAAGAACACTTAGTTGATTGTCTATGGCAATAATTCAGTCTGACAAAAGCAATAATGTCAAATTGATGACATTTTTCAAAGAAAAAATTGCCAGGACTTAATCAAAAGCCATCATTTGTCTGGCATATATCCAGATATTGTTCTAAACATTTTTCTTCTATGATTTCATTTAAACCTTATAATAAATTCTATGAATGTTACTATTATCTCCATTTTACCATTGGGAAATTTGAGGTACGGAGAGCCTAAATCACTTGTTAAAGGTCACAGAGACAGTAACTGTCTCAGGTTAGCTTTAAATGCAGGAAGGCCGCTTCCAGTGTCTGCTCTCTTAGCACTATGCAGTCTGCCTCTTCTTAAACAGACAAAGGAGAGCCCAGAGATAGCTTGTAGTTAGTAGATAAAAGAACAACGGTGAAATAAAAATGTGAATAAAGCCTGGTTTACAGCCTTGTTGATAAGCAAGTGATTAACAAACATTAAAATGTTTATTTCATTCCACATTAGTTGGGAAATAAAATTGGACTGAAAGGGTGAGATCTACTTTCTATAAAACCAGGTGATGGCTTTATAACAGCCACTGGCGCTGGGATGTGGCACAGGGGAGACAGACTTTCAACTTTTCCATGGTTCTAGTGAACTCTGCAAGGCTCCTCCACCAGCATCTCAAAGATACTTTTCCCAAAGGCCATCTGGGTCCTGTTTTCATTGTTAAGCATCTCCCCCTTTAGCAACAATCACTCACCTGGGCTGGGTGCTTTGGGGACTTCTCTCTCCAATTCCCCCTTTCGTTCCAACTGAGAAATTACATCAGGTTTAGAGATTGGAAGCCCTGCTCATGGAGACAGAAAAAGGTGCCAGTAAAGAACTCAATGTTGGTTGCTAGGTCTTTCTCAAAGAGAAAAATATTGGTACTGAGATTGATAGGGGCTTATGTCAAGTTCAGGACAATTAAATCACCTGTTTTTACCTCTGACCATTGAAAAAATAAGTACCTATTTTCACCAGAGGTATTTTTTGCTAGAACTTTGTCTCAATATCCTTGGCCAGGGAGTAAAGAAAGATGATACAGTTTAGCTTTGACCAGTAAGAATAATAAAAAAATAAAGTGTTGCTTTTAACTCTAAGAATATTAAAATTGTATCAAGAAACAAAAATCAGAAACTGCCTGACTTGGGTATTGTGGGGATTAAAGATCTTCATATCTAAGGACCTCAGAGATCCTAGAAACTGGGGAAGCATTGGGTAAATGCACAAGGAGAGCCATCCTTACCCAACAAGACCAGACTCCTATGCTCCTCAGGCACATCTCTCTGAGAAGGGCTCAGCTGTCCCCACTGTGTGAAAGCGTCAGCCATACCCCTGATCATCACTGATTCCTGAAAGACCAAATAAGTAAGTGCTCACACCAAGGGACCTTCTTTCTACAGGCCTTTGGCAAACTGAAATTGACAGCATACAGGAAGACAGAAAGGATAGGACCGTTATACAAAATGATTTTTAATAGCTCGACTAACACTATGATTCTCTATTGCATTGATAATACATAAACCCATTCTTTGCCTCCATACATCAGAGCCAAATGTTACCTGAAATCAGGAGGGACAAGTACCCTCAATGTAAAAACCGAAGATACAAAGGTATTAGTTTAAATATCAATAAATTAAACCATGGAACTAAAGAAAGCCTAGCAACTTAGATGTAGGAGAAAGAAGAAAATACAATTATGAATTAAGTATTCTATTACTAACCCAAATATTTCAATTAAAACCCACCCCAAGGGGCTCAAAATCAAGGCCAGGCCATTCTGTTTGTGAAAGGTCTCAGCCTTGAGCCGTCACAATGCTGCGTGGCCACACATGGGGTCATCCTGAGTTGGAAGAGACTCCAGAGCGGCTGGTTTTGTTTTTTTGCTTTTTGTTATAAAACAAAGGGATTGAAGAAATGTGAAATACTTTTCTCTACTTTTATCCTTGGAGAATACAAGCAGTTCAGTATGTATTAAAATTAAGATTTGCTGCACAGAGCACACACTATAGATTTGTGTGAGTACCTCAAGCCCAAATGATTACAAACATTCTCAAAATGGCACCAACTCTAATTCATCATATGATTCCTCCTTCACTCTCTGCTTCTTTCCAGTAGCTCAAAAGTGTGCCACGGTCGCTTCTGCCCTTTTTAACACACCTTTTCCTGCTCCTGAGTGTTTTTCCTCCTGCTCCATCCTTTCAGGTACTTGAATCCTGTTCAGATTTCAGCTCTTAACTTGGGTGTTATCTCCTCAGAGAAACTTTCCCTGACTCTCTTAATTGTAGCACCATGTTCCTTCCCTCCCCTTAAGAGGACTCTGTAATTAATAGAGGTCTGTACCAATAAGTTCCTTGGCAGAGGACACCACGTCTGTTTTGCTCACCAAAGCAACCCCAGTGTCTGACACAGAACAGGAATGATGTAAATATTTGTTGACTATTTGAATGAAGGACAAATGAACAGGAATTCATAGAAACAAATTTAAAACAATTTTGTTTTATAACAAAAAGCAAGGTTTTCTATAAAAAGAAGCATGGGAACAGAGGTGGAGAGGTAAACCTAAGTGTTTATCAAAAACTGAAAACATTGCAAGACTGTTGATTCTAGCCTAACCGAGATCTGGATGATAGGCACCGTTTTAGTTTTGCTACTAAAATGTAGGTAGAGAAAACAGGGAAGGTGATATTCCATTGACTCTGTTTACTGCTAATAGTACAAATGGCTAATGAGATTTCCAATTCTAAATACTATAGTTTGATCAGAAACCGAAAAAAAAAAAAGTTTTGGGTTGCTTATAAATTACTGTTGTATCCCTCTTTGAACCACCACTTTGGGCATATTCCCCTGAATGTACATAGAAATAAAATGGTTAATTTGATTTACATTCAGCATCTAAAGTTCATGACCAAGACCTCCCCAAACTGGTAAAAACAATGCATATAATAAAAGAGAAGTTACTAGAACTGAGTGTTTTGAAAATCCCTTCCCTCTTAATTTAAGCTTATTGTCCTTTAAGGCCATATGTCTCAAGAGTTATCAGCAGAAGCAATGTGCATTTGTGTCGTTGTCTTCTTTAATAAGCAATGCTAACTGTAACAGATTAACGGGTGGTTTCCGGGCAACTGAAGCTCCCTGAGAAAACCTCCACCATCAATCTCATTTCCGGAGCTGCCGCTTAGGTGAGGGTACCAGTGCTTGACGCCCCGGCAGAGCAAGCGCACACTGTCCAGCAGACGCTGCTGACCTCTTCTCCTCTTCCCTCTGAAAGGGACGCAGATTAGAGCCAAGACTGACTTTCTCTCCCATCATTTCACAAGGATCAACTGTACCTGTACACTAGAAGGCCAGGTGCAAAATAGACAAGGAACCCTAGCACCTTTACCATAGTGTCTCCCTTCCATGTGCAAGGCCAGCTCCGACTGAAGCATCTTGACCAATCTTCTCTCTTCATTTAGTTACAGCATGTTTTATCTGCATGAGCCTCTAAAAACCTTCCTGGGCCTGTTTGCCTCTGAAATACGATCCAATATAGATTTTTCTTGTGGTCTGGCCACAACATACCCAAGATTGCCTTACCACACTCCAGTTTGCACCACAGTTACACACACACACACACATACACACACACCACACTTTGAAGACTTCTCTCTCATCACTTGAAAACTTTTTTTGCCAAAGTTGTACCCTCTTGGAATATTACTTTATTCTACTTTCAAACTAAACACTCTATCTTGTTTTTCCCAGGCCTAGAGAACGGAAAATACCCTCCCTGGCCCTTTGTCATTTCTGAATTTTTAAAGGTCCATTTCTTCATGCCATTTGACTATTTTCCTATGTATATCTCATCTCCTCAGTAGACTCTATGAGGTAGGCGTAACCACCTTCATTATTTTGCCTTTAACAGAAAGCCGACTAGAGTCCTGCACAGACAGTAAGCGCTCGCACACTAAATAGGTAGAGAAGAGACGACGGTAAAAGGGAAAGGGTTTTCAAGCCGAGAGCATTTCCTGTGAGGTTCTTCATGAGTCAGGTTATCAAGGTGAAACCAGTCTTTGAGAAACCCCCTAACAATGGAAGGAAAAACACCAATATTCTAAGAACAACAACAATAATTTTTTAAAAATCGAAAGCTACCTGGGAGCTAGGGATCAGCAGGTTAGTGGTCATGCCGATTCCTTTTGAGTTTCCAGTACGGGGAAGGTCCCAGTCCTCAGCTGGTGATCCTAGCAGTGCAGATAGGAGCCATGAAGATTCCTCTTGCCTAGTAGTAACCTCAGAAACCGCCATACACCAGCTACTTGTTGTCAGAGAAGGGTCAACATAGTGAGCCAAGGGATAATACTCAGCATTCCAGAAACAAGAAAACTGATAATAATTCTGCTTTAGGTTCCTCTTCTGCCCGTAAATGCCAGGAAAACTCCTATGAGAATCTGGACACATAAATATACATATATTTCTCTCCCACTCAAAATAATACTGTCTTGTCAACCTGTGCCTCGCTTTTGATTCATTCCTGTGTGACTCCAGGCTCATGGGATAAATCAGACTGTTCATGTGTGCCATTGAAGTCTATTCCAACACATAGGGACCTCGTAGCTCAGAGTAGTGTTGCCTCCCGGGGTTGCTAAGCCTGGATGGGGATCCTTACAACAACAGACTGTCAGGCCTTTGCTCCTGAGGAGCGAGTTCAAAATAATGACCTATTGGATAGTGGCGGAGAGCTTAACTCTTGCACCACCAGTACTCTTGATCTAAAACTAAACTAGTTAAATTATTTTTGAGAGTAGTCTTTCCAGACATAACACGGACTTTTTCTGAAAATGATGTCTTGTAGGGAAAAAATAAGATTCTAAACAAATCGTAGGACTTGTCGAATCCTTCCTTTCACCTTCTTCTGCCAAATGGGTATAACATTCTCCTTTCTACTGCTTTGTGAGGGATAAGAAGGGGGGAAAAATCATTATTAGAAGCTAACTTGTCTGATCTATTGATCTTGTGGGGCAAAGGGCAGCATCTAAAACCAAACCCGTGTCTATGGAGTAAACTCGAATTCATGGCGACCCCATGCGTTACGGAGTGGCATTGAGCCTCATGGGATGCTTCTTGGCTACTATCATCCTGTTAGCAGATGATCAGGCTTTTCTTACGCGGCATAGCTGGGGGGTTTTGAACCACCAACCGTCCGGTTATAGTAGACAAGCACAGTTCGCACCACCCAGAGGCCACCTAGAGGAGGCATACAGCACCCTACAGTCCGGCAAGGCTAACAAGGCGACGGGCTCTCCCTCAACACCCCAGCGTGGCCATCTGGTAAGAGGGGGGCTCTCTCATCCGGCTATGTGCACATTCTCCTTCCTGAGCCTGCCTAGCCCGAGAACAACCTTCCTTCTTTTCTTTCTCTCCAGGTGGCACCCTCTGAAATCCTCACCTCGGCCCCGGGCTCCAGGGTGACGCCCTCCTCGTGCCCGCACCGGCTCAACGCGCGCGGGGGTGAAAAAGACACAAGGGTCGCGCTCGCGGGAGGGGAGTGGAGGGTCCCACCGCTCGGATCGGTCCAGAGGCCGGGGAACGCGGCCCGCGACCCTCGCTGGGCAGCCCGGCGACCCCCACCCTGAGATCCTCCCACTGTCTTCCTTTCGGCCACTCAGACTTAGAAGGATAGCCCCCCTCTACTCCGAGTCCCACCTCAC
Organism: Echinops telfairi; assembly: GCF_000313985.2. Lineage (NCBI taxonomy): Eukaryota > Metazoa > Chordata > Mammalia > Afrosoricida > Tenrecidae > Echinops > Echinops telfairi. The sequence goes on from NW_022111368.1 coordinate 28,805,027, forward strand.
GCCCCACGTGCAGGAAGCTCCGACCAGGCGACAACGGCATCTAAGCAGCAGCAGGGCCAAGTCGCGCCAGCCCGACCGCGATGCTGAACTACAACGCCCAGAATCCTCCTCGGGACGCGGCTTGCGTCCCTGGACGCCACTTCCCAGAGGACCTCGCGACTCTCGGGCAGACTGCTTTCGGTGCGGTTGCTGGTGCGGTGCTTCGCGCCCCGCGACCCGGACTCCAGGAGCGTTGGGTGGCCCAGAGCTCCTATCCACGGACTCTCAAAGGTCCGCCCCTCCCTCGTGGTGACTCTGGGCTCCGCCCCTGGAGGACGTTCCCGGCCGCGTCAGACTTCGCCCAGCTAGAGACAGTCGCTCCTTGGCTACTGTAACCTTCAAAGGACCACGCCCATCATTGACCCACTTACCTCCTCTCCGAAGCCTTTCCAAGCGGAGCCGCCTGCATCACAAAGGATGCATAGCTCCCGGTCTTGGGAAGATTTTGTTTTATTTGAGGCTTCCGATTACTGCATTATAAGCATGCATCACACTGCCCCATGCCCACCTCTACCGTGCCTCCCAGATACATTGGGCCTATTGTGACGGGGACAGGGGTCACCTGATTTACTTCAAGTAACCAAGGCTATTTATTTGTGCTGGGCCTAGGAATTAGGAAAACTGGAATCTCAACCCTTGCCTCGCTGCAATCCAGAAACTGTCATGCTTCCAAGAAGAACTAATACTGGTACCGCTGACCTCACGGAGACCGGAACTTGAAGGAGAAGTAACTCAGGCTGCCAGTGAGCTCTAGGAATCACCTACCAGGCTAGTGTGTGTTCTAGCTTGGCTTCCGATAACCCAGTGGCTAATGTTCTTTTCAGTTAAACTTCCCCTGAAAGACAAGCCCTATTTGGCCTAAGCACGTCCCTGTTTGGGTGTAAGTCACTGTGTCTGTTTGTCCTTGCTTGCTGTCGTAGAATTCCCAGCTTTTAGCTAAGCATCATGCTTTCAAAAGTAACGACATTTCTCATCACACCTGTCTGTACAGGGAGAGGCGGTGGGGAGATGGAGATGAGAACTAAAAGGATTCTTACAGAGAAGGAAGCCTTCCTCTTGTCCATTCCTTCATGCTGGTTGGAACATAGACATAATCACAAGTCATCATAGGCCAATTAGAAAAGGTTAACAGCCTAGGGATGCCAAATCAGCAATATAGAGGAAACTGAGCCCTGAGCAATCAGATAAAAGGGAGATGGATAAGCTTCTATCTTGCATGAGCCACTGTTACTTTGGGTCTGGGCTACACACATAGCCATGCTTGTCTCCCAGCTGTCTATTGACTGGCTGCGTTTGGTCCAATTAGCTAGGGCTGAAGGCAGGGGCCTGCCATAGCTAAAAGTAGATGGAGGGAGTCTCCTTGGGATGGACAGTTTCCTTCAGAAGATGTTGTGCATGGAACACACCAGCAACACAGACCTTTCTTCCTTTCCCTAACCATTCCTGTCACGAAATCCCTTCTCTCCTCTCTGCCCTCATCTGACTTGATAAACAGGATCCTCCCTCTTCCTGGAAACACTTTCTGCTTTTCCCCCCCCTTGCTTGGTCATTCCTTCTGAGTCTACTTGGGTAGTTCTTCCTCTCCTCTCCAACCTCCAAACCAGTGGCTCTCAAATATTAGTCTGATCAGAATCAACTGGAGGGCTTGTTAAAACTATCATCTCTGTTCAGGAGGCTTAGCCTAGAGCGGAGACTTTGAATTTCTAGATCCCAGGTGATGTTGAAACTCCTGGTCTGTGAGCCAACTAAATATTAAAATGCCCAGGCCTCAATCCTTGCATATCTCTCCTTTGTCTTTCAACAATTACACCCTAGGTAATCGCATTGATCCAAGCGTAGTCAACTCCCAATATATATCTCCACCTTGGACCTCAAACCTGGCCTCTTAGACTTACCTGAACAGCCAGCTCCTTGAACTCTCTACTTGGATGTTTAATAAATAACTCTAATAAGGAATAACCCTCCTCATTACCCATTGCTACACCTCCTCCATCAAGTTTTCTTATCTCAGTCAATGGCAATTACATCCTTCTAGAGCAGCGGTTCTCAACCTGTGGGTCTCGTCCCCTTTGGGGGTTGAATGACCCCTTCACAGGGGTCACCTGATTCATAACAGTAGCAAATTGACAGTTATGAAGTAACAAAAAAAATAATTTTATGGTTGGGGGGGGGTCACCACAACATGAACTGTATGAAAGGGTCATGGCATTAGGAACGTTGAGAACTACTGGTCTAGTGCCTCATTTCAAAAACCTTGGAATTATTCTTCTGTTTATCTCACACCCTATATCTAACAGTACATCCTCTTGCCTATACCTTCAAAGTATATTCAATATCTGATGACTTACCACCTCCATTGCTGTCACTCTGGTCCAAGCCTCCATCTTTTGCCTAGACCAATGCAATGTCTTGATTGATCCTTCTACACTTCCTGCCTGTTTTGTTCTCAACCCCGTGGCTCCCCGTCTCATGCAGAATAAAAGCCAAAGCACTTCCATTGGTGCACCAAACCAAAGAACCCAAACCTTTTGCTACTGAGTCCATTTGGAGCCGTGGCAGGTCCGCGTGTTATCCAGTAGAACCGAGCTCCGGAGGGTGTTTTCGACACTAGGTGAGTGTGAACTGTTAGCCTGTAGGTTACTCGTAGTTGGTAGGTCCAGTCAATCTTGATTCATAGGAGCCTCATGTGAGAGAATAGAATTGCCCCGTAGGGTTTTCTAGACGGTAATCTTCTCATTGTCCTTACGGAACCCTGGTTGCATAGTGGTTAAGCGTTGTGCTGCTAACTGCAAGGTCAGTGTGAAACCACCAGCCGCTCCTTGGGAGAAAGACAGGGCTTTCTACTCCCATAAAGAGTTACTGTCTTGAGCAGAGCATTTGAGGCCGTCTTACAGAGACATCAGAAGGAGCTGGTCCTCTTTCTGTGCTCAGCGCAGCCATGGCTTGTGGATCCAAGAAGCATCTTAATCGCGAAGCTGCTTAAAAGCTTTGCATGCTGGACAAACTGTTGTGTTTCTCATCATCCACCCACTGGTCCCTGCGAGCTGAGAGAAGGTCTCCCGCTGACCATTGTTTAAAGAAATAGACTTAAGTATTCTCTGACTGGAGACGAAGTTAAGAAATATCCCTGGATCCAAAGACCAGGCTATTGAAGAATCAGGAACGTCTTTCTCCCCACCCAGTCACATACTTGGTTGGGTGCCCCAGGGCATCTCAGGGTGCCAGTGGCCTGGCAGACCCCTTCCCCAGCACTGCAGAGCCCATGGGGGGTGGGGAGAGTAGTGGTGGTGGGGTCACCTGCCTCTCACCACCTTTCCTGGGGTGGACCGGTGAATTTCTAATCTGCACTGGCCCCACAATTGAAATGGAGCTGTCAGGTAAGTGTTAAACTACTAACTGTGAAGTTGATGGTTCAAACCCAGCAGCTGCTCCATGGGAAAAAGATCAGGCTCTCTGATTCAGTGAATATTTGTAGTCCCAGAAAGCCTATGTGAGGTCATTCTGAGTTGGAATTGACTCGATAGCAGTGGGTTTTTGGATACTTCTACAGCAATTGAAACAGCCTGATACTGGTGTGACAAATAGACACATAGACCAATATAATAAGGATTCCAGAAAGAAACACATATTTTCATGAGGTCAACAGTTTTTTTATGAGGTTAAGTCCTTTCGATAAGGGATAAAAGAGTCTTCAGTAAATGGAGGGAACATTGAATTTACAAATACTGAAACATGAAACAGGATCCATGCCTCATACCATACACACAAAACAAATTCAAGATGGATTAAGAGCCTACATGCACAAACTAAAACCATAAAATAATCAGAAAAACAGGCAGGGACAGCACTAATAGACCTAGTATTTAACAATGGATTATCTCATATAATAAGAAGAGCACAACATGCAAAAAACAAAACATATAAATGAGAACTCAAAAAATTAGCACCTTTTGATTATCAAGATATATATATATCTTGATATATATATATATATCAGAAAGACAAGTTTCTGACTAGCAGAATATCTTCAGAAACTATATATCTGACAGGAATCTAATAGCCAAAATACCTATGAAACTTTGACAACCTAACAACAAACAGACAAATAGCCTAATCATTAAGCAGGCAAAGGACATGCACAGACATCTCATCAAAGAGGACATTCAGATAGCCAACAAACACATAAAAAGGTGTTCAGTCATAAGTCATCAGATTATCATTAGTCACGAAATAAAAACCACAATGAGATACCATCTCATTCTCCCTAAGATTTAAAAATAACAACAAACAATGATAAAGTCACAGAAAAATAACAAATGTTGCATGAATGTGAGGAAATCTGAACACTTGCCATTGCTGATAAGCATGCAAACCGGTACTTCCATGGTGGAAAGAGTGGTGGCATCCCCTCAGAAAAGAGGACTGCCACTTGACGCAGAAATTCCCTTCTCTCTCTGCTCGAAAGCAGAAACTGAAAGAGACTGTGCACCAGTGCTATTGCAGTGCCAGTCACAAGGGCCAAAAGGGGGACAAAATGGGGTGCATGCGGACATTGTAATACTTCTCAGCCAGTAGGAGGAACAACGAACTCTTGGTGTCTACTGTGGATGGAACTTGAAGATGTTCTGTGGCACAAATTATGTCAATCACAAAAGAACAAATATTGGTGACCTCACTTATATAAAAAGATAAGAAAAAGCATCTATCGAGAGGTCAACATTTATTAGTGGCTACCAGGGATGAGGAAGGTGGATTAACAGTCACGGAAAAATCACAGTTTACTATTAGAATCAGATAGCCCATTGTTGTAATTACTGCCTAGAAGTTGTATGCCTGTAAATTTTTGAATTGTAAAACAAATAATATTGATAAGTTTAATGGCACTGGGGAATAAAAGACAAACTTGGTCAAAAGGAGGGAGGAGGGAGGGGGAGGAGGAGGAGGAGGAGGAGGAGAAAGCAATCAAATACATGGCATTGGGGAAACTGCTCCAAGAAGCTCCTTAAAGTGTCGAGGTTACATTGCTTACTGTGCCTGACCCAAACCATGGTATTTTCAATCTCCTCGTGGACACATGGAAGCACTTCACATGTATATGGCTTCAGGAGAGGATGTGAAGTTCAATTATGGACAGCCAGCCACTCTGCTGTACAGGACAGAATCCGATTTCCTGTTATTTAGGATGACTATGGGGTAGATGAGGTTTTCTACTTCCATAAAGAGTTGCAATCTCAGAAACCCACAGGGGCAGTTCTCCCCTGTCCCATAGGGTATACGCTATAAGCCAGAATTGACTCGATGGCAGTGAGTACTGGGTAGGCAATTTGTAGTCTGTGCCATAGTTAGCATTATTCAATGTTTATTGTCAGCATTTTAACTTTAATATTTGCAAATGGCTTTATCCGGAGGCTTGATAAAAATAACTAGATAAACTGAACTGTTGATCCTAGGATATTTAGTCACTTGTCTCTTCTGAAGACTTGGGACAGGTCTTGTACATATTTATATTGGGAAGGAAGCCACTTCCTAATTACATGGTCCCACTGCCAGAACCAGAGTCAGGTTCTACAGGCTGGGCAGCATACCAGAGGGCAGATCCTTCATCATTATGGGAATTGATTTTTTATGTGTGGATTCTGCTACGGGGCTGCACCATCATTCCATGGATTCTGTCTGAAGTTCCTGATTTCTGCTTCTTAACAGAATAAAAGGAGAAGTCTGCATTCATTCTCTATCCTTTACTCAGGGGATGAAAGATGAGAGTGTTAAGATAACAAAATAATTAATTGTGCTGCTGGCTTTTGTTGTTTTCTAATACCCATCAGTAACTTACCTTCATTTTGGTGTTCAGTATCTTATAGGTTCTCTGAAATCATTGCTTTGTTTTAGTAAACAAGAAGGTTGTAGATAGATGTGAGAAAGCCTACCTATGCTTCCATTGTGTAGACATGGATAGGACGGTCTACATTTCAGGATTGTGGGTGATGAGAGCACCATAGAACTTCCTTGCAAGATGTTGAACTACCTCGCAAGAGGTTGAGCCACCTCAAACGAAACAAACACAAGAAACTTCATTTTAGAGAAGAAATAAAGTGTGACATTAGGGTCCAGCCAAGAAGTTGGACCATCGCCAACAATTAACAGATGGTCCAAGGAGCCACAGCAAAAGTGTGGGGAACCCCAATAAGACTTGGCTGAACCTGACCGATGCCCAAAGCCAGCCAAGCCACCTAAAGTGTGGAGAAACCCGGTAAGACTTGACTTGAACAGTGAATATGTCAAAGAGGCAGCCAAGCTGTCCATTTAAACCTGGGTAGGGACACTGACTTTTAGAGAGCTAGGAACCAAGGAGACATCAACTCCTGCTCTCTCCAACTCTCCCCGGGTGAGTACACCAATGAAGGCCATGCTTATTGGGACGATGATGCTGGAATAATGATGTGTGTAGGGTGCTGCCTTTATGTTCTTATATTTGCTCTAATATTCTTATACCTAGTAGTTTAAGTTGATTTTATGATCCTTAGTAGTTTGAGTTATTTTAGACAGTGACAGTGGGTACTCATTTTGAGGGCAAGACAAGCACCACCTCTAATTGGATGTGCTGGCTTGGCTTTCAGTTCCAGTCTCATGATAGCTGGTTTGGTACTTGTGGTAGTTATATAATCTGTGGCCAATTTGAGAGGCTTATGAGTGAAGGGGTGGTGTCTAGTCTGTCAATCACTGTATAGCCAATGAGTCCTCTGTGTGGGCGTGGTCTTCCCCTAAGGATTCTGGTAATTCCTGTACTTCCTCCTTGGAGGTGGGAGACACTGTCTCTTGATTCACTCACTGCAGGACATCCCTGAGGAGAAGCCACATGGACCTATTCTTTTTTTTTTGGGGGGGGGGGACCTATTCTGATACAGCCATGGGAGCTGGAGAAGCCACATGGAGACCCCTGCCAGTGTTGAGATGCTTACAACGCCACTGGATCCACAAGACTTCCCACCCATTGGCCTGTGATATTCCTGCGTTAGGCGTCTTGCCTGTGTTTCATGAGTCTGAAGAGGACTTTATAGATTGGTATCAGACATATGGGCTAATATCGGACTTACGGACTTGGTCTGGACTGGGCTGGGATGTTTTCTCAATGTTCAATTGCTCTTGTATATAAAGCTCTTTCTTTTTTGGGGGGCAGGTACATTTTTAATTTTCACAACTGGAAATGCAAAAACACCCAGGGGAATTGAGCCAATTCCAACTCAGAGAGACCCTAGAGCATTACAGAACCCCTTTGGGTTCTGATGCTGTCTTTTTTTTTTTTAATAGTTTTATTAGGGGCTCATACAACTCTTGTCATAATCCATACACACATCAAGTGTGTAAAGCACATTTGTACATTCATTGCCCTCGTCAATCTCAAAACATTTGCTTTCCACTTAAGCCCCCGACAACATACATATATGCATGTTTATGAATCTGTTTCTCTCTAGCCCACCCAGACAGTACTGAAGGTTACTACTGTTCATGGAGAAGATGTCTGCGGTCAACTTTGACTTTCTGGCATGTTTTGAGATTAGACCAAGCCCCAATTGCTGGTTTCTTGTGGCTGACCTCTTCACCGGGGACCCTACCCAGATGCCCTGGCTACACCTGGATGTTATAACTGAAATGGGACTTTGGGGTATGAATAATTTTTCTCCTCAGTAGCTTTAAGTGAATATATAGTGAAAAAAGGAAAGTAGGGTGTCCAAGGTGTTGGTGCAAGATGGACCATCCCAAATCCCCTATAGCCAGACTAAGAAATCTTAGACAACAATTAGACAAAGACGAAACTGGAAACAATGGCCACTGTACCAGAAGCAACAATAACTGGATGATAGGTTAGTCTACCAGAGCTCAGAGGTTGTTAGAGGATCAGAAGTTCAGGAAAACTTACTGAGTGGAGAACAAAGGTATATAACCAGAATCAGAGCCCCAGAAAGTTTCAAGAACAGATTAATAGCTAAACAACTGTAGCAAAGGCATTTATTTACAGGCTAAATATAGCTTGAACTTTATTTTCTTTTTGAAACTTCTATTCTAGAAAGTGTAATTGACCTAGGACTCATGTTCTTTGACTAGAACGATGTTAAATCATCTAGGAAACATGTAATCAATGCTAATGGGATGCTGGGTCACAACTGACATAGTACACAGGTTAGGAAACAGTCCCGTGTTCTCATTGTGCATGGAGCAGCCCACCTAGAATTATATAAATATCATCCGTGTTATATATGTGTATATATAGATAATCACTTGTGTTGTAGTTTATTGTATGGGGTGGCTTTGTGTTGCTCTGATGCTGGAAGCGATGTCATTGGTATTTGCAAATATGAGCAAGCTCACCCAAAGTGGATAGGTTTCAATAGAGCTTTCAGGCTAAGAACAGACTATGAAGAAGGACTAGGCTGTCCACTTGAGAGGAATTAGCCATTGAAATCCTTATGGATAGCATCAAAACTTTGTCAAATACTGAAAAACTCGGGAAAAGTAGCAGAACATTTTCATATACTGTCAGAAACTGAGCCCCTCAGGTTGGCATGCACTCAAAATATGAAGCTGCCTTCTCAAAGTAGAGTTGATCATAATGACATAGGTAAGAGTAAAGCCTGTGGAACCTTCATCTGCTGATGGGGTACAACTCAAATGAGACAAAACAGCTGGAAATCCTAGAAATAATTGGAATTTGGAAATGTACAAAGTGTGAATCTTGGGCAATTGGAAGTTGTCAAAAAGGAAATAGAATCCATAGATTGATAACTAGGCATTCGTGAGTTGAAATAGACTGTTGGCCACTTTGAATCCGGCAGTCATACGGCTCACTGTGCCAGGAATGAGCTTCCAGAAGACTGGTATCACATATACCGTCAAAAAGGGCAACTCAAGATCTATCTTGAAGGACAGTACGGTCTGTGATAGGATAATATCTATCCTCATATAAAAACTCCAATCAATACAGCTATGATTAAAATTAAGACCCCTAAAATAGTGATGCATAAATTGAAGAAGTTTAGCAATGTTTTCAGCCTGAATTTGATCAAACACACAATCAAGATTCATTGATAATTACTGGCAATTGGAATGCAAAAGTTAGAAAGAGGCTGCATCGGCAGTTGGAAAATATGATAGTAGAAACCAAGCTGGAGATTGCATGATAGAATTTTGCAGTACTAAGGACTTCTCGTTGAAAAGACCTTTTTTCAACAACACAAACAGGGATTACACATGTGGTTTCTCTAGATGGAATACAAAGAAATGGACTACATCTGTGGGAAGAGACAATGGAGAAGCTCAAACTCAGGAGCTAAAATGAGGCCAAGGGGCCAACTGTGGAACAGACCATCAATTGCTCATATGCAAGTTCGGCTTGAAGCTGAACAAAATAAAAACAAGTCCGTGAGGGCCCAATACAACCTTGAGTAAATCCCACCTGAATATTGAAAACATCGTAATGACAAAAGATCTGACAAGCTGGGAATGAGATCAGTAACATCATACAAGAAGAAAACAAAAGGCCATGAAAAGAGGAAAGAAAAGATCAAGAGATCAGCATGGATGTCAGAAGAGACTCTGTGACCTGCTTTTAATGATGGAGTCGTTAAGGCAAAAGGAAGAAATGCAGTCAGAGAGCTGAACAGAAAATTTCAAAGGACAGCTCAAAAAGACAAAGTAAAATATTATAATGAAATGTGCAAAGACCTAGAGTTGGAAAAATAAATTATGGATACCCTTGAGAGTATTGGGAATTCCAGAACACTCTCTATTGTGCACATGTGGAAATTGTGTGAATGGGACAGGTAATACTGCGTGGCTTAAAACCAGGAAAGGTGTGCATCAGGTTTGTATCCTCTCACCATGCTTGTTCAGTCTGCATAATGAGCAAATAATCAGAGAAGCTGGATCATGTAGACAAGAATGCAGTGTAAGGATAGAAGGTTTACTAGTGATTACAATATGCAAGTGACACAATCTTGCTTGTTCAAAGTGAGAACCTGAAGCCTTTGCTGATGAAGATCAAGGATAGCAAGCTTCTATGGATTACAACTCAATGTAAAGACCAAAATCCTCACAACTGGACCAACAAGTAGTATCATGATAAATGGGGAAAAGAAGGAAGCTGTCAAGGAGTTCATCTTGCTTGGATTCACAACCAATGCTCATGTAAGCAGAAGTTGCGATCAAATGACTCATTGCCTTGAGTGAATCTGCTGCCCAGACCTCTCTAAGGTGTTGAAGAGCAAGGAGGTCACTCTGAGGACTAAGGTGCAACTGACCCAAGCCATGGTATTTTCATTCTCCTCATATTCATGAGAAAGCTGGACATTGGGTGGGGACGACTGAACAACTGATGCATTTGTGTTGTGCTGGTGAAGAATAATGAAAGTACCATGGGCTGCCAAAAGAACAAACGGATCTGTCTTGCTCCTTAAAGGCAAGGATGGTGAGATTTTGTCTCAGGTTCTTTGGCTATGCTGTCAAGAGGGACCAGTACCTGGAAAAGGACCAAAAACGAAGATGACCCTCCACAAGATGGACTGACACAGTGGCTGCAGCCACGGGTTCAAATGTAAGAACCATGGTGAAGACGGTGCAGGACAGGGCTGCTGGACTGTTTGTTTTGTTGCACAGGGGGCTGCTATGAGTCAGAACTGGCACCAAGAAGAATACACACACACACACACACACACACATTCATCGTGGCCCTACATAGGGATTCTGAGGCTGTAGATTTTCACTGAAGCAGATATCCTCATCTTTCTCCTGAGGAGCAGCTGGTGAGTTTGAACCTCCAACCTTTTAGTTAGCATCCCAACACTTAACCCACAATGCCACTAGGGCTCCATATGTGTGCATTAAATGCCTACCTTGGGGTCCAACAAATTTGTGGTAAAGTCAGCTGTGACACAGGAAAGAGGAATCAGGGAGGCCATCAAGATATGACAAAATACCCATTTATAAACTATCAAGGGCTCATGCGGGAGGGGGGAGCGGGGAGGGAGGGGAAAAATGAGGACCTAATGTCGGGGGTTTAAATGGAGAGAAAATGTTTTGAGAAACGATGTACAAATGCGCTTTACACAATTGATGTGTGTATGGATTGGGATAACAGTTGTATGAGCCCCTAATAAAATGTTAAAAAAGAAAAAAAAAAAAAAAGAAGTTGGTTTATGATATTCATTTTTGCACAGACAAGAGGCACACCATGCCATGATGCGGGGCCCATAGGGACTTGCATCGGAGGCAAGATAATGAACTTAAAATGGAGGAGACAGCATAAAAAGGGCAGGTGGCGGGGTGAGTGGAGTGAGTCAGGCTGTACAGGCTTTCTACGAATTGAGTACTCTTAATAATTCCGTAGACTCAGGGAACACAGAGCTATCCCTAATTGTTGGGTACGTGGCCCCAGGACAGTTAAGACGGGCCCACAGTGACCCAGAAGTGCAGGGGCCTGAAAAGGGAGTGGTTAGAGAGTGGGCTAGATCAACTGCTTTGGAAAGGGAATAGAGTGGCTTCAGCCAGGGTCTCAGCTAGGTCAAGACAGCATTGAAAGAAAACGGCATCAGAAGACTCCTTACAATTCTCACAAAGCGATTTGACCAACAGGTCCAATTGGGTCAGAATTATTATCTAAAATTTGAGCTCTCGAAGGGGAAGCCCATGGCATGGTCTGTTTGTTAAGACTATTTATTGAGATTTTATGGAAATAAGCTGTATTTGGAAGGTGCGTGTTATGAATTGAATTGTGTCCCCCAAAGAATGTACTGTTCATTCTAACCTCTATACCTGTGGTACAAGCCCATTTGGGACTGGGTGGTCTTTTTTATGTTAATGCGACAAGATCAATATAGGGTGTGTCTTGAATCGATCTCTTACAAAATTAGGGCGCACAGTTGAAGGCAGCCAAATGCCAAGATACATAGAGGTCTCCAAGGAACCAGGAGACAGAAGCTAAAGAGATAAGTAACTTCTTCCAGAGTCAACAGAGAGAGCATACCTTCCTGAGAACTACCACTCTCCACCACCGTCAATTTGCTTCTGTCTCACAATGACCCCATAGAGGGTCTCTGAGGCTTCTGTCAATCTCCACAGGAGCAGACAGTCTCAGCCCTCTCCACAGAGCAGCAGATTAGTTTGAACTGTCAACCTTACAGTTAGCAGTCCAACACTTACTGGACAGTGCCACCAGAGCTGGCATCCTAAATGTAAGACTTATAGCTGCCTAGGCTGTAAGAAAATAAATGTTCATTTGTTAATGACGTCTACTGGTGGTATTTCTGTCATAGCAGCAACTAGAGAACAAGACAGAGTGCACAATAAATCGTCCCGGCCTTGCACACATCTGTACAGATGATACAAGGTGTCCCTTATTTGGCTGAGCAATGCTAGTCCGCAGCCTGACTGGCATGGCGGCACTGATGTAGGACGATAGATGGCTTGCAACTGAAAGCTTTTCCACACAGACTGCATTTATAGGGCTTTTCTCCAGTGTGAACTCTCTGGTGTAGAATAAGCAGCCTTTTCTGGATAAAGCCTTTTTCACATTCAGTGCACTTACAAGGCTTTTCCCTGTGAATTTTCTGATGCTGCGTGAGGGATGAACGATCAAAGAAAACTTTCCCACACTCGTCGCATTCAAAAGAGCTCTCTCCAGTGTGTGCTCGCCAGTGGCGAATGAGGGAGGAGCGGTTAGACAGAGCCTTTCCACACTCTTTGCATTTATAGGGCCGCTCTCCAATGTGAGTAAGCTTATGGCGACCAAGAACTGCTTTCTCTCGAAAGGATTTCCCACATTCTGTACATTGAAAAGGTCTTTCTCCAGTATGAATTCTCTGATGTCGAGCTAAAGAGAAGCGGATGGAGGAGGTTTTACCACATTCATTACACCTAAAAGGTTTCTTTTCGTCGTGAGTCCGCTGATGTTCAGTAAGGGTCAATTGGGCATAGACGGCTTTCTGATATGTTGTACACTCAGAAGGGCTCTCTTTAGTGTGAGAGATCGGATGTTTATTAAGGTTGCTCCTGAAGCTGATGGCTTCCCCACCTTTACAGTCATGGGGCTTCTCTCCAGTATCAGTCTGCTGATGGTGGTTGAGGGATAAGTGATCATAAAAGGTCTTCCCACATAGGATGCAGTCAAAGTTTCTCCCTATTCGGTCGGCCCTCTCGGGAGGCCCTGTACTCTTCTCCTTGGGAGAGAAGTTCTCCATCAAAGACTCCTTGGGAGGATTTTCTTTCTTTATCTCCAATCTGCCCTCAGGTTTATCAAGTCCAAATACACAACCACGGGTACCATTTTTTCTGATTGTTTCCATTGAAGTGTTTGGTGACTGGAATTTTTAGATACATTCTGCCTTTGAGTTGAGTCCTGGCTCTCAGTTCTAGCCTTCTGACCTAAAACAAAGGAAAAAATTCAGAGATGATTGGTGTTGAGTACTAGTGAAAAAGGAAACATTATATATGGTACAAAAAAAAA
>NW_022111368.1:28818930-28836455 GCF_000313985.2 Echinops telfairi
GTCCCCAGGAGATGACATTTAACCTGAGATCTGAAAGAAAATAAATTAGCCGTGTAAACAGCCACAACAAACACCACTTCAGGGAAAGGAAGGCACATAGGACACACAGTTATGTGCCAGTGAATATGAACTGCAGAAAAGAAGCAGGGATGGAGACAAACCAAACCAAAGACACAGCTAGCGAAGCATTTCCAACTCACAGTGACCCATAGGGCAGAGGAGACGTGCCCAGTGAGTTTCCTAGACTGTGAATCCTTGCAGGAACAGAAACCTCATCTTTCTCCTGTGGAGCAGCTGGTGGGACTGAACTGCTAACCTCAGTTAGCACCAATGAGTGAGTAGCTCACGTTGACACCCAGGCTACTTGGGAGACAGACTAGCATCTGAGAAAGTGAGCTGTCATGAAACTGGGTGATGGTGAGAAGGAAGAGAAAGGAGATATGGTAAAGGATAAGCAGGGCCGATGAGGAAGTATCATTAGAGTTGAATTAAAGATACATCTCAACCCTTTCACCTCAACCCCAACCAAAACAAATAAACAAAAACAGGGAAGGCCCAATTATGCACAGCTCCACTGATTTATTTGTTTGACAAATATCAGAGTATGTGATATGCCAGGTTCTACTCTAAGAACTGAGGATATAATAGCAAATAATCTAAACCAAAATATCTCTTACAGAGTATTTATTTTAATTAGGAGGTAGACAATCCATGAAGAAGTGAAAATGGACGATGCTAGGAAGATAGTGCTGGGAAGAAAAACGTAGTACAGGCTCTGGGAAAGGCGGGAAAAGATAGAGAACATTCCGTGTTCAACTGCATGATCAGGGAAGACCTGGCTGGGAGGCTAACATATTAGAGAAAAGACTTGATAAAATATATTCATGTGAATATCTGGGGATGAGTTTTCCAGGGAAAAGCCCAATATAGCAATGACTATCTCCACAGACCTACAGACTCCCAAACGAACTGTCTACCTAAGGCCCATCTGTCCACTTCACAATCACCTGCAGTAGTGCATGCTGATTCTTCTTTCTCGTCAGTTCCCTGAAAATCAAGTGTCCAGGGGTCTTCACCACTTTCCAACTGGAAAATCACATCCATGTTAGGAACTAGAAGTCCTACTTACAAAGAACAAAATGAGAAATGGCTTTGGGGACGAAAATTCATAGCCATTGCAAGGTTAATACCAGTTCCTAAGGAGGAAATGGGATTATCCAGAAAGTATATGCTTAATTTCCAGAATTAGGAGTGCGAGTTAGGAGAGACTTTCTAGAAAATCTAAGTTAATTTTAGTGGATGTGTTCACTTATTCCTGGGACCCTCCCCCAAGGGGAACTAGTCCTTCTTTACGCTGAGGGAAAGGTCTTGGCTTAAAGGCATATGGAAAAGGTCCTGCACTCAGGACAGCACTGTGAAGCCACCTCATTTTCTTCTGTAGCCTTTGAAATTTAAATAATGCATTTTTATCTATTTGCTTTACTTCTGCATAATTGTATTGAGTTTAAAAACTACAAATCAAAACAGAACAGTTTTAGAAATATAATTCAATTACTGTACAGATGCTATGAAACACTTAAATCTGAGAACATCACTTACCAGTTGTTTTTTTTAGAATTTCTTAAAAAGACAAAGATATGGGGTCCTCAGCTTAAAAAAAATTAAACTAGTAACTTTTAATTGTCTTATGAAATATTTAAGGAGTCCTGGTGGCAGACTGGTTAAAGCATTCAGCTATTAACCAAAAATGTTCTGGTTCAAATCCGCCAGCTACCCTCTGGGAGAAAGATGAAGTAGTCGGCTTCCATACAGATTTGCAGCCTTATTATGGGGTCGATGTGAATCAGAATCAACAGCCATGGATCCGAAATATTTAAGAACTACAAAAAAATATCAATATTAAAGTGAAAAACTAAGAACCTACCACACAACACATTAAGATTGGAGCCCTGCCCTTTCTGACTCCCTCTTCCTTCCATGAGGTAACTACCATACAAGACTTGGTGTTCATCTCCTGTGTGTTTAAAAACGTGCTTTCTTGTTTTCTTTATAGTTTTTTAAAAATCATTTTATTGGGGGCTTGTACAACTCTTATCACAATCCATACACACATCCATGTGTCAAGCACATTTGTCCATTTGTTGCCACCATCATCCTCAAAATATTTGCATTCTACTTGAGCCTCTGGTATCAGCTCCTCATTTCCCCCCTCCCTCCCCCACCCTTCCTCCCTCCCAAACACTTGAAAATTTATAAATTATTCATTTTTCAAGTCTCACACTGTCCAATGTCTCCCTTCACTCACTTTTCTGCTGTCCATCCCCCTGGGAGGGGGTTATAGGTAGATCCTTGTGATAGGTTCCCCCTTCTTCCCCCACCTTCCTCTTCCACTTCCTCTCCTGGTATGGCTACTCTCATTATTGGTCCTGAGGGGTTTTCTGTCCTGGATTCCCTGTGTTTCTAACTCTTATCTGTACTAGTGTACATCCTCTGGTCTAGCCGGATTTGTACGGTAGAATTGGAATCGTGATAGTGGTGGGGAGGAAGCATTAAAGAACTAGAGGAAAGTTGTATGTTTCATCGGTGCTACATTGCACCCTGACTGGCTCATCTCCTTCTGTAAGGGATGTCCAGTTGCCTACAGATGGGCTTTGGGTCTCTACTCTGCCCTCCCCCTCATTCACAATAATATGATTTTTTGTTCTTTGATGCCTGATACCTGATCCTATCAACACCTTGTGATCACACAGGCTGGTGTACTTCTTCCAGTGTGGGCTTTGTTGCTTCTGAGCTAGATGGCCACTTGTTTATCTTCAAGCCTTTAAGACCCCAGACACTATATCTTTTGATAGTTGGGTACTGTCAGCTTTCTTTACCACAGTTGCTTATGCACCTTCTTTATATTTTTTACAGTACAATTGACCCTTAAACAATAGGTTAAGATACCACCCCCTGCACAGTCAGAATTCCACATATAACTTTTGAATCCCCCCAAACGCAACTCTTTTCCAATTGCATATACAGTCTATCAACACATATTTTGCATGTAGATCCAGAGAACAACTGCAGTTTCAGTACAAGGTAAAACATTTTGGAAAAGTACCAGATTTTCACTCCTTCTGGTGATGTGGAGGTTACACGGTGGGCTGTGATCCGCATGGTTGGCTGTTCAAAACTACCAGCAGCTCCACAGGAAAAAGGCTGGGCTGGGCTTTCTACTCTGAGTTACAATCCCAGAAGTCCACGGTGGGTGGGGGGGTGGGGGTGTTGCTATGAGTCAGCATTGACTTAATGGCAACAAGAGAGGTGTAGCTGCAGTGACAGCCCCATGAATTTCATCTTCTTTCTTTTTTTAACAATGGTCTGAATGTTGGCTTTGTTTATTTTGAAAGGGTGGCCATCCACATTTGCAGACCGTCATTTTTGGTGCATAAAAGGCAATCCGCTCCTTCGTGTAATGGCATGGCCTTCCTCTGCTCCCTGGGAGCACTTCCACAGAACTAGTGGCACTGCACATGGCTCCCATGGTATGATTCCAGCTTTACAGTGCTGCACTCAACTCCATGGCAACTAAGCGAGCACCTTGAGTGGTCCCTTTTTACTTCCACATGCAATTTTCTGGGTACTAACATGGAGTTGATTGGTACCCTACACATTTAAAAGAAAATCTGAGTATCGGTGGACTTGTGCAGTTCCAACCCATGTTGCTTAAGGGTCAATTGTATTTCAAAATATTCCATGTTTATTGAAGAAGATGATTGTGGTAGTTACATCATTTCATGTCAACTTGATAAGTTATAGGGTGGAGTCTAGCCTGTCAATCAGATTACAGCCAGATGATGCCTCCTTGTGGGTGTGGCCTCATGCAGATGCTGGGAACTTCCTCTCTCTCCCTCTCTCCCTTCAGCTTCCTGTTGACAAGCCACACGGAGACTTGCTGAGACCTGTAAGAGCCCCTCTCCCTGCTTCACGTTCCTGGCGAAGAGCCACACTCAGAAAGCTGGAGGAGCCGCGTGGAGACCCACACCAGCGCTGAGATGCTTCAAAGCCACTGGATCCACAAGACTTTGGACCTACCAGCCTGTGCTCTTCCTGCATTTTCCATCATTGCATGTAGCTACATGAGTCTAAAGAGGGCTTTATGAGCTAGTATCAGACTTATGAACTTGATTTGGCCTGAGCTGGGATGTTTTCTTGATTACAATTACGCCTTGATATAAAGCTTTTTCTTACACATACATGAGCGTCAATGAATTTGTTTCTCTAGTCAATCCAGCCTAACACAATGATTGTGGAGGAAAAGTTGTTTGCTCATTAGGCAAATGGGACAGGACCACTACCTTCCATGGTTCATGGCCCATGCAAGAATGCTGATGGCTCAGTCATGGGAGCTGATGAAGCTGAGAGGCTGGCCTGAGATAATCGGACACTTGCTTCCTATTCCCTGAGTAAAGCTGCAGAAGACAGTAGTCTGCAAACATATCAGTTACATCATGTTCCCAACCTTACCCTCCCTTCCCCTGTCTGTGAATAACTTGGCTGATGTGTTAAAGGTCCTTTGTAAAACTTTAAAGAATTGTGAACTGTCCCTTTGTGTAATCCTGTCACGTGTTGCAGGCTATGTGTAGGGAATATTTAAGCCTGCGTCTAATAAAGTTTGAGGCCCTGGATTGTCTACTGCAGGGTCCCCTGCGCCTTTTGCTGATCCCTTTTGTACATAAGTTTTCTCCTTGTAGATCATACCCTCTGGGACCCATTTGGTTTGTAAGATAAGAGCTGGTCTCTACATTAGCTTACAGATGATTGGAAAATATTTAAGAAAAAAAAAATCACCTGCAAGTCTACTAGTCAAAGAAAATTACTGGTACTAGTTTGGTGTTGACCTTTCCAGATTTTTCATGGCATATAGATATATCTGTGCATGGTTCATTGTTTTTGTAAATGGACTCAAGCTCCAAACATTTGCAGCTTGCTTTTACCATTTACTAATCAAGCCATCATGAATGTCTTTCTAACCCTATAAATATCATCCAAGGAGCCCTGGTGATGATGTCAGGCAAGCACCAGACTGCTAAGAGCAGCACTGGTGCTTCAAACCCACCACCCACTCCGAGGAAGAAAGATGAGATGCTTTGATCCAATAACGATTTAAAAATCCTTGGAAACCCTGCACAAGTCACTATGAGTCAGAATCAACTCAATGGTTTTCAGATTTTACAGTGCTTCCATTTTTTCTTAATTTTAAGCAAGGTTAAGACAAACGTGTCTCACTTTCCCTCAATTTCCTGAAGGCTGCCCAATTCCAGTTTTACATAATACACGTTTTCTTTCACCTTAAAATGGGCCTTCAGCCTAACCTTCATTTAGCCTGTAAGTGCCACCAAGATCAGAAAAGCCATTCCTAGTGGCTTAGGGTGTCCCCAGGCTGCAAGGTGAGCTTTTACTCAAATTACAGCTGCGTTTTTACAACCTTAGCTCACGTCCTTGCCATTGGCTTTAGGAACTTCTGCGAATGGGACTGAGCAGTCTTCCTCCTGCCTTCCTCCAAGCATCTTGCTCTATTTGCTGGTCTTCTGATTCATTTACAGTAGAACACAGAGTCTGGAATCATCTCAGGCTTCTTATTTAAAACACAGTCTCTATACTGTCTCTCTCTTCTATTGTTCTTTCGGGTATACTTTTAGGTCTGGCTTTTTAATCTATAGCAACCCATTTTACCTCTTATATAAGCAAAAGGGTTTTATTATAACATTGCTAAACAAAACCAGAGGCCAAACCCATTGCCATCAGTTAATACTGACTCATAGCAACCCTGTAAGTAAAGACATTTTCAAAGTAGCTCCTTGAGACATCTACTAAATCCCAGCACTAACATCTTTGATTAAGCACAAACAGCAAAAGTCAAATAAACCCACCCACCACTCTTCCGGCCTTCCTGGGGATCTAGAGGAAAGCAAGGCAGACACGGAGTCACTATGCTCACCCAAAGACACACAACCCTTATAGGTCTCCAGCATCACTTCTCTGTATAAGGCCCTTTGAGGAGGGACCAGCCGAGTCCACTCGGCCTCTGCAAGTGTCAGGGCCACATCCTGAAGCTTCAGTGACTTCCGCAAAGACAAGCACATTCTGTTCATCTGTGTCCCTTCTTTGAAGCCTGAGGAGAAGGAAGGACTGCAGCACTGGAAGACATGTGGAATGGAAAATAAATGGTTTTCATAATGTCGAGCTGAGGACACTGGACGCTTTAGGCAAAAGGCACAGATCTGTGACACGAGGCATGACACTCTTGTTCATGGTCTCATCCCCGTAGCTGAGCCTCCTGTTAGCCTCAATTTTCCAACTCAACTTTCTGAAAGAATTGGGTCCAATGATCGCTAAAGTCCCTCCCAAGTCTAATGTTCATGGATTCATGAGATCTAAGTCTAACAAACTTAGTTCTCAAGCCAGAGGAAGACCTATGAGTTAACAGGTAACCGAATTATCCAAACTGGGAAAGGGACAAAGATGTGATGCCTCACTGAATGGGAAGATTGCCTTGGCCCAGACCAGATCCAGAATTTGAATCCTCTGATGTGATAGTTACATGATTTCATGTCAACTTGAAGATATAAAAGTGTAGGGGTGGAGTCTAGCCTGTCAATCAGGTCACAGCCTGATGGTACCTCCTGGTGGGCATGGCCTTCTCATAAGGAGGATTCTGGGAACTCCCTCTCTCTCTCTGGCTTCACCTTCCTGCTGTTGAGTCTCTCTGAAACCGGCAAGCCCTGTGATGCAGCCACCACCATCGGATCCACAAGACATTACACCTATCGGCCTGAGCCTGTGATCTTCCTGTATTCTGCATCATTGCCTGTGCTTCGTGAGTCTGAAGTGGGATTTGTGCACTAGTATTAGACTTAAGGGCTAGTATGGGACTTAAGGACTTGATCTGGAACTGGGCTGGCATGTTTGTGTAATATATAATTACTTCTTGATATAAAGCTCTTTTTTACATATGCACGAGTGTCTCTAGATTTGTTTTGCTAGTCAACCTGGCCTAACACATCTTAAAAAAATCCTTTAAGAGCGATCTGAACCATCAGGCTCATTATCAAGGGCAGAGGTGTCTGTCCTTAACTCTCTTTTAACTCCACCCATAACTGTCTCAACTCTCTGTCACCCAGTCATTCATTGCAAATGCAGGATGTGGACCTGTGGTCAAGGTTTTAAGAAGGGCTATTCAATAGGGAAGATCCTGAAGGTGTGCTGCCTGATGAGAAAAGTCGAAGGCAAACGTTCTCTATAGTCTTTTTCACAGAAACAGCCCCAGTCTCCAACCCACTCCATCCCTGCTTGCTGAGGAAGCCCCAGGCTGAAGAAAAATGCAACTCACCTGCCATCTAGCTGTTAGGGCCACAGTTACCATTTTCCCTATCTTCTGTATACTCGGAAAAAAGTCCGGTCCAGAGGTGGATGAGCTAGGACAGGAATCACGAAATAGACTAGTTTCATGTTGTAGGGATTGGACCCAGGCAACAACAACAAAATGTCCCTTTACTGGATGTGAAACAGCCTTTACGCCCCATACCACAGCAAACCCAGAGCAGGCCCCTCCCTTCCTAGGGGGTGAATATGATAGACATTGTTTCAATTTTTCTCCCAGATTAACAGATCCTGGGAACAGGACTGTATTCCCAAGTTGGAAAATGATTAAAAGTCAAATAACGCACCCCATAGTTAATATTTACACCATTTTAACAGTGCAATCAGCATTGCACTCTATAGTGATTAAGCATACATTGGCAATAAAAGCAATGGTGCACTCACTGAATTTGACACTCAGGAGAACATGAGCAGGAGAATGCTTATGCTGACACTTTTCTTCAAAGGGCTCATGGTCTGTAAGGTCCACCACAGCACAGTCACAGTGAATAGACGGTGTGTGTGAGCTCAGAGTCAGTGCTACAGGACAAAGCGCCAGGATCACACTAAAGCCAGCTCGCGTCAAGGGAGGTCATATTTAGCGTGCAAAGGGAATGATAGAGAGACCACAGGCAAACTGCATCAGGCATCTTGACATCAGTGACTTCTACGAGGGTTTATCCTTTAGCTCACTAGCACAGTGGTGATGACACTCAGCAGTGAAACCACTAGCCAGCTCCACAGGAGAAAGATGTGGCTTTCTATTTCTGTAGAAGGGCAGGCTCGGAAATTCACAGGGGCAGTTCTACCCCGTCTTATAGGGTTCTTGTGAGTCAGAACTGACTTGATGGCGATGAGCTTCAGTTTGGACTATGGTTTGAGAAGAACAGGTCCCCATCCTCCTAAACCAAACCCACTGGCATCTAGTTGACTCCAGTGTTGTGATCGTCAGCGCCCAGTGCTGTGGTTCGGCGCCGTTGAGTCAGTTCCGGCTCACGGTGGCCCTAAGAACAACAGAGCAAAATACTGTGTCGTCCTGCCCCATCCTTACAATTGCTTTGATTGAGCCCATGGTTGCAGCCACTGTCAATCCACTCTGTTGAGGGCCTTCCTCTTTTTCACTGACCCGCTACCTGACCAAGCACAGTGCTCTTTTCCAAGGACTGGTCTCCTGATAACATGTCCAAGCACACATGACAAAGTCTCACCATCCTCATTTCTAAGGAGCATCCTGGCTGTACTTCTTCCAAGGCCAAGGAAGAGGGTAGAGGGGTAGAAAGAAAAAGGGAAAGAAATTAGGAGTAAGAGGCCAGCAGTGTCCACTCAAGGCTGCTCTGTGCAGACTGCTATGGCACCCAATGTCACTCAGCACTACATTCGGGATTCCAGCTGTGGCTGAGATCGACGACTGTCTTGGTGCTCTAAGTGCTGCCATAACAGAATTACCCTAAGTGGATGGCTTTAACAAATACAAATTTATTCTCTTGTTGTTTAGAAGGTTAGAAGTCTGAATTCAGGGCACCAACTCTCAGGAAAGGCTTCTCTGTCGGCTCTGAAGGAAGGTCTTTGCCTCCGTGCACCATCTGTGGGCTCAGCACCCTTGGGAGATTTCAGTGTCTTAGTATGTCTTCCCTGGAGTCTAGGGGCTGCTCAGTGCAGGATCCATGGTCCAGAGGCAGTAGTACCCTGTGTGCGGCTCTTCTTTCTTGGTAGTAAGGAGGCCCCTCTCCCTCTCCCTCCTTGCTTCTCTTTCCTTTTATCTTGTGTATGATAACGAGATAAGAAGAGATGCAGGCTCTCCCTACCCCCTAGGAAAATCCTCTTACACCAGATCAAGGCTGAGCTCTTGGTAAACATCCCACCCTAATCCCCTTATAACGGATTGTCAGATCACATCAGAGGGGATGATTACATCACTACATAAATACCAAGTTGTGTCAGGATAGAACTTTCGAACCAAGGAGAATCATGGCCCGGGCAAGTTGACATATACTTTGGGGGGCCACAATTCAATCCATGACAACTACCAGTCAGAGGGTGTATTTCTGTGGGCAATATATTTGCATGTCCCTCTGTGTATGGATAGTGCTCCACATCTTTAGTGTACAGCTCCTCGAGATCTCTAGACAGGGAATATGCAGATGTCATCATAAATATTTAAAATGGCTACTTTACTTCTGCTGTGTGTGTGCGTGTGCACGCGTGCATGTCTGCGGGGCACCTGACATATGCCTGGAGAATGGCAACATGAGAACTGGGCTTGAACCAAGACTACTTTTTCCGGTTGTCAAGAGCTACATGGGCCTTGCATTTCTCCCTCCTTCTGGAGTAGCATGCTTTATTCCCCTCGGCACAGAGCAGACTCACTGAGGTCCCTAACCTTCAATTCTCCTGGGCTTGTTGGCCCCTCGCCCACTATCAATTTATCGTGGTCTCCATCTCCTACCTGGAGTTTTAGCCATTAAGAAGCCAATGACTTTGGATTGTTTCCATCTCTTGTCAATCAGCTGTGGCAGAGGCGCCTAAACAAGAGCAGTTCTCTAAGGAGAAGTGGCTGCTATGCTGAGCAGAGGAGGCAGAACTAGAGTGTGAGCAAAAGTTGGGTGGGTACTATGGCCAGGATCGCCACCATCGAGGTGGTGACTGAAGATTGGGGTTCTACAGCAGCAGGCCAGTGACGCTGGGGAGGGGTTATCAATACCTCCAGCAGGAAGTGGAAGGGAAGACAGGTCCAGGAACAGGCTGAGGCTGAGGTGGCCTTGAACCTTCAGATTCTGCTGGTTGAAAGGAATTGGACCAAGTCAGGTATGCCTGGCCACTGCCCTGCAATAGCTGGAGGAAGCAGAGAAAGATGCTGATGGGAGTTTGCGGGAAAAGCTGTTTGTTCCTTAGGCAAATGGGACAGAGCCATCACCTTTCATGGCTCAAGGCCATGGAAGGATGCTGCTGACAGCTCATCCTGGGGAGCTGACTGAAGCAGGTGCTGGCCTGTCTCTCCACCCGAGATAAAATGGACACTTTGCCTCCTGTTCCCTGGCAAACGCTGCCGAAAGCAGGCACCTGCACATTTATCAGTTTCTTCATGCTCCCATCCTCATCCTCTCAGGCCTCTCTCTCCCTCTGTGAATCACTTGGTTGAAATGTCAATGCTCCTTTGTATACTCTTAAAGAATTAAACTGTCCTTCTGTGTAAACCTGCCATGTGTTGTAGGCTGCGTGCAAGGAAAGTATTTAAGCCTGACCCTAAAAAAGCTCTGGGCCCTGGGAGTGTCTATACTGCAGGGACCCCCCCACCCCCACCCCCATTCCCTAACTTTTGTCTGTCTCTTTTATATGTGTTTTTCCTTGCAGATCGTACCATTTGATTGGAAAGATAAGAGCCACTCTCCACATTATCTTACAGGGAGCGAAAGAGGTATGAAGGTTCTTGAAATCCGGTACTTAAAAGATGGAGCTCTAGGAAATGCAACTCAAGGAAACCAAGCAAATTTCAGAAAAGGCAGACCGGAAGTGTGAGGAGGAGGCTTCCAAGTCAGTGACATTGACGGGAGCTTGGAACGCGCTATGGAGCGGGCTGGGCTGGCGGAGAGATGAATGAGCAAAAGTTCCCTCGGAAAGCAAGCAAATACGAGGGAGAGAGGAAGACTGAGAGAGGAAGACTCGTGCTGATAAACTCACAGAGACCCGTGCTGAGTTGCTGAGAGCAGTGGCCAGCTGCAAGCGACCACTGATGTGGAGAGAAACAGAGAGCACCAGCGAGCACCTTTGTACACAAAGGGTATTGGACCAGATCCTGCTGGACTGGAATGAGGAGTAGAGCACCCCAGACCCACCTGGATGCTCCTCCTCCTCCTCACCCTGAGGCCAGGTTGTCCGAAGCTGACCTGTAAACAGACGACGGATCTTTAACTGGAAGACTACTTTCTCCAGCTACCCGCCCCCCAAACTACACCTATCCCCCACTTTCCTAACTGGCATAGTGGTGTCACATAAGGCTGCAACCCTTAAAGTCAGCAGTTCAAAAACATCAGTTGCTTTGAGGGAGGACAGGACTTTCTACTGCTCGAAAGAGTTACAGTCTCAGAAACCCACAGGGACAGTTCCACCCTGTCCAATAGGGTGGCTATGAGTCAGCGGCTGGGAGTTTGGGTTTAGAGTTTCCGAGAAGCTGTCTTTGAGGAACCCTGGTGAGTAGTGGTTATGTGCTGGGCTGCTAACCCGAAGCTCAGCAGTTCAAAACCACCATCTCTTGGGAGAAACACGGGCTTCCTTCTGTAATAAAAAGTTACAGTCTCACAAACCCACAGGGGCAGGTCTGCCCTGTCCTATAGGGTCGCTGAGTAGGAATCAACTCAATGGCCGTGAGTCTGTTTGTTTTCTGATGGCCTCTGTCCTCCCCCAGATTACAGCTAGGCTAGAGGCTGAGCACTCTGGGGAACATCCGAGGAAACGTGAGCCCTGGGCAAGTGTCTTACAAAGCATGTGCTGGACGCAACTTGTAATTGCCTGGCGTTGTGGCAGCAGCCGCCTGGAAAACTCTCCAAATAGTGTCACAGCCCTGAAGCAGCAATCCCTTTCTTAGGTTTGGAAGTTAATTTTTCAGCCGAATGCATACTGTCTCTACAGAGGCGGAGCGAAGTATGGGTCTGCCTTGTCACCCCATGCTGCCGCATAGTGAGCCCGTGGGGGTTTCCGACACATCCACTGATTACAGGAATAGAGAGACTGGTCTCTCTCCTAAGGAGTGGTTGGTGATTTTGAAGGGCCGACCTTTCGAATCGCAGTCCAGTGTGTGACCCTTAAGCACCAGGCCTCCCGGCTTATTGAGAGCCAAGGAAGACTCCACTGTGGGAACCCTTAGAGCATCAACCAGAGCAGAAAAGTGCTTCCAAGAGGTAGCTAAAATAATAACAATAAAAGCCCTATTTAGGTTTTCAGATTTACACTATCTTGGAGCAAGGTGCTTTTTATTTTATATCATCAGAAGTGACCAATTAGGATGTCTGGGACCCCTTCTCTGTCCCATCTTTTCTCTGCTCCCTTCCGAATGACGCACAGTATGTGCCCCTCTATTGGCATCCCCACTTATTTGCTCCTCTTAAAAGGCAAAACTTTAAAAAACCCACTGCAGCGAGTCGATTCCAATTCACAGTGACACTCCACGACAGGGTAACACTGGCCCTGTGAGTTTCCAAGACTGCCGCTCTTTACAGGAGTAGAAAGCCCCATCTTTCTCCCTCAGAGCGGCTGGTGGTTCTGAGCAGCCCAACCCGCCACTAGGAGACTATGGATTTGCCACTGTTGCAGCCCTATGAAGTCATCTCGCCACCCTGTTCTGGTCTGAGCTGCTGTCCCTCAAAGTGCTCGTTATCAGTCAGTGCTGGAGGGGGATTGAAGTCGTGTGTACAAAACACTTATCATTTCGAAACTTTGCGTCTTTGGGATTGGGTGTCTAACTGAGTTTACTCCACAGTCTGTAGGCTGGCAGGGAGCTGAACTTTTCAAAAGTCCTCTCCCCACCCTGCTCCCCGTCTGGGTGAGGTTTCTGTGAGGTACGTTAGGTGTGCGTCCTGCAGCTTATTGGCTTAAAATGCACTCTCCTTTGGTGTAGTCTCGATTGGGGGTCAACTGGGAAAGACACCAATAAATAGTACAATAATTTTGATACTGCAAATCGACAAGTGTCTTTTTGAAACAAAGAACCGTGGAGGTGGGGGTGTGGGCAGAGGGTGGGGGTAGGAGCAGTTTCCTTAAGAAGGGGACTATGGCCAGTCTGGGTCACTACATAGTTTCCTTAAATAGTAGTATTTCAAGGTAAAAAACACGCGGCAAAGCAGCAGCTGGTGTACTGTCCCTTGAGTTCTGTTAGTATTTCACTCTCCCTCTGCCCCACACTAGTAAAAACAGACTCCAATCTCTGGCCAAAGCTGACTGGCGTCTGACTCAGAGTCCTTCTGGTATTTTTTGTTAGTAGAACCACGAGAAAGCAGTGTTTTCCCCACCAGTCTGCACTTGAGTCATGTGACATATTCTGTCATGCCATCTGAGCAGCAGAGAAAAACCAATCAACAGTGTGGCGGGAAGATGAAACATTATTAATCTAAGATGCCTACCAATGCATGAAAATAAGCTATGGATAGCTCGAGCCAAGCTTCCTGAGCAATTTCCTGAGAAATGCAGAAAGTTCTTTTCCAGGCTATGAGCTCTCTTTCAATTCACTCTCGATTCTGTAAAATCACTTAATAATCAGTCATGTCGTCTTCAGAGATCCCCAGAGGCACTGCTAACGGCCACACCCGTGGCTGGAGTCCGTCTGCCACTCTTGCGCACCAAGTTGAGGCCGCAGCGTCTGAGCCCTTCATGAGGCCACTCTGGGGCAGAATCGACTCATTGGCAGTGGGTTTGGTTTGTTCTTAAAAATCTTCTTTGCAGATCCCTATTTCTGACTCAATCACCTGGCTAATGCTAGCCTCTGTGATTGTGATTTGTGTCTTTGCGTTATCTCACGTAGATGATGACTCTGGGAAGCCACATTGTGCATTCCTCACAGTGAGACCGCTAATTCCGTATCTTCGGTGCTCAAGAAACATTTGCAGACTAATCGAAATGCCAAGTTAAAAAAAAGGTCTGGCTGGTGGTGGCAAGCAGCGCCGGGGATGAGAAGCAGGCCCTGGCCGACTGCCCCGTGGGACGCGGGAGAGGAAGGAGGGGAAGGGCACTCAGGATTCAGTGCGGTCACTTCAATGCCGGGTTACGGAATTGGTATGGAGGCGCGGGGGTTGGAAGGCGCACCGTTCAGTCCGGAAGGCTTGGGGAGCACATCAGCAGCCCCCAGTCCGGGTCTGGCTCGGGTTCGCGGCCCCGCGCAACCAAACCCCAGGCACTGACCGCACGGACGGGGCCGGGCGATCCCGACCTGACCTCGCCTCGCCACTGCCCGCTCCCGCCAGCTCCGGACCCCGTTCAAGGCCAGGCTGGGGACCGTGGCCGCGCGCAGTTCGCAGTTCCCGTCGCCGCGCTAAGCATGCCTTCCCTTTGGCCCAGTCCCCTCCTCGGGCCGCAGGTCCCTCCAAACCTGGACCACTAAGATCTCACCTTGGGCGCGAAACGGATCGCGTTCCCCGGACGCAGAGATAGCAGAGCGCGTGCGCAAAACCCACCCTCGGAAAACTACGGTTCCCACAAGGCTTCGGACGCTGAGGCGGACACAGTGGACCTGCTCCCGGAGGGCCAACGAGATGTTTCAATGGCATCATTGGGTTTGGCGTCACCTAGTGCCATAATTCTGGTGTCACACGCCCATCTCCTCCCCATGAGATCATACAGAATCCTTAGTAAAGTTTAACTAATTTTAATTTTAAAACGTAAGAATAGTTGTAAATTGCTTAAATGTAGTATTTCTTGTTAGATAAATACTAACAAAATTGTCTCATGAAATCTTTCTACACAGAATTATGAATGACTCTATTATTAGTATCTGAGAAGTCTTTATAATTTTCCCTTTTCTGAGTACTTCATTCTCAAAGTTATTGATACAGGTTCCTAAATACTAATTACAGCACCACTGTAACTAAAAAACCAGGAGCAATGAAAACAAAAGTAGGTGTCAGTACTGGCGTAGATGAAACCACACTATTGTAATTGAGTAATATTGACAGCTCTTACATAAGCAAAAAATCAAATTAGCCTCAAATTGGAGCCTGGGAGGGTACACTGACATTGTAAGCTGGGCTTTTAAGAACACTTTTTGTTCCTATAAATAACCACAGCAATCTTTTATTTTAAAATATCTGCTGAAATACTGCACATTTTATAGAGATCCCCTCTGATGAGCACTACACTCATACCCTAGTGATGTCATTGGGGTACTAAAATAGTTGAAAGGGTAAAACCTCAACATTTATAGTAAAAGTGGAGGGGAACACTGATTAGTAAATCAATTTAACAGGTGTATAAAAGGATGTTCGCTAGAACAATCATTGCATGTCAGCCAAAGGGTGACATAGGGTGATCTTCCAACTGAGAAACACAGTCAGCATACACGTAGCTATAACTGATGCCACTACATTTATGGCCAGCCAGACGAAAGAATCAGTAGGGCAGTGATGAGCCCCAGGGCCTCCGGTGTCACCACCATGGCTGTGGTTTCTTTGTCTTACATGTGGTTTTGCGGTGGTGAGGGAGCTCAGGGGTTTCTATTGAGTACACCCATTGACGACCCCTTAACTCTTCAGAAATTTCCAGCTCTAATAAAGTATCTTCTTCCTTCAGAGGCACGATGGATTAGGAGGAGTCCACCAGCGCTGCCAGTGGTTAAGTGCTCAGTTACTAACAGAAATGACGGCAGTTCAAATCCATCAGTGGGTCCTTGAGTTCCTCACCACCTACTTCCGGAAGGTTACAGCCATGGAAAATCCGATGGCTCACAGCTGTACTCAAGTACAGATTGGGCCCATGAGTCAGAATCAACTTGCCAGCAACTGGTTTTTAATGCCCAATCAAGAGGTGAAATGATGTCAGGAAATGATCTTTTGGTAACGCCTGGCAATAGATATTTCCTCATTAGGCTGTTGAAAAGCCAAAATCCAAACTCCCTGCCACTGAGTCCATTGTGATGCGTGGTGACCTGATGAAGCAAGGGCAGAACTGTCCCTGTGAGCTTCTGAGACTAAGCTTTCTCCCCCATTGCTGCTGGTGGTTTCCAACTGTTGACCCTGAGGCTAGCAACTCAGCACATAACCACTACACCACAAGAGCTCTGAGGTTGTTAAAGTTTCATTAAATAATATCTTCCTATCACCTTACGTTCTCATCCAGCCCAGAGACACAAAGGGGTCAGACACACAGAGATCAAAACATAAGCTGCTGTGACAGCTACTGAGGGACATATCTGAGGATCACTACAGATTTTCCAGGCTGATACCATCCAGTCACCTGTTCTCCTTGAGGCAGAAGACTGCTTTCGCAAGAGCAGCTCAACTGCCACAGAGAAGAGCAAATACCCCTAACACTCCCAGGTGACGTGACCACTGAGCATGTGCAATGTGGATAGTCTAAATAAAGATGCTACGTAACCAAAGTACTAGATTCCAAAGACTTAGAACAAAAAAAAATGGAACATGCCTCAATAATTTTTTTAAATCGTTTTATTAGGGGATTGCCTCAATAATTTTATATTGCTTTTATATTGAAGTATCTCAAGTATATTAGATGAAATGGTTGTTAAAAAATAATTATTCCTGTTCCTTCCTACTTAAAAAAAATGTGGCCTGCATTTTACTTCTATTGGATATTAACCAGTTGCCATGGAGTTGATTCTAACTCATGTGGACTCCATGTGTCAGAGACAATCTAGCGTAGTGTTTTTAATGGCTGACTTTTCATATCACGATGCTTAACTGCTTCTCTTCCAAGTTGCTGCTCTCAAACATCGAACCTTTTGATTACCAGTCAAGCACATTTGCACCACACAGAGACTCAACTGATCTAAAATACTTGAATGCAAGCATGTTGTCAAGTGTGTCATTGAGTGGCTTCCAGTTTATATTAACCCTATAGGACAGAGAACTCCCCCATAGGGTTTTTCTAGGCTGCATTCTTTATGAGAGCAGACTCTCGGGTCTTACCTCCCACAGAACCACTTAAGGATTTTAATTACTGACCTGAAACCAGGTAGCAGCTGAGCAGTTAAGCATTGTGCCCCACGACTTGGCATCTCTCCGAAGGAATCTGGTATTTATTTAATGGTTCTGGCCTGGAAAAGTATTGCAATGTTTCCCAGGGCTAGAGCTATGTCCTTACATTCTCATACTTGTTCCATATGATCTTCACGCTTCTAGCACCAATATCAGCAAATACATAAATTCCTTCAGTATATTCCAGCTCCTGTAAATGTATACTCAGGAAAGTCCCTTCACTGGCGCCCCGTCACCCCATCTCAACAGCATACACTTTGACTTCCATCACAGGAATCCTACCTCAGTATTGTTTTCAAAAAGCTTGTGGAAAACTGGAAGATAAAAATATAAATTTTGGGGGGGCCAGGGAAAAGGGAACCTATCACAAGCTTAGATATATAGCCCTGCCCCTCCCCCCAAAAGGAATGAATAACAGACATGTGG
>NW_022111368.1:28836834-28847783 GCF_000313985.2 Echinops telfairi
AAAACAAACAAACAAACAAACAAGCAAGCAACAACCAAACTCACTGCCGTCGAGTTGGTTTGTACTCGTAGTGAACCTATAGAACAAACTAGAACTGCCCTGTGGGTCCCCGACAGCATAGAGCCTGTCTTTCTCCCAAGGAGCACCTGGTAAATTCAAACCGCTAACCACATGGTTAGCATCGCAATGGGTAACCCACCACATGTGCCACCAGGGCTCTTTTAATTTTTTATTTTAACTGAAGAAAAATGGGTGCCCTTTAAAGATTTTAATATTAGGAAACAAATAGAAGCCAGAGGAGCCAATCATGACTTTAAGGTAGATGTCTAATGATTTTCTATCAAAACTAATAAAATTGCCCTTGCTTGATGAGGAATAAGGAGTGTTGTCTCGGTGGAGTAGCCTCGAGCAAGGCTTCTCAGTTTTTCTGCTAAGCTTTGGCTAGCTAACTTCCTCAAAACACGCTCCTATTGAGCAGACTTATCAGTCAGTCTTTGGCACTCCAGAAAGTTAACCACCAAAATGCCTGGAGCATCTCCGGAAATTGTCACCATCAACTTGGCTCTGCACCGTCCACTTTTGCTTTAACGGAACTACGACCTCTCAGTAACCCGTGCCTGGATCATACTAGCGTCATACTAGTGAAGCTGTTCTATCTCTTGTTACAGTTCTTCCCAGAAACACTTCAGGACCTTGATCCTACTTGTTTAAACTTTCCATCGAAAGCTCCACTTTTGTCTGCACAACAGCTTTAAACACCATTGAGCAGAAAGTTTGCTCAGCTTAATTTTCCGGTTACAATGTGTAAGCTCTGAGCGCTATGATGTTGGCTATTGTTTCTGCCGTTATTCATCGATCCTCTTCAATTAGGGCACAAACAAGATCGCTTCCTTGTGAACGGCTACGACTGGCCTAACACGGGCAGCTCCATCTTCAACATCAGCAGAGTTCACCTTCAACGTTGCCTTGTCCCTTCTCGAGTAATCCATTTGTAAACTGCTGGTTTCTTTGGGGACATTGTCCCCATTAGTTTTTTTTTTTGTAAAGCATCCATAACTTCATCCATGCTTCTACCCAAACTTCACCACAAATTTGCTGTTTGCTCTGGCAAACAAGCTACTGTTAGAGGCATTTATATCCTTATTGCCTCAAACTACACCTGTTCAGACATTGTAACAACTTGGTGTGTTTATTTTGGCACAGAATTTTTTACTATATGAAGGTTTTTTCATAAAACACATTTTTCTTAAACTTGTGTTTTCTTGAACTTGTGGTCTCCTGAGAAAGGATTCCTCAGGTTCCCTGAGGAATCGGTTAAACAGCTCTGTTAGTATGTTGTCTGATGACTGGTACCTAAGAGTCTTGCTCCCGAGACGCCTTCTGCACCAGTATGCTATTCAGACTTACCAACCCCCAAGCAAACAAATCCACTGTCATCAAGTCCGTTCTGACGTACAGCGACCCTGGCTTTCTGAGGCGGTGGGAGCAGAAAGCCTCACCTCTTGTGGAGTGGCTGGTTTCAAACTGTTGACCTTTTTGTTAGCAATTCACCTAGGACCCCAGTGTACCACTAAGACTTACAGAGGGGTTTAATCTATTCTCCAAAGCCCAGGCCTGAGAAAGACAGGGAAGAGATGAACTCGGAACACAGCCGGCCAACCTTCCAGCTAGCCACACCACCTTGGCATCATCCTCTAATGTCCAGTCCCACTGATACTCTTTCCTAGGCTTCAGTGGCCACAGTGTTCTTACCGACTCATTCTCTAATGTTGCCAATTCTCTTTGAAGAGTTGACCTGTGGCTCATTGTTGTAGTAAGTTATTATCTCTTAAAACTTACGAGTTGTTATTGAGTCCATTGCGATTCATGGTGTGCCCATGGAGTTTTCAGAAACAGGTGTGTCTTTTGAATACAACTACCGAGTGGGTTGTATTCAATCTATTTGTGATAACCGGGGACTCCTTGCATTTTAGATAGGGGGCTGTTGTTGCCAGGCACCATCCAGTCAGTTCCAACTCATCGTGATCCCACGTGCAACAGCGTGAAAACACTGCCTGGTCCTGTGCCATCCTCACAATGGCTCCTGTGTCTGAGCATGTGGTGGCAGCCACTGTGTCATGCAGCTTGTTGAGGGCCTTCCCCTGTTTTGCAGCCCCTCTATTTTAGCAAACATGATGTCTTCCAGGGACTGGTCTCTCCTGACATGTCCAAAGTAGCGCTTAATTAGCACCAAAGATCACATTATCCTTGCACCTTAATGCTGGCATACTGCCATTCTAGTTCCAAAATTTGATTCTCCTCATGGCCATTGGGTGAAACTAAAATCTCTAACTTTTACCGACCCCATTAATACATACTTTATTGGGAGTTATCAATTAAAAGTAAACTGGTCCATTCTTAGAGCTTTTAGGAAACATAGCATTCATCTTAAAAGATGTTCCACAGAATGCCAATTTCAAAAGGAAACAAAAAGGGGGGGTTAAACTTACCTATCTACTGTTTCAATACATTACTGTATTCAAATGTTAGAATTCTAAATTTCTTCTACTCTTATCTGTGGGCAGA
The DNA here is from genome assembly GCF_000313985.2 of Echinops telfairi. Lineage (NCBI taxonomy): Eukaryota > Metazoa > Chordata > Mammalia > Afrosoricida > Tenrecidae > Echinops > Echinops telfairi. The sequence continues at coordinate 28,839,400 of NW_022111368.1, forward strand.
GGTCAGCTCACTATCATCCCCCCTGCTGCCAGACCACTGTCTCCCCATATCATAGAAGTGGGCCTGTGCCCTGCTGCTGGGGACCATGGACAGGCTCCTGTAGGCGGAGTTCACATCCTACTGATAAATGGTCTCTATCAGTTGGGCCAGGAACAAGCCAAACCAGCTCTGTGATATTCAAAGTTAGGCTGCCATCCTGTGTCTAAGACCAGCCCATCTTGCCTTGTGTATACCCCCAATCCCTCCTCTTCTTATTGCCTGGATACCCTAGATCAACCCCTTCCATCACTGCAATACCTATAGCACACCCTTTCCTGTGACGTATGTCTTCACCTGTAATTAGGGGGCTTGCACATCCCCAGAGAGGATAAAAGCTTGGGAAGCATTAAAGTTTCTCTCTCTCTCTCCACGTGAATTACCAAGCGGGGCTGAGGTGAGCAATACTACCATGTAACGTGTCTGACTCCATTTATTTCTATATATCTCTTCTCTCTCTCATGCTCTCTATAACTTTACTATAATATTTACTTATTATCGCTGTACAATTGAGCCTACCGAACCCATAGTGATTGTGCTAGGAGCTGGTTCCTCCTGGCACTTACCTTGCTGACAGTAGCAGATTAGGAAAAATGCTGGACTCTGCTTATTATAGCAGTAGTCACAACTCTGAGACATTCACCAGCCAAACACTTATCAAGAATCCCTTTCATATTCTACTTTTTAAAAATATCCAACATTGCCCACTACTCCGCTGTTTTTCATTTAAAAATCCACATGCGGAAAGTACTCTCCCTAATACTCATATGCTCTTGAGAGGTAGAACAGGGTGGTTATAGGTAGAGAGGTACCTTTCTGCCAACACAGCTTCTGGACTCACGTTTAACTCCCAGGAGAAATGCATCCTGGGCCACTGGGATTCATGCAGGGTAAATTAGATTCTCAACAGCCTTGAAGAATCCTCTTCAGGGCTTTGTGGAGATATATGTACCTAGACTCAAGATCTTCCAATGCCTGACCTTTCATAAAATAAAAACATGGGACTGGATACACAGAATAAGTTCCGGGCATCAGGAGGTAAATTTTAGGAATATATGATGATGCAAGGGCAGACTTGAAATATTCAGGTTTTCATCCAACTGGGAGTTTATTTTAGGTCGAGTAAAGGAAACAATGCTGGACAGAAGAGGTCACCTGGAACAATTGCCGAAACAGTAATACGCAAAATGTAACCAAGATAGAAGCTACTGGAGTTCACCAAATATTTAGGTTCTTCATTACTTACTACCACTTGGCTGCTGAGTCTTGCCTATAACACCAAAAAATGGCGAAAGCCTAGCCCTTAACAATATCTCACAAATTCATCCATGCCCTTGGTTGGAGGCCACATATTCTATGGATGGATGAGGATAAAGCCAAACTGACTCAAGTAGACTTTATATGAGAAATAAATTGTGATTATTGTCCATAGCATATCTCTTTTTAATAATTAAGTAGGAAGAACTCAAATTAGGAAGTGACTACTACTACTAGAGTAATGTGAGCCTGGAATGATAAAGGTATAAGCTAAACTACGGAAATTCAGAGAAAGGACGTGACTCCAAGAGGTGTTTTGAATAGAGTCTAGGAAACAGAAAAGTGACTAGATCTGTATGGAGCACCTATCATAAACAGGAGACCCTCTGGTATAGTAGGTTAAGCAATGGGCTGCTAATCACAAAGTTGGTAGTTCAAATCCACAAGCCACCCCATGGGAGAAAAGTGGGCTGTTTGTTCCTATAAAGATTTAAAGTCTCAGAAATGCTAAAGTAGTTTTAATCTGTTCTCAGGGTCGCTATGAGTAGAATTGACTTGATGGCAGTGGGCTTGATTTACTTATTACACGTAAGGCACTATGTGAGATACAGACATATTAAGTCATACATCCGAGTGCTTACAATCTAGTTGAGAAGATAATACTTGTACACAAACTATAAAACCAGCCTACCTGAAAGAGAATGAACTTTGCAGACAGACTTGCATTCAAGACCTGGCTTCACATTTTCCTACCTTTGTCACTTTGGGTATATTAGTTAACCTCTCTAAACGTCACATTTCTCATCTGTAAAATAATAATATAAACAAATGAACCCAAACCAGTTACCATCAAGTCGACTCCAATTCTTGGAGAACTTGAGCATTACAAAGTAGAATTGGTCACCACAGAGTCTGAGAGCAGATCTAGGTGGGTTTGAGTTGCCAATCATCTGGTTAGCAGTTAAGCACTTAACTGTTTGCATCACCTAGGAACTCCTGAAGATAGTTAACAGTAACTCCTTAGGAAGGTTGTTGAGAAGACCACAAAGAAACTACACTCTTAAGAACTTTACAGTTGAGTGTTTACCCTGTGACAGGCATTCAATAGTACCATTATTACTATTAAGAGATCTAAAATGAGGCACACAAAAGAACAAAGTGAGTGTCCTGAGAGGGATTACCAACTAGAAACAGAACCGCACTGGAAGCAACAGTACTGCTCGGATTTCATCTTGCCTTTCCCTCCTGAAAAAGGTGTAACATTCCTGGCATTGAAATTCTCATGTTTGACAAGAACCATCTTGAGTATCTCCTCCTAACATTTATCGCAGTGGTTCTCAACCTTCCTAATGTCTCAACCCTTTAATAGAGTTCCTCATGTTGTGGTGACCCCCAACCACCAAATTATTTTCATTGCTACTTCCTAACTGTAACTTTGCTACTGTTATGAATCGTAATGCAAATTCTGATATGCAAGGATGTATTTTCATTGTTACAAATTCAACATAATTAAAGCATAGTGATTAATCACAAAAACAATATGTAATTATATATTGTGAAATATTTATTTCTAATTACAAATAAATGATTTTGTCTTGAAGTATGGTGTAGCATGGGTAAGTCTTAATATAACAACAGTAAACTACATTGCTACATTTTGCGACAGTATGTATAAAAAGCCAACATCAGTGCAAAGGTTGAGATAGCTTCTTTCTCACCACATCAGAAATTCTCGGGGCAGTCTTTGCAAGAGCACAACGAAGATCATCTTCCACAAGTCTACTTCTATGTTTAGACTTGATAACCAACAAGCTGGAAAACCCTGTTTCACAAAGATATGTTGTTGGAAATGGAAGAAGGTGCAGCACAGTTTCAGACACAACAGGATATGACTGCAAACACTTGATCCAGAATTTTGTAACTGGCATTGTAGAGAAATCAGTTTTCACTACATTGCTCTTAATAAGTTCTTGTGCTGTCTCAGGAACATCTACAACTTTGACTGGGAACGGGCTTCTGGCAAGTGCAAATGGGGTGTCAGGTAGATTTGGAAAGTACGATGAAATTTCATCTGCAAGCATGTGCAAGTGTTCTTTTACAGAAATTATCATCACAATCCTTTTGTCTGATTCAATGTCAAGTTCCTCAAAGAAAGCAGAGAAGGTAGGCAATACGTAAATTTTATTTTCATCCAACTTTTTGGATAAAGCTGAAGCTTCATTTAGAATGACCGGATCTTTTCAGACAAATCAAGGCATCTTGCATTTGGTCCTTAGCAGTGATAAATTTAACTTCACTTTTATTGCTGAAAAATGCTTCGGACTGCGGTCTTGCTTTCTGATTAAAAAATGTTTTGAGTTCATTATGAAGTTCAAAAACACGTCTTAAAACTTTTCCGCACGACAACCATCTCACTTCAGTGTAAAATAACAGCATTATTTGGCGCATCCAACTCATTGCACAGTTGTGAAAAGTCAACTGTTTACAAAATTGACAGAACTTATAACGCTTTTCATTGATTCTTGTAACTCCTGTGGCAGCATCTTCATTGCTAATATTTGCCGAGGATTCATACAGTGAGTTCTGATGTCTTTTGGTGACTCAGTCAGTACCAAACGTTGAAATCCAGATCGACATCCTAGCAGAGCTGGAGCACCATCTGTGCAAACACTACAAACCTCTTCCCAAGAGATCTTGTGCTCTTTCAGAACTGAACCAACTCTGTCAAATACATCACATGCAGTAGTTGACATTTCAAGAGGTTTTCAAAAAAGAAACTCATCTTTAAAGTTGCTATCATTAATATACTTCATGTAAACCAGTAACTGTGAACAATTTGCAACATCTGTAGATTCATCAAGCTGGATGCTGAATATTGGAAGTGGAACAGATTTAATTTCCTGGATTACCTGATCAAGAATATCAGCAGACATGTCATCTGTTCTTCTGCAGACAGTGTCGTTAGATAAGGAAACTGCACTCAATTTCGTAACAAATTCATCTCCGATCATAACTCAATGCCTTTGGCTGCTGGCAACAGTAAATCTTTAGCAATGGTGTGAGGTTTCATAGCTCTGGCGATTCTGAGTGCCACCAAATATGAAGCTTCAATGGCTGCTACATCCTGTTTGTGGTACTTGCCACCAGTGTCAAGTCTGGCTTTCTTGAGTCCATCACCTTTGCTTCTAAAATAGTTGGTATCCTTGCTGGCAAAGCTCAGATGCTTGCTATCAAAATGGCATTTTAGCTTGTTTGGCTTCATCGATTCGGCTGATAGAACTTCACAACAAAATACCACATTGTGGCTTCTCAATTCCTGCTGTAATTATTGAGGTAAAACCATACTGTAAAAAAACCCTCACTATAATTTCTTTTCTTAACATTCTTCTCTACACAATTCATTGTCATAGGATGGTTTGCTAATGAAAATAATATGTAACAATAGCTTTAATAATAAAAAAGATGATACATGGTATAGTTCAGTCAATAGGGTTCATTAAAGTTTCCTATGATTTACCATTCCTGTGTTTTTTTTACATACCTGTTACTATCACAAGGGGGCAGTATTCACATCAACCACAGCTGAATATAAAAAGACTGATCAGCATCCAGAATAAGTTCCCATGGTACAGATATTTATTTTACAGTACATGATTTTACATTTAGCCAGTAATTATAATTCACGAAGTGTCATTTTACCTCCAATACTGGTGCTTTCAACACAGTAGCTGTATTTTAAGAGTCGCTGATTTCAACACAGCAACTGCTTTCTACATGTGACTGGTCTGCATAAGTACATTATGGCGCCAACCCTGTCGCATACACCTGTACTTGTACGGGGTGTATGTGATGGGGTCAGTGCGATGACATCATGCTGGGTACTTGTATGTGGGCGTATGTGCACGTGGGTGGACCAGCCTGGAGACGGATAGAGGAGCAATGTCTCAGTTCCTAAGATCAACGGAAATATGTGTTTTCTCCTGGTCTTAGGCGACCCCTGTGAAAGGGTCCTTCAACCTTCAAAGGGGTTGCGACTCACAAGTTGAGAACTGATTTATCAGATCATCTGACAAGCTTCTCCAAAATTTTGGATTGCTAGAGTTATATCCTTATTTCAGGCATCCCACATTAACATAGCTGATGTAGAGTGATGATTCAAACATTATGGTGGCAGATCAGGAAGGAGAATACTACTTTTAATGCAAATGACACATATTATATGCTCATTAGTTTTGCAAACAGCACAAGCCCCTCACACATTAGCTTCCTATGTGCATTATTTGCATTACTTATGTGCGTTGTATTATATGCAACAACAACAACAAAAATACAGGACTAGCCAGACTGGTGGAATGATCACATGACGGATTCAAGATGGGAAAGACCTAGCTTAAGTTTCACGGTGGTTCTTCTGACTAAAGCTTTCACGTGATTCAGTCTATTCCCTGTTTGGCATAACGTCGTTGATGTTGAATAACTGAAGATTTAGAACTGAAAACTTTCCCACAAACACCACATTCAAAGGGCTTCTCTCCTGTATGAACTCTCAGATGTCGAGTAAGCCGACATCGCTGGCTAAAGGCTTTCCCACATTCACTGCATTCATATGGCTTGTCTCCAGTATGTATTTTCTGATGCTGGGTAAGGGGTGAGCGGTCAAAAAAAGCTTTCCCACACTCAGTACAATGATAACGAGGCTCTCCAGTATGAGCTTTTTGATGTCTATTCAGTGATGAGACACCATAGAAGGCTTTCCCACACTCATTACATTCATAAGGCTTCCTACCAGTATGGATTAGCTTATGTCGAGTAAGGATACTTTTCTGGCTGAAAGCTTTCCCACATTGGTTACATTCAAAAGGACTTTCTCCAGTATGAATTCTCTGGTGTCTTGTAAGGGATGAACGATCAAAAAAGGCTTTTCCACACTCACCGCATATAAAGGGCTTCTCTCCAGTATGAATTCGGTGATGTACAGTTAAGGCTGAACGGTCAAAGAAAGCTTTCCCACACACATTGCATTCATAAGGGCTCTCCCCAGTATGAGACATCCGATGTCTACTGAGACTGCTTCTATGACTGAACACTTTTCCACACTCGTGACATCTATAGGGCTTCTCTCCGGTGTGCGTCCTCAGGTGGCGGATAAGGGATGAGTGGTCAAAAAATGTCTTCCCACAGTTTCTGCACACTTGGTCTCTTTCTTTAAAAATAATTGTTTGGGGAGGGGTTGACCCTTGCTGCAAGCTTTTTTCTTGGGAAAAGGGAAAAGTCTCTACTGCAGGGTTTTCTTTCTCTGTTTCCAAACTATTCTCTGGTATATAAACTTCAATTTTAGGGCACAAAAGACCTTCATTTTCAAGCGCTTCCCTGAAGGTTCCTTCCGATACTTGTTCTTCTTCTGAAGCATCCTGAATCTCAAGCTTAGGTACCCAGTCTGGAACAAACAGAAAATATAGATGAAGTTTCTTTCCCAGGTAAAAAAATTTTTTAAAGTGTGTGTGTGTGTGTGTGTGCAGAGATATTACAATGGAAAAAAAGATACTATGATAAGCCTGAAAGTAAGGTATGGGCACTGGACTGTTAGCCCTCACGAAGGTCCTACATTATAAGTAATAGATCTGATGGTGGACATCTCGGAAAAATGGGAAAATACCCACTGGAATTGGGGGGAGGGAGGAATTAGGAGTATGCTAAATGGAAAGGCTGGTGATAAACAGAAATATCACTGTATGAATGGATAACATGATGGATTTGAGAAAAGAAACGCTTAGAACACATAGACAAGTCATGTTTTACTATGCAGAGAATAAATGAGAGCTGGTGAGTGATGCAAACAACCACTGGAGCAAATTTAAATTTGAGAAAGAGGACACCCAATATTTCTAGAGACACACCCAAGTAACAACCCCCCAAAAAACAGAGTTCTGTCCTGCCCTATTTATACTCAAATTACCTAAGGAAACATTCTCTGGACATTCTCTGTCCTCAGGTTCGTGAAGATCAACTATCCATGCCTCTTCCTCACTCTTCAACTGAAAAATCATATCCGGTTGAGGAACTGGAAGTCCTGTGCATATGGAGAAAGAAAAAGCCATGGCAGCACTACGGGATACAAAGTCTGTACCTGTTACAAAGTACGTCCCCGTCTCAGTCTTTCAGAGGGAAAATGTGAAAGGCAGAGTGTGAGTGTGTTTCGGGAATGCAGGACATAAAAGGAAGGGATCTCTGAATGGGATTCGAGACTGAGGTTCTTCCTGAATAGGAGAACTTGGGCCCCAGAACAGATAGCAATTGGTCAGAAGGTTAGTAACATCCACTTGATGTTATTAATGTGCTTACTCTTCCCCTCAAAGTGAATGAGAGTCTCCCTTACCACTGGTATGATAAGGGGGGAAAGTTCTTAGCTCAGGGAAGGTGAAAATGAATGAAGATCATCCGGAGCAAAAACAATGTGCAATGAAAACACCCATTTCTGTTTGTTTACCCTTTAGTATTATGTTCTTATATTAAACATGTAAGTCAGATGCATTATAGGAAAATTAGAGCTAACTACAAGCAAAAAGGAACACCACCTTTCAAATGTTCACTTTTCCCCCCTTTCCCCCTTTTGTTCTATTCATCTTGGCACTGAAAGACACCTTAGGTATAATGGCAAAAGCTGGCTGATGAAATACATGCTGATCTTTTTCACATCATAAATAAAAATTCTTTTTTGTCAATTAGCACAGATCTACTTCACTACTTTAACAGCTATATAATAATACAGGGCGTGAAACCACAATTTTTTTAACCAATATCCTACTGATAGATATTTAGATTGTTTTAAAAGTTTTTAAATTGTCAAGCAAAGGTATGATAAAAATTTATATACATCACTGGCTGCTAATCTTATATTGCTTCCCTAGGATAAATTCCTAAAAGTGAACCTACCCATTTTTGCTAATATGAAAAATAGACCTATTCCTAGAAATAGACTTGGGGTTTTAAACTTCCTTGTATCCTATTTGGGAATGAAAAGCATTCCCTGGCCACTAAATTTTATTATTTTGTTAAGAATATACACAGAAAAATACACTAATTCAACAGTT
>NW_022111368.1:28847991-28849979 GCF_000313985.2 Echinops telfairi
ATTATTAGTCCATCATTTCAAAGCTTGTGGCAAAGGCTCAATTTTAAAAAAACCAACAACTTAACTGTCAACAAGTCAATTTTGACTCAAAGTGACCCTAAATGATAGAAAGAAACTGCTCCCTAGGATTTCTGAGGCTATATATCTTTCCAGAGGAAGACAGCCTTCTTGTTCTCCCATGGATTGGTTGGTGGGTTCGAACTGGTCATCTTTTAGTTAGCAGCTTAACGTGTAATCCACTATTGCTGTCAGGGCTCCTAAAGGTTAAAACTAACAAACGAACCTGTGTCACCACCCACCCACCCCCAACTCCTGCCCATCAACTATCTGCCCATCAAGTCAAGGCTAACTCATAGTGACACTCAAGGACAGGGTAGACCTGCACCTGTAAATGTCTAAGATTGTAACTCTTTATAGAAGTAGAAAGCCCTTCTTTTCCCACTGACTGGTTAGTGGGTTCAAACTGCAGATCTTATATTTAGCAGCCCAACTCGTACCCACTAAGTCATGAGGGCTCAGAAGTCTCCTTTAATACCTCCCCAATAGTCCCATTGAAGTTAATACAGAGATGTTAACACTTGCTCTTTTGACTTTCTTGAATGAAACCTATACAATTCTTTTTATTGCCACTTGCTGCTTATTTTAATTTTCTTCCCAAACTGTTCAATCTTTCAGCTTCTTATTCTTGAAGCTACTGAGACATTCTCAGTACCTACAGGAGCCTGAGATTACTTCCAGCAATTGCTACTGTGAGCAGTAGCACTCGTGTTTCCCTTTTCATGCAGGCTCTGTTAACTACAAAGTGCATTCTGTGAACATCTCTCTTGGCTGCACTTAAGACAAATCATCAAACCCAAACACAGCTCTGATGACCTGCTCAGGCTCACAACCCTCTGACTCTCGTCTTCCCACCCCTTACTGAGGGGAAATGCCTCTTTCCCCATTCTTCTAACTTCTGTGAGGAGAAAACTTTCCTGCAAGGTAGCCCCTAACTCCACCCTTCATCCTCCGTATGAAATTAAGTTCCTGCCATGTTGTGGGGCATGCTGTTAAGCAAGCAGTCCGGGAGTGTCTAGCACGTCTTATGGCTGGGTAAAACAATCTGCCAGTGCCTACTGGTGCTTTACATTTAAGCCACATCCTTTTACTCTTTTATCTTGTCTCTCAGTTGGTTCAAAACTTAGGGGTGGGGAGAAAAGGCATTAAGGCATCAGTCCTTAGTGAACATAATACAATTCTAACTCCTTATGGGAAGCTATCCTTACCCAGTGAGACAATGCTCCAGTAGTTCTCCAGCATCACCTCCTTGTAGAGGTCCCTCTGAATGGGCACCAGATGCCCCCACTCCTCCTCTGTGAAGATCACGGCCACATCCTCAAATGTCACTGGATCCTGAAAGCACATCACATTCTCCCTTACTCATAACCCTTCCCTCAGCATGGCCCAGATGGATGAACCAAATGAGGATGAGGAGGGGATGAAAAGGAAAGGGTTCTGGCAATACTGGTCTTGAATCATTTAGGGAAGTGATTCAAGCATGCATAAAGTTCTTGCTCAGAATCCCACACCATTATATTCATAGTGGGTCCATTTATCAAACTTTCAGAAAACTTAAAAGAACAGAACAAAGCATTTATTGAACTTCTTGAAATATCTGCTTTTCCCCCATTTGCTTTACCTTCTGTCTCTATTTGTGGAGGGAGGTCAGACGCGCAGGCATTCCCTCCCCTGAGGGCAATCAGTTGCCAGACTGCAATCTCATCCCACCACCGGTGGGCCTGCTCCCTGCCTCTGGGGACAGTGGACAGGCTCCTGTAGGCGGAGTTTTCACCCTACTGATAATGGTTTCTATGGAGACCCAGAGACCACCACCTAGACCACCCCTTCTCATTACTGTGTAACCTATAGTGTAACCCCTTCTGTGACGTATGTCTTTACCTGTAATTAGTGGGCTGGCATGCCCCCAAAAGGTATACAGTGAACCCTCG
>NW_022111368.1:28850810-28852591 GCF_000313985.2 Echinops telfairi
GAACTTCTAAGAGTAAGCTGTAAATGTGATGCCCCTTTACTCCTAAAGATTTTCGTGCATATATCATAAAAACATGGTATTCCTCATATAACCACAAGATAACTGCAAAAATCAGGAAAATAATGTTGCTATCAATTATATAATCTACAACTTTATTCAAATTTCATCAGTTGTCCTTGTTTTTTAACAAAATTCTTAGTGATGTTGGATTAGATTGTCTTTAGGATCCCTTTTAGCTCTACTGTCCTCTGATTCTATAAGTTTGTATCTTTACCCTGTCTTAAAACCCCAAATGAGTCTAAGTCAGGAGTTCTAGGCCAGAGTGTGGAACTCAAGTTTTTCTTTCTGCCCTTGGCAAGAATGGGCCAAGCCATGTCTCCATAAGACTTTGAGGACTAAACTCACTGAAGTGGTCTACAGTATGTACCACTCCCCCAGCCCAACCCAACATTCCCTGGAGCACGCACCAAGGCCTACTTTCAGTCCATACAAGGACACACGGAAGGGACAATCACTACAACCCATCCATTGTCAGCCCCCTGCCAGGGGTTTTCAGGCAAAAGCATCCAAAGCCAAGGCCTTAAAAGCCGTGTGCCCAGTGTTAGGATAAAGGACACATGGTTCAAGGCAAGAAAGGGCCATTACAGGAAACAACAATCCAAAGGGGAAGCAAGCATTCCTACGGACTCCTTCATCAACCTGGGTGGGTCAAAGCAGCTGCCAAGTGGGGAAAGAAAAGTGCTTACATTCTGGAGATGAACACAGTATTTCAGACAAACAATCCCATCTCACCTGGCATCCGGTGGTTGGAGACACAGCAGCCATTCCTCTTGGGGGCTCTCCTTTTAGACAAGGGCAGAGGTGATGGATGAGAAAGAAGCTATGAGAGACTAGTTCCGTGGTGTAGTTTTCTGGGCTTTAAAACAAGAAATCTCCATGTGCCATGGTTATATACCCATCCTCTCTCTCCATGTCCTACAAAAAGGGAAGGCAAAGTACAAAGAGGCCAGCATTAGAGCAGAAAGTCATAGATAGTGCTACTTAGGATATACATGGTCCTTGTTTTACTATGCTTCTAGAGACAGAATTCTGTCCCTAAGAACAAAGAACATTTTAAAGTCCACATTGTATTTATAAATTCACATTCAATATGCCTTGAGTGATTACAGAACAGAGGATCAACAATTTCATAAATGATTCTATAGAATCATTTAGTAAGAACCCAGACCCTCTTCAAAGGAAAAAAGGATCATTCATAGTCTCTAAGGAAGGAGCCCTTGGGTAGCCATGCTTGACACCTATGTTTCTGCTTCTCCCCTGGGCTGAAATGTCACTCCGCTTGAGAAATCCCCTTCTTGGTAATGTGCACTACAAATGTCAGGTCGATAGGTGAGTGATGAGGGAGAAGGATATCATAAGATACAGAAATGGGCACAAGGATCAGGCGAGCTACTGTGAGCAGGAAGCAGACCCCGTGAGTGTGTGGGAGCTATGCTATGAGAGGCAGATATAATAGGGAAAGAAGACAAAGGCAGGGAGCAGCACAGCTTAGCCACGTTATTGATGAAGCACTGACACAAAGACTCATGTTGGAACTGACCCAATGGTAATGGGCTTTCGTCATTTCCGCTACTCTGAAAGACAAGGATGAGGCTTTCTGCTCCTGTAAAGATTTACTGCCTGAGATGAGCCAGTCACGGTGCGATGTAACAATGATGAGAAATACAACCTTCCTCTAGTTCCTAAAGGTTTCCTCCCCGCTCCCACTACCATGACTCGAA
>NW_022111368.1:28853003-28855229 GCF_000313985.2 Echinops telfairi
TACAAATGCGCTTTACACAATTGATGTGTGTATGGATTGGGATAACAGTTGTATGAGCCCCTAATAAAATGCTAAAAAAAAAAAAAAAAAGATTTACTGCCTTGGAAACCCAAAGGGCAGCAGTTCTATTCTATCCTATTGGAGCACTATGGGTCAGCATGGACTTGACTACCCTGGATTGACAGATACAAGTACCTATCCCAGGGATATAAATACTTACGAATAGTCATAAATTAAAAAAACACATTTGAACTACTCATTTATATCACTAAACACTTAGACATTGCTTTCTTTGTATTACACCCGCCTTTTATACACTGTATATTAGCGTCTCTCTGTCAAATAGCATCGTGAAACTAAGTCTTTCAAACTGAAATGATTTCATGTGGAAATGTGTACAGCGCAGCCAGTGCGGACCTTCCTTTGTAAGGAAGAGGCATCCAGATTTTTCCGGCCCGAGCTGTGGAATCATCTCAAATTCTAATGGCTTAAGCTGTCCTCAAGCAGTCGTGGAAACTCTAAGGAGCAGTTCTGCTTGTTGTCCTAGAGGGCTGATGTGAGTCAGAATCACCGTGATGGTGATAAGGTAGATTTTTTTAACAAGTCAGATCTTAAAACTGCCCATCACCATCATTCCTTCCGAACCTGCTCTGCTGCTCATTTCCATATACGGTATCATTATTCAATAAACTCTTCAAATAGGTGGCATGGGAGTCATTCCTGCTTGACCATCACTTACCTAATAGTGCCCACTCTGAATGTCGCAATCACAGTTCCTTTCTCTCCATTTCTGCTGCCACACTTAAGTTTAACTGTTTTGCTATTTCTAGCCTAATTTTAAGTCTCTTAGTTGGTCTACTCACTTCACTCTTGCCTTCCTCTAATTCCATTGTACTACACTAAGATCATCCTCACATTCAGAGGTTTGCTAAAAAGGAACTCCGCCTGTAGTTGTAATTGTACCAACCCAAGCGCAACTCACTGCCATTGAGTCCATTTTCACTTATGATCAATTCTGATTCTTGGAGGACTTTTAGAGGACAAAGTAGAACGGCTCCTGTGGGTGTCATGGGAGGTAAATATTTATAGGAACAGAAAGCCTCATCTTTCTGGCTGATGGGTTTGAACTGCCAACCTACAGCAAGTAGCAGCCCAGTGAGTAAACCACTGTGCCACCAGGACTCCTTGTTGTAAGTGTGATTGAGACTTATTTCAGCAATAATATACAGATAGAGGCAGATCAAAAAGGGAAAAGGCACAAGTGGAATCTGATGGAATAAATGGGCAGGCTTCCTATGCCTCCCTCCCACCAGGCCTCACACGGCGCACATGCCTCCTCCAGCAGTGACACTCAGCAGCTTGTGTGCAATGTGTCTGCCCAGAGAAACCCATTAGACAGACACTCCGTGCCCGGGGTTTTATTGGAGAATGCCTAGCGTGTACCAAAATTTCAGGCTCGAGAAGAAGAGCAGGTGTTCAGTATACACCACACTGCTTGCACTGTCTTAATACAGTGAACCACCCTTATCTCTTAGGGAACAGTGGGAACCCTCTAGAAATTAAGTTCCAGATGCCAGCCCAGGGCTAACCTTGCAAGCAGGCCTTTCTAAGGATAACAGTCTCAGACCTACTACGGAACTGTTCTGCACACTGCCATTCTTCTTTCATCCTTTACACCAGAGCAAATGCACACTCTCATTTTAAAAGAAATCAGAGACTGTAAAGAGCTCTAAGTAAAATAAAGATCACATGTGATATCACAATTCAGCCCATGTGATATTTTAGGCCCCGGGGTGGGGGATAGGGGTGGGGGGAAGACCCAAAAGAAACTGGGTTATTTTCCCCAAAGGTATACATTTAAGTTTTTTTACAAAGCAACCTTATCACTTTCAAAGGACTCTCCATTACACTTAACACATTTGTCAAATCTGCCATTCCATTTTTGGAAACAGTTTTCTAACTCATGTTTGGATGGCTGATAACACCTCCCTCATTTTTTTCTTCACCTCTTCCACATCATCAAATTGCTGTCCTTTCATATTCCTCTGCATTCGCAGAAACAAAAAGAACTCGCAAGAAGTGAAGTCAAGTAAGTACAGTGTGTGGGGCAAGAGATGCTGGTTTTTGCCAAAAACTGGCACAGAGATGGCTGCGTGAGCAGGTGCATTGCAGTGGTGGCAAAGCCAGTCCCCCGTCTGCCACATATCAGGCCTTTTTTGTCACACA
>NW_022111368.1:28855732-28857970 GCF_000313985.2 Echinops telfairi
TCTATTTAGCAATTATTCTTCTGCAAATGATATGTTATTAACAGATGCATAGGATTTATATGTGAACAAAAGGACTTTCAAAAGCTCATGGAATAACTCCATTATCTTTTAATTATATTTTTCCATTTTGAAGCCCCCTTACACATATATAAAACCTGTGTGAGTATGGATATGTATCACAATTTACTCATTATCCTCTTGATGAACCTTTAAATTGTTTAGAGTTTTACGCTAATAAGCTTTCCCCCTGTGGTTTGTAATGTTAACACAGTCATCTATCACGTTTCCCCTTAATGTCTGGATATGCTTTGAGGTTTGTACACAATTGTACACTATTGGTCCATTTTCTATGTCTCTCTGTTTTAATGAAAATAAAGCATTTTAACATAAGAGGTTAAAAACTGCCAGACAGATTTTAGGCTTCATCCTCTTATAAACAAGTTAACCCTTCTAAGCCTCAATTTCCTAATTTGTAGAGTAGTACCTACCTTACTGGATTCTGAAGATATGGTATTAAAATTATCCTTATAAAAAGCATGTAGCACAGTACCTGGTAAATAGCAAATGCTTAATGAATGCTAGTTAACAATATTTAATGGCTGCATGACTGCATTGTATAGGTGGCCCATAAGCCTATTTTCAAAGTTCAGCATATGTCTGATTTTTCACTCTAAGGATTAAATTACACATGTAAAGTGCAAAGGCGCTTGCCTGACACATAGTCAGCACTCAGTAAAGGTGGCAGTTGTGAGGTACAGTCAAGTCGGTCTGACTCACAGCAACCCTAAGAACAACAGAATGAAGCACCCCCTGGTCCTGCACCATCCTCACAATTCCTGTGATAGTGGAGCCCATTGTTGCAGCCAGTGTGTCAATCCTTCTCATCAAAGGTCTTCCCCCTTCCCGCCCTCCCTCGACTCTGCCAAGCATGATGCCATTTTCAAGGGGCTGGTCTCTCCTCATTACATGTCCAAAAGTATGTGAGACAAAGTATCCCCATCCTCATTTTAAAGGAACATTCTGGCTGTACTTCTTCCAAGACAGACTTGTTCCGTCCATGGTACTTTCAATAGTCTTTGCCAGCACCACTTGTCAGTTTGTTGTTCTGTGGTGACTTGTGCATTGCTGATGCTAGAAGCCATGTTACCAGTATTTCAAATACCAGCAAGATTATGAAGAAGGAATAGGCTGTCCACTGAAAAAAATGTATGAACAGCAGGAAAGGTTAGTGTTGATAAATAAACAGCCTTGCATATAGTCTTGATTATTTCCTTAGGCTACATTTCTAGGAAAAATGTATATCTTTATGGGAACAGATCGCCAGGTCTCTTCTCCCAGAGCTACTAGGTGGGTTTGAATCACCAATCTTTCAGTTAGCAGCTAAGTGCTTAACCACTGCACCACCGGGCTCCTTTAATATATACCTGCTGGTGCCAGGCCATCACCCCCTTGTGCTCCAGCCCATAATTCTGCTAGTGCTACCCCTCACACACGAGGCGATTTTGATCAGTTTGCTTCTTCAAGCAGTTACTCTAGCTCCTATGATACCACTCTAACTGTCTTCCTTTCACTGCTGTTGTTACATGCCATCAAGTTGGTGCTGACTCAAAGTGACCCTAAGTACAACAGAACAAAACACTGCCCGGTCCTGCACCATCCTCACAACTTGATGTTTGAGTCCTTTCTTATCGCCACTGTGTCAATCCACCTCATGAAGGATCTTCCTCTTTGTCACTGTCTTTCTTCTTTACCAAGTATGGTATCTTTTTCAGGGACTTGTCTCTTCATGGGTCCAAAGTGCATGAGACGAACTCTTGCCATCCTCCCTTCTAAGGTGGTATTCTGGCTGTACGTCTTTCAAGACAGATGTTTGTTCTTCTGGCAGTCCATGGTACTTTCAGTATTCTTTGCCAACACCATAGTTCAAATGCATGGGTTCCTCTTCAGTCTTCCCTGTTCAGTGTCCACCTTTCACATGTAGCAGAGGCGACTGAAAATGCCATTCCTATCACTGTGATCTATGGCTTTTGCACTCTTTCCCCGGGAAACAGATGCCACCCAAGCTTTAGCTTTTTCTCCTACTCTCTGTTTTTCTATTACTCTGAAAGTTCATCCCCTTGGGGATTCCATCTTCCACTTGGACAGAGAAGTTCTCAATCTGTTCCCAAACCTCCTTCCAAAATCATCCGGTACTTCCAAATAACTGCAAAATTTTAATTATTAATTTTTCCCTCACCT
>NW_022111368.1:28859340-28860760 GCF_000313985.2 Echinops telfairi
GATCTGTCAAATAGTGGGGGGCGGGAGGGGCACGTTGTAAGCAGCGGTTCTCAGCCTGTGGGTGGCGACCCCTTTGGGGGTCAAACGACCCTTTCACAGGGGTCGCTTAAGACCGTATTTCCGATGGACTTAGGAACAAGACACAGCTCCTCCATCCGTCTCCAGACGGGCCCGCCCACATGCAGATACGCCCACCTACGGGGTCACCACCACAGGAGGATCTGTATGAAAGGGTCGCGGCATCAGGAGGGTTGAGGACCACGGTCAGTCGCTCGACACAGTGCCCACACCCCGCGGACACGCGCACACACGCGGGCTAGAAGCTTCCGTTCCCACCTCTTGGAGCCGGACGTCGTTACACACTCCGCAGACCGATCCCGTCCGCGTCACTACGTTCTCCTTCCCCAAGTTGTGTGTGCCCTCCTCTCGGCCTCGCCGCTCACGCCGTGCCTCCGGCCCCACACTCGCAGGCCTCACCTCGAGCGCAGTGTGCTCGGGTCGCCGCTACAAGTCAGGAGAGCAGTGCGCCTGCGCACAGGGTCGGCCCGCTGCAAACCCAATCACTGCGCGACGTTCAGAGACTCCACTTCCCAGAAATCCCGGCGGTCGGCGCGCTTGATTATGACGCGTGGGAACCTGCGCCAGCGTCTGTTCCTGAAAGGGGAGCGAGTGCTGCCGAACCGCGTTCCTCTGGGCAACGCGTCGCTTTCGCAAACGGGTCGTCTCCGCGGGGACCGAGAACTGCCGTGGGTGCCTGGGCTTATGACCAACCTGGAGGCATTTTCTACGTATACTGTCACTTCCCTACCGGCCTGTGAGGGTTTCGTTTCTGACCGTGTTCTCCCCTGTGCTTCAACTTCTCCACTTTCGGGAAATTGGTTCTGAAACGTGGACTGGAGAGGCTCCGAATTTGATTCTGTGGCCCAACGTAGGAGCAGTGTACACTAATTTGCCTCCGAAAAGAGTCCAGGATACCAGTGTTCATCCCAACAATTTGAGCACTCAACAAGCTACTTTCCTAATCATCAGAAGACTTTTAGATCAGAAATGTTGATGCCTGGGACCAATTCTGAGGAGCGAGAGTTTGAAAAAATCCTCAGGTGATACGAATGCGCTGCCAAAGCTAGAAGCCCTGTGCTACAACTTTAGGGAAGAATGCATATTGCACACACAACAAAACTCAGCTTAAGGCATAAGTATGCACTTTCCTTCAAAAGCCGTCCATTCTTGCCATTGACAGGGCAGAGTTACATATATGAATAAGGTGCGGTTACTGCTCCAAACCAACTCATGTTGTTAGATGCTATCACTTGGTTCAAATGTATAGCAGCCCCATGTGCAAAAGAGCAAAACATTGCCTCCTGCATCCTCATGTCATGAGGATTATGTTTGAGCCATTGTCACCTTGAGATGCTTTTCC
>NW_022111368.1:28860860-28864784 GCF_000313985.2 Echinops telfairi
TTTTTCACTGACCCTCCACCAAGTATGAGCCACCAGGGCTCCTTAAATATTTCATAAGATACTTAAAAGTCACTAGTTTTACAAAAAATGTTTTAAACTGAGAACCTTGTACTTTTGTCTTTTTAAGGAATTCTAAAATTAAAAAAAAGTGATATGTCCAGATTTGTGTTTCATATCTGTACAGAAATTTAATTATATTTCTAAAACTCTTCTAGTTTTATTTGTAGTTATCAAATTCTATACAATTATCTAGAAGTAAAACAAATGGATAAAAATGTATTATTTAAATGTGAAAGACTACAGGAAAAATGAGGTAGCTTCATGGTGTTGCCCAGAGTTTAGGATCTTCTCCAGATCCCTTTAAACCAAGAACTTTCCCCCAATGTAAAGAATATCTATTTCCATTTGGGAGAGGTTCCCAGCAGTAAGTGAACCACGTCCACTAGAATAAGCTTTCCACTTCAGAAGCATTACTGTAACCACTGAAAACTTTATGGTTAGCAGCAAAACATTGTCATATAATGCCATCAAATGAACCCTTCAGGTTGTCACTCAAAATATGGCTGAGGAAGAGTTGCCTTCTCAAAGAGTTGACCATAATGATGTGGATGGAGTATAGCCTTTGGGAGTAAAACCTTCGAGGCCTTCATTTGCTGATGGGACACAACTCAAATTGAGAAGAAACAGCTGCAAACATCATTAAGTGTAACTTGGAATATATAAAATGTGAATCAAGGAAAATTGGAAGTTGTGTTAGTCCTAGAGAAACAAATCCAGGGACACTCATGTGTGTAAGAAAGAGCTTTATATAAAGAGTAATTGTATATTAAGAAAACCTTCCGGCCCAATCTAGATCATAAGCCCGATATTAGCCCATATGTCCCATACCATTCTATAAATTCCTCTTGAAACCCACGCAACACATGCAATGACACTGAATGCAGGAAGATCACAGGCCAGTGGGTGGAAAGTCTTGTGGATCCAGTGGCAGTGGAAGCATCTCAGCACTGGCATGGGTCTTCATATGGCTCCTGCAGCTCCAAGGCTCTGGATTTATCAGCATAGCTCCATGTGGCTTCTTAACAGGATTGTCTTGCAGGAGAGCATGTGACCCACCTCCAAGGAGAAAGACCAGAGTTCCCAGGACCCCCAGGAGAAGGCCATGCCCACAGAGGCCTCATTAGCTATGACCTGATTGACAGGCTAGACTCTGCCCCGTCACTCAAGCTGACAGATTATGCAATTGCCACAGAAGTCATCAAAGATTAAATGGAATGCACAAAGATGGAAATCCTAAGCATTCCTGAGTTGAAAGGGACTGGGATTTGCCATTTTGAATCAGATAGTCATATTTATTGTTTACTAAGCCTGCAATTATAGATTCATTCCTGGCACAGTATCCATAGATGGCATTGAATTCATCTTCAAAATAGACATCTCAAGATTGCTCTTAAAGTTCAATATTGACTCTGATAGGATCATATCTGTCTGCATATAAGGAAATCTAGTCAATACAACTGTTATTCAAATTTAAGCACCAACCACTAAAGCTAAAAAACCCAAACCCAAACTCACTGCCATCTAGTCAATGCTGACTCATAATGATTCTCTAGAGCAGTGTAGAACTGGTCCTGTGGAAAGAACTTCTTGACAGGAGTATAAAGCCCTGTCTTTCTCCCATGGAGTGACTGGTGGTTTTGAACTGCTGACCTTGTGGTTAGCAGCCCAAGTGATATGCGGAAACTGAAGAATTTTACCAATGTCTTTGGTATGAAGTTGATCAAACATGAAAGCAAGATGCATTGATAATTATTGGAGATTGGAATGTAAAAGTTGGAAACAAAGAGGAAGAGCCATTGGAAAAGATGACCTTGGTGAAAAAAACAAACAAACAAACGAAGCTGGAGATCACATGATAGAATTTTGCAAGAACAATGACTTCTTCATCGCAGATATTTTTCTTTCAACAACGCGAATAGCACCAATACATGTAGGTTTCTTGAAATGGAATATACCATCAAATTGATGACATCTGTGGGAAGAGATGCTGGAGAAGCTCAAATGTAAACTCGGGATGAAGCTGAAGGAATTAAAACAAGTCCACAAGAGCCAAAATATGACTGTGATGATATGCCATCTGAATTTTGAGAACATCTCAAGAACAGATTTGTTGCACTGAACACTGACGTCAGAAAACCTGATGAGTTGTGGGATGAGATCAAGAATATCATACACAAAGAAAGCAAAAAATCAATGAAAAAGATAAGGAAGGGGGGGCATCAAAATGGATATGAGACCAGGCTCTGACACTTGCTTTTAATTGTAGAGCAACTAAGGCAAAAAGAAGAGATGATGAAGTAAAAAGCTGAACAGAAATTTGCAAAGGGCAGCTCAAGCAGACAAACTAAAATACTGAAATGAAATGTGTAAAGACCTAGAGTTAGAAAACAAAAAAGGAAGAACAAACTCCGCATATCATAACTGGAAAGAACTAAAAAAAAAAAATTCAAGCCTCAAGTTGAAATATTGAAAGAGTCTATGGGCAAAATATTGAATGCTTGAATGATGCAGGAAGCATCAAAAGAAGATGGAAAGAATACACAGAGTCATGTGCCAAAAAGAAATAGTTAACATTCATCTATCAAGAGGTAACACGGTATCAAGGATCAATGGTGCTGAAGGAAGAAGTTCAAGCTGCACTGAAAGCATTAGCCAAAAACAAGTCTCCAGGAATTAATGGAACACCAAGTGAAATGTTTCAAGAAGCTTATGAGGCACCAGACGTACTTACTTGCCTCTGCCATACATTTTGGAAGACAGCTACCTGGCCATTGATTGTAAGAGATTCATATTTGTACCTGTTCCAAAGAAAGATGACCTAACAGAATGCACAAGTTATAGAACAATATCATTAATAACACATACATGTAATATTTTGCTGAAGATCATCCAATAACAGTTGCAGAAGTTCATTGATAGGGAACTACCCAACCTTCAGACAGGATTCAGAAGAGAACATGGAACAAGGGATATCATTGCTGATATCAGATGGATCTTGTCTAACATCAGAGAATACCAGAAAGATGTTTACTTGTGCTTTATAGACTATGCAAAGCCACTCAACTGTCTGGACCTCACAAACTATGCATAGCCATAAGAAGAATGTTCTCAGGTGGAACTTGTGCACGGATCAAGAGGCAGTTGTGTGAGCAAAACAAGGAATACTGCCTGGTTTAAAGTCAAGAAAGGTGTGTGTCAAAGTTGTACGCTCTCACCATACCTGTTCCATCAGTATGCTAAGCAAATAGCCAATCTGGATTATATGAAGAAGAATGTGGTGTTAGGATTGGAGGAAGACTTTGTATACAATCTGCAACATGCAGATGACACACCTTGCTTGCTGACAGTGGGGAGGACTTGAAAAATTTGCTGGTAAACATTAGGGATCACAGCCTTCAATATAGATTAAAATTGTGGTAAACTGAGGTCTGGATGAGAATATAATGCAGCTAAATCCTCCATGCTCATAAATACGGATCTGGAAAGCTGTCTCTGGTGGAGGAACACTCTCATGGTTATGAGATAGAAATAAATCTTAATATACATTCACATGACTGGATACAGTCCCTCCATAGAGGAACTACCACATAAGATGAATCATTTCTGTGTCTGGCTACCTCAAAATGCCTAAAGGTTATCTGTAGATAAAAACAATCAAGTTATATAACCAACCCACCTAAAAATTTAGCAAGCTCTGTTTTGACATCTCTTGCTAATACTGATTAGAGATTACTCCCCTTGTGGAGCGCTGTGTGTGAGGTCAACTAGCAGTAGGTCAAGATGCTGACTCATCTTATTGGTTGTTTATTATGTTACCTGCTTATGATATTACCTATTGATTATGTCTGATGTTAGCTGTATGAC
>NW_022111368.1:28865538-28869604 GCF_000313985.2 Echinops telfairi
AGTGGCTGCAACACTGGGCTCAACCAATGATTGTGAGGATGGCGCAGGGCGGGGCAGTGCTCCGTTCCAATGTACATTAGGCTACACAGAGCTGGAACCGAGTGGAAGGCACCTAACAAGTGATATTCATTTCTGGACCAGGAGGAGGTCTAAACTCCTGCCCTTCTCTCTGCCATGATTCCCCGGAGCTGGGGGCAGAGGGACCACCTGTAGATTTGTCGCTAAAATCTAGCATTAAGTCGGGGCACATTTTAAGTACTAACTGGCACAATCTATTTTACACAGACCCTCCGCATTCGTTGCCAGGGTGATACGGACATTGTAGGAATGGATACCCCCCAAATCTGGAATTTCTTTTTCAAAGCTAGGTATTTGGATTTTTTTTACAAAACAACCTTATCACCTTCAAAGTACTCTCCATTACACTTAATACTTGTGTTAGTATGGGTAGACTAGAGAAACAAATCCATAAACACTCATATGTGTATAAAAAAGAGCTTTATATATACAAGAGCAGTTGAATATTGAGAAAATATCCTAGCCCAGTCCAGATCAAGTTCATAAGCCTGAAATTAGCCCATATGTCCAATACATACCCCTGTAAATCTTTATGGGAGCAGAAAGCCTCAGCTTTCACCCATGGGGCAGCCGGCAGATTAGAACTCCTGGATGGTTAGCAGCTGGACTCATAGCACACAGTACCAAGAAAGCACAAGGCATCTGACTGTGTGGATCAGACCAAACTCTGGATAACACTGAGAAGAATGTGAATTTCAGAACATTTAATTGTGCTCAAGCAAAATCTGAATATGGACTAACAGGCAGTTGCTCAAACAGAACAATAGAATATGGGTGGTTTAACGTGAAGAAAAATCTGCATCAGGTTAGTACCCTTTCACCGTACTTCGTCAATCTGTATGCTTAGCACATACTTGGAGAAGCTGGATTATAAGAGGAACGTGGCATCAGAATTGGAGGAAGGCTTATGACAACCTGCCACATGCAGAGACACAATCTTACTTGCTGAAAGTGAGGAGGGAGGGCTTGAAGTACTTGCTGATAAGGATCCAAGACCACAACTCAATGTAAAGAAAATCAAAATCTTCAGAACTGGACCAATAAACATCATGATAAACAGAAAAGATTGAACTTGTCAAGAATGTTATTTTACTGGGATCCACAGTCAGTGCTCAAGGAAGCAGCAGTCAAGAGCTCAAACGATGAATGGCATTGAGCACATCTGCTGCACAGGATTGAAGTGTAAGGACTAAGGTGTACCTGATTCATGCTACGGTATTTTCAATCACTTCGTCTACACTTGAAAGTTGGACAACGAATGGGGAAGACTGAGGAAGAATCGGTGCATTTGAATTATAGTTGGTGAATAAGTTAGAAGTTCCATGAGCTGCTAGAAGCGCAAATCTGTCTTAGAAGAAGTACTACCACGAGAAAGCTCCTCAGAAGCAAAGATGGTGAGACTTCAACTCATGTACTTTGGAGATGCTGTCAGGAGAGAGCAGTCCCGGGAAAAGGACATCTTGCTTGGGAAAGTGAGGAAGACCCCAAACAAAATGGATGATCACTGTGGCTACAACAGTGGGTCAACCCTAAGAACTGCAGGACGGAGCAGTGTTTTGACTGTTATGCACAGGGTAGTTATGAGCCAGAAATGACTTGAGGACACCTAACAATGATAATGAGGTCATCTGGCTACAGCCACTCTTGAGTGCCCAATCTTCCCAAATCAGGGACCAACACTGAGTACTGCATATGGTGCCACTTCCTAGGGGATCACTCAGTGTGTTAGGCTGGGTTGACTTGAGAAACAAATCCAGGGATGCTCATATATAAATATAAGAAAGAGCTTTATATACAAGAGCAATGGTATATTAAGAAAACACCCAGCCCAGTCCAGATCAAGTCCATAAGTCCAATACTAGTCCATAAATCCCTCTTCAGACTCAAATGCAGCACATGCAAAGATGCAAAATGAAGGAAGATCACAGGCCAGTGGATGCAAAGTCTTGTGGATCCAGTGGCATTGGAAGCATCTCCAGGGCTCCATGTGGCTTGTCAACAGGAAGGTGAAGCAGAGAACGAATGTGTGTGACCTGCGTGCACGGAGAAAGAGGAAGAGGCCAACCTCAGAAAGCCATTTATCTCCATCACCCTCCAATCAAGCTGTGACTTGACTGGCTAAACTCCACCCACATGTTCCTAGGGGAGCCATGTGGGCGCAGAAAACCTAACACAGTCAGCTATAGAGCGTTACAGGTTGATGACACTGCATCGGTTCTATCGTGTAAGGGGCAGCCCTTCGTTCTTGCCCAGGCTTCTGTCAAAACTACTATTCATGTATTTATAGACTGCCTCATTCCCCATCATGCTATTTCATGAAGCATTGATTGGCTGAGGTATCCACTTCACAGCACATGAATTGCAGCAGTAAGATCATGTTTGTGGCAGTAACTGGTCGTACTGTGTCCCATTATCCTGAAGTAGTTGGCTTGCCAGACTGGTGGGATGACTTTTGAAGACTAAGGAACAGTGCCATTTATGTGGCTTGTAGGCTGAGACAATGCTTTCCAAGAGGCAGTATATATTCTTTAAGTCAGCATTCAATATATGGTGCTATTTCTCCCACAGCCAGGATTCATGGGTACAGGAATCAAGGGATGTATACAGAATTTAGTTTCACTCACTATTTTCTCTAATAAGCCTTTTTTTTTTTCTTTTGCCCTTCTGACTTTAGGCTTATTATTGATTTTTAATGATCATGACCAAGATTGACATTATTGATCATCATGAATATCCCAGACTCAAGGGAAGGGAAATAAATTATACCTTTTTATGGGAGAAATGACATGTAAATAGAGGAAGAGAAGAAATTGTTGGAGGCATCTTTGCAGGCAACATACCAAAAATGAATTATTTAATTAGGCAGTGAATTTTTTTCTCCCAACCAACTATTGTATGAGTGCTTATTGCCTGTGCCTTATCGCTGGGCATAATCAACCCTTTTGACTTAGTTGATTTGTGATATTAAAAGTCTATGCAAAATGTGATGCATTACAAAGTATGTACATTTCAGCAAAGGAAAAAGGAAAAAAACAAACGAGGTGTAGCATCCGTGTCAATCTTGATAATCTTTGAAGCTAGCTTACCACTATTCTACTTTTCTGTGTTTTAAAATTCTTAAAATAAACTTTAAAATCAGAGGTCTGTCTAAGCAGGATTTCTAGATATCCTTTCGGGACACATGCGGGACCCCTGGTGGTGTAGTGGTTACTTGTTGGGCTGCTAACTGCAAAGTTGGTAATTTGAAACCACCAGCTGCTCTTCGGGAGAAAGAAGAGGCTTTCAAGTTCCATAAAGAGCTGGTATTGGAAAACCACAGGGGCAGTTCTACCTTGTCTACAGGGTCACTATGAGTTGGCATCAACTCCATAGCAGTGAGGCTTTTGTTTTGAAAGGTGTATGTGAAAGGGTGTGGGATTACCTGAATATATCAAGTTGGTGTGAAGCCAGGCCTAGGGTAAGTGAAAAACCAAAGTACGTCTGGGTCAATACTGGTGGAAGCAGCAGCCAAGAAATTAAATTATGCATTGCACTGGGCAAGTCTGCTGCAAAAGCCCTCTTGAAAGTGTTAAAGAGCTGAGCTGTTGCTTTGAAGACTGAGGTGCACCAGAACCAAGTCAAGGTATTTTTAGTAGCCTCATCTACATATGAAAGTTGGACAATGAATAAGGAAGACTAAAGAATTGGTGCATTTGAATTACAATGCTGGCAAAGAATGTTGCAAGTGCAGTGGATTGCCAGAAGAACAAACAAATCTCTCTTGGAAAAAATACATCCATAGAAGCAAGGATGGTAAAACATTGGTTCACATACCCTGGACATGTTGTCAGGAGGAAGCAGTCCTTGAAAAAAAAAAACGACATCATGCTTGCTGTGGTAGTTACATAATCTGGTGTCAATTTGAGGATTAAGAGTGTAGGGGTGGAGTCTAGTCTGTCAATCAGGATATAGCCAATGAGGCCTCTGTGTGGGCATGGTCTTCTCCTGA
>NW_022111368.1:28870330-28871422 GCF_000313985.2 Echinops telfairi
GCCAAACAAACCCATTCCTTTAAGCTGATTCCAACTCAGGGCCACCAATGTATTAGAGACTAGAATGACTTCATGGGCTTTTCTTGACTTTAACCTTTATGGATACAGATTGTCAAGCTTATTAAAGAGCAACTGCGTGGGTTCTAACCATCAATCTTTTGATTATAGCAAAACACACACCATTGCCTTAGCTCAATCTAACTTCAGAGCTTTACTGGTGTACATTTCTTTGTTATTCACCTCTAGAGGATCTTCAGGGTACTCTTGGACACTTAGACTAGTGGTTCCCAACCTGTGGGTCGCGACCCATTTGGGAGTCAAGGACCCTTTCACAGGGGTCGCCTAAGACCATCGGAGAACACTTATTTCCAATGGTCTTAGGAACCATGGTCTCCAGGTGGGTCCACCCACATGCAGATATGCTGATCTGGTGAGAAAGAAGCCATCTCAACCTTCCCAGTAGCGTTGGTTTTCCGCATACTGTCGCAAAATGTAACAATGTAGTTTACTGTTATATTAAGACTGTTTGTTACCCATGCTACATCATGCTTCAAGACAAAATTTCATTTATTTGTAATTAGTAATATTTCACAATGTATAATTACATATTGTTTTTGTGATTAATCGCTGTGCTTTAATTATGTTCAATTTGTAACCATGAAAATACATCCTGTATATCAGATGTTTACATGACGATTCATAACAGTAGCAAAATTAGTAAGAAGTAGCAAGGAAAATAATTTGATGGTTGGGCGGTCACCGCAGCATGAGGAACTGTATGAAAGGGTCGCGGCATTAGGAAGGTTGAGAACCCCAGGCCTAGACTTTTGTTTAAAAAGGGTGGAGCCCGGCTCTTTTGGAGTGAACAGCGTGAGCCAGCCCCGCCCATCACTGGCAACTAGTTTAAGCCCCGCCCACGGGTCCTAACTCGAGGGCCCTGCAGGGCTGTCCGCGACGTCGCCGGTCGCGCCCCACCACTGCCGATAGGGACAAATCACCCTTCGCCCCTCCAAGCCTCCCCCCTCCACGATCCCATTTTGGCGTCTGCTGTGGCGAGACCCTCTAGGCTCGAGCACGCCGGCGCGGACAGGC
>NW_022111368.1:28872104-28878708 GCF_000313985.2 Echinops telfairi
ATCATGTTTCCCTCTTAGAACCATGTCAGGATCGACTGCCCTCGCCATCTGCGCTGTTCCACTGTCAAGCTACAACCCGGCATTGGAAATCGCCAAATCCAGAGAGCTGTAGTCATCTAAACGTTTTGTTTTCACAGTAATTTAATGTGCTTTAACGTTTGACCCGGAATTACATGGTGGGAAACCAGACCCAAACATTCTTTCCTCCTGTCGTGACCATCTCCCTTTTCTTTGCTTCCCCTTTGTAGCTGTGCTTCACGAGCTCTTAGGAGCAAGGGACTCCCTGAAGCTCTCGATGCTTTTTCCTTATGTCATCTTCCCAGTACCTTTATGGTGGAGGCCATCCTCCCCACCCCTACTTTACAGATGACGGAATGAAGGCTCACTGAGGATGAGAAAATTGTTCTCAAGGTTAAACTGGGAGGATGTCAGGGTCAGAGCCTACGGATTTTTTTTAATATTCTGGTATATATTGTTTGGGTGAACAACTTTATTGAGCTGTCATTCACATGCCATACCATTCATCTGTTGAAAGTATGGAATTCATTTGTTCTTAGTGTCTTCAAAGAACTATGTATCACCACCACAATCCTGGAGCAAAGAAACCTTATACCCTGTAGCTGTCATCCCTGATCCTAGGCAACCGGGAATTTGCTTACTGTAGGCTCTCCTATTGCAGATAGTTCATGTGAATGGAACCTTATAATGTGTGATCTTTTGTGACTGACTTAGTGTAATGTTTTAAGGTTCATGCTGTAGCTACTTGCTGTATATACTCGTGTATCAGCCGAGTTTTCCAGCACATTGTTAATTCAGTTTTTGTGGTAAAATTAGGTGCCTCAGCTGATATTCGGGTCGGCTTATACTGGAGTGTATACGGTAATTCCAAATCCAAAGTCACCAAGATTTGTCCTCATGTGGTCTTCTAAGGGCTTATAGATTTACTTCTTACAGGTGGGCCTTCAATCCATAATGAGTTAATTTTTGTATGTGGAGTGAGGTAGGGGTGTAACTTGTTTCTTTTGCATATGGATATCCAATTGCCTCAGCACCGTTTGTCGAAAAGACCATTTTTCCCTATAGAATTGTTTAGGCTTCCCTATAGGATTATCTGAGGAGCCCTGGTAGCTGGATTATGCACTGGACTGAGATCCACAAGGTCTGTGGCTCACAATCACCAGATCCTCCTCAGGAGAGAGAAGGGGCTTTTTAATCCTGTGTACAGTTACAGTCTCGGAAATTCACTGGGGCAGTTCTACCTGTCTTCTGGGGCTCTATGATATGCAGCCGGGGCCAAGGCGCGAACTGGCAGCAACTCCGAGCAACTGGGAGGTTGGGAGCAAGCCCTGGGTCTTAACCTCAGCGCTGGTTTGCTGGGTGACCTTGCACGCCTCCACGCCCTCTCTGGGCCACTATGAGTCGGCATTGACTCGATGGCAGTGCACTTTTGTGAGTTTTTATATAATTATATGGGAACCCTTGTCTAAAACCACTTGACTGTAAATGCGGGGCCAGAGCCTGTGCATAAGCATTTTAATATATTTACAGCCAAGGATCTCTGGTGGTATAGTGGGTTACATGTCAGGCTGCTAACTGCAAGGTCAGCCGTGGAAATCCACCAGCAACTTCGTGGGAGAAAGATGAGGCCGTCTGGCCCTGTAAAGTTTTACAGCCTCGGAAGACCTAGGGAGCTGTTCCACTCTGTCCTGCAGGCTTGTTAAGAGTGGGGATCTGCTTGCTGACAGTGGGTCTGGTCTAGTTACAGCCTACCTCTGCGGAACTCCAGGGGGAGGAAGGGAGCAGAGTGCTGAGGGACCCTTCCCCAGGGAGGCGACGCTTCACACAAACCAAGAGAACATAATCAGAGACAAGAGGGTGAAAGGAAAGTTAGGTCTTATGGCAGACCTGTAGGCTGTGCTGTTTTCACTTTGTTCCACAGGTATCAGGAGCCGAGAAATGGTTTATCAGGGCCGTGAAGTGACCAAAACCAAACCAAAATCACTGCCAGCGAGTCGCTGCCAACCCTTAGCAACCCTCTAGGACAGGTAGAACTGCCCTTGTGAGTTTCTGAGACTGTAACTGTTAACGGGAGTAGAAAACCCTGTCTTTCTCCCTTGGAGTGGCTGGTGGTTTCAAACTGCTGACCTTGCAGTTAGTAGCCCAATGCATAACCACTGTGCCCACTCCTCATGAAGTGATTGGCCAGAGCCTCTTACTAGAAAGGTCTGTCTGATGGCAGATGGTGAATTGGAGGGGAGAGACTGCAAGTAGGGAGACCCATTAGTTGCCCTTTGTTGCTTTGTGTCAGAACCATGGTGAGGCCGGAACCAGGTGAGCGGAGGACCAGAGGCAGTGTGACCAGAGGAGTGGGGGAAGCTGACAAATGACAGCTGGGCCGAGTTTTGAGGAGAATTGGCAGGCTTGGTGACTGAATGATGTGAACGTAAAGGGAGAAGATGTAATGTGACACCAGCTACTTAGGCAAGGAGTCGTGAAATCCAACAATTACTCACTCACTTGTCTTGGCTCATTAGAAAATTGTTGTCAGGGGCCGTTAAATCAGTTCCTCTTTGGGTAACCCTATGTAAAATGTTCTTTTCCATGTAGAAATATATCTTTTTAAAAAGTATGTGTTGCTTTGTCTTTAAAAACAGGTCATTTGTGGCCCAGGCAGCTTTTCTTAAACACTTTCCCAACAACTTCCGTTTTGGCATTGAAGACTGCCCTCGGGAATGGTGAGATTCAGTTACTTGCCTTTTCTCTTATGATTTATTATATTTAATATAGTTTATGTAGTTTTTAAAATATAAATAAGTAACATTCTTTATAATAGAAATGCTATGACTTAAAGAGTATTTAAAAAAATCTTTTAATAGCAATTGGTATTACTAAAAAATCGGCTACCACTTATTGAACAAGAAGACTTGGTGGAGCAATTTCTTAAGGATTTGCCCTCAAACTGAAAGGTAGCAATTGCAACCCATCCACTGGAAAGACTATACTCAACCTATTGGGCAGTTTGCCAATGGCGTCAAGGTTGGCTGCTTGTATTGTGTATCAGGCTTGTAAGGCCTGACACCAGCTATTATTCCCGTTTTACAGATGTTGCAGAGAGTCTCTGAGAAGCGAAGTGACTTGCTCAAGATCACACAGCCGCTAAATGGCAGGCCTGGGACCTGAGCAGTCTGGATAGAAGGGTTTTGTCCCTATAACCGTGACAGCACAGGCCGTCTCTTGAGTCAATCCCCAGGCAGAAAGGCAGCCAGCAAGGAAACCCCTGCCTTTTACACGTGGACTGTTATTGGGTTAGAAGTGAAGTCTCTTGTTTTTGAATGTACAAAGTTGGATACTGTAACTACTGTTCTGCACCTTGCTCTTTGCAGGTTTTCTACATCAGTGCACTGCAGGACTGCATACTGCAGGGGGTGCCACTCACCCAGAGAGAGGGTGGGGAGCCGTGTGTATGTGTTGGTAGCCCTGGTGCATATCGCATAGCTGTTTCTCTTGAGTTAGTGTCATCTATTACGTGGATGAATTGTTTTTAGTTAAGGAAAGACCACCCTTGAAATAGAATTATTTAACATTCAGGATTTATTTTATTGTTAGCAATTACTGGTACCAATGGTGCTTCTCATAGCCATGAAGTATCTAACTCAAAATTTTATTTCCATTTATCTCCAGGCCCTTTGTCATCACTGGGGACCAGAGGAAACTGTCATTACACCATCTTGAGCCATGTACTACAGACACAAGGCTGTGTTTATTCTCCTAGTAACTGGATGGGCCAACAGTGTAGACCCTCCAGTTTCTTCAATAAATGTATGTAGAACGGCCACAAACTTCCTATTACATAAAAGAGTGGGGGGAAAGAAAGATATTTTCTGCAGTTTAATTTTCCTCCTTTTTTCAAATGAATTAACCTTTCAGTGATTAGTTCCTTAGGTACCTCTTAGAATTACCTTATATGATCTGTGTTAGGCAGGGTTTTCTAGAGAAACAAAATAAGGACACTTAGGATTTTATATGTTTTATATATATAGGTTTGTACAGTGAGAAGGAATATAACAGCTAATTAGTCCACATAGCAGTACAGAGGGCTCAGTTCAACTCACTTCTGTAGAACAGTTAATATCCTGGAAGTCCTTCAACTCACCTGGGCTGCTGGATCCAAGGTCAAGGAAACAGAGTGAGAAGTCTTCCCTTAAGCAAAGCACGCAGAGTCTGTCCATAGGCGTTAGACAGCCGGGTGGGTCAGCAAGTCAGTAGCTCCAGAGGTTATCCAGGCAGGCCCTGATGGGATCTGGAACTCAAGCAGAACGACAGGATCCACCAGCTCTAGCTCAAGCAATGTACGCACTCGCAGCGTGGCGAAGCAGGTCCCCAAGGGGCCTCAAGCTCCAGCAACATGATCCACGGGTTGGCTAGGCCCACAGGTGGTGTAGGTTGAGGCAGAGAACTAGCTAAAGCAGCAGCACACTGGTATGATCATCAGGGAGCAAGAGAGGAAGTCCCAGAATTCTCATAAGGCCACACCCACAACGAGGCATCAGTCAGGCTGTGACCTGATTGGCAGGCTAGACTCCACCCCTATAGCTTGTTTATCAAGTTGACATGAAATAATGGAACTGCCACAATGTCCTCAGTGCTCTTATGCTACACTCTTGGAAGCCCTAGTTTAAGCAGGAGCAAGATGAAGCGTTCTACTGCTGTAAATATTTAGTCTTGGGCCCCACGTGCACTGCTCCTTGTCTATAGAGTCACTATGAGTTGGAATCAACTCAACAGTGGGATGAGTTTATGTTAAAGGAGCCTGGTAGCACAACCATAGATCATCTGTCTGCTAGCTGAAAGATTGGTGGTTTGACCCCAATTCAAAATAGCATGTTAAACTAATGAGGGTCTTACATCAATACTTTCGGTTGTTGTAGTAGTA
Source organism: Echinops telfairi (assembly GCF_000313985.2). Lineage (NCBI taxonomy): Eukaryota > Metazoa > Chordata > Mammalia > Afrosoricida > Tenrecidae > Echinops > Echinops telfairi. Next base: position 28,877,038 of record NW_022111368.1, read on the forward strand.
AAATCTCCATCAAAACACATTAATTCAACATGTATTAAGTTGCTAAAAATGTTCCTTAGGAATATTTAAGAATGTAGGGAAGAGCTAGCAATATTAAGAGGGGAAAAAAACCAAGATATTAAATTATATGTATAACTTCCATTTTATTTAGAGCAGAACAAATATGTATACTTATACATGCATCAATAATATAAAGCTAAATAAGCAAATTGTATATTCTGACCTAACAGTGTGATGGGGTTATGGTTTATTTAAATATTCTTTATATTGTCTTTTTCTTCTGGAGGAAAAAAATAGCTTCTTTTGTAATCTGAAAAAAGATTTAAACTATTTTTGGGGTATAGTGGCAATCAAAAGTTGATGTGTGATTGCCATCGTTTTCAAATGTGGTTAGAAATCTGATTTTATTTTCCTCTTATAATACTAAGCTAAACTTTTTAATATTTTGAATATGTTTGTCTCAATTTCAAGTCTTTGGAAAATTGAGTCCTAAAAAGAAAACCTTAGTGAGTGATGTACTTAAGGTCAAGAAAACTAATCGAGTGACCTTTTAGTATACACCCAGTAAAACTGCTTCCACTGAACTTTTAAGCTTTTTGATTTACAGAAACCATCACTTTTCAACAGCTAAGAAAGAAAATCTAATCTTTCGTGTGCGTACAGTTTGAGTTTTTACTTTGGCAGTGGGCTGCTGTCGACAAGTCAGTAGTTCAAACCCACCATCCATTCTGCAGCGGAAAGATGAGGCTGCCGGCTCTTGTACAGACTTCAAGTCTTGGACATCTTCTGTAGGCTCACTGTGAGCTGCAGTCCACTCCATCGTAGTGGATGTGGGTTGCTTTGGTTTTTAAAAGGAGAATTAGTGTTTGTCTGACTGGAGCTTAGCCTTTTGCTCCCTGCATGGATGCACAGAGCAACCTGCTGCTGTGGACACTCACTTTTCTGAGCATCATTTATAAAGATCAGCTACAATGTGTGTGTGTGTGTGTGTGTGTGTGTGTGTGTGTGTGTGTGTGTTGAAGAGTGAGATACTAGGCAGATACAAAACATTTTAGAACATTTAGGACCTGTTTTTAAAAACAGTCTTAGAAATTTAAAATATTTTTCTTTTTGGATGTTAGTTACATAGAGAATTGGGGCAAGGTCTTTCAGAAGCAACTAGGTAGAACATCTAAACCCAAAGGTTTATAAGAGAAGGAGAGTGAAGATATTGATTATGCTAATTAATTCAAGAGCTCTTCCAAAAGTACATGGGAAAATGGAATGTAAAGTTGATGGACTGTTCCCACAAACTTTTGAAGCTCCTTTTTAAAAAAAATCATTTTATTGGGGACTCATATAACTCTTATCACAATCCATCCATCCATCCATTGTGTCAAGCACATCTGTACATTCATTACCCTTACCATTCTCGAAGGTCCCTTTAATGTTTCATGTTCCACACATGTAGATTGACGTTTCTCAGATTTTGGACTAGTAGGACATTTTGTGTGAGTAGATTTATTTATCAAAAGACTGATAAGGTAACAGCTGCAGTGATTAAAATCAACTGATGGTACTGTGAGCAGTTGGAAGTCTTGGGGAGACGATTTGAATCCAATAGATAATGTAGCTACACCCATAAAATTCATTAGTGGGCAAGTAAAGACTAAATACCCCACCTGTAGACAC
>NW_022111368.1:28878808-28886824 GCF_000313985.2 Echinops telfairi
GCTGGACCCTCCACCAACCCTTCAGTGAGCAGTCGAGTGCTGAACCTATTGCACGCCCCCCCCCCATAAAATTCATTAGTGGGCAAGTAAAGACTAAATACCCCACCTGTAGACACTACACCCCCCCCCCAAAGCACACCATTGCCACTGAGTCCCTCCCAGGTCACATCAGCCGCATGTAGCACTGCTCCAGAGGATTGCCGGAGCTGCCATCTACGGAAGCCGGTGGCCAGATCTCCCCCCACCAACCATTCAGTTGGCAGCCAGGTGCCACTGATATTCTTTCCACCAGAGCAAAGGAGAAAATATTGGTTGAAATAAATGATGGAGAAGACTGTGCGGTTCTGGAAATTGACGTGTGGAATTAAATCAATAGTGTCAGTCTCTACCATAGATTCCCAAACGTGTTTGGGCTGCTGCCCTCTTTTCTGGGGCGAAGGGGAAGGGAGGAATTACTCAGTGCCCCACTGGCACTGAAACACTTTTGTCCTCCAGCCCATAATCCAGGACAAAGTGTAGGTATCTGTCTCCCTTTGCAGCCCCCTGGGTCGTTTCAGCTGCCCTCGGGGCAGTATCACCCGCTTCGGGAAGAACTGGTTTATACATAAAGCAAGACAAGCGTAAGGAAGACACACATAAGTATTAACTACCAGACCCTTAAATTGTTTTTCCTACATATTAGTTAGGCTTTAGCTAGAGTTGAAGGTGAATTTGAGCATCTCGTTTTGAAGAATCTACAAACATTATAATCATTAGAGCATTTGCAGAAGAAAAGAACAGATGACTCAGAGTCTTAAGAGTTATGGGTACAGATTGAAATGCTGATTCTTGTTTGGGCTAATAAGGAATAGCTACTGACTAGTTAAAATGGAAGCAAGAAACCAAGAAGAGATCATATAGGTGATAAAAGTCCGGGAAGCCAATCTTGGTAAGTAACTGGGATGTAAATGTTGGCCAACATCTTTGCAGGGGTCATCATGTGACATGTGAAAGGGCGAGTTTAACTTTGCTTTCGTTGACTCGCCGAAGACTTGGTGGAGAGGGCCTCTTTCGGCTGTTTTGTTTCACTGGAGCCTGGAGCTCATCGTAAAATATTGAATCCCCTTCTCGTTGCAGTGACAGCAGATGAGCTGTGGAAAGGTGTTTTAGCAGAGAGCGGTGCTGGAGCAAGAAAAGGAAGAGGCAAAAGAGTTAAGAAAAAGAGAAGAAAGGATTTGAACAGGGGTCAGATCATTGGTGAAGGTAAACGTATTTATGCAAACAGCTAATACCTTTTAGACCGTCCTTTTCCTCTGATTTGATAGAAAACGTACAAAGAGCAGTGCATTTCTCATGAAGAACACTGAGATTTATAGTTTTGAGTGTAGACGGTTTGCTTGTTGCCCCAGGATCCTGGAGGAGAAAAATCCCACAGAAAGGGATTCATACATCCAGTTACAGCCCTTTAGTGTCTGTGGCATGCCATCTGCTGTGACAGTCCCTTCTTCTAATGACAGAACCCAGAATGGATGGGAGGGTGACAGACATTTCCTGCAAAGAGCCAGATAATCATTTCCCATTTGGGGAGCCACATAGCCTCCTGTAACTCACCTGTTGCTGGAGCACCAGATCGCCGTAGAGGTGTACAGTCAGGTGACCCTGCTCATCTGAGCGCGAAGACTATCTACAGCAAGTGGTGGACTTGCTGTGTCCTGCGGGCCTTATTTGCCCACCCTGGAACCCCTGATTGCTTATGTTGTTTTTTTGTTTTTTAAGAAAAACAATGGAATAATGTACTCGAATCAACCTATTTAAAAAAAAAATATATATATATATATGAGACTTTTACATGAATATGAGGACTTCAGAAAGTTCATGGAAAAATGGAATTACAAGAGAATGGAAATTTCCCATGAACTTTTTGAAGCCCTCTCTAGTATCTAAGTAAAAAAATACAAAGATGAGAAACCTCAAGTGCCTTTTATGCCCCTTTCCAGCACCCCAACCCCAGTTGTTTCCCCAGGAAAACACCACTGCTTTTATTTGTCCATCCAGACATACTTTATGCCTTTATATGCATAAGTACCTTAGAAGCAATATGTATTTTCTTGTTTCTAGAAAATAAAGTAAATCATATAACCCATACAGCTTCCCAGTTTCTTCTCATTCACAATAGTTCTTGGAACTTGGTCAACGTCAGTCCCGATTGAACTGTCCCATTTTTGTTGTTACCATGGACTATTCATAGACTGTATCTGCCCTGGGGTGCTTAATCATTCCACCGCGACTAGGTGTTTCCCTTGTGTCTATTTTTTACCTTTGCAAAGAGACTTCCGTGGCCATCCTTGTCCTTGTACGCATTTACCTGACGCCGGTCTGTGTGTGTTTCTCTAGACAATAGCATGTCTTGAAATTACCAGCTCGTAAGGGTATGTTCCCAGAGCCTTGTAATAGATAGTGTCAGTGGCCTGCCAGGTAGATTATGTTAGCCACGATCCCACCAGCACTGTGGTATTATGTAGACACACATCACCTGGCAAAATGATTTAAAAGTATCTTGATGTTCTTAACGTTTCGTGTTTCAGGGCGTTCTGGTTTCCTCTGGCCTGGTCTGAACGTCCCTCTGATGAGAAATGGAGCGGTGCAGACCATCACACAAAGGAGCAAGGAGGAGCAGGAGAAGGTGGAAGCCAACATAATCCAACAGAGAGAGGAGTGGGAACGGAGGAGGAGAATTAAGGCTAAGCGGGAGCGAGGATGGAGCGGAAACTCCTGGGGAGGCGTCAGTCTTGGCCCCCCTGACCCTGGTCCCAACGGAGGTAGCAGAGTCCTTGCAGTTCGGAATTCTTTGGAATGATTTTATGTACTTGCCTGTTGAGGTTGCTTTATTTAAAAAAATAGGATTTGAGTATCTGGTCATATTATTTATTATCCAATGATTATTTTATGGGAAATTAGTGGCCCATCACCAAGAAGTAATCTGTAAGTGGGATGGGTCCCCACATCTTTATTGTGTAGCTTCTCAGAGCCGTTAACGTGGTTGTGTGCATGAGGAGCTCCACGAGCTGCCTGCAGGCTAACGTGTTTACTTAGGTACACTTGGCCCTTTGCGCACCTGTGGAGCAATATGGCTCGGGGGTGCTGAGCCCCAAACCGTTTGTGGCTTAGCCTCATAAGTGCACAGGTGAAACAGAACTTGATAATGCCTTTGAGATCAGTTTAGAAAACTCCAGAATATAAAGATATAAAGGTCACCTGAAAAACTTACTCCTGTTAGTCGATGAGAAATAGACATACGTTTACCTATTTCATGTTTGACTTCCAGAGGAGGGGAGAGGGTGAGACGGCGAGACTCAGAAGAGCTGGTGTAGAGCTGAGCAACATGCTTCCATTAGGAAGGGGAGAGGGTGGGAGAAAGAGGACTAAGTCCATAGACTTAAGATCCCTGTTGAAGACCCAGAACCAGTCTCGGTAAAGAGGAACTTTCCCTCAAACTTTCTGAACCTCCTACATAGATTCACTTGTAACAGACAGAAGGGCAGGGCACGGGCTCAGCTTGGCCTCTATTACTGGTAGTGGAAAGGTTGGCATCTGCCAGTCTTTAAGAGGGAAGTGGGGTGGGGATGTTAATGAATGTGACCACCAGCATATTGATGGTGCAAAGGTGGTGTCTGACTGGCTTCAGAATTTTCCAGTGGGTAGCAGTTGGTCAGAGCTAAGAGGAAAGAAGATGGACCATAGTTGATGATTGTTGGAAATGGGCGATGGACACATAGGTTTTTATTCATCTGTTTGTATTGTTTTTTTTTAATTCATCTGTTTTTGTGTATGATTGACATTTTCTATAATAATAGTAATAATAGAGAGTGTTTGAAATAGCTGCCAAATAGTGCGAGTAGAGTCCTCAGTAAGTGAGCATCAGATGCTAACAGTTCACAGAGAATATGGGGTTGGCTTGGAGACCATGAATGTTTAATCGTGCTTCTCTCCAGCTGGCCAGGTCTGGGCCCACAGTGGTGGAGAGAGACAAGGGTGAGGGAGATGAGAACATTAGCCATATCTGATGGGCTTGATGGAGTAGTGTGAGAGGATGTGAGCGCGCAAGGGAGGCTGGGGAAGAGGAAGGTGTGGAGATGCTGGGTGGTCCAGAGTCAGGCCGTGGGCGTCGAGTAAGAGAGCTAGGGAAGTGGCAGGAGACAGCCATGGGTTTGGGTGGCTGCGTGGGTGGATGTGGTCTGGAGCCGTCCCTGAGGATGATGGTGAACCAGCAGAGGAGCTGAGCATCTTGCTTATTTAAAAGCTGTGCTGATGCCTTGGTTGAAAGATGCTTTCATAAGTGAATTTTGTAGACTTCCATCTGCATGTCTGCTTGTTTTTTCCCTGCAGAAACCTATGACGATTTTGATACCAGAATACTAGAGGTAGGTATGTTGTGTGAGAAATCTGGGTAAGCCTTCGAATCTCTTGGGCAGGTGGTATAGGGAATGGGGCAAGTGGAATTATGAGGGAAAACCTCTGATGCATGTCTTTTTCTGAGACAGAACTGGTTTGGATCAGAACATAGGGAAACTTCCATGTCAGCTCTTGCCTCCGATTGCATCTCCATTTTGGTGGACAACTACCAAATTGAGGTCTCGTGATAACGGAACTTTGGGTGGTTTGTTTATAAAAGACTTTGAAGGTTACATTCAAATGCCTTCTTTTCTAAAGCCAAAGTTCATTAGCAATCTTTGGTTGCTGTGTAAGCCAGCCGCACCGGTCACTCGATGCTATCGAGTTGGTTCCGACTCAGCAACTCTGCAACAGGACAGAACAAGGCATTTCTGGGTCCAGTGTCATCCTCGCCACTGCTGTAGCCACTGTGTCAGTCCATCTCATCCAAAGGCTCCCTGGTTCTGGATTCCCTCTACTTTCTGGAGCATGACGGCACGGCCTTTTCCATCCAGGCACTGGTCTCTCCTGACAACATGTCCAGAGTAGACGAGGCGAAGTCTCGCCATCCTGACGTCTAAGGAGCCTTCTGGCTGTACTTTTTCCCAGACAGATTTATTTGGTTTTGTTTTCCATATTCTTCACCAGCACAATAATTCAAATGCATCGATTCTTTTTTGGTCCTTTTTATTCAGTGTCCCACTTTCACATGCGTCTGAGGTGATTGAAAATACCATGGCTTGGGTCAGGTGCACCTTAGTCCTCAAAGTGACCTCCTTGCTTCTCAACCTTTTAAAAGAAGTCTTGCAGTAGAGTTAGTCAATGCAGTGCACTGCTAAGCTGCAGTTGGTACTCAGTTCAGGGATGTGGAGTTGGGAGGAGCCGCAGGGCACCACTGGAAAGGTTGGGTTTGCCATGAATACCCTACTCTTGATAGGAAGTAGGCCGGAGGTCTACATGTAAGCCCCTGAACCTGGAGCCTGGCTCAATTAGACTTCAATTACTCTTCAGAGCAACCTCTGAACTAGTCCATTTTTCTTTGAAAACCAAACCACTGCCTCAGAGTCGATCTGACCGTTGGCCACCGTGTGTGTGAAGTACCCATGTTCCATAGGATTGTCATAGGATTGTGACCTTTTGGAAGCAGGCCAGTAGGCCTCCCCTCCCTCCTCTTTTTTGGGGGGCATCTCTGGGCAGGTTTGAACCACCAACCTTTGTAGTTAAATGCTTAACCATTTGCCACCCAGATGCCCTATAGCACAATCATCTATTCAGTCTCTGAGCTGTTCTTTTTGAAAATGTATACTGTTTCTTCAATATAAATAGCATTATAGAATTTAAAAATGTTCATTATGCTTTCTGCATCCCAGTTTTGGGGGCACTCTCTTTGAAGAGTTCTTCTGTATGTGGGTGAATTCTTGTGAGATTATAGCAGTGCTCTCCTTTCCTTAGCCTCATTTTCTGGGAAAGGGCCACCCTGAACCAGATAAGCAGCTACTTTGTAAGCCAGTCAGTGGTCTGGGTCTTTGTTATGGATTGATTGTGTGTCCCCCAAATAAGTCACACCCACTGCCGTTGACTTGATTCCAAATACTAGCAACCCCCCTCAGAATATGTGTTGTAAACCCTTACCTCTGTGCCTGTGGGTTGTAATCCCATTTGGGAATGGGATGACTTAGTTATATTCCTGAGACTGGATTATTGTAGGGTGAGTTTTAAGTCAATTTCTTTTGAGACATAAAAGAGCTCACATAAGCCAGTGAAAGAAACAGGAGGTGGGAGAAAGGCCAAGCCACATGAAGATCTTCAGAGACAAGAACCTTCCTTCAGGCCAGCAGAGGAAGACAGCACTCTCTTAGAGCCGGCGCCCAGAACTTGAACCTTCAACCTCCAACTGAGAAGAGAATGTCTGTTTATTAAACCCACCAATGTGTGGTATTTTCTGTTTTAGCAGCAATAGATAACCGAGACATCCTTTCAAATATGAGTGCTGATTTGAAAACAGTAGCTGACAAACCAGATGTTTATTGTTAAGTGTCTTAAAGGCATGACTGAAATAAAAATTGGTAATTTCTTAAAAGGCAAATTAGAAATGGAGTTGGATAAACAGGAGTGGGGATGAAGTGGAAACGTGTGGACCATGTCATTCTTGACCCCCCTGCTCCTGGTCCTGGTGCGGGAGTGGGGTCTGCGGGGCCACATTAACTCGTAAATTGTATACTCAGTTAACAACCCTACAGAGAGTTCTTACGTGTAGCAGAAGAAGCATTGTCTGGTCCACAGAGTGAGGGTTTTATAGGTTCAGATCCCTTTAAAGGTGACCTCAGTTGAACCTTCTAATAATCATATTTAATTTGAAGAGAAACTTTTACTTCCTTTTTGCTTTTGAGGAAAGTGGCTACAGTTTCAACTGGAGAAACCTGAGTGTTTGAGCTTATGGAGTTGGAGAATGTATCTATTCTGTGTGTGTGTGTGTGTGTGTGTGTGTGTGTGTGTGTGTGTGTGTGTGAAGGTTGCGCTAATTTCTCCCCTCCCTAAATTCCTTAAGGTATAATATTTCTGAACTATTTTGTCCTTTAGGTAAGAAATGTTTTCAACATGACTGCAAAAGAGGGAAGAAAGAAATCGGTCCGTGTCCTGGTGGCTGTGGGGAATGGGAGAGGTGCTGCAGGTGAGCACAGAACAGGAACCCCGGCAGTGGCAGTGGCGTAGGGGGAGGACCGGTGTGGTGTGGACTAGCTCTTGGGCCCCTTGGTTCCTTTTGCCAGCCAGACTCTTTCTAATGCTTAACTCTTTCAATGGTCTGCACCCTTAAGACTTACTGAGTCTCTTAGAAAGGAAAAGTAGCTTGTGTAAACTACATCTGCCTTTTTCGGTGAGGGGCTCCTATTTTGATGACGTAAAATGTTCTATTATCCCTAAGAGAGAAACATGAGTGGGGCGTTGCTGAATGCTCAACAATGAGGCCTTAGTTAGACAACAATGCCCACACAGTGTAATATTGTGTAGCCATTTAAGAATATTTAAAGACTTGAAAATTACTTATAAATAATGCCAACTGGGGGAAATGACATAAGGCTGTGTGTAATTTAATTCCATCTTTAAAATAAAAGTGCGTTTGTATGCAAAGAAAAGACTGGAAGGATTATACTCTGAAAAGGTTAGTTGGATTTAGTTCATCGGCTGGCCAATTTATGCAAATTTTCTTCTTCACTCCTTTTTGTTAAAGTTTCCATTAGTGAACATCTGTTTTTGACATTCATGTATGGAAATGTAAAGAAAAGATGATGAAAACAATGTGCCACGGAACCTATCATGACACTGACGTACAAGTCGTACTTAGAGACAGTGGGGACAACGACAAGCCCCCCTCTGTCCTTTTTGCCGGAGGGAGCCTCTCTCTCTCTTTTTAAATCATTTTATTGAGGGCTCATACAACTCTTATCACAATCATTCATACATCCATTGTGTCAAGCACATTTGTACATTTATTGTCATTATTATTCTCAAAACATTTTCTTTCTACTTGAGCCCTTGGTATCAGCTTCTCATTTTCCCCCTCCCTCCCCACTCCCCGCTCCCTCATGAGCCCTTGATAATTTATAA
>NW_022111368.1:28887175-28906383 GCF_000313985.2 Echinops telfairi
GTTGCCTACAGATGGACTTTGGGCTCCCCACTTCCCCTTATTCACAATGATAGGATTTTTTGTTCTTTGATGCCTGATACCAGATCCTATTGACACCTCGTGATCACACAGGCTCCTGTGCTTCTTCCATGTAGGCTTTGTTGCTTCTCAGCTAGATGGCCGCTTGTTTATCCTCAAGCCTTTAAGACGCCAGACGCTATATCTTTTGATAGCTGGCACCATCAGCTTTCTTCACCACATTTGCTTATGCACCCACTCTGTCTTCAGCAATCGTGTTAGGAAGGTGAGCATCATTGAATGCCAGTTTAATAGAACAAAGTGTTCTTGCATTGAGGGAGTACTTGAGTGGAGGCCTAATGTCCATCTGCTCCCTTAATACTAAACCTATAAATATATGCACATAGATCTACTTCCCAAGAGAACCTCTCTTAACTGTTACTTTGTGTCCTTACAGAAAGTTTGTATTTATAGATCATAGTATATCTTTCTCCCCAGTTTATACAAAGGAGGTTTTATTATATCCATAGATTTGCTCCCTGTTTAATATTTTACTCCTTATTCTTTATCCTGGTTTTCTAGGGATAAATACAATTTTTATAGGCTTTTCCCTATTGCTGAATGTGAGTTTCTTATACGTCTCACTTGTAATGCTTTTGCAAAGAAATTGATAAGGACAAGTTCTTGCAGTGAAAGTGCTGCTTCAGTAGTGTATGCATGTTAATGTGACAGGTCCTGCCAGACTGCCCGCCCGCCCCGAGGCTGCATCAATGTATGTGTGTCTCATCCTGCCCTTGCCAGCACTGGGTCTGATCAAGCTTTGCCCTTTGCCAACCTGATATGAGAAAACTACCTTTGCGTTTTGATTTCCATGTCCTTGGATAGTCTTACATGCTTATTGGCCATTATTATTTCCTTTTTGAAATTCGTCAGTTCATGTCCTCTGCCCATTGTTCTATTAAGAAATTTGTTCTTTGCCTTATGTATATAAGGATGGATATAAGCTATGTAAGGTAGGGACAGAAACCCTTTCAAAATCTCATGCTCATCTTAATTTGTTTCTCACCACGGTTACGTGGTAGGCTGCTAATCAGAACCCTCCACCTCCGCAGAGGGGAACCTGCTTCCATGAAGATTACAGCCTGGGACTCGCACTGGGGCAGTTCTCCTGTCTGCTAATCAGCAGCGACTCTCTAGCACCCAACAACACTTCACCAGTGTTTTCCACGCATGCTTTTGTCTTGGTGGTGTAGTGGCAATGTGTGGGGCTGTGATCCTCATAGTTGGCAGTTCGAAACCACCAGCATCTCCTTGGGAGAAAGACTGGGCTTTCTACTCCTATAAACAGTACAGTCTTTGGAAACCCACAGGGTGTTGCTATAAGTCAGTAATGATTCGATGGCAGTGAATTTGGTTTGGTTTTGTCTTGCTTAGAAAGCCTTCATTTGAAAATTATAAATAAGCTCAGTTGTGTTTTCTACTAGGACTTAATGTAGTTTCATTTGCTTTGTTAATACTAGGAATTAAGTAGAATCCACAGTCCTTTTGTCCCTGGGTCTCAGATGGCCCGCTTGTTTTCGGAGGCAGCATGGTCTTGGGGTTCTTTCCTGTGTGTCATTGAAAAACCACCTTCTTCAAAATGACAATTAGATGGTGGCAACAAACAGTGCGTGCCTTTCCATATCAGGGGAAAACTCTCATTTCATTGATTTAACATCCTCAGAAATAACTGCATTTTGATTAAGTATATATGAGGGGCCTTCCAAAAGTTTGTGGAAATACAGAATTAAAAGAAAGCCCTCTCAGTTGACAAAAGATTTGCCAGTTTAGTCATTTGTAAGTGTAGAGATGAGTGTGCCCAAACACGCGAAGTCCTCGCCGCGGTCTCGGTGCACCTGCATTTCATTGCCCCCTGCAGAACAACTCCCTGCCCTCTCTTTCAGCCCCGCCCAAACCACTCATAAACCCATTGCCAAGTCTCAGTGTTTCTGTTAAGTGGGACTGCTCAATATTCGTTAAGCCTCAATATTTGTGCCTGGACCATTACACTGAGCTTAATATTTTCAAGTTCCATCCGTGTTTGCATATGTCAGGTCTTGACTTCTTTTCACAGCTGAATAATATCCCGTTGTGTACATATGTCACATTTTGTTAGTCCATTCAGTTGTTAAGAGTTATCACTGATTTAATTCCCGTGTACTGAAATGTGACTCATATTTGAAAGCTCCAATGAAATTATAATTCTCTTCTAGCATTAACCGATCCTGCCCTACCATTTCTGGTTATTTTAGTCTGTTCTGGAAAAGGTCCAAAGCTATTTGCCTTGTTTACTTAGAGAGGTACTCGTATTCGGTTTTTCTTTTGTTTTAAAATTTTTTATCAATTGAACATCTTTAGTTTTCTCTGGCGTCATAAAAGATAATGTTATACTTCCAATCGTGGATTTCCTAGATTTGTTCAACTGTAACACTTTTGGGTGATCAGATCTCTGCTCCTCCTGCCCTGGCCTGTTTGGGACCACTGCTTTGCTGGCCGGGCTCGAAAGGAGAAGAGCTTGGAGACATGGCGGGAGCTGAGATGTGAAATGTAGTGGAAGGCACATTTTTTGCCAAATGTATGTCATTTCCATGATTTTTCTTTTTCTCTTACAGGTTTTGCCCTTGGGAAAGCTGCTGAGCGGATGGACGCTTTCAGAAAAGTATGTCCATTTTCCCTTTGTTGACATTCAGTAAAAGATCAATACGTTATGTGCAATACCCTTAGGAGCCATGAAAAAGAAAGAGAGAGAAAGAATTGGCCCCAGAACCTTGCTTGAAGCTTCCTGCTAAATATTACTTTTAAAAAATCCTCTGTCGGAAGTACCTGTGTTTTGTCTTAATTTCCCTACACTTGGGATTGATTCCCACCATGATGAGGCAGCTGGGGGAGTTTGAGCATGGACGAATGCTTGATGCTGCTGGGAAGGATGCCCATGTAAGTCCTTACCGGTTAGAAATCATCACAGAGCTAAAATTTTCATAGGTGACTGAGACCTTGTTTTTCATAGTAAGCTATTTTAAGAACTAATTGTGAAGTTCCCGGGGACAATGTGAGACGTCGGCAGTGGTGTGAAGAAGGGTACTTTCCTTCTTTCTGTCAGGCGAAGAACAGAGCAGTCCACTATCTGCACTATGTGGAGCGGTATGAAGACCACACCAGTGAGTCCCTCTTTACTTTGGGGGGGGGGGGGGGGGGGGGGGGCGGAGGCCGCGGGGCGTGCTCTTCCATGGGTGTCTGTGTGCTTTTCTGTTTGTTGCTGTGTGCTTACAACTAAATGTGGAAAACATGGAGACAGCATCTCTCCTGAGGAGGTTCGCATGAAATGGAATAAAACCGATCACTCATCTGGGGTCAGAGTGCACTGGCTGTTCAGGGCGGTCTGTGATGAATCTTCCTGTGTGTTCTCCGCCCTGCAGTCTTCCATGATATTTCCCTGAGGGTTAAAAGGACGCATATCAAGATGAAGAAACAGCCCAGAGGTAACCGAAGGCCTCTTCTCTTTTGCTGAACATAAAGAGATGATAATGCTTCTGTCCGGTTCTCTGCTGTTGCTAACCTTCCACAAAACTCCCTCTGACCTCACCTGTGCCTTGGGTTTAAAGAGCCTGATTTTGAAGCTAGGGCAGTGTTGCATTTTATTGAGGGTGCTAGGTGCACCGCTCGTTCTGTGAGGAGGAGACAGTAATGGATGTTGTTGGTCCAAAAAGGATGAGGTCCTTGTGTGTTGCCCCTGGTTAGATGTTTGGCTCCTACGTGAAAGGCTGGTGCTTCAAACTCACCTGGGGGCTCTTTGAAAGAAAGGCCTGGTGACCTTCCAGCAGTCCACGGCCCTGGAAAACTCTCAATGCCAAGTGGGAAAGCCGGGCTATAGGACGGGGAAGAGAGATGTTTGTGCCCCTTTGGCCCAGCGGTCAGCGCGACTGCACAGCTCCGCAATGCGAGTCTCCCAGAGGGCATCAGAGACTGCAGTACCCCCAGCCCATGTGACCTCTGCTGCAGGACAGTGCAGGACCCCTCCCTCAGCACAGTAGCTCCTCCCTCATGGAGCACTTGGAGCTGACGCATGCTGTTTGGACGTGCCCTGCCTGGGAGCCTTCCTAGGCCATGTGGATATACCAACATAAGGGCTCCCAGGCATGGGGTGTCTGGATTACACACACCTTCCCTGTGGGTGCCCCCCAGGAGCTCTGCTCAAGGTCCTGCAGAGGGCTCCCGTGGGTGAGCCATCCCAAAGCAGGGACCCTGCCTCCCCATCCTTCCCGAGAATCTGCCATGCACCCTCTGTGTGTGTGCGCGCACAGGCACGCATATGTACACATGTACCTGGACGCATTGTGTTCATACATAAACATGTGTTCTCTGTGTATGTAACTCCCCACACAGAGGAACAACTGTAAACAACCCCATTGCTACTTGCCTTAAGCTCCCTCGAAAGGCCCAGCTCTCCCGTGACAGATGACCTAGCATAGCCGTGGAGCTGCCAGCTCATGGACTTACACACAGAAGGGACAGACCTTCATGAGTGTGTCGTTAGGTCTAAAGCGGAGTCTTCACCTGTGGGTATCAAAAGCCAGTGGTATTCAGCTTCTAGATTTTCTGCCTTAGGGCAGGGGAGGTGTGCCGAGTTTCCTGTCTGGCTAATCCAGTATTGGAGCTAAACGCAGGCCTTTTCCTTTCCCTGACTCCTACGTGCATTTGCCAGGGACTGGCCGAGGCTCTAGGAATACAGATAAACCCACAATACCCTCGCCTTCAGGGCGCCCGCATTCTTCTGAGGGGAATCATCGGATAAGCAAATGAGCAGTTTCCAGTGCCACCGAGCGTGTGACTGCAGTGAGGTTGGCGGTGGGGAGCAGGAACGGCACCTTTGCGGGCTGGAGGCCTCTGAGCAGGAGTCTCTGCGAGCACTCGGGACGGCGAGAGGCACTGTTGTGGGAGGCCGGGAGAACCCCCCGGAAACACCATGTCAGGGTTCTGACGCGGGAAAACCAGCGTGGCAGGTGGGCAAGCGTAGGGCAGGTGACTGGAGAGGAGAAAGAGGGACCGGTACCCAGGAGGAGCTCCAGGAGAGGGTGTGTTGGCGAGGCCAGCAGGAGGAAGTGGACAGGGAGCCGGGGTGATGATAGAGGGGTCACAGTGCTAGGTTAGTATTGGTGTGAGGTGGCCACGGACTCACAGGGGTCTCACAATTCTCCTTGCACTTGTAGCCCTCTCTTAATTCTCACTCACTCTTCGTTTTGCAATGCATCACGGCCGGCTCCTGACGAAGGCAGCAGGTGGCCGAGTGCCTGTGCTGCAGGCGCTGGCCAGCGTTTGACTCAGTTTGCCCCTTCCCAGGCTACGGCCTCCGCTGCCACCGGGCCATCATTACCATGTGCCGACTCATTGGCATCAAAGACATGTATGCCAAGGTGTCTGGGTCCCGAAACATGCTCAACCTCACGCGGTGCTTCTTCCATGGACTCGCCAGCCAGGTAAGCACCCCACTGACCCAGCAGTGCTCAGTCGTGTGGACGTAGGCCTCCTGGACGCCCTCTGCAGGTCACCTGAGGACTCGGCCGTCTTCGTGGTCTGTGGCTGGATTAACTCAGTGCAACTTTGGAAGCTTCAAGAGGAAGCATTTTTCAAAGCCATTGTTAGGAAAAGAATCTGTGCTTGTTTGAAGGGTCCAGCAATACGGAGCTGCAAAGTTCAAGGTTCCCAAGTTCAGTCTTTTCAGTCAGGACCAGAACTAGGGTGAGGCCCCTGGGCCCCTCTCCCCGCAAGGGTGGGGTCTTCACTGGGAGCTGAGCCTGTTTTCTCATTGCCTGGGTAGCTAGGGTTACCGACTCTGCACAGGGGAGGAGAGGTGAACCTTAATAGGCCAGAGTGTTCCTCCGTACAGACGGCAGTCCTGGGCATCTACCGGCCTCGCAGTACTACGGCAAGGCTGAGGGAAGCGGTGTGACTGCAGGGGTCTGCCTGAGCAGCGGCTCAGGAGGCTCCGTTTGCTAGCCTTTAGGAGACTGTGGATCCCGGTTGGTGTGGGTTCCACCTACAACGAGTCATCCTAATTTAGCCCCAGCATTTGCGGGGCTCCACGAAGTGGGTGGAGAAGTCCAGTCACGTCTCGATTCCATTTGTCTGTGAACTTCGTGGAGCGTCCTCGTACATAACACCCAGAGTCTGGTGTTTAGATTCCCTCAAGTGTAGTGACTTGTATTCACTGGCGACTCCCCTCTGATGAAAGTGCCTGCTCTTTAAATTGGTGCCAGCTAAGCACGTGCATCCTTGTCCTGACGTGGTGCTCTTAATTTGGTCTTCCCCAGGAAACTCACCAGCAGCTGGCTGATAAGAAGGGTCTCCATGTGGTGGAATTCCGGGAGGAATGTGGCCCTCTGCCCATCGTGGTCGCCTCCCCCCAGGGGGCCTTGAGAAAGGACCCAGAACCAGAAGATGAGGTTCCAGACATCAGGCTTGACTGGGAAGACGTGAAGACAGCCCAGGGGATGAAGCGCTCCATTTGGTCAGGCTTGAAGAGAGCTGCCACCTAAGCGCCCTCCGGCCTTAGAGCCGCGGCCCTGGGGCTGCCAGCTCCTCCCACAGACTGCGCCTGCACCTCGGAATGCCAGGTCTTCTTTCTTCACAAACAGTAAACCATTGTAGCTTCACTTGTTGTGTCCTGCTGTACACCCGTCACTGTGAGAAGCAAAGTGACATACATTCATCTTTTCCTGCATCCTGGCTCAGACTGTATTAAAAACAAAAGACCAAAACAGAAGTTTTAATCATCTGATATAGGGAGACATCTTAACACATTTAACAAATTTAAATCTTCATTTAAACTTGCACAAGTATATGAATTAGGGAGACAAGGATAAAAATCTGACTCAGTAATAGTGTGTGATATATATAATTGCTATAATCATCATAGCTAATGTATATTAACTAGTTAATCAAAAGTGAATGCTATTAGCTTTATTTTACAGAGCATATAGACCCTGATATAGTGATTATGCATTGGGTTGATAACTACAAGGTCAACAATTTGAAACCACCAGTCACTCTGAGTGAGAAAGACCAGGCTTGATGAGTCGGAATTGACTATGGCAGTGAATTAAAAAATTTTTAATTTTTATTTAAAGTAACTTGAACAACGTCATAGAAAGTAGAGGAAAATGGGTACACCCTGTTTTAATGAAAACTTACTGTTTGTAAAAAACATTTACAGGTGGGGCTGTAGGATAGGTATTGGTTGCTCACTGCAAGGTCAGTGTTTCAAACCCACCAACTGCTCCATAGGAGAAGCTGAGGCCATCTGCACCCCGAGTTTTCACACACAGAAATGGTGTATTGTGGCTATGAATTGTAATCACCTTGATGGCAGTGGGTGAGCAACTGATACATTGTTAAACGCTGTTGCATTCTCACTTTGTGTGGTTATCTAGGGTTCTCTCTGTTCTCACCACGCAAACATCACTCCTCACCAGTGAACTACCTGGGTCTCCCCAGTTCCAGTGAGGGGAAAACCTCACATTATCACATTGAGAATCATATCGATGATGCGCTTCTTGATTTACCATCAAACAATCTAGAAAATTCAAGAGGGAAGAGAATCCTATTGTTTTTAGCGATGCTTTCGCATTTTCCTTTCATTCCTGAAGGGAATTTCGCCTCGGAGAGAACTCAAGGCTAGCAATTCTTTTCTCTTAGCATTTGAAACATTCCACCTCCTGCTTGCCTCCGTGGATTCTGGAGGCAAATCCACTGTCATTTGAATGGTTTCTCCCTGGTAGGCAAATAGCCATTCTTTCACTTCTTTCAAGACTTGTCTTTAGTTGCCTGAGGTCTGAATATCAGGTGTTTGGGTGTGAAGCTCTTTGACTTATCCTATTCCTATCTCAACTTGAATCTCTGAGATGGTTAAAGTGTATTGTGCCAACCAGGCCGATAAACACGTGGGGTTAATTGAAGGGTGGAGAGAGAAATGGCTCAGTAAGCCTCGTCTTTCTAGTTCTTGGGTCTCTTGCTTTGTCTCTTGACGGTCTCTTGTTTTGAGTCTCTTTGTCTCTTGATGGTCGGACCAGGGTGCAGCTGCATTAGCCAGTTCCCTGCTTCAGCTGGCAAGGCTCACTTCCTCCAAGACATCCCCAAGGAGAAGCCGCATGGACCTACCCCGATGCAGTCTTGGGTGGAGCAGCCGTGTGGAGGCCCCTGCCAGCGCTGAGATGCTTACACATTCACTGATTAGGCTTTCCTCCTGCAGTTGGCATCATTGTGTGTGTGTTGTGAGATAGAGGAGGACTTTGTGGGTTGGTGTTGGACATATGGGTTAATGTTGGAGTTGTGGGCTTGGGCAGCACTGGGTTGGGATGTTTTCTTTTTTATTTTTTTTTTTGATTAAATTTTTTTTTTTTTTTTAACATTTTACTAGGGGATCATACAACTGTTATCCCAATCCAAACACACATCAATTGTGTAAAGCGCATTTGTACATCGTTTCTCAAAACATTTTCTCTCCATTTAAACCCCCGACATTAGGTCCTCATTTTTCCCCTCCCTCCCCGCTCCCCCCTCCCGCATGAGCCCTTGATAGTTTATAAATGGGTATTTTGTCATATCTTGCCCAGTCCGACGTCTCCCTTCATCCACTTTTTGGTTGTCTGTCCCCCAGGGAGGAGGTCACATGGGATGTTTTCTTGATGTGCACTTAACCTTTATATAAAATTCTCTCATACATGTAAAGTACCCAGACTAACACAATCTGTAAGTTGATAACTTTTGCCAAACTCGACATTTTTTTCTCCCCATATAAAAAGAAATTCAGTGGTTTTCAATATTTCCACAGTTGTGTAACCATGACTATGATCAATTTTGGAACATTTTCATCACATGATCAGTAAACCCCAGTACCCAGTTAGCTGCCCAGTACCAAGACGGCTAAAAGGCCAAACGGATATGACTTGAAGTAAGGCCAGGGTGCTCCTTGGAGGCAAGGATGGCAAGACGTCGTCTTACACACTTTGGACATGTCAGGATGCCCCTGGAGAAGGCCATCATGTTTGGTAACGTGGAGGGGCAATGAAAAAGGAAGGCTGTCCGCGAGGTGGGTTGACAGTGGCGGCCCCAGCGGTCCCAGGCACAGGAACGGTTGCACGGACGGCGCAGGACTGCCGTGTTTCGTTCTGTTGTGCACAGTTGCCGTGGGTCGGAACTGACATCATCAGCTTTCGCTCCCCGTTACCATGCCGCCCCCATTCCTGGAAAACATGTTTTCTGCATCTCTGGGTTTGCTTATTCTGGCTCCTTCATAGAAATGAAGTCATACAACAGGGCCTTTCATGCCTTTGACATAGCATAGTTCATGTAGCCTGGGTCAGTACTTCATTCTTTCCTATGGTGAATAGTCCACTGTACATATATACAAAAATTTGGTTATTCATCCAATTAATGGACTTCTGGGTTTCTGGTTGGGGACCATTCAAGATAATGCTGCTATGACGATTTGTGTCAAGTTTTTGCATGGGCACATACTTTCTATTCTCGGTTGAATTCAGTTATCTAGGAGTAGAATGATGGGTAGTAGGGTAACTACATTGAATTCTTTAGGAACTGGCACACTTCCAAAGCAGCTACATTATTTCACTTTCCTACCAGGAGTACATGAGGGTTCTAGCTTCCCCACCTTCTCACCAACACATAACTCTCATCTTTTGATTTTAGCCAAACTAAGAGTCAAGCTCTTCACTTAGCCTGACGGTTCAGCAAACTGCCTGTCAGCCCTGTGTGGCTTTTTCAGTATGTACATGTGGCTCTGAAACAAAATTGAAAAATTGTAAAGGATATTATTCAAATAAGGGTGGTTTCATTTGTTTGTAAGAATGTATTTATGGCTCTCGACTAATTTGTAAATTGCTGTGAGGAATAGGATTGACTTCTCAAGTTAGCCGACCCCTACACTAGCCTCTTCAAAACTTGTGGCAGTCTGTTTCCATAACATTTCAATCTGGGAAACCCTATGGGGTAGTTCTACTCTGTCCCAGAGTCCCTGTGAGTTGGTGTGGACTCGATGGTGATTCCTTTGTGATGATGTAAATAGGTATACAAGGGTCATGGGTTGATGGTGAACAGAACATGTTACCATGTCTTCCCTTGGTGGATGACTGCAAACAAGCTCTCTCAGTTATACACGCATCTTAGTCTCTTTAGGGTGCCTAAGGGGGGTGGGGAAAAAAGCCCAATCAAAACAGTGGCTTTTGAGGGGATTTGCTGATTCTGATAGGCTAATTCTGATAGATTTTCATGAGTTTTAAATAAACTGGAAACGGCATTGGTCGGAGAAAGGCCAGGACAGTGCCTGGGAGCAAGGTTGTGCCGGCAGTGCAGCTGCCATCCTACAGGGGAAGCCAGGCCCGCACGCCTCAGATGCCTCACCCCATCCGTTCCTCAGCCCTCATCGTTCCCCTTCACACGTCTGTTGCTCCCCCAAACTAAAGGCAACATACTGATACACCATTAACTTATAACACGAACTGTGGGATACTATAGAGATAAATTTATAAGACTTAACATGATACAGCGTTTGAGATACTGGGTTCAATGTACTGTAAGTCTCTTGGGTCTGTCAGTATGACCATCTCTGCTGCGCTGTTGGTCTTTACATCTGATGTCACTTTCTAAGAACTTTTGGACTATGTTTGTGAGTTAAGTAATGCTTTCACGAATGAAACCTGGGATTAATGCTCAATATGTGTTGGTGTCAGACTGATGCATACCTGTAGAGATGGTATACCACAGTGAGAATTTTGAGATTAGAAGGCTTAGAAGAAATTGAATTTGGATATATTTTTGTCAAGCTAAATGGGTAGAAGGCAGCATAAATGGTAGGAGGTAAATGTAAATGGTTTCTGTAATTTTTCTTGAGGAAATAAAAATGTGCCAAAATGATGCATCCCATTTACCTAGTGTTAAGGAAGTGAGCAAATAATGCCAGTGAAAAATGCTCAGGATATGTTACGAACTTCTTTCTGGTCTGCTAATCACTGTTCAAAGGGGCCTACCACTCTGCTGTAAACCTCAACCCAAAGGCACTCAATTCAGGCAAACCCAGCTCTCTGAATGAAATGCCCAAGGGCACCCCTCGCCATAAGCCTCAGGCCAAAGACGCTTAGCTCCACTTCTGTGGGTCAACAAGGCCAACTTCCCCAATTAAGTGCCCAGCCAGAAGCGCACTACTCCACAAGCGAGCCTCCTGCACAAAAGCACTCATCTTTTCTTGCTCCGTTGGGAAGCCCATCACTCTGCTCCAAGTCTGGCTGCTGCTCCTCTGATGGTACAGCTGTCTTCTAGATCCTGGAGGCTTGCTGCACAGGGATCTTGGGTCCAGAGGACAAAATCCACACCTGGCTCTTGCTGGTAATGAGATCCCTCATGTTTCTCAGAGGGCTCATTTAGAATGCATCAGGATGGTATTCCTAATTACAGGTGAGTTCTATCAGTATATCCCCCCCCCCACCTTCTTACCAGACCCAAGCAGTTTGGTGGGAATTAGAGTCTTTTATTAATCCACTTCCCAGCAGAAGGGTCAACGAGATGGGAACACCACCTTCAGAAGAGTGTGAGTGTAGACTTAGATGGAGGATATGTCAAGAAAAATTAACTTTACAATCTTCTTTTTAAAATGTTTCTACAGCAATACTGTTTTACTTACCCAGTGGTTATCAGGCACCGCTGAGCCAGTTCTGACTCATAGTGACCCCATGCAAAACAACAACACCGCCTAGTCCCGCACCATACTCAAAATTGCAACGTGGGAGCTTATTGCAACCACATTTGGTGCCAATCCATCTCGTTGAAGGTATTTCTCTGTTTGATTAATCCTCTGCTGTTAGAGTAAACCATCCTCTAACAACCGCAAGGTCCATAGGCACAATTGTATAGTGATAATACATAAAGACCATAGTAAAGTCATAAAAGATAAGAGAGATGGGAGAGAAAGTAAAATAAAGGAGTCAGGCACATTTTATGACAGCATGCTCACCTCCGGGACAGCCATGATCTCAGCAGCCAGGTCCGTGCAGAGCGAGAGTATATATTTCTAACCCAAGGCTTTTATATACTTATGGGTGTGCAAGCCCCCCTGATTACAGGTAACCACATATGTAACAGGAAGGGTTGTAATATAGGCAACATAGGCAATAGGAGGAGGATGATCTAGGGGTTATATGCAATAGGAAGGGGAGGGACTAGGGGTACACATGTCAAGATGGGTGGATCCTAGATTCAAGATGGCACCCTAAACTTGATTCTACTTGAGTTGGCTTGACCTTGTCTTTGGGCTCTCCTTCAGGGAAACAATCACTATCCTTATCAGCAGGGTATGAGCCCCATCTACAGTGGGACAGAATATAGTGCTTGCTTGCTCTAGATGGTTGATGCCCTCAGGGAGAATACCTCTAAGCAGCTGACCTCCCATGCACTAGCAAGCAGCCTGGACCAGGCATTCAATATGGGGAGCCTGGGAAAAACCCTTTTGCATCCCACACCCTCTGCCTTACCAGGCATGAGGTCCTTTTCCAGGCACCGATCTCCTGATAACATGTGCCTATGTCTAAGAGAATTCTCACTGGACTTATTCCAATGTTTTTTTGTTCTTCTGGCAATCCTGGATATTTTCAGTGTTCTTTGCCAACATCATAACCCAAATACATCGATCCTGTGGTCTTCCAGCTTCCTTATGCATATGAGGTGATCAGAAATATCATGGCTTGTGTCAAGCACCTTGGTTTAGGCTGGGCTCTCTAGAGAAGCAAAAGCTGAGATATAGCTCTACGTATATATAGAGAGACCTTTATATTAGGAAAATAGCTCACACAGTTGTAGAAGCTGGAAAGTCCAAATCCAGGCAAGTTCCAAGTCTGTGGGTCAGAGGTTAAGCTGGAGGCATAGGAAGACCACACGCTGGTGGCTACAGAAGCAGATGAATCCAAGGAATCCTACACTATTGCATCTTGAGGTTTGGTTCTTTTCATTTTGAGTTACATCCTGTTGTAGCCTACTGTCTGTTCCCAGAAAGAAAACAACCCAGACCGCCAACAAGTTCAAAAGAAAGAGTTTTATTTCCTGCGCAGGGACCGTCAGCTCTTTTGAGAGGAGACTGAACAGTCCCCCGTTTACTTTTCCAAAGATTTTCATACTGTTGCAACATGCAGGTTTGCAAGCAAGCCGAGCACAGAAGTAGGATATTGTGGTTAGCCATTGTTAGTCAAACAATAACTGCTCTTGGACAATAATCGCTCTGATTGTTCTTCCAAGACTTCTGAACATACATTACCTTTGGTACATTCCGTTGCACTTGTCAGCACAGCCTCCTCCTTAATATCAGCTAGTCCATTTATAGTTCATAGCTAGTCCATTTATAGTTCATAATGTCTTCTGTCAGCTCAAAGTGGCTTCACTCTTGGCAAGGCTGTTTAAACTTTTCCTAGAGCTACTACAATCCCACCAGCAAATGATGGGCTCCCAAGCTTTATTCATCCATAGCATCCAGCTGTATTCCATCCATTACTCTACTGTTAGGAAGCAGCTCTTCTACTATGACTGCCTTCCAACCGAGGGACTCATCTTCCGGCACCATATCTGCAACGTTCTGCTGTTATTTACAAGATTTGCAGTGGCGAATTCCCCAGAAGTGGACAACGTATTCCTTCTTCATAGTCTCTTCTTAGATGGAAGGCTCAGCTGAGACCTGTTCCCCACGAGTGACCCTGCTGGTATCTTAAGTGCCAGTGCCACAGTTTCCAGCATCACAGCAACCTTCAAGCCACCACAGAATGACAAACTGACGGAAGAGTGCTGGAGAGTTTAGTACCCTGGTGCACTAAACACTACAAAACTGCCAAGTTAGAACCCACTCACTGCCACCAAGTCGGTTCCGACTCACAGAGACCCTATAGGACGGAGTGGAACTGCCTCTGTGGGTTTCTGAGACTGGAAGTCTTCATGGAAGAAGAAAGCCTCATCTTCTTCCTTTGAACTGTCCAGCTTGAGGTTAGCAGCCCAATGGGTAACCACTGTGCTACCAGGGCTCTACGCCGAAATCAAGAAAACCTAAATAAATGGAGAGAATACCATGTTCACAGGACGGAACAGTCAATATCGTTACAAGGTCAGTTCTCCTTAAAGTTAATCTATAGATTCAACCAAGTTCCATTCAAAATCTAAGTGGGCATTTTGGGTAGAAATTGATAAGACAAATTCTAAAGCTCATGTAACAACACAAAGCACCTAGAATAGCCAAAACAATTTTGAAAAAGAGCAAGCTGCAGGGTCTGTACTTGGCTTCAAGACTAGGAAGCTGCAGTAATGAAGACTTGGTGGTACTAGCCATTAAGACAGACACATAGACCAGTGGACAAGAATAGGGAGTTGAGAAATACACACAAAATATTACCAACTAAGTTTCAACAAAGCAGCAAAGGTCATGGAGAAAATGGTTAACGAATGGTGCTGGGATAGTTGGGCATCCATATGTAATAAATGAACTTTGATCCATATCTCACAATGTATTAAAAAATATTAACCAAAAATCTTTCCAAGACCTACATATAAAACTTAAAACTACAAAATTTCTGGAAGAAAACATAAGAGCAATACTTGGAACCTTGGGTTAGGCAGAGGTTTCTTAGATAAGTTATCAAAAGCACAATCGATGAAAGAAAATATTGAAGAATTATATGTCATCAACATAAGTGAGAGGTAAACTGAGGCAGAGAACAAAGAGAGTAAATGTTAAGAGGCTGTAACAGCTCTTTATTAGAAAAGAAGCTCCCAGACAAGGTTCCATGGTCTAGCAAGGAGCCCAGGGAAGTCATGCCCAGTCAGGAGAGTGGTGGGTTTTTAAAGGAGGGACGAAAGAGGGACCCTTTGAGGAGAGGGAGGGGCCGCAGCTGCCTGAGATTTTCCACTGCTGTCATATTTCCTTAGTCTAATTGTCCAGCCGTTGCAGGTAGGGAGGAAAGATGGTTATTCTTGGAGCCTGTTCCAAGAATTGTCCATCAGCTTTGTTTCCTGGTATGTGCAGGGAGAAGGGTTGAGGCCCTGACAGCTTGTCCCTGACCCGACATCCCAGCCTTTTGGTGATAGGGGGCGACATGAGACATTCTGGCTACTTCCTGCTGACAGGGGGTGGGGGTGGGCGACAGGCTACAGGCTGGAGTGTGCTGAGTCAGGTTTGGTAGGCAGGAGCTGTAAGGGTGTAAAAGAAGCTGGTTAACAGTTAAATTAGTTATGTCCCTTATTCTGTTTTAGAGAAACTTGAAAAAACGGGCCTATGAACAACAGAAAACATATGACCACAAGTGGCCCAGCCAAAGGGAGATGCCAGGAGACAAGAGGGTTTTGAAACCAAGAAGTTAATGAGGTACTGTCCCATTGGTGGTTCCTGATCTCGTCCGCCATCTTGTTAAGAACTCTTACATTCTGTGCTACTACTCCAGACTCATTGATGTAATAGCAACATTCTTCTCCTCAAAACACAGGTACCACCTTTTTCCATGGTTAGGAGATCTAGTGCCCTACGGTTTTGGAGGGCTACTTGTGCGAGGGGAGTAAGCTGCCGTTGTAAGGAGGTTAGGGATTCTGAGGTGGAGTCCATGACCAGTTGGAGTCTTTTCTCAACATTTTGTACCTGGAGCACACTTTGGCCTAGGGCCCCCACTAGAGAGTCCAGCTGCTGCAAACAAGGAGGTGAAGCTAAGGCCAACCAATGCAGGTAGTTGTGTGTGTTGATTTTTAAGACCCCATAGCCATTCATATTCAGCAGTCCCGCACATAGTAATTTGGGGAACTATAGTGATTGGGAGACAAGGACCTGCTACAGAGTCATTGATGCATTTGATAAGGGTGCCATTGTACCAAAATAACATGCCTGGGGGAGCTTTGAGAACCCAAGATATACTGTGGGTGCTTTTGCACTGGTAGTTTGAGGCCGGAGGTTTTTGATAGCAAATGGGATAGGTTTTATTCCAGCTGGCCTTTGAGGGGTTATACAGAGGAATTCTCTTCAAGGGTGCAAGGCACTCCTCGGACTTATCCGAGGGAGAAAAATGTTAATAGGGGCACAGCAGCTAGTAGAGGGTACTGTAAAGAGACACAGAGAAAGCAGGTGGTCATATTGTTTATTCCTGAAACACTGAGGAGGGCTGCGGCCTCCTGAGTCACTTTTACCCAGGTGAATGGGTTGTCAGGACGTTTTGTCTGTGCTGAGCCCTCTATTGCCGCAAGCTGGTTGGCTAAGGATTGTTCACTATCCTGGATCGCCTGTACCACTTGGTCTAATTTATCAAAACTCCCAGGATGAACTCTTACATATTGCCGATGAATCCTTGGGTGCCGGAAGGCTTGGTGCTGTGCCGCCAAGGATATAGCTATCGATTTTAGGGTGCCGGGGGAAAGTAGATTGAAACTTGTGACTGGCACCTTGTCGTGCAGCAATATCCTTTCTCAGCCACATATGTTTGTGCAGCATTGTTAGCCAATAAGATTCATGGACGATGAATTCCCACACAAAGGGTTTACTCTGGGCTTTGGAGCTCTACCTTGGCTTAGGGTGCCTTGCAGGAGGCACCCTAGTAAAGCGAATGTGAGTGGGCCCCAGGACTTGGGTGGAATACAGGGGGCCATAACTTGGAGTCATCTGCTTAACTCAGCTGAGATGATGCCAGTTGGGGTCCCCAAGTACCTTAACCGCTGTAGGGGTAGTGAGGACTATGGTGTAAGGTCTTTTCCACTTTGGCTGGAGGGGTTGTGGCTGTAATTCTTTTAGGAGCACTGATTCTCCAGGGCTGACAGCAGGCAGGTCAGGCTGTGTTGAGTCTGGGCTGGGCAGGCACCAATCTGTGTGTTCTGGAAGATGCTGTCTTAAAAGAGAAAGGTAAGGCAAATAAGTGGATAGAGAAGGAGGCTGTATTAGTAGCTTGTGATAAATTAGGAAAGGTCTGTCATACATTAGCTCAAAGGGACTTAGGAAGGAGGGAGAACAAGGAGCCGCATGGATGTGTGCTAAGGTTCAGGGGAGTGAGTCCACCCAGGACTTGCGGAGCTCCAGCGAAGCTTTGATAGGTGACTTTTTATGATGCCATTCATATAGTCCACCTTCCAGAAGATTGTGGCTGATATGGTATATGGAGCTTCCACTTTATGTCCAGGGCAAAAGAGACCTGCTGGGTGATTTTAGACACAAAGCCCAGTCTGTTATCTGACTGAATGGAATTGGGGAGTCCAAATCTAGGAACAATCTGGTTAATAATGATGTTAGTGACAGTATCAGCCATTTCTCGTAGAGTTGGGAAGGCTTCAAACCAGGGACAGTGACTCCAGGGTGTCAGAGGAGACGGAGATGGGGGAAATTACAAAATTTTTTCCTTGGGGAGTGGCAGAGTTGGAGGAAGGGACTTTGCTAGGAGCACCTGGGCGGGAGACAGGTAGTACATAGAGAGGGACAGGAGCAAAGAAAGAAAAAGTCCTGGACATAAGGGATTTCAGACCACTTGGGATACGCTGGCAGAAGCTATCAAGATCTTGGAGAATATTAAAATAGAAAGTACCGGGGTTTTTTGCCAGTGAGAGTCATTGTCCAATAGGTATTGAGGCCACACCTGGTTACAAAAGAAAACCAGGCACCTAGGGAGCAGGTCTGGGGACAGTCCCAGTTTGGAGAGATTGGCCAGCAAACACCCCAAAGGGCTGTCCCTGGGGGGCTTGGATTGGCTTCTCGTTGTGTCCCAAGCTGTGGAAAAGCGGATGGGGAAGTAGGGCGCCCCCGAGTTCGCTAGCTGCCTTTGGAGTGAGAGGAAGGTCCACTGACTCCAGGGGCATCCCAATCAGAGTCAGAGACCCTGGGGAGAGTCCTGGGCTCTCAGAGGTGGGAAGGTTCCCTGGTGCAGATCTGTGGCTTGTTCGGCAGACAGGGACATTGGGCAGAGAGAGGCACAAAGGAAGCTGAGGAAGGAAGCCTGCTCTGTGGCCGATAAATAGAGTGTGGGTCAGAGGCCTCTGTCCAGGATAAGAAAAGGGGAAGTAGAAGATGTTAGAGAAGGCACCACAGAGCTGAAAACACAAAGCACACAAACAAGTAGAAAAGGCCCCAAAATGTCTTCTGCCATCTAGTCCAGTCTGAGGGCACAGTGATTGCCAAACCCAGGGACAACAGTCCTGTTATTGGCAGAAACCCTAGGAAGGAAACACAGAGACAAAGGGTAGGGGGCCCCATGGAAAGCGAGGATTTGCTGAAGCCAAGGTGAGACAAGACCCAGAACAGAGTACTAACCGGAGTCTTGGCAAGTCAGGACTTGATGGCAGAGGTTCGGGAGGAGAGCGCCACACTCACCCAAGATGGGGTGGGGGCATGTCAGGACCCCTTCTCTCCCGGGTTTTGGCACCAAATGAGTGGTAAACTGAGGCACAAGGACAAACAAAGAGAGGAAAAGTTAAGAAGCTGTAACAGCTCTTTATTAGAAAAGAAGTTCCCGGACGAGGTTCTGTGGTCTAGCAAGTAGTCCATGGAAGCCACACCCGGTGAGGAGAGTGGTGGGTTTTTAAAGAAGGGGCCAAAGAGGGACCCTCTGGGGAAAGGGAGGGGCTGCAGCTGCTGGAGATTTTCCACTGCTGTCATATTTCCTTAGTCTAATTGCCCAGCCATTGCTGGTGGGAGGAAAGGTGGTTATTCTTGGAGCCTGTTCTGAGAATTGTCTGTACATGCAGGGAGAAGGGTTGAGGCCCTGAGAGCCTGTCCCTGACCTAACAATAAGCACTTGTGCTTTTCAAAAGTCTGTTAAGTGTGTGAAAGAGAGAAGCTACAGACTGGAGAAAATATTTGCAAGTTACATATCTAATGAAGGACTTGTAGTCCAAATACATAAAATAGTCTCAAAACTCAATAATTAGAAGAAAGCAAACAACCCAATGAGTATGGGCAAAAGATGTGAACAAACCAGAGACAATATCAATCAAACTCACTGCCATTGAGTCGATGCCAACTCATAGCGGCCCTATAGAACAGGATAGAACTGCCTCTGCGAGATTCTAAGATCATTATTCTTCACGGGAATAGAAGTCCCATTTTTCTCCCTCGGAGTGGCTGGTGGTTTTGAACTGCTAACCTTGTGGTTATCAACCCAAGTCATAACCACAAT
>NW_022111368.1:28907606-28916382 GCF_000313985.2 Echinops telfairi
ATGCTTATCAGCAATCTTTAAGGAAATGTAAAGTTAAAAAGAGATGGCCACTACCCCCTGTGAGCATGTCTAATATGGCACATTCTGATACCAAGTGTTGGCAAAGACACAGAACAACTGGAGCTCTCCTGGATTGCTAGGGGGCATGTAAGTGACATAGCCACCTGGCCAAGTGGTGCGGCAATTTTTTTTTTTTAATATTAGGGGTATATTTACCATAAAACCTAGCCCCTGCCTCCCTCGATGTATCTGAGTGAAACAAAAGCTTATGTCCAGGATACCAAGACCCCTATACAAGTGTTCATAGCAGCTTGATTTGTAGTAGACAAGATCTGGAAATAATGTAAATATACAGGAACAAGTGAGTGGGTAATGCCACCACACATGTACACAGTGTCTGTCTTCGTTTCCTAGGGCTGCCGTAAGAAAACAGTACAAAGTGGGGACTTTGAGGAACAGAAATGACCTTTTCCCCAGTCAGAAGCTGGACGTCTGAATTCACGGTAGTGTTGGACCTAGCAGATCCTTCTTTGTCTCCTCTGGTTCTGTGGCCTCGGTGTTTTGGGGGCGTTCCTTGGCTTCAGCTGGATCCTTGTGGTAGTTACATAATCTGCTGTCAATTTGAGACTTTGAGGGTGGAGTTTTATCCTGTCAATCAAGTCGCAGCCTGATCTCATTTGGAGGCACTAAGGAGATAAAAAGCTCATTGGAGGTGGGACACATACTCTCTCCCTGTGAGACATTCCTGAGGACAAGACTGATGGAGATACGCTGAAGCAGCCAGAACTCAAGAGAGCCAGAGGAGCCATGTGGAGACCCCTGTCAGCGCTGAGATGCTTCCACTGCCACTGGATCCACAAGACTTTCCACCCACTGGCCTGTGATCTTTGCATTCAGTGTCATTGCATGTGTTGCATGAGTCTGAAGAGGAATTTATAGATTGGTTTCAGACTTAGGGATTTGATCTGGACTGGACTGGGATGTTTTCTCAATATTCAGTTGCTCTTGTATATAAAGCTCTTTCTTATACACATATGAGTATCTCTCTGGATTTGTTTTTCTAGTCTACCTGGACTAGCACAACCCTCTTCCCTCTGTTTGTGTCTTCTGTTCAGGACCTGTCCTTCTCTTTTATAAAATGCCACTCAGGAGGCATCAGGATCAGGACCATCCATACTCCAGGTTAACTTTGTTAACTTATAGCATACGGAGGGGAAGTCCTATTTCCCTAAGGAAGGCCACTTTCACAGGTTCAGGGTCTAGAACATCAATGTTACCTTTTGGGGGGACAAAATTCAAGTCTGGATAATGGCCTGCCTACTTACTATTCCACAATCCAAAGGAATGAATGAACTTTAGATTTACCCAATCATGCACTGGTGAATCTCACAATCATTGTGCCAGGTAAAGGTGCCAGACCAAGAAAAAGATGACCTTGTATGATCTTATTTGTATAAAATTCTATCCACTGCTAATAAATCTATAGTAACAATAAGCAATGCCTGGGTTGGGAAGGGA
The DNA here is from genome assembly GCF_000313985.2 of Echinops telfairi. NCBI lineage: Eukaryota > Metazoa > Chordata > Mammalia > Afrosoricida > Tenrecidae > Echinops > Echinops telfairi. Next base: position 28,909,125 of record NW_022111368.1, read on the forward strand.
TGGGAGCGAGAGAATAGAAAGGGGGGCCCATAGGGACTTGGGGAGGTGATAGAGACACTCATTCTCTTGGATAAGGTAGTAGGTTCCTATGTGAAAACCTATAAAACTGTACTTTAAATATATGTCCTCGCTCACTGCCACTGAGTCAATGCCAAATCATAGTGACTCTATAGGACAGGCCAGAACTGCCACTGTGAGTTTCTGAGATGGTAACTCTGTATGGGAGTAGAAGCTTCCTGTGCCTACAGAGGAGGTGGTTTCAAAATGCTGACCTTGTGTTTAGGAGCCCAACAACATGTGTGTGCTATGCCACGAGGATGCTTTAATATATGCAGTTTATGTTAATTTTTAAAATTAGACCCTCAAAAAAAAATTAGACCCTCTTCCCTTAAAAAAATTATTTTAAGGTATAATTAACAACCACAAGGGGGCAGGAAGAGCTCCCAAATAGGCTCTGTCCAGTTCCTTGACAAAACAGTCACACTCACTGCTATCCTGTAGATGCTGACTCACAGTGACCCTGTAGGGCAGGGCAGAACTGCCCTGTGGGTTTCTGAGACGGTAACTCTTTATGGGAGAAGATACGCCCCGTCTTTCTCCCTTGGAGCAGCTGCTGGTTTTGAACTTCTGATCTTGAGGATCACAGCCCAACTCATAACCACTACGTCAATGGCCACAAGGTGGAAATGGATGATGATTGTAGAAACCTATGCCTCCTATCAATGAAATGTGTGCGGCTTCAAAAAAGTTTGTGGGAAAATTCCATTATCTTTCGATTCCCTTTCTCCCATGAACTCTTTGAAGCCCCCTCATATTGTACAGTTGAGAAATGCTGGCCCACTCCATAGGTAAATTAGTCCAGCTTGCCATGCTAGAAGTGGAATTTCCCAGGGGCTATGAGCACCCACTAGCAACAGGATTGATTCACGTTAAGCTTCCAGCTTTGAGTTACAAAGAAGACTGTGTTGGAAAAGACAACGCCTTCACTTCCCTTTCTGGGGAACGGAGGCAGCACCTTTCTGTCACGGGCACTCCCTGCTTCCCTGTGGTCACATGCCTGAATCTGATGGCCCACACTTCTGTGATGGGGCAGTTGTGCCTGTGCTCTGATGGGCAGTGCTCTCGTGAAAATGAATGCCTCTTCCCATCAGCTCAGAAGTAGGGGAGGAGGCGAGCAGTGGAGTTGAGTGTGAGGTCCTGAAGGCCATTGGGTGAAGCTCAAGAGCGCAAAGTCCTAAGCGTCCATGGGAATTGCTGAGAAGACACTGGATCGGACGTCTTCGGAATGATTAGATGACAGGAGCCCAGGGAGGTGGTGAGGGGTTTCTGGGACATCGTTCAGCTGCAAATCACCGTAGTCAACTGCATTTATCACCAGCCTGGTGCACAAGTCAGCCTGGCAGGGCAGCTACAGGGATTGCGAGCGATCTGGATCCTGAGAGCAGCTTCAGAGGTTTGTGGTGGGGCATCAGTTAAACTGCTTAACCGAGCCACCTGCCCTTCCCCTCCTCTCTCCCAGCTCCCAAAGAGGAGGAACCTGTTCTCCAGGATAGGGGTGTCATACATCAAATTCACGCTGCCTGCCCCTGCAGCTTGGGTTCAGAGCAAGCCCTCCAAGTGGAGAGGCTCAAATAAGCTGCTGGACGAGGAGGGGGGCTGTGAGCATGGCATGGAGGAGAGGGCAATGGGCGGGGCACTTAGGGATGGATGTGGACCTTTCCAAGTGGGGTGCTCCTCTGGGTCTTGGTGTGCAAGGTGAAGTCAGCATCTCTCTCTGCTTCTCAAAGGCTCGTCTTTTGAAAACAACGTTGGTCAGTGAGCAACGAGGATGGGGCACTGGCAGAAAGGGTCTCGCGCTGGGAACTTGTGCTGTACCCAGGTCCGGGGGTGGCACAACAGGGTTGTGCTTGACTTCTAATGTCAGGCTGGCAGTTGGAACCCAGCCAGATGGCTGGACAATTGAGACCTGGCTTCTGTAAAGACAACAGCCAAGGACACACGAGGGAGCAATGCTGCTCTGTACCGCTTGGGCTGGCCATGAGTCAGAGTGACACAGCAGTCAGAGTGCTGTCCACTAAGGCCACTGGTCACCATAACTGAATTGGTGCCGCTCAGGGGCAGTCCTGCCTTTTTCACAGTGTGAAGTCAGCTATCCTGGACCCTCACAGGCTTGCTCCAGACTTTGATGTAGCGACTCTCATTCTTACCAAGAACATCACCTGACAGGCTTCTATTTCCTGTAGCTGTCAGATTTTTTTTAAAACAACGAGCATGGTAATGGCTGACGTTTATGGAGTACTTACCACATGCTAGAGAATGTTGTAACATCGTTACATATTTAAACCAGTAAACCCTGGGTGCTGAGATATGCACGGGGCAAATATCTTGCTCTGTGCCTTGCAAATAAGGTGAGACAGTTAGAAAGGCCAGGGTCAGCACCCAGGCAAGTTGGCTCCAGAGGGAAGGATGGGACAGTGCCTCTGTCCAGCAATGTATTTGAGGTGGAAGGAAGAGGCCCAACTTAGAGGAGTTTCCCAGGCCTTTGGAAGGAAAGGTCAGAGAGCCTTGAGGAGTGATGGGATTGTTGCATGGGGTTTTAAGGGTTGAATAGGAGCCGATGGCACTGGGGGGTGGAGTGGAGAGACTCCAAGCAGAGGAGGGCAGAGCATGCCCCGAAGCTACCTCAGGGAGCTGCAAGTGTGACTAGGTAGGGTCTAAACTGGAGGGACTCTGGAGCATCAGCCAGAATGAAGCCATTCTGGGGCCCTGAATATTATTCGACAGAGGATGTTGGGTACCCAGGTGACAGGATGGGAGCTGAGCCAGGTGAGAGGCTCCAGAACCCCTGCTGACCATGCCTCCTCCCCGCCCAGATTTCCCGTGTCCCCTCCTGGGGCATCACCACAGACTTGGAGCTGGCCAAGTTAATGGTGACTGGCTTGGGTGGCACCTGACTCTTGGCAACACTCAGGGGGTTCCTCTGTCCTCTGCTCCCTGGGTCTCGGGAAAACCTTTCTGTTTCCATTGAGGATTTCCAGGAGGGAGACTGTGATTAGTGACTGGGATGTGCTTGAGTTTGGGCCCAAATCTCCGGAACTCTCCACTTCTCTCTCCCCTGGGAGGGGCCTGTCACCTCCTCTCTGGGCTTGGCACATGGATTAAGCACCCCTCAGGACCAATAATGAGAGTAGCGATACCAGGTGGGTAGGGGGAAGGTGGGGGGAGGAGGGGAGACCCATCATAATGATTGACATATATAACGTCCCCCCCCTCCCGGGGGGACAAACAACAGAAAAGTGGGTGAAGGGAGCCAGTGATTAATGTAAGGCATTAAAAAATAATAATTTATAAATTATCAAGGGTTCATGAGGGAGGGAGGGAAGGAGGGAAGGAGGGGTAGGGAAGGGAAAAATGAGGAGCTGATACCAAGGGCTCAAGTAGAAAGCAAATGTTTTGAAAAGGATGATGGCAACATATGTACAAATATGCTTGACACAATGGATGGATGTATGGATTGTAATAGAGCTGTAAGAGCTCGTAATAAAATGATTTAAGAAAAAGAAAACACCCCAGCCCAATCCAGATCAAATCTGATATTACCCCATATTTTGATACTAGTTCATAAATTCCTCTTTAGACTTATTCAGCCATGCAATGATGCTGAATGCAGGAAGATCACAGGCCAGTAGGTGGAAAGTCTTGTGGATCCAGGGGCGGTGGAAACATCTCAGCGCTGGCATGGATCTCCACGTGGCTCCTCCAGCTCCGGGCTCTGACTCCATCAGATTAGTTCTGTGCGGCTTGTCAGTCAGAAGACGAAGCAGAGAGTGTGGGTCTGCCCTCCAGTGAGCTATTTATCTCCATTGTGCCTCCCAATGAGGTCATCAAGCTGCGGCCTGATTGAAAGGATAGACTCCACCCCTTCCTCAAGTTGACAGTAGATTATGTAACAGCCACAGCACCTAACAACAATAACGGGAAGAAAGGAGCCTGGGTAGTGTAATAGGTTGGTAGTTCAAACCCACCAGCCTCTCTCGTGGAGAAAAAGGAGGCTTCCGCTCTCTTAAACATCTGCAGCCTTGGAGACCCACACATGGAAAAAGGGATATACTGCTGACATCAGGTGGATCTTGACTGAAAGCAGAGACTATCAGAAAGATGTTTGTGTGCGTTTTAGTGACTATGAAAGGCATTTGACTGTGTGGGCCGTACTGAACTATGGATAGCCTTGAGAAGAAGGGGGACCCCAGGACGTTCCATTGTGCTCATGCAGAAACTGCAGCTACCCCAGGAGGAAGGTACCCCAACAGAGAAGGAGATATGGAGTGATTTTGAAATCAGGGAAAGTGGACATTGGGTGGCACTTATTCACCGCACTTATTCAGTCTGTATGCTGGATAAATAATCCAAGAAGCTGGACGATATAAAGAAGAAGTTAGCATCCCCATGGAGGAAGACATATTAACAACCTGTGATACACAGAAGACACCTGTGGGGTGAGGTCAGATGCGCAGGCATTCCCCCCTGAGGGCGATCAGTTGCCAGACTGCACTGGGCCTGCTCCCTGCTGCTGGGGACAATGGACAACTTCTCTCTGAAGCTTGGGACCATTAGCTTGGTTCCTGTAGGAGGGTTTGCACCCTATTGATAATGGTTCCTATAGAGACCCAGAGACCACCCCCTCATTACTGTGTACCCTATAGTGTAACCCCTCCCTGTGATGTATGTCTCTACGTGTAATTAGTGGGCTGGCATGCCCCCAAAAGGTATATAGGCGTGAGTCAGCAATATAGAGCTCTCAGACTTGGACCTCTCTGACTCTCTCTGGCTCCCCTCTCTTCCCCCTCTCCTTTGCCCTCCTTCCCTTCCCTCTCTCTCCACGTGGATTACCAAGCGGGGCTGAGGTGAGCAATGCTACCATGTAATATGTCTGACTGCATTATTGTAATATCTCTCATGCTCTCGATGACTTTAATATAATACTTATGTATCTCAACCGTACAATTGTGCATTACTGAACCCAAAAGTAGTACTTACTGAACCAGTGAGTTCTAGTAGCGGGTGGGGCTGGTACCCATTCCCCCCATACCACTTTTAATATAATACTACAGACACCACCTTGCAGAAAGGGGAAGACTTGAGTGCTTAGGGGTGAGGATCAAAATGACAGTCTTCAGCTTGCCTTACAACTCACTGTCCCGAAAAGAAAAGGCCTCGCAACCGGACCAATAAACCACATGATAAATGGGGAAACCATTGAAGTTGTTAGAGATTTCGTTTTCACTCGGATCTACAAGCACTGCTCATAGAAGCCGCAGCTCGGAAACCCAATGGTGTTCTGTCTTGGGGGAATATGCAGCAAGTGACCTCTTTCCAATGTTACAGAGCAAAGGTATCACTTTGAAGACGAAGGTGTGTCTGATTCAAGCCACGGCATGTTCAGTCATCTCACGTGTAGGTGAAAACTGGGCCCTGGTGCCATTTGATGAGGGTGGGGGCAGGGAGGGGCCTGCCTGGGGAGCTTCTCTCATCCGTCGCAGTTTCCATCTTCAGTTGCAAGAAATCATTCAGCAGGTTAAAAGTAATATAGCAGGCGGGGGCTCAATATGTTCCTGGAAAAATAGGGTGGAAAGAGAATGGCATGTTCTTGCATAGTTGTTGACATTGTCTGGCAGGCAGTTTTGTATTTGAGGGCTTTCAAGGTCAAGTGAGGGGTCCTGGTGGCCCTGTGGAATAAGTACTGGACTGCTAATTGAGAGGTTGGTGCCTTAAATCCGCCAGCAGCTCTAATGGAGAAAAAGGAGACTCTGATCCCATCAAGATTTATAGTCTCAGAAATCCTATCTAGGATGGCTATGTAGGCTCAGTGTGGTGGCTGGGGGTCAAGGCCGACAGTGTGATCTTGCTCTGCTGAGTGTAGAAAGAGAAGAAACTGCCATACCATTCCCCACCCCCCCTCAAAAAAAAGAGCACATCCTAGATCAATTCTCACCGGTGAGCACAAGGAAAAGGCAGTGCTTTCGTGTGCCCGTAACATGGACAAGCTTGACGTGTATCTTGGAGCTGATGGTATGGTGAAGGGATCCAAAAGATGTGGGTCCGATGTTTGGACAGAGGTGTCATGTCACCGCTTGCCATCAGTGTTGTTTTCTCCATGCCTCTGCCAGCATGTCCCCTCTCCCTCCTGAGGCCAGGGCTGTGAGAGTTCTCTTGGGCAGAGGCCCAGGGGTGGGGGGCATCAAGAGGAGGGCAGCTGCTTGTTTGTTGGTACTGCCAAGGTCATTCTTTGAAGGCAAGTAGGAAGCCAGGCGTCAGGGTTCCTGTGGCTCTCAGGAAATCTCTTTGATGCCTCTGTTCTTTAGAATGAACACCAAGAAACCTTGGTCGTACAATTGTTAAGTTGGCTGCCAAATGGGAGGTCAGTGGTTTGAACCCACCAGTTGCTCTGCAGGAGAAGGATGAGGCGTTTGCTTCTGTAAAGTTTACAGCCTTGGAAACACCATGGGACAGTTTAGGCATCTGTGGGAGGGTGGGGGTTGGGACCTACTTGAATGCTATGGGTTTGGGCCCGTTGCTAATACTTCCACTATTGGGTTGCTAGATTAGGGACCAAGTGGGCTTGTCTCTCCAACGTCTGAAAAGGTCCACATAAAGGGGTTGGAAAGAAATCAGGCACTAATTGGACACCCATGGGAAGACCCAAAACTGAGCAGGCACAGACTAGGACCTCCCTAGTGAAACCTAAAAACTAGCCTCCATCTAGGACCATGACATCACCCAGGTGCATTTAAACGCAGCCAATAAGATCAGCCAATACTTTCAACCGCCTCCCCAGCCAGAGGTGTTAAATACCCCTGGCCGCTGGAAGGCAGGACTCTCTTGACTCTGTTCTCACATGCAGGTGCACACACACCTGCGTGCCCCCTCCAGGCCTACTTAAGGCTGCATGCTCTTAACCTCCATGGATTCCCTAGTTCCTCACAGGTGGGTTTCATGCTCCGGTTCCTGTGTTCTTTCCATGTGGGTTTTCGCACCCATTTGTGCCCCACGTGCGCAGCTTGTACGCAGCCTGGTGTGCTTTCCAGAAATAGTGTGTACCTTTTTGAGACAGTAATACCTGAAACTTCCCTTTCTTCCATAAAAACTCACTTGAATTACAAAAGTGCTTCTGCCGCATGAATTCTTTCAGTGTGTGAACTGGAGTAAAACCCAATCCAGAAATCTAACAGCACCACGGTGGTCTTCAGAGGATCCCCCC
>NW_022111368.1:28920272-28922207 GCF_000313985.2 Echinops telfairi
TAACTACTACTACTAATAAAACAATAACTATTTTCCTGATAGAGGAAAATAAAGCCTACCCAAAGCTACTCTGAGTTTAACAATGCTTTTAAATCACATGTATTCTAGGCATCACATATTTGGAAAAGAGCAACAAAAGGTCTACAGGTACTTGGATGTCTGCTCAAACTCAGTCTTCAGGGGCTGGAGGCAGCCATCGGCTTTTGAAACCAGGGAAGCACCATAAGGTTTATAAGGTAGTGAGGACTTATTCACGAGGTCTTCATGAGCCTTTGCGGCCATTAGCGCATAGATTCTTCCACTCAAAGTTAGGCAAGTTGAGAAATCCCCTAAGCACGTAAGAGCCAGCCTGAGCAGGGGTGTGGGGTCAACCAGGAAAGAGAACATGGTGGAAGCCATAGGTTTGTGAAAGCAAAACCTCTCCACTGACAGCTGGAGTCAGCAGCACCCTCAGATGCATGCCCTCCTGTGCTGGGACTGGAGCCCTCACTAGAGAATTAGACCACAGGATCCTTGATGCCAAGGTCATCTTCAAGGCCCTCAATAAACCCTCAAAGGCTCCGAGGGGATAAGGCTGAAGCTGCGAGACATTCCTGATGACAAGCCAGATGGAGTTATGCTGATGGAGCCAGAATCCTGGAGCTGAAGGAGCCATGTGGAAACCCACACCAGCGCTGAGATGCTTCCACTGCCACTGGGTCCACAAGCCGTTCCACCCACTGGTCTGTGATCTTTCTGCATTCAGCATCATCACATGTGTTGCGTGAGTCTGAAGAGGAATTTACAGACTGGTATTGGACATATGGGCTAATATCAGACTTATGGACTTGATCTGAACTGGGCTGTTTTCTTAATATGCAGTTACTTTTTATATAAAGCTATTTCTTATACACATAAGAGTGTCTATGAATATGTTTCTGTAGTCAACCAGACTAACACGTTAGTTAGTGGTTATCAAGCCTGGCTGTCCAAAAGAAACCCCTAAAATGCTTCTTAAAAATGCACATTCCTGGATTCACCTCAGGGCAACCAGATCAGAATCACCAGGGTTTGGGCCCAGGCTAATATTTTTAAAGCAAGGTTTTAAAAATGATTTTCAAACAACTATGAATAAAACCCAAACAAACATCATAGCAGTATGTCAAGAGGGAACAGCCAGAGATTCGAGCTGAGTGCAAAAGAGAACTTGGAGTGAGGGAAGACCCTGCTGATGTCAGCAGTCAAAGGTTGGTGGTCTGTACCTACACAATGAAGTGAAAAAGGAAAATCTGCTTCTGTCATGGTCACAGCCAAGAGAGTCTTGTGGGGCAGTTCTAGTCTGTTACACATCTGACCAGCATGAATTCCAATTGATGCCAAGGCAATGGATTTGGTTTGGGTTTAAATCCAGGCAACGTGTGAGAAAGAAACTATCTAACAATCTCACACATGTAGTCAGAAGCCACAGCATCTCACACATGTAGTCAGAAGCCACAGCATTAAATAAACCATGGCATATTTACAGAGCATTATAGCACCACTATGATGCCAAACCACCACTTGTCATTTTGTTGTACTGTGATGGCTTGTGTATTACTAAGATGCTGGAAGATGTCACTGGTATTTCAAATGCCAGCAGGGTCACCCAGAGTGAACAGGTTTCAGTGGATTTTCGAGCAAAGAACAGACTGCAAAGAAGGAATCGGCTGTCCACCATGGAGGAAGGAGCTGCTGAAATCCTTCTGCATCACCTCAAAACATTGTCAGGAACTGAAGACCTACTGCATAGAAGCAGAGCATTGTCAGAGATAGTTCCAGAAATGAGCCCAAATCAAGGGCTCAAAATACGATTGAGGAAGAGCTGCCTCCTCAAAGCAGAGTTGACCACAGTGAGGTGGATGGAGCAGTCTGTGGGAGTAAAGCCTCCAGGGTCTTCCTTTGCTTCGCAAGGAGAAG
>NW_022111368.1:28923418-28945619 GCF_000313985.2 Echinops telfairi
AGCATGTACACGGGTACAGATAAGAACTGGAAACACAGGGAATCCAGGACAGATAAATCACTCAGGATCAATGAGAGTAGAGATACCAAAAGGGTAAGGGAAAGGTGGTGGGAGAAAGGATAACCGATCATAATGATTGACATATAACCCCCTCCCTGGAGGACAGACAACAGAAAAGTGGGTGAAGGGAGACATCAGTCAGTGTAAGACATGAAAACATAATGATTTATAAATTATCAGGAGTTCATGAGGGAGGGAAGGTTGGGGAGGGAGGGGGGTGAAATGAGAAGGTGATATCAAGGGCTCAAGTAGAACGAAAATGTTTTGAAAATGATGATGGCAACAAATGTACAAATGTGCTTGACACATGGGTGCATGTATGTATTGTGATAAGAGTTGTATGAGTCCCCAGTAAAATGATTTTTTTAAAAAATCTACTAATCATATAAAAGTATGAATCTGGGGGAAATCGGAAGTCATTGAAAGTGAAATGGAATGTATAAAGACTGATTTCCTTGGTGTAAGTGAGCTGAACGGACTGCTCTTGATCATGACGAATCAGGAAACAGGATGGTCTGCTATGCTGGGGATGGCACAGAGAGGACTGCCCGGCATTCATCATCAAAAGGACATTTCAAAATCGCTCTTGAAGCATAATATAATGAGAGTATATGTATTCCCATTCAAGGAAACCCAATCAAGACAACTATTATTCAAATTTATGCACCAACCACTAAAGCTAGTGATGCAGATATTGAAGAATTTTACCAACACCTTCCATTGGAAATTGATCAAACATGCGATCAAGATGCATTGATAATCGTTGGTGATTGGAATGAAAAAGTTAGAAACAAAGAAGAAGGTATAGTAGTTGGAAAATATGGTCTTGGTGATAGAAATGGAGCTGGAGACTGTGCGACAGAATTTTGTAAGACTAATAACTTGTTCATAGCAAATACCTTCTTTCAATGACACAAATGGAAACTATGCATGTGGACTTCCCCGGATGAAATACAGAAATCAAATCGACTACATCTGGTGGAAGAGACAATGGAGAAGCTCAATGTCAGCAGCTACAACCAGGGCAGGGGCTGACTGTGTAACAGACCACCAATTGCTCATAGGAAGTTCAGGTTGAAGTTGAAGAAAATGAAAACAATTCTATTAGACCCAAAATATGACATTGAATAAATACTACTTGCATTCTGAGAACATCTCAAGGACAGATTTCACATATTCAACCACAGTGACAGAAATGTGATGAGCAGTGGGAGGATATCAAGAACATCATTCATGAAGAAAGAAAAAAGGTCATTAAAAGCACAGGAAAGAAAGAAAAGATCAAAATGGGTGCCCAAAGGGACTCTGAAATTTTCTATTAATTGTAGAGTAGCTCAGGCAAATATTATAATGAAAGTGCAAAGACCTAGAGTTAGAAAAGCAAAAAGGAAAGAACACCCTCATCATGTCTTAAACTGAAAGAGTCTCCATGCAAAATATCGAATGATGCAAGAAGCATTAAAAGAAGATGGAAAGAATCCACAGAGTTACTGTCCCAAAAAGAACTAGTCTACATTCAACCATTTCAGGAGGTAGCATATGTACAAGAACCAATGGCACTTAAGGAAGAAGTCCAAGCTGCACAAAAACAAGGCTCCGGAAGTTGATGAAATATCAATGGAAATGTTTCAATAGGCTGATGAAGCACTGCCCCATGGGGCAGTTCTACTGTATCCTGTCCAGTGGCTGTGAGAAGATGCAGTCCACTCTACATGGCATTAAAATAGGACAGGTTAGGAGGAAAAGACCCCATTCAGTTGCTCTGAGGAAAGATACCCTCCCATTGCCATTAAGCTCAATTTCGATTCATAGAGACCCTGTAGGTTGAGTAGAACTACCCCATTGGGGTTCCAAGGCTGTAAATCTCAGAAACTACCACATCTTTCTCCCACGGAGCAGCTGGTTGCTTTGAGCCATTGACCTCTGAGTTAACAGCTGAGCACCTAACAACTGTGTCAGCAAACTCCAAAACCAAACCCACTGCCGTAGAGTCAATTCTGACTCACCACAGCCTTATATAGGGTTTCCAAGGGGATAAGTTTCCATCAGAGCGGATAGCTTCATCTTTCTCCCTAGAAGCAGCTGGTGGGTTTGAACTGCCAACTTGTGGTTAGCAGTCTAAAACTTACTTGACAGTACCCCCAAAGCTTCTGTACCATGACACCAGGACTCCTTAAAAACCCTAACCAACATGAAAATAGATAGCATTAAAATAGCAGAAAAAGCAAACAATTCCAGAGAAAAATAGACAAAGAATAGAAACAAATGATTCCCACAAGAAGAAACAGAAGATTGACATATATATGAAAAGATAAGGAAACTAGTAATCAGGAAAATGCAAGCAAAAAAGACATTCTTTTTCACAAAAATTAAGAGTCCTGATAATATGAAGTGTTAGCAAAGCTCATTCTGACTCCTGGCAGCCATAGAGGAGAGAGTAGAGCTGCTCCATAGGGAGGGACATCAAGCACTTCCCAAACACATTGGAGAACACTTTTTATCATATCTACGTCCTATAAGACATATAAGTAACTAAAGGGCTACTTATAGTCTCTGAAAACACAAGGGCAATGCTTCTCTGTCCTAGAGGGTTGTCAGGAGTTAGAAGAGAAGGGAGGCAGTGGATTTTCAGAGCGGAGTTACAATTTTTAGGAGCCCTGGAGATGCAGTGGCTAAGTGTCCGGCGCCTGATTTGACACCAGCAATCTGAAGAAGAAAGACGGGGCAGTCTGATCCCATCAAGATTTTTACAAACTTGGAAGCTGCGGGGCCACTTCTGCTCTGACGTGAAGGGTCACAATGAGTTGGAATCTCCCTGACCGCAGTTTTTGAAGGGTCCCTGGAGGAGCCATAAAAGGTGGTTTTCCACGTCCTGAAAAAGCAAAAGGCGAAGGCTCTTGACTTCCGGCCCAAGATGGTGGTGCCTAGAGGGTGGCTCTTGCTTCTGATCTGAGGCAAACTGTGGACAGGGTCCTGTCTGGGGTACTTGGGCCTTCAGGAAGTCTGGGCCCAGTCTCGTGATCTGGATTATTATGTGGGTGGACCAGGCCATGCCCATCCCCCATCTCGGCCCCATCGTGGCTCAGTGAGTCCTTTCCATCAACGAGCAAGGAGGCCACAAGAAGAGAAAGGACCTCGAAGACAGCATTCCTCTGTCTACCAAGACTTTTGCGAAACCTGTCAGAACAGGTGACATCAGCTCAAAGGAGCTGGCAGCTCTTCAGAAGGAGTGAGCTATGCACCTGTCTGCTCAGAAAGAGGCATATTTGGCAGCCCAGGCAGAAACTGCCAAGGAGTGACCCCTGTCCCCAACATGCCTGGGTTTCGGCAGCAAACTGATGGGAAAGGTTATGCTTGAAGGACAGGAGGGAGAGGGGTCACAGCAAGCCTAACTGCTTGACTTTCCTTGACTTTTTCCTTTCTACACCCATATCCATAGGATCAATGAATCAAGCCTTTGTCTTTTGTCACTGTACCCCACCGCTCTCCCTCCAGAAGAGAGCTCAGCCACTCATGGGAAGGAGGGTTGTTTGAACTCACTGTGAGTCTTAGGTGGAACTATCTGGTGATCTGCTCCTGTAGAAATTGCAGCCTAGAAGACCATACGGGGCAATCGGCTTTGTAGGATACGGTCCCTGTGAATTAAAATTGATGGCTAGTCACAGGCTGGGTTTTGGCATTCCCATTTTAAATGCACATACAAGCATGCCATATTCTACTCAGAAATGTTACTTCTTGGTTTACACCTGGGAGAAACACCCCAGAAAGAAATTCATTATAAATGTGGTTGCCACCAATGCTAAAGTCGAAAACCATTCATCTCATGGGGAAAAAATCAAAGGTATCACAACGTGCTCACAGTCTAGTGGCCATGGCAGATACTCTGCTGAGCATGGAAAGAGCATGCTATGGGAACATAGAGGGCAAGACTTGAGGAAAGCTTGTTGTGGGCACATGGAAGGTTCCCAGGGGATGTGGAGCCTGAGCCTATACCTGAACAATAAGTGTGTGCCAGTCAGGGCAGTGGGGTGACAGGTTTGGGGGAGGAGGGTGACCTGATCAGGGAAGAAGATGGAATCGTTAAAGGAGGAGGATGTCTTGGTTTGGGGAGAAGGGCAGTTGCTCAGCGAGAGCAGTGAAGCGTTTGTGCAGAGGAACAGCTGAAGTGTTGAGTTTGAAGTCTTGTCGTACGCAAGTTTCTTCTAAGAAGATAAGAAGTCTAGCAGCAAAAGGATCAGGGTTGGAGGGAGGCTAGCACAGCCATCTCAGAAATGACTTCCACTGAGATAGAAAGGGTATGACCTTGATCCCATGGAAATGGAAGTCTTGGAAGAGCGTGTGCAGGAACTACCAAGATGGGTAATTTGGATAGATGGAAGGGGAGTAGGTTAGGCTGAGTGCACTAGATAAACAAAAATATAGTGATACTCATATATGTGTAAGACAGACTTTTATATCCAGAAGCAATTATATATCAACCAAACATCCCAGTCCAGTTCAGATCAAGTCCACAAGTCTGATACTAGTCCATAGAACCCTCTTCAGACTCACAGCACATGCAACGATGCAACTTGTAGGCAGATCCCTGGCCTGTGGGCGAAAAGGTGGGTCAAAGGGTGGTGGAAGCATCGCAGGGCTGGCACAGGTCTCTGAGTGGCTTGTCATCAAGAAGGTGAAGCAGAGAGAAAGAGAGAGTGGTCTGCCTCCAGAGAGCCATTTATCTTGGGGGCACCCCCACACGAGGTGATCAAGCTACGACCTGATTGACAGGCTAAACTCCACCCCTTCAGGCTCATATCTTTAAGTTGACACAAAATTATGTAACTACCAGGGAGCCATACATAAGTACAAGACCTTTAGGGCGCTGTTGCAGAAGGGAAGGCAGAGAGTGTAAAAAAATCTGACTCAGGACAACAGCAGTGGGGGCACAGAGAAGAGGCCACTGTGCAGAAGAACCCAGTCTTGGGTTGATAAGACTTGGGGAGCATCCTGTTGTCCTAGAGCCTCTATAAGACCTTCTAAAAGTCCTTGATAATTTGTTGTACTTCCTCTTATCCATAGCCTTTGTTATGATTTTCCGTTTCCTGTGCCAGGAATACTCTCCTTTCGTCACTTGACCTGCTCAGATCCACAGAGCTCAGATCAAGCAAACAGCCACAGGGAAATTCTCCCAGACCACCTGGCCGGGTCAATTGTACATATGCATCTGGCACCTTGGAGAGAGGCAGGCAATAAATGGACTTGGGGGCTATTGGAATGGGTCTGAGTGATTTCTTCCGAGGAGAATCTGGGGACGGGAAGAGAAGAGCTCCAGAGTGAGTGCAAGGATCCCCAAGATCTAAGAACGCAGATGGACTGAGGAGAAGATGGGCCAGAGTAGGCAAGAGACGAGCAGATGGGAGGTCACGGGAACCCTAGAAGCAGTTCATGTCAAGGAGGGCGGTGGCCTGGTGGTCTTAAAAGTTGAGAGGTCAAGAAGGCAAGAGTTCACTAGGGCCCCCTGTAATGGGCCAGAGGAGTTTATTGGTGACTGGGAAGGAGCAGTTTCACATGGAATAGTGGGGTGAGATGCTGTATCGCAGTGGATGGAAAACTTAAAAGGGAATAAATATGGTGTAGTAAACATTCACATTTACTCAGTACTTTCTTCAAACTACATTCAAATGACAGGAAAGGTTATAAAAAATAATATTTTATTGAGTTTTTGGTAAACGTTTACACAGCAAGTTAGGCTCCCACTTAATACCCACAAAAAATTACTCCATGACATTAGCCATATTTATCATAACGTTGAAACATTCTCTTTATATATTTATTTAACTTCTTGTGAATCTAGACTCATTTCCATTCTCCCTTCTTTCCTAACCCTTCCTGCCTTCTGAACTTTGCCCTTGGACAAATGCTGCCCATGCGATCTCAAGTGGTTGATTATTCTAAGGTGTGCATACCTCTAAGGTGTATATAATTCACTAGTGCTATTGTTCACCTTATAGATCTATTGTTTGGCTGAGGGTGAGTCAATTTCCAGGCGTGAAGGGGGTGTTGGGCAGGGTTGGCTAGAGAAACAAATTCAGAAACACTTATATGTGTGTAAGGGAGTGCTTTATATCAAAGAGCAATTGTACATTAAGAAAACATCCCAGCCCAGTCCAGATTAAGTCCGTTAGTCCAATATTAGCCCATGTGGACTGGCATTGGTACCAGTCCATAAATTCCTCTTCAGACTCTCACAGCACATGCAATGATGCCAAATGCAGGAAGATCACAGCTCAGTAGGTGGAAAGTCTTGTGGATCCAGTGGTGGTGGAATCATCTCCAGGGCTCTGGCTGCCGTCAGCAGGACTCCATGTGGCTTGTCAACAGGAAGGTGAAACAGAGTGAGAGCGTGTTCCACCTCCAGGGAGGAAGGGATGAGTTTCCGGAATCCTCATAAGAAGACCACGCCCACACGGAGGCATCATTGGCTATGAACTGATTAACAGGCATGACTCCATCCCTCCACTCACAATGCCCTCAATTTGACAGGAGGTTATGTAACTACCACAAAAGGTGACTAACAGTCATAGTCTTAGGGTTCTGCTCATCACTATCTGTCCAGGAGGCCTGATCTTTACTTTATGATTTTGAGTTTTGTTTCATAGTTTCCTCCCACCTATTCAGGGCCCTCTCACGTGATCCTTTTCACAGCAGTTGGCAGTGGTAGCTAAGCACCATTTAGGAAGCCAAAGATTGCTTGGTCCATCATTCCACTGTGCTAGTTGTTTCCATGCATCTTTGATTGTCTTTATTCCTCTGTCCCAGACAGGGAGAGACCAATAGTTGCACCTTTGATGGCCACTCACAAGCTTTTAAGACCCCCTCACTGCTCACCAAAGCTGGACATAGAACACTGTCTTTGTGAATGTTGCTCTGCCAACTGATCTTAGTCCCTCACCTCCCACCCCCAAAGACTGTAACCCTGAGCTCCCAGGTCAATATTCTCTTTAATTGTGTTCTGTTTGTTCCCTCTATAGTCTCATCATTGCTTTGGAGTAATCCTTGATATTTTAGTCTCTGACTGGTGGTTTTAAGTAGGACACCGATCTTATAGGTAATATCCTTTACTTTGTGTGGCATTCTGCTATTTCTTGAAAAAAAAGGTGATCTCAGGAGAGAGGCTCAGGTCTAAGTTTAAAGAGTATGTGAGGGTGATAGGTACACAAAGTTCAGGGAGTCCTCTGTTCTCTATTGCTCCAGTTGTTTACACACACACACACACACACACACACACACACACACACACACACACACACGAATTTAGAATAGGCAGAGGTGATAGCTGGGCACCATCTAGTTCTACTGGTCTCAGGATAGATAAGGCTGTGGCTTGTGTAGACTTGTTTTTTTCTCCGACCCTTCTTCTTACTGTTTTGCTCCTGCTGAGCAGACCCGTGGTTGTATCTTAGATGGCAACTCAAAGGCTATTAAGGCCCTAGATGCTACTCATGTCACCAGGATGCAGATGTTCAACTAGAAAATTTTGCACACATAAAAACATGAGCCATAAAAGAAAACATTGATAAATTGATATTCATAAATATAAGACCTTTTGCTCTTAAAAAACATTGTTAAAAAAGTGAAAAGAAACCGAACAATTGGAATGGAAATATCGAGAATGTTCACATATTGTGAAGACTTTAAACAATGACACAGAACAATATGTGTAGAGATTATTGAATTGGAAACTAAACTGCTGTGTAAAACTTTGTCAAAATCACAATAAAATATTATTTAAAAAGAAACTAAAAATATAAGTCACAGAGTGGGAGGAAAATATGTTATATATTTATAGTATGTGTATATATACATTTTTTGATAAAGGTCCTGATTATAACTTGGATATTGTATATTTACATATGACATATTATATGTATATGTGTATGTATATGTTTACATATATAAACCCACTACCATCAAGTAAATTCTGACACATAGTGAGTGATCCCATAGGAGAGCAATTCTCAACCTGTGGGCCGTGACCCCTTTGGGATTCAAATGACCCTTTCACAGGGGTTGCCCAATTCATCACAGTAGCAAAATTACAGTGATGAAGTAGCAAGGAAAATAATGTTATGGTTGGGGGTCACCACCACATGAGGAATTGCATGAAAGGGTCGTGGCATGAGGAAGGTTGAGAACCACTGCTCTAGGACAGAGTAAAACTGCTGATTCGAGATTCTGGACATCTGTAAGGGACCAGACAGTCTCATCTCTCTTTCATGAAGCAACAGCTCAGTTTGAACCACTGACCTTGTGGTTAGCACTTTAACTCTTAGTGAGGGCTCTTTATATGATATGTAACTTCAAAAAGTTTATGGAAAAAATGGAATGAAAAGATTTAAAAATTTTTCTACAAACCCGAAGTCCCCGTGTGTGTGTGTGTGTGTGTGTGTGTGTGTGTGTGTAGCTGATGGTAACATCCAATTCATTCCAACTCATAGGGAGCCTTATGTACAAAAGGACAAAGCACTCACTGGTCCAGCATTGTGGCAGTTACATAATCTCCTGTCAACTTGTGGAGGGGTGGAGTCTAGCCTGTCAGGTCCCAGCTTGATGACCTCATTTGGAGACTCAAAGGATATAAATAGCTCACTGGAGGCTAGATATGCTCTCTGCTTCATATTCCTGTTGACAAGGCACTGGAGCTGGAAGACCCACGTGCAGACCCACGCCAGCGCTGAGATGCCTCCACCACCCCTGGATACATCAGTTTCCACCCACTGGCCTGTGATCCTCCTGCATTCAGTGTTACTGCATGGCTGTGTGAATCTAAAGAGGAATTTATGGACTGATATCAACATATGGGATAATATCAGACTTATGGACTTGATCTGGACTGTGCTGGGGTGTTTTATTAATATACAATTGCTCCTTGATATAAAGGTCTCTCTTACACATATGTGTGTGTCTATGAGTTTGTTTCTCTAGTCAACCCAGACTAACACAAGAGTCATCCTTAAATTGTTGTTTGAGCCCATTGCGGCAGCCACTGTGTCAGTCTATCTTGTTGAGGGTCTTACTCTTTTTTGTGAACCCTCTACTTTACTAAACATCATTCTCCCGCCCCCAGCCCCCGGGGATTGGTCTCTTCAGATAATATGACCAAAGAATGTGAGATGAAGTCTTGCCATTCCAACTTCCAAGGAACATTCTGGTTGTACTTCCCCTAAGATATATTTGTTAGTTCTTCTAGCAGTCCATAATATTTTCAATATTCTTCGCCAACACCATATTGCGAAGGCATCGATTCTTCTACTTGGAGGAAGTACAACTAGAAGGCTCCTTTGCTGACTTGAAATCATTCACTAGCTCTTTGTTCTGTTGATCTACAGTTTCTGTATAAGCACAATTAAATGTTCCAGAATTCCTAGTCTTCAAAATGTCATTCCTACTTTGTAATGATCCACAAAGTCCAATGCTTTTCCATAGCCGCTGAAACCCAAGTAAACACCTTCCTGGTGTTCATTGCTTTCAGTCAAGATTCATCTGATGTCAGCAATGATATCATTCCACGCCCTCTTCTGAATCTGACTTGAATTTCTGCAGCTCCCTGTGGATGTGCCACTGCAATTGTTTTTGAGTTATTGGCAGCAAATTTTTACTTCCACGTGACATTAATGACACTGTCATATAATGTATGTATTCTCTTGGTCACTTTTCTTTGTAATGGGCACAGATACGCATTGCTTCTAGTCCACTGGCTAGGTAGCTGTCATCCAAATGTCTTGGCCTAGACTAATAAGTACTTCCCGCACTGTATCACGTTGTTGAAACATTTCAGTTGATTTTCTGTCAATTACTGGAGTCTCTTTTTGCTGACACATTCAGTGCAGCTTGGACTTACTCCCTCCATGCCGTTGCTTTTTGCTCATATGCTCCTTCTTCAAATGGGTGAATACCAATTATTTTTGCTACAGGGGATCTGTATATTCCTTCTACCTTCTTTTTATCATTCCGGCACCACAGAGTATTTTGCCCATAGAATCCTTCAAACATCTTAGACATAAACAAACACCGTGAAGGAATGAGACACCAACGTCAATTGTCATAACAAAGATAATATTCTACATCCTCCTTTGGTAAGTAGCAACTTGAGACTTCAAAACTCGTAAAGCGCCATTTATGGTGGAAACGATTGGTTTCTTCCTGTCCAAGGGAAAGAAGAGTAATGAAAACGGAAGGTGCCTGGAAACAATCAGTCCAATGGACTAATGGACCATAGGAACATCAGTCCCCATGACAGAGACCGTAAGAACTCGATGGTGCCCAGCTACCACTCCCAGCTGCTCTGAAAGGGATCACGTTAGATGGCTCTAGATAGAATGGGGAAAATGTGGAACAAAACTAACCATCATAAAAGGGAACAGGCTTAGTTCTCAGAGAGAGGCTAATGGAACTCTGAGACAATGGCCATTAGTCACCCTTTTAATCTGGAACTAAACTCAACTTTCAGCCAGCAATAGACAAATGAACAATTACCCTAGTAAGGTATGCACACCTTAAAATAATCACCCATTTGATATCAAAATAGGAGCCCCAATGGCATGGTGTTATGCATTAGGCTTTTACCCCCGAGGTTAACAGTTCAAAACCACCAGCAGTTCCTCAGGAGGAAGACAAGGCTTTCTACTGCCATCAGGAGGTACAGTCTCAGAAACCCACAGGGGCAATCCGCCCCTGTTCTGCAGGGTTGCCATGAGTCAGAACTGATTCGATGGCAGTGGGTTTGGTTAGGTTTTGATTTTTGAAAGGTCAGAAAGGTCAGGAAGGAAGGCGGAAGGGAAACAGGAAACATAGGAAGGAAGTGGGATAAAGGTTGCATCGAGGGGGCCGTAAGGAATGAGATGTAACAGAATGTGTCTGACTTGTTTTATGTGAACCTGACGGGCTGCCCTGTAACCCTTCCCTCAATGCACAGCAAAAAGTCAAAGCAAAGAAACAGCCAACGCACCCGGTTTCTGTCCCGTCTACTCCAACTCAGTGTGGCCTCCAGTGGGTTGGGTGGATCTGCTCCGTAGTTTCAGTGCCTGAGTTCTCAGAAGCAGAGGGCAAGGCCTTCCTTTGAGGCTCCTCTGGGTGGACCCGAGCCTCCTCCCAACCACCAGTGAACAGCTGAGCGGCTGCATTCGGGCAGCATTACTTATGCCAGAGAGCCTGTTTACTCAGCCACATGGTGGACATGACCATGGCACCAACCTCGTAGGGTTGTTGTGAGGTGGCAGCACTGGTGTCATGTGAACATCTTAGTTTCGGTCGTGGGCGGTCGGGGTGGGGTGGGGCTGAGTCCAGGGTGGGGGAACCCTCATATTTGACACAGGAGGCACAGAGTTGAGCAGGAGGGCATGGATGGGATGAGTCCCCAGGGCTGATGGCATGGCTTGCTTTCTCTATTCATGCATGACGTGTTCCCCCATATCCTCCCTAGTGAGGCCAGAGAGCCCTGTGACAACCATTACAGCAGGGGGCTGTGTCTGGACAAGGGAGGGTACCCTGCAGGGACACCCACCACTAGAGTTGTGCCTCCTTCATCTGGTGGCATCAAGAGCCCAGGGATCTGCTGACTTAGAAAGTGGGGTGAAGGGTAGGGGCATCTGGCCAACGCGGCTGGCTTGGCTGGGCTCACTGTCTCCGTGAACATTCCTGTCATTGTTTGCCTCAGGTGGGGCACAGGGTGAGACCAGCAGGCCCCTGCCCCACTTTTCACAGTGATAGGTCCATGAAAATATGCTGTCTGTCCACCTGCACTTCCCTGCTGGCCATCGGCTCCTGGCCTCAGGACAGGGATGACTCACAGGAGGGACCCTGATCGGGGTCCACTTTCTCCTTCTTCCGCACTCTCCACCCCCGCAACACACACACACACACACACACACACTCCCCCCACCCCCCACCCCCATCTGGGGTGCTTCCAACCTCACTCTCTACGGCTAGGGACAGGGTGTCTGCTGGGGAAGTGGTAGTTAGTGGGAGGGGTGATTTACAGGTTTCAGGAGCAGAGGCTGGGGGTGTGGAAATCCAGAAAACCCAACAACAAGAGTGAGATGAGTATAGCGTTTAAGCTGGTAGATGACATCATCATCGTCATCATCATTCATGGTACAATGTGCCTTGGCGTGTGCTGGGTGACTTGTGCCTGATGCTCAGGGGCAGCCGTGGTCAACCCATAGCATTAGCATTAATTCTAAACCCAGAAGCTGCAGACCACGTGGGTGGGCTCCCGGGGACAACAGAGCTTGATGCAGCAAGCGAGCAGTCCTTGGGCGCCTCAAACCTCGGCTACGTCTTCAGCGTGAGCTGCTAGCTGTGTAGGTTCAATCCCCCCTCTCTTCGTCAAGCAGCGGGAAGCAGAGTGCATGTGGGTGTCTGGGGAGAGGCGGGGGGTTCTTGGAAGAAAACAGAGGTGGGATCAAGGAGGCTGCTAGGTGAAGAAGGCGCTGCTGGAGCCCCCACCCAGTGCTGGTTGTAGCATCAACTTGCTGGGTGAGTTGTCGTCAATAATGCCTTATGTGATGCATCATCATTCTGGACTCTCTACACCTGTGACTGTAGTCTCCTTTTGGAGGGCATTCCCTACTATGCTAACGGACAGGATCTGGATGGGATTAAGACCTGGCCATAGTGGCGTAGTGGTTCCGACTTGGGCCGATAAACATAAGGTCAACTGTTCAAAACCAGCAGCCGCTCCTTGAGAGAAAGATGGAGCTTTCTACTCCTGTGAAGAGTTATATTCTTGGGAACTCACAGGGGCCGTTCTTCCCTGTTCTAGAGGGGGTCACTACGAGTCCGCGTCGACTCCGTGGCAGCGAGTGATTGGGTCATTATGAGTCAGCATGGACTTGACCGCAGTGAGCGTGGTGCTGGTTTGTAGTAGAGGGTGTGGCCTTGTTTGTTTGGGGTCCTCGTTAAGACTTTACTGCAGGCTGAGACTAAAGACATCATCCTTTGTTTTCCTGGGATGGGGTATCTCTGCTGGCCCTACTGTTCAGTTCTCACATACGTCATCCCACCTAGCAAGCCTGACCTCTAGTTCCCGACAGAGCTTTGGTGGACGCAAGAAGACCTGCTGTATCTTTGGACATTTGGGGCTTCTGGCTCTGGGCTCAGCATTTGGCTCACCTGAGCTAGTAGCGGGCCAGCTGGGATCTGGATCCTGTGGTCTGCCTCTCTCCATCGACCACCACGGCCAGGGTTGATAGAGACCCTCCGAGAGTCGGAACATGTCACTTTAAATCTGTTTTTCCAAGCCGGGCTATTTGAAATGACCTGGGCCGATGCCCACATGAGCAGGCACACTGGGCCCAGCGAGAGGCCCTTTGTCTCCCTGAAAGGCCTCATTGTGGCCCGACCCAGCCCCGATGGATTCTTGGAACAACAGGCCCTTGTGTGGGCCCCAGGCCGAGGCTCCGCTCACTTGCTGAGGGCCCTGGCTGGCAGCTCCCACCCTTTGCTGTCTCTTTAAGGTCAGCAGGAGGAGGACACCTTCACTTCTCTGTCCAGGCTGCTTTGCAAAACCCGTGCCCTGACCTGCCGGGGTTCTGACCAAACTGCACTCACTGCCACCCTGTTGGGCTGGGCAGCGCGGCCCCTGTGGGTTTCTGAGACTGTCACTCTAGACGGGAGTAGAAAGATTCGCGCGCAGGAGGTGCTTGTCAGAGTTTGGCTCGGGAGTGCCAGGGTCGCTCAGTTCCTGTAACAGTGTCTTCTCCTGGAAACTGGAGGGGCTGGATGGCGGGACCCCAGAGGAGAATCCTCCTTCTCAGGGACCCCTGCCCTGCACAGGGAAGGCCACCAGGGGGGGATTCCCAGGAGAGGTCCCCACAAAAGAAGATGGGGGTGGGATAGGGGTTGTTCACTTCGTTCTGATTAGAGTCCACCCACTTTGGAGCTGTTTGCCTTCATGTTACCACACCCTGACTCTTACGTCCATGAATAACTGCACACCCCCTGGATCTGCGGAGAGGTTCAATGTCCCCTCTGGGGCACTGTCAGCTGCTGTCCCAAGTGTCCAGTTTCATCTTCCCCAAGCCCCCTGCTCATCTCACTCTCTCCCTGAGTGGTGGGAGGAGACCGCAGGCCAGGTCAGGGAAGCGTCAGCCCTGTGCTCCACTCCCAAGGCAGCCCTGTTTCCTCAGCACTGGCCTACGCCCCTCCTGGCACCTTGGCCAGCCCTGGGTGTTCATATGACTGAACATGGGGCCCAGCACCAAGCCCTCACACAAGCTGCAGGCTGGATCGGCGCAATGGTGCGGCCCTTTGCAGATCCACCACGCCTGGTCAGTCCGATGACTCCTTTGTGAAGAAGGAGCCTTCCCCACCGGCCCGTGTCCGAGAGTGGACGCCAGGAGTTTGGTCCATTCTCTGAGCTTTGGCTCTTGGTCGGCTCACAGACACCAGCTTCTGAATCCACTCTCTGGGCCGTGAAAGGATTCAGCCTTTTGTTCCAGGCGCTAAACAACACCCAGTTATTCGTCGCCTTTATGAAGCCCTGGCTGAACGGAGTGGGCCTTTGATGCTGTGGGGGCTGCCAAGTGGTGCCCGGCAGCCTGACTGATCTGGCATTGTCTCGACTGTGCAGCTCAGGGCAGCCAGCCCGCCCCTCACAGTGACCACGTGGCCAGCTGCCCACATGGCTGGTGATCTGGAGGCCGTCCCACATGCCTGTCTCCACCCTCCCCGGGAGCTCTGCCCACTGGCATCCAGTGCACTGCAAGGTGGCACCTCACTCCCACTTCCCGAGAGGCTTGGGAGAGACCTGAAGGAGGACAGGCCTGGGTGCCCACGTCCACGTCCAGCACAGGCCTCCAGGCCGGAAGGAGCCAGTCCTAAGTTCAGCTCCATGCCCCACCTGTTGGAAAGAGCTCTGGTGGCATAGTAAGTTACACATAGGGCTGCTGGCTGCAAGGTCAGCAGTTTGAAACCACCGACATTGCTCCTTGGGAGAAATACAAGACGTTCCACTCCTCTAAAGAATTACAATCTGGGAAACCCACAGGGGCAGCTCAACCCCATACCACAGAGTCGGCAGCGACCCCAGTTTGGAGTATTTTGAGTCCCACCTGCTGAGTGAGTCTGTTTCCTCACCTGTAAAACAGTGGAGCCTCTGGGTGGCACAAGCAGTTTAACATGATCAACCTCTAACGGGAATTCCCAGGAACCTCAGAAGAAAGGTCTGGCGATCTACTTCTGAAAAATCAACCACCGAAAACCCTGTGAAGCACAGGTCCACGCTGGCACACAGACAGTGGCCAGGGGTTGGGAGTCCTCTCAACAGAAGGGACACATGTGGTAGTTAGGTAATCTGTTGTAAACTTGAGAGAATTAGGAGTGAAGGGGTGAAGTTTAGCCTGTCAATCAGGTCACAGCTTGATGACCTCATTTGGAGCCACCAAGGAGATAAATAGCTCACTGGAGGCAGGACACAGACTCACTCCCTGTGAGACATGCTTGCTGACAAGACACATGGAGCTACACTAGAGCCCTGGAGCTGAAAGAGTCACGTGGAGACACCTGCTCGTGCTGAGATGCCTCTACCGCCACTGGATCCACAAGACTTCCCACCCACTGGCCTGTGATCTTCCTGCATTCAACATCGTTGCATGTGTTTCATGAATCTGAAGAGGAATTTATAGATCGGTGTCGGACACATGGGCTAATATTGGACTTGTGGACTTAATATGGACTGGGCTGTTTTATCAATACAAAATTGATCTTTCATATAAAACTCTTTCTTGTACACATGAGTGTCTCTGAATTTGTTTCTCTAGTCTACCCAGACTAATACCATACTTTTTTTTTTAATTGAATGACAGTTGTGCCATCCACTGTGGTCACGGGGAGGATGGCAGGTGGCTGTGTGTCAGGAGCTACTAATCCTTGACATAGTGCAAGGGTGCACCACACAGTAGGTGTGAGGGCTGTGCATCCGAGGTCTTTGGGGGCACTCCTAGTTGAGGGTTGGGGCTGCCTGACTTTTGATGCATGTCAGCATTAACCAGCAGGGACCATCCAAGGAGCTTCGAGCATCGGCCCTGCCTGGAGTGGTCCCCTGGTGAGGTGGACAGACAATGAGGAGTGTGGAGGCCGACACCCTTCACCGTCCTAGAGCAGGGGTGGGAACCTTTTTCCTGTCCAGGGCCATTTGGCTACTTATATTATTCTCGGGCCATTCTGGCCAAACATTTCATTAACACACATCTCTTTAGTGAGGAGATGTGATGTTAGCTGGTCTCGATGATCCCTCACTCCTGTCCTAGAGGGACCAATAGTCCCAGCACAGCAAAAGGCCAGTAAATGCCCCCTTGGTGGAATGCCCGAGCTGCATCCTCTGGGGTCTGAGATCCTTTTGACCATTGCCCATCAGGCTTCTGAACCCTGCTCCTTAGCGTCGTGGGTTTCCAAAGAAGTAGTGCCCGGGAGACGGGGCCTTTAGCAGGATGGGTTGTGGGTCACCTTCAGGGCAGCTGGGCGGAGACAGAGGGAGCAAACAGGTGTCTGCAGGTAAGGGGGAAGCCTGAGCAAGGTCACTGGAGGTGGGTGGGAATGAGGAGGACCGGGAGGTCTGGGAAGAAGGAAGAGTGGGATTAGGAGAGGGTATTTTTTTGGTTGTTGCTGGGAATGAAACCTTCTCTCTCTCATGAACATCCAATGCAAATGGGATGCAAACCAAATGCACTTCTTATCATTTGGGACCGGGCGCATCTCATGATTGGATCAGGAGGAGGAATGAGAAAGGCACGTTAGAGAACCATCCACAAAGCCTCACAGTGATTCTATAGTTAGACCACTTTGCAGTGAAAAGGAGGACACGAGAAACTCTCGTGTGAGAGTTTCTTTACAGATTAAAATTTTAAATACTAAAAAAAAAAACCCTCTTGGATCTTAAATGAAGTTTCTAATTTTGGAGGGTGGAGTGGTGTGGGGAAGAAACTGTGTCAGCCTCTTTAGCGATCCTGTCATTGACTGCATGGTATGCTAGCATTTGCTGGATCCCTGGTGGCACTGTCAGGTCAGCATTGGGCTGCTACCCACAACTTTGGTTGTTCAAACCCACCAGCTGCTCCACAGGAGAAAGATGAGGCTGTGTGTTCTCATCAGATTTACAGCCTCGGACACCATTTACAGGGTCATTACGATTTGGAATGGATTCAATGGCTATGGGAAATAATTTTATTGGAACAACAAACCAATTAACCCCAAATCTCCTTGATCAATAATTGATGGTAAATTTTGCTAAGCAGGCACCAAACTTCTTTTCATTTCTTCATTTGTAGTTCAATTTTCCCAGCTAAATTTCCAACCAAATCTCCTGCTCATACTTACAATGAAACTGTGGTTGTCTTACAAGGACTGGAGGAGCCCCAGTGGTGTACTGGTGACGCTTTGGGCTGAGAGCCCCATGGTCAGCAGTTCAAAACCAGCAGCAGCTCTGAGGGAGAAAGATTGGGCTTTCTACTCCCGTCAACAGATACAGTCTCAGAAAACCTCTGTCCTGCTAACTGTCACCACTAACTCGATGGCAGTGAGTCTGGTTTGTTTGTTTAATTGGCTGAAGAGGATTGATTCACTTAAAGAAGTGGCCCTCTTCTGGTTTCAATTATCTTTGGACAGTGAAGGACTCCAGGATCCACAGGGCCCCCAAAGTGGAGGGGAAGTAAAATGTCAACTAGGTGAGCCTCTAGCTGAGGTCTGAACCTTTGCTCGCTACCGGTCAGCCCAGCAAGAGGTTGTCGGTCTCTGTCCCCATGACCCCATGGTGGGAGCCAACCACATTTTGAGGAGCCTGGTCTGGCGTGTCCCATCGTCGGAGTGTCATTCACTTCTCTGAACCATGGGACGAGGGAACAGTTTATAATCGGGATGCTGGACTGTCAGGAGGAGTCCTGGTGGTGCATTTGTTAAACGCTTCGCTGCTAACCAAAAGATCGCCAGTTCAAACCCAGCAGCTGCTCCGTGGGAGGAAGCTGTAGCAGTCTGCTCCATTAAAGGGTATCGCCCTGAACATGCACAGGCCAGTCCTGCCCCGCCCTACAGGGTCTTCGTGAGTGGGAACTGACTTGATGGCAGTGAGTCTGGGTTTTGTTGTTGCTGAGCTGTGAGGGGGAGTCTCTGGGGGTTCCAAATGGTTAAGCTCTGGACTACTCGCCCAAAGGATGGGTGATTTGAACCCATCCAGGAGAAAGGCTCAGGACTCGGCCTCCAGCAGATGTCAGCCATTGAAAACCCAACGCAACCCGGTTCTCTTCTTCACGCTCCGGCCCCTGTGCATCGGGGGTCTGGGCTGTAGGGCTCCTCACTTGGGGACTTTCTTCCGGCTCATTACAGATCCTTCCACATCAGAGGCCCCAGAGCTGAAACACAGCTCCTACCAAGGGGGAACCCGCTTTCCACCCCCTTGCTCTCTCCGGGTAGCCTGGTCTCCTCCCTCTGCTATGCATGGCCCGAGCAGATTCTAAGACCAGTGTTTCAGCCCCATTCCCAAGCGGCCACCTGGCCCACAGCGCACAGACCCCCCTGCCTGGGACATTGCTCGCCCGCTTTGCAAAGAGCGTACCGGACTTTCTCGTGGATCTGTGGCTACACATATCGGGAACACAGACCACGTTGTCTCGAGGGCAGAAGGAAGGAGCTGCCAGGCTGGCACTTGGCAGACAAAGCTCTGCCGTTCTGTACAGATGGTACCTGAGCACCAGGCCCCCAGGGGACCCGTCGGCAGGCCCTTCCGTTGCTGTGCTGTTCTAGCATCTCAGAGGCCCAGGCACACAGCTGATGCTGGCGTGGGGAGGGCGGGCACCCCGGGCACCTTGCTATTGAGCAGAGAGGGTGACGTTTGGGTGGAAGGAGACCCTGCCTGTGCTCTCAGAGGGCGGGCACGGCCGGGCTCGTGCGGTGCCCTCTGAACTGCTATTGGATGTGGCTCCCTCGGAGTGCATGTAAGCGAACGGCCCGTCAGAGAGCAGGTGGAAAAGATGGCGTCCCTGACGCTGGGGCATGAACCCCACCTGCCGCCCCACCACCCACCACTGTACCTCCACAAATGCACAGAATACAGAGAAGCTTGGTAAAGGATTTCAGAGGCGTATCACACGGCACCGTGGACACCGCACAGGTTTATTGGGTGAGTTTTCAGCCCTGTGGCCAGCAGAACCCCCAGGAAGACGTACAAACACAGCAGAGGGCTGGGGGAGTGGGGGTGTGGGGTGTGGGTGTGGTTGGCTCCAGAATGCCTGTGGTCGGATGGTTCTCCCGAGCAGGTGCAAGGGCCAGTTGGGTAGGGCGGGAAGTGGGGGCTCTTTGCATTATGGTCTCTCCCATTACTGGTTCCCCACTCCCCCCCCCTATGGGGCTCCCTTTCACAAGCAGAAAATGACCCCAGAGAGACAGATGAACAGTGGGAGGTACAACAGGGTCAGCCCCCAGCGCTGGACGTGAGGTGCGTGGGAGAGTAAACACGTTCACACCACAGCAAGCAGAATGATGCGGTTTTTTTTTAAGTCCCCCCACCCCCACATCAAGAGCATTCCTGCATGCTAAAAAGTTCTGCTGGAAGGCTGGCCAATCAGTTAACACCGTCTGGGCTTTCAGCTAAAATTCTTCCGCTGCTTTATGAAGACTTCCATCTGATTAAAGAAAACACTGCGTGGATCACGTACAGCAGAGTGGCTACGTATGCAAACACCTGAAACCAAGACAAGTGACCATTAATGAAGGTTGACCCCGGGGTCTCCACACGGCCGACCACTCAGCCCCACGGTGCTGGGGGG
This sequence comes from Echinops telfairi, assembly GCF_000313985.2. Taxonomy (NCBI): domain Eukaryota; kingdom Metazoa; phylum Chordata; class Mammalia; order Afrosoricida; family Tenrecidae; genus Echinops; species Echinops telfairi. The sequence goes on from NW_022111368.1 coordinate 28,943,278, forward strand.
GGGCCGGTCGACAGCCCGAAAATGACCGGAGTGCTAAGACTCCCCACCGGTCACTGCAGACATCCTTTCCTCCAGATCCCATATGTCCCCAGGGGCCCCAGGGGCCGGATTATGTATTGGGTTCTAACTGTGCGATAGAAGTGGGTGTCCTTTCTCATCATACGGCATTATGTGGGGCCAGCCAACTGGCAGAAGTCCAGCCGGAATGCTCCTTAGAACTGAGGGTGCCAAGACTTCCTCTCAGCTACTTTGGACATGTCATCAGGAGGGCCCAGTCCCTTGGTAAAGTAGAGGGTCGGTGACAAGGAGGGAGACCTGCATGAGACGGACTGACACAGTGGCTGCACACAGCAACAAGGATGAGGGGCTCAGCCTGGGCAGGGTTTTGATATGTGTTGGGGTCTCTACGAGCTGCCAGTGACTCACCGGCACCCACCAACGAGGCCCCTCAAGTAGAAGGATCTAAACGAGTCTTCATGAGCTTCCAGGGAAACCTTCCTTCCCCCACACCTAGGAGGCCAGTGTCCACTGCCCCCCCATCCTTAGAAGCTGAGATCCCGGGGACCCCAGCGAGGAGAAGGCAGACGCATGGGTTTCCTGGCTGGTGTGACAGTCTCGATGCTCCTGGACATCCCCAGCCCTCCTTCTGGGGCGCTTCATTTCACAGGCGCGGGCCAGGGAGCCGGGTCCTCACACGAGGTGATGGGCAGGGAGCGGGAGGGGAGATTTTAAGCTCTTACCAAAGGAATGGGGCTTGCTGGGAGCACTGTGGGGAAGAGTCAGTCACCCAGGCAGGCACTGGAACAAAGGCCTGGGAAAGAGGCGAACCGGTCGTCGCGTGGCCTGCTGGGCCCGGACAGGGTCTTTACACCTGACCACTATCTATTCCCATTGACCCATTCTGGCTGCTGGGTCTCGATCCAGGCTTGCCTGCTCCCCAGTCAAACACCCACACCTGGTTTGGCGACCTTGGGGTGTGGGGTCAAGAGTTTACAATCCAGGTGCAACCTGTAGGGTGGCTATGCTTCCATGACTCTTGGAAATGCCCATCAACACCAGCTGGGACCGTGCCTGCCCTCCCCCTGCCCCCCCACGGGAGCAGCCACAGCCCTCCCTGGCCAGAGGCAGCAAGTAAGCCGGGTTATTGAATAACCAATTTAGGAGCCTTCATCTGGAACACACAAGCGCCCCATCTGAAAGGAATGGTTGTACGTGAGCAAGCAGTCCCCCAGATGTACTGCCCATAAAGTGCCCCCCCCCCTGTCGGGGGGAGCAGACCACTGACTGGAGAATTCCAGACTTGAGCACAACCATGGGAGAAGGGACCCCTGCTGTGGTGCCCCAAAGTGCTCGGAGGGGGGCAGGAGGGGGGCAGAAAGCTGAGACTTGTTTTCCAAGCGTGGTCCAGATAGGACAATGGGGACTCTTAGAGCCGTGGCACGAATGGGAACACTTTGTTCTTCAGAACCCCGCTCCCCTAAACTGCTGCCATCCTGGCCCACCGGGGTCACACCCTCCAGAAGTCTCCAGCCCCCCTCAGTTAACCTGCACGAATCCTGGAGGCCCCTTTGGTGCGGAAGCACTGGGCTGGGCAATAGAGACGGGGAGAACCTCGGCTCTGAGCAAGTCCTCCTCATGGGATGGAATGGGCAGGCCAGAAGCTTCCACGGGCCAGGGGGTGGTGGGAGAAGGGAGGAGGTTTTGAGGTGCCTCCCCACACCCCCTGGATTGGCCACCAAGACCGGCTGAGGGCACTGGGGGTGGGGGTGGGGCAGGATGTGGGGTGAAGTCTGGGGCAAACCTGACTCCTGCCCTCCAAACGGAAACAGCTGGTGTTTGGAATGGAAAGACGTGACTCTACTATGAACTCGACTCCTATTTCACCTTGGTGGTTCCAACCCAATCCTTCTGCCTGCTGAGCACATCCGAGGCTGGATCCTGGCACTCCTGACCCTGCACGGGCATGCTCCCACACACCCAACTTCACTGACAAAAATGTGGGGGAGGCACAAGCCGTTGTGAACGGGTCAACCGGTGACGGTGTGCTCAGACAATGCAACAGATGCTGGGGAGCTGAATAAAGGAAGGGCATCTACAGCCAACAGCATGGCGGCAGCTCACCAACACAAGGCCGAGAGACAAAAATGCCAGGCACGGAAGAATGCACCCTGTGCCCTTCCATTCCCGGCGAGTCCAGGAGCGAGCAAGAGGGCTCCAGGTGGAGAGACACCAGGACCGTCGTTGTTCTCGGGGGTGCCGGGGGTGCACGGTGAAGCATGACAAAACTCGAGGGGTCGTCTGGGTGCTGCTTCTCCTCTCTGAGGAGGGGCTTCACAAAGCTT
>NW_022111368.1:28946807-28957032 GCF_000313985.2 Echinops telfairi
CAGAAGTGAGGGGAAGGCTGTGTCATTAGAAAGCTACTGAACTGAAACAAGAACGTCTGCTCCTGCCGGCTGTCAGCGGGAGATGCTAGCTGCCACGCATAACCACGTGCAGGGTGGTGGGTCACCCCAGGCCCCAGCAGGGTCGGGCACTTACCACAGCAGAGATGTTCTCGTGGTAATGCTTATAGGTGAAGCCTTCTTGCATGGTGATGGTGGCCAGGGCTTCCAGGACCGAGGCACTGAGGTAAAAGAAGGCGGCCACACAGTGGTAGGCGGCATCCTGCAGGGCCAAAAGAGGCATCAGAGATGGGGAGGAACAGCTGTTGCCAGGCTGCCATGTGGAGACGGGGTGGGTGGGCAGCTGTGGCCCTGCCCCCACGCTGCATGGCTTAGGCCCTTCCCTCGTCTTCCTCGACTTCCTTTGAGCCCTACTCCCTGAGGTCCCTCTGCCTGAGAGGAGCACAGGGTCTTCCTCCACAGAGAGCTGGCTAACAAGTGCGGTGGGGCTAGGTTTACAGGAGCCCTGGTGGTGCGGTGGCAAGGCATGAAGCTGCGAACCATAAGGTTGGTGGTTCAAACCTATCAGCCGCTCCATGGGAAAAAGAGGAGGCCATCGGCTGCCCTGAATATTGGCAGGCTTGGAAGCCCTACAGAGCAGTTCTACCTGATCCTCTGTGAGTAGGAATTCACTTGATGACAGCAGGCTTTTGCTTGGTGGCAAAGTCAGGACTTGGATGGCGAAGGGATGCCGCTACCTCTCAAAGGGGGATCGAGTCAGGGGTGGGAGTGGGAGGATGCAGGTGAAACAGGCCTGAGTCTGAGCCCGAGATGGGTCATACATGCTCACAGGCCCGGCTGGGATGCGGCGGGCCGATCAACCTGTGTGGGGTGAGAGAGACCCACGCCCCTCCATTGTTTGGCTGTGTTTGTTTTATTTTATTTCTGGGCTCCGAGAACTAAAACAGGGTCTGTTTTTGCTGTTCTAATTTTGAGGGGATTTCTAAAGTCTCAGTCTCTGAGCTTCTGAGAGGGCAAGGCCGGCCAGCGGCCCCCCACCCTTCCGTGGTAGGTAGCACGCAGGTGTCTCATACCTGCTGCTGAGGGAGTCCATGGCGTCTTGGAGGACCCCACGTGTCGCAGAGCCGAACTGTTCTACAGGGGGCTCCTGGCTGTTATCTTAGTGGAAAGATGTCGCCGCCGGCCCTTTGTGGGGCAGGTGTAGCAGCGGATCGCAAGCTCCTTATGCCATGGTTGGCTTTCCCCTTTTCATGGACCCCCAAAGCAGAATTTATATGGAATAAAGACCACCAGACAACTCCCCTGCCCCAGTCTCTCTCCAGAAAACCTGCTTTAAAAGTTAGAGGCTCAGGGGGTGGGTGGTACGTGTGGCCTCACCACAGAAGAGCGAAGGCCAGTCCTCCCGAGCTGTCTAGAGGGGTCTGGCTCCACCCTCTAAGACGGAGTTCCCCTAAGACAGCACCAGCCCTCGTGGGTGACAGGAGGTGCCCAGGGGCACCTGGTGGGGGCAGGTGGTAGGCGGGGAGGCTGGGATGCTGGTTTTCCACTCAGAAGGGCAGTCATGCAGGAGAAAGCAGGACAGGTTCAGCAAGCATCACACAGTCAACCGAAACCACCCTTGACCCTTCCCTGTGGTTTCCGTGCTGCAGCAAACTCTGGGTTGCTGGAGACAGCTCTGAACTGAAGGCTTGGATCTGCTTAGCCTTAGAATGTAGGTGAGGGTATAGCCGCCCCAAGTATGGGGAAAGCAAGCTTCCAGGGAGAGAGAGCAATACTACAAGCCCCCTTACCCACTACCCACCAAGCTTGGGACTCACCAGAGTGATCCAAGAAGTCTCCCCACCGTGGGCGCCAATCATGTACAGGATGAGCAGAGCCGTGGTGGCCACGAAGCAGAACACAGACACGAACATCACCCAGCCCTGGATCAGGGGGATGGGCACTAAGGAAGAGGCAATCAGGATCCATACCAGGCCACCGAAGATCTGCAGAGACGGAGGTGGAGGGTGAGTGCCGGGCTCAGAGACAAGCACAAGCTTGGAGTGGCTGCAGACCAGGCACCACAGCAGGTCCCTAGCGATGCTGACAAATGGAAAACTGGAGCGGGGCAGAGAGTGGTGGCGGATATTTTCCTTAGCAAAATTTACACTTTTATCCCCCACCTCTTTCAGAACCCTAGGCTGGAGCTCCAATCTCAGCCTTTCAATGATCTGGTTTCTTGTTTTCATTCACTAAAACACACACACACACACACACACACACACTCTCTCTCTCTCTCTCTCTCTTTGTATCTAGCAGGACTTCAAGTGGCTTGGGCTGGTTTGGTCATGGCCTCCAGAGCAAAATTGGAAGAGACCTGAATCTGTCCATTGTGGACATATTGGAATGATAACCAGGACAAGAAAATATGATATTGTCAACATTGGAATGGGAGACTAAGAAGAGCTATAGTCAGACCTTTCAGTAGCCTGATGTGGGAAACTGGATTTTTGTCAGGACTCCAGAGAGCGACATATATTCAAAGCGATGAGCCTCCATCTCTGAGCTGGGCACCACGGTCTCTGACTCTGCCCATCAAGAGATCTGGTTGCTCTGCGGCACACACACTGCCTTGTGTTCCAGGAGGGAGGTTCAAGTCTAGCATGGAGCTTTCTCCCACTCCAGTTTACCCACATTTTATAAAACGGGGTCTGTTCCATTTCACGTTGACATCCCTGATGGAACGGGGAAGAATCAGTCTGAAGCCCTGGTATCTATGTGTCCATCCACCTGTCAAATAGCTCTAAGTGGCTTCATATCACTTCTCTTATGCTCGGCATTGTCCTAAACATATTACCTCAGTCCATCCACACCACAACCCTGCAAGAGAGGGATTGCGATTACCCCCATTTGTCAGACGAGAAATCGAGGCACATGCAAGTTAAGTGACTTGTCATCCCATGGAAGTCTTAGGTCATCCAGTATTATCATGGGAAGAGCTATCCTTAATTCTAAGATCATACTTTTTTATCTACCCAAATATCTTTTCTCTTAGGCATGGGAAGCAATCCCAAGGAGAAAGCCCGAGACCAAAGGTTCTGGAGGGACTTGGGGGGAGGAGGAGGCAGGGGAAGGGAGCAGGGAGCAAGCAACACCACAGACAGGGGAACAACTAGGGAATTAAAATCAACAATGAGGAGGATGTCGAGATTCCACTGGTGCTGGAGCAACAGCAGTTACCTGAGAGGAATTACTAAGAGGCAGAAGAAGGGCGAGTGTGATGGTGGGACAGGAGAAAGGTAAAAGGAAACAGGAAAGATCTAGGAAGCAAAGCTATGGATAGAGGTCTAAACATAGGTGTGCACTTATGTAAATATATTAATTCATAAAAATAGAGGTATTGGCCTAGGTGCATATATTTATATGGCAATACATTGAGGAAGTGGACGGATTTTGGGCCTCTGCTCAAGCCTTGCATCAACACAAGAACACTTTGTTCTAACAACCTGGCATTCAATGATGCTCACCCTCCCGGCATAATCGTTGAAGACAAATGGGTGCACAAGGAAATGTGGTGAAGAAAGCCAGTGGTGCCTGCCTATCAAAAGATCTAGCATCTGGGGTCTTAAAGGGTTCACGCAGGCATCTAGCAGAGAAGCAACAAGCCCACATGGAAGAAGCACACCAGCCTGTGTGATCAAGTGTCCAAGGGATCAGGTAACAGGCATCAGAAAACCCAAAACAAATAAAAAAACATATTGTTGAGAACAAGGGGGGTTGGAGCAGAGACCCCAAACCCATCTGTAGACAATAAGACATCCCCACACAGAAGGGTTGCAAGTAAAGGATGAGTCAACCAGGGCGCAGGATAGCACCAATTAAACACACAATATCCCTCTGGTTTGTTGAGGCTTCCTCACCCCCACAATCATGACCCCAATCCTGTCTTTCACTGTGGGCCAGGCCGGAGCATACACACTGGTAAGGTAAGAGACCACGATATACAGAATCCAGGTCAGATGAATCCCTCAGGAACAGAAATGGGGGTAGCAGTACCAGGAGGACTGAGGGAAGGTGGGGAGAGGAAGGGGGGAGAAAGCCTCAGTGGAAGGGAGACAGCAGTCGGTGTAAGATATGAAATTTAAAATAATTTATAATTTACCAAGGGGTCACAAGGGTGGGGGGGGGGGAGGGAGGGGAAAAAGAGGAGCTGATACCAAGGGCTCAAGTAGAAAGCAAATGTTTTGAGAATGATGATGGCCACAAATGTACAAATGTGCTTGACACAATGGATGGATGGATGGATTGTGATAAGACTTATACAAGCCCCCATAAAATGACTTTTTAAAATCAAGAGCATAAGAGCCCACAATAAAATGATCTAAAAAATAAAAAATATCTCATCTCTTCTGAAATGATAACCACCAGATAATGTGGATCTTCACTTGAAAAGAGAAACTTGTCACACTACGTCACGAGTATCCCTAGACTACCAGCCAGTGTCCAACTGACCATTAACTGGAAAGTTGGCAGTTCAAACTCAGCCAAAGGCACTTCAGAAGCCAGGCCTGGTGAATTTCCTCTGTCAAGATTATAGCCAAGCAGGTGGACCAGCTGTCCTTTGTAATACCTGAGGGTCACCATGAACTAGAATTGACTGAATGGCAATGGACTTAAAAAAAATTTTTTTTGATTCCTCCAGGAAGCAGTGGCCTGGCTACCACGGCTGGGGTTGGGGGTGGGGGTGGGGTTTTCCTGTTCAGCCCTGTTTTCTTGAATGACCTGTGTTGGGCATTAACGAGGCAACCCCCATGGTTCTCTAGAAGACACCAGGGTTGATATCCTCAGGGGCCAGTGAGCCCAGTGATTACAAAGAAAAAGCCAGCAACATGCCTCATAACCACACTCACAAACCCCACTGGGGGATTCCGCCCACGGGAACCCACGTCAGGATTTGTTATCCTTCTCTTGACCTTCCTTATCCCAAAAGAGATTCGGTTCAGCCTCAACAACCTGTCCCGAGCCAGACAAAGACCACGCTGTGGGTGAGCTGGGATGCCTGTGGAGCCAGCTTTGCAGTGAAAGGCTCTGAGGAGCCTCCAAGCAGGGCTGCTCCTGGGTCCTCTGTGGGGTGACCACGAGTGGCCGTTGAGTGCTCTGTACCTGATTCTCACACCAGGCTCTTGACTGGTGTTCTCTGAACCACCTGGTGGGAAATCATCAAGAGAGAATCACACTGGAATGAGAGGGGGGAAGAAATGCATGCGACGAAGAACCTGGATTTATCAAAGCCAAGTCAGGCCTAATGAATCAGGTGGCACCTGACACCAGAAGAATCCCTGTATTGAGGACGTTTAGCTAGGCTGGAGGCATGTGACAGGGCGTAGCACTCAGTGTACGTCATTCAAAAACCAAAGGGAAATCAATAAAATCAGACTCAATGGAATGGAAAATGTGGGGCGGCTCTATGAGCAGATTCGCACATTGATTTCATCCACAGTTGCCTTTCCGGCTAAACAGATTCGTAGCCTTCTCCACAAGGGACCAGGACAGAGGGGCAGGCATGCCACTGGACAGGACTTAGCCTTAGAAGGTACCAGAGTACAACATGAAAGGAGAGGAGCACCAGGAACACCATGAAAGGGGTTCATGACCAGCTCATGCGCAGAGATCTTGGCCGGAGACACCACCCTTTCTAAAGTATCCTTTGCCTGGTCACCTCCTGCCCGTCCAAGGTGACCAGTGTAAACTAGGTTTCCCCTGTATTTGCGTTTAGAAAGTCCTACCCATCTCCCTTGGGAGACTTGGCACAAACACATTTAGGTAATGGCTTGTATAATTAGTTACACGATGGTGTTCTTCCTGATGATAGTCGTGGTGGGAGTGAGGTCTGTCTCACTGACTCCAGACTTCCTGTCGTGAGACACAGGGGAGCTCTACGGAGACGTGCACCCGTGTCCAAGAGTTAATTGGCCTTCCGAATCTTATGGAGGAACAGGGTGGCTAGACTTGAGCACCCTCAAGAAGAAGCACGAGTTGTATGTGAGCCGGGAGAACCCTGCGTCAAGGAAGCCCAGGTGAGGCCCAGCGAGCCAGCGGTACTTCTAGACAGACAGTGGACAAGGCACTAGAGACCACAGCGTGCCCCGTGTGAAGGCGACCTCTTCTTCCTTCTATGGTTTCTCTGGGGGAGGGAGAAGGGCCAAGCAAGGGCAGGTGAAGGCCAACCCCCAAAGACCTGGTTTTTATTTTCATGTTAGTGACCGAGTTATTGGAGAGAAATTGGCCGTAAAATGCATCGGAGGCCACCCGTGCCCGGGTGGAAGCTGCACATGGAAAATCTGAGAGGGGGCGCTCAGATCCTGGTTTTGGGAATCATTTCCCATTTTGCCTTCTGCTTGCATTTCCCTGTGTGGCCGGAGATGTGAGTCATGACCGGGGGGAGTCCAGGCTCAGGATTGGCGCTCTGTGTTAGGCGCTCGGTAAACTCCCAGCCCCCGTTCGCTCGCCAGTGAGTCCACCACTTACTGAGGGCAGGGTGTGCAGGCTGCAGGAGCCATCAGGAGGGGTCTCCCCCGAGGGACACACGGGAGACAGGTATGGAGGTCCAGGAGCCAGAAGGCTTCACTGGGTTCCAGCTGAGCGCTGTCTGGGAAGGGGCTGGGTTGCACATAGACACTTGGAGCAGAGGGTCAGGGACAAAAGCATGGAACCAAATGGTGCCCACGAATCCGAGTCCAGTGGCTTTGGGGAGGTGGCCAACGTGAGGAGGGCTGCGGCCCAGGAAGGAAGGACAGACGGGCAGGAGTCATGTGGACACTGGCATTCACACAGGATGGGCCTAAGGTTTTAGCCTGGCCACCCTGACAGGGAAGACCAGAGGGCACAGACCTGCGCAGGGAAATCCTTCCCAGTGTGACCCGTGGGCCTGAGGCTCAGAGAGAGAGCCAGCACCCATGGATACGGAACACAGCAGGGGTGGGGGATGGGGTGCAGCAGGGTGGCTGGCCGACACTGGGCAGATGGAATCTGAATTCACATCTACTTAGTTCAAGATTCACGCTCTCTTCCTTCTGAGCAGAGATTTAAAATGCCACACCTTTGTTTATTATTTTTTAAATTAGTTTTAAAAATAGTTCGACGGAGCTAATTGATGACTGGTGTAAATGCTCAGTAGGAGACGGAGGGGGGGGAGTATGCAGAATACACCCCGGCTCCCTCCTCCTCTCCTTCTGGTTCCCACCAGCCCACTCCAGAGAGGGCTTAGTACAACGGTTCTCAACCTGTGGGTCGAGACCCCTTTGGGGGTTGAAGGACCCTTTCACGGGGCCACCCGATTCATAGCAGTAGCAAAATGACAGTTATGAAGTAGCAACGAAAGTAATTTTATGGTTGGGGGGTCAGGTGAGGACCACATGAGGAACTGTATGAAAGGGTCGCGGCATTAGGAAGGTTAAAAACCACTGGCTTAGTAGTTTCTGGTGGTCTCTTTCTTTCTGTCTGCTGAGGGCATATCTGTAGCTCTTTGCTTACAGAAAACAAACAAACACATGGCAGTGTCGGTGAAGAACACTGAAAGTGTCAAGAACTGCCAGAGCACAAACAATTGTCTTGGAGGACGTACAGCCAGCATGTGCCCTGGGAGCCCTCGAAAGTCCTGTGCAAGCCCCAGACGCCACGAAATCACAGCACACGGGCTTGACCTGGACCACACATGTACATTTTAGAAGCAGAACAGTCGCACAGGAGACCTGGGAGTTGTCCTCCTGTGTCCTCTGCACAGTGAGCGCTTTGCGCGGGTGATGGACTCCCAGTCTTGTGCCACAGGTACTTTCACAAAGGCACTTGCAGCTCTGTGCTCAACAAGGAAATGAAGAATGAAAAATAGGACGATACAGACAAGTAAGAGTAGGAAAAGTAAGGGGAAGGCATTCGTAAAGACACTGCACCCAAGGACCTGCCGGAGTCCCACGTGTGCAGTGAGCTGGACGTGGCTACCGCTCTGGCTCTGACCCAGTGTGGAGGGAAACCTCAAGGTTAGTTGGGACTTTTGGCTTGTTTTTTTGGGGGGGTGTTTTATCAAGGTGGTGAAAACTATGATCCAGCTCCTTGGAAAATATTCTCTCTTCTTTTGCTTAGGTACATGCACACTCATACCACACACACACACACACACACACACACACACTTTCATGCAGATGCCTAGAGTCTAGGGTAAGATTCTTGCCCATAGTTGTCCACAAGAATAAGGCCCGCCCTGTGTTCAGCTCAAACCCCTGAGTTTTGGGCAGGCCTTGGGGCCCCACCCTACCTCTGGGTGCACCACTTCGCAAAGGCTTCCTTTTCCCCCCACTCTCTTTTCCCAAAGCCATTTTATTGGGAGCTAATACAGATATCCTATTGTTACATAGTTCAATCACATCAAGTAGTATTATACAATTGCTACCACAATTTGTTTCAAAAAATTCTTTTCCTTCTTGAACTCCTTGACATCAACTTCCTTTTAACCATCCCCCCACCCCCGCCCCGCACCACAGTATCCCCTAGAAACCCTTATTCTACTTGCTGTCCCTATAGGTTCATCAATCCCGGTTTCATATATTGAAAAACATAAAAACATATAACAAAAATTGCTGAGATCAGTCCCAAATGTGAACCCAAACGCCAAACTACAGAAAATGCTGAGAACCAGATCAGGCCCAGTGTGCATCAGAGGGGAGTAACTGACAGGTATGGACCGTTCAAGCCAGGGTTATCCTGCGGCTCTCCTGTCGTCTTCTCTCCAGGGCACTCTGTGTGGTAACTGCTTTCATCCCCTCCCTCTATTACGGACACAGGGAAATCACCTCACAAACATACATATCCAAATGTATCGGGCTCACAGGTTATGCTGAATGGTTTTCTTTGCCCGGCTTCTCTTCGTGGTAGGTTTTCTAATGGAATCATATGAATGGAATGGTAGAGAGATCTCTAGTTTCCTTTTTTAAGAACAACTGTATTGAGGTACAACTCATATGCTGTGTAGTTCACCCACTGAGATGGCACCCTTCCCTGGCTTTCAGAACGATGCAGCTATCATCACAGTCACTTTTAGGACATTTGCATCCCTGAAGAAGAAACCCCATGCTCTTGGGCTACCAGCCGCTCTCTTCACACCTTTCATGCCCTGGCACTCGGCCCCTCATGCACCTCTGTCTCTACAGACCACAGCAGTGGCCATCGGGTATCCGGGAGGTTTGACACGTGGAGGCCCCATGGGTTTTCAGTGGCTGCTTGTCCAGAAGTAGATCGCCCGGCGTTTCTTCAAGGCGCCTCTGGGTGGACTGGAGCCTTTTTGAGCCTTTCGGTTAGCAACAAGTGTGTTAACCCTTTATACCACCCACGATAGATTTTCTGATCCCGGACTTTCATATGAATGGAATCATATCATACGCGGATTCTTGTGAAGGGCCTATTTAACCTACCTTAATGTTTTCGATAAGCAACAGATGGTGAAAAGATGAAAGCGGTCAACAATTTCATTTTACTTGGATGGATAATCAACACTCATGGAAACAGCAGTTTGGAAAGCAAAGGAGGGATTACATTGGGCAAATCTGCTGCCCCAGACCTCTTTCAAGCGTGAAAGAGCGAGGGCGAGATGTTGAGAAGGTGCGCCTGATGGAAGGCCTGCTGATTTCACTCTCCTCGTCTGCATGTGGAAGCTGGACCACGAATGAGGAAGACCGCAGAGGCATTGACGCATTGAAATCATGGCATGGGCAAGGAACATCGAAAGCCCCACGGACTGTCACACGAACACACAAATCCGTCTAGGGAGAAGTGCAACCAGAATGCTCTTCAGACGCGAGGATGGTGAGACGTGCTTTGGACATGTTATATGGAGAGACGAGTCCCTGGAGAAGGGCGTCCTGCTTGGTAGAGTGGAGAAACAGGGGAAGACCATTAATGAGCTGGATTGACATGGTGGCTGTAATAAGGGGCTCACAGCGTCAGACCAGTTGTGAGCGCGGTGCAGGACCAGGCAGTGTTTTCCTTCTGTTGTGCACAGAACCGGCTCAGTGGCACTTAAGAGCCTGCCACCGCAGCAACAACAAATGTTTCCAGGTGAGAAATGCCCTCTTACGGGAACTTTGACAAACTACCTCTCTCGTCCCAGTCCAACCCTTCTGTCATTTGAGGGGCATTCACCTCATCCCTTAGGAGCCTCTGAGCCAGGAAGAGCGAT
>NW_022111368.1:28958262-28967887 GCF_000313985.2 Echinops telfairi
AGGTGAGTGAAACTCACCGTGGCAGTTCTCCCTGTCCTATCGGGTCACCAGGAGTCGGCATCGACCCGGAAGGCCGTGCTGGCTTTGCTTTGGTCACATGATTGTCACGGAGATCACTTGCAGAGGGTGGCCTCAGTTGGTTGGCTCTGAGTTGGGTGGCCTCAGAGCTCAATCGTGTGGGCTGGCCTGGGTTTTCTCTCTCTCTGGACCCCAAAGTCCCAAGTTGGAAAGTCGGGGTAGGACTTGGGCTACCACCTTTTGGTCCTCAAACCTGAATGCACAGCAGAATCAGAGACACCTTTCAAAATGCACCAACACCTAGGTCTCATGCCCAGTGCCGGAAAGAAGCACCTCACATCAGCAACACATATCCCTGGTCCTTTGCCTGGTACAGGCTTTCATCATGTAAGCCTGTGGGTGATGTTCTGAGAGCTCGTGCCAGTCAGAAGAAGACGTGGGTCCACTGCAAAGACCCTGCCTGGTTCCCGATGCAGGTCAGCAGGCATTCCTCTCTGGAACTGCCTCAGCCTCTGGGTGCAGGACCGCCCCCCTAAAGCGTGTTTCCCTTCCCTCACCGCCCCTTCCCTCTCCTCCCTTTCCTTTCCCCTCCTCCAGCTTCCAGACCTGATTTGCTTTTGAACTCGAGAGAGCCCCTCCTCCTCAGGAGCCCCCTACATGTTGGAATACAGCCTCACTGTCTACAACTGGGGTGGGTGGGGTTGGAGCTGGGTGATCTGAGGTCCCTGAAAGCACCCCTCTACCTGAGCCGGAGAATCAGAGTACTCTGTTTTCATTCCATCCAGCACAGCCGAGATTCCAATCCAAACCTTGTTGGAGAGTTAAAAATATATACATAACTTCAAAAACCATAAGACAGAGAAAAACCTATGATCTCGCAGAGCAGAACGCTGATAAAAATCTGTTTGGCTTCTTCAGAAGGAAACACAAAGGCCGTAGAACTGTGAGGAAAGCCGCCCCTCAAACAATAAGCTTTGGTTTTCAAAGACAGGAGAAGGAATTCTCGGACACATTCTTGAAAGGCACGCCGGGTTTCGGAGTTTCTGTGGCCGCAGGGGAAAGGGTTCTTCAGTCAATCCCCCGTGTGCCTGCCGTGCAGCTGCTGCGTGAAGTCCTGCGTAAGATTTGCTCAAATTGTCAAGATATTAAACTTGGGGGTTGGGTGGGTGGGTGGGTGGGTGTCCACATAAGCAAAGACTCTTCCCATAGCATGTCACGATATGAACCAGGAAGGCCCAGACACACCTGGTGATGTGCCCCTCAGAGCCTGGAATTCCCCAGAGTGCCAGGAGTGTGCTGGGAGCTCCTGCAGACGCACATGAGCAGGAGTTTGTGCCTTGACGTCTCTTCCTGAGAAGTAAAAGGAACTGGCCCTGGAACACAAGCTGAGCGTCCAGTGCTAAGCCACCCTCTCCTAGGTTCGATGAGTGAAAATCATTTCACCAGGAGGGAAAAGTAGGCCCTGCCAGCCAGAAGGCACATGCAGACTTGTCCCAGCTGCGCAGAGCTCCACGTCATATCTACACGTCCTTGCTCGCGATCGAGTCACCAAAGTGGCCTAGCAGTCAAGGGTTATTTATTTCAGGCCAGGAGGGAGATCTCCTTTTGTGGCGGTAACTGGACCAGCCCAAGAAGAACTGTGTGCTCCAGAGAAACACCAGCAGACTATGTACAGCTGGGAGGTTTACATGGTGGGGTGGCAGTGCTTCAGTGTTAGGATTCTTGCCTTCCATGTGGAATCCATGGCTCGGTTCCCAGTCAATGCACCTCTTGGGCAGCCATCGCCTGCTCCTCACTGGAGACTAGTGTGCTTCTGTGCTGGGGGCCAGGCGTCAGCAGAACTTCTAGACCAAGATGGACTCGCACAGAAGACCTGCTGATCTACTTCTGAAAGTGAGTGAGCGAGAACCCTGTGGACCCCAACGGTCCAGTCCACAGTGGACCAGGGTGCAAGCTAGACCGTGTGAGCCTGGGGTTGGCGCGAGTCAGGCCTTGACTCTACAGAGGCCAACAACAAAGTTTTGTTCATTGTAAAAGATGACTCATTGTATGAGTTAGGTAGAGGGTAGGGAGCATTTTCCTCTCTCTCTCTCTCTCTCTCTCTCCTCTCTCTGTTGCTGCAAAGGAGGGAAATGATATCAAAGAACAGGTTTTGGAGCCAAGGGGAAGTCAGGAGGACCTTGAACCCCAGGGGAAAGGAAAATGTGCAGAGAGGGAGGTCAGAGGGGAAGACTCAAGGACCCTGAAACCTTCCCCCAAGGTCCTCCCTGTCCCCCCCCCAGCTCTTCCCTTCAGAAAACACGCCTGAGAAGCAGAGGTGACAGGAAGCACAGTCCAACCTACGCCAGTCCTTACATGAGCCCGCCTTCCTCAGCCCGAGGAACTCAGCACCCAGCAAGCCAAAGGAAAGCCCGCCTGCCCCTGCCTGTCTTCCTTCCGCCCCCCTTCCTCCTTCCCTCCATCCCTCCCCCTCTCTCCCTCTCTTCCACTCACTCACCCACCCACCCACTCATCCATCTATCCGTCTACCCACTCATCCATTCGTCCACTCATCCACGCATCCACTCATTTGACTCACAGGAGTGTGCTCTTGGGCGGCTCTGGGGCAGGCTTTATTCAAAGACTTCAGGCTAATTAATAGTATCCCATCATACTCTTCACTTCCTTTCTCTTCCAGACCCCACTGGGTAGCTCAGGAGCAGGGTATAGGTTTGGCAGGGATAAAAGTGGGTGGGTTGGGGAGGACAGTGAGGGTGATCAGCTTGGGGATTCCAAGAGCCAAGGCACTGGCTTGGGTCTGTGGTTTGTAGTTTGTGGAGTGGGAGGGGATGACCCAGAAGGGACCCCCTGGGGCGCCCTGATGATCCACTCCCACCTGCTCACGTGCCCTACTACTTCTCCCCAGTGACCCTTGGCCCCTCCCTAGTCATCCTGGAATCCTACGGACCCTCGGGTCTCAGGGAGGCCTTCTCTACCGCACCTTCTATAGCTCTGCGCCACCAGCCGGCTACATGGCCACCGATGTCATACTTCTCTCCCCGACCAGCCAGCTGCGGCTCTCTGGCTCTTGAATGAATGAGGGCTTGGGCTTCTGGGGTCGGCGTGGCCCCGTCGGGATGGAAAATTTTGCCAGCCAGGCCTCTGCCCAGCGGCTTTACCCAGGAGAATAAACAGACACAAGGAGGTGCCGTGAAAAAATACCAGGTAAGCCACCTGTAAAAGACGAAACCTGTGGAAACACTAGACCAAACAGGAGTGGCCGCAGCACCCGGAAAAGAAAAGGCATGGGCAGAGACACCTAGTAGGTTAGTCATGTGGAGAGCAGACCGACCAAACGGCTGCAGACACCCCACCAGGAGCCCCGCACCCCACTCCAGGGTCCGGAGGAGGAAGGGGTGGGGGGGTCTCTCTTTGGAATGATCATCATCATTATCACTCTCACCCTCTATCTCGAGGGTCCATCTTGTGATTGGTACATGTTAACCCAGCGGGCAGCTAGGTCCTAATCTCCTTCCTACCAATGCCTGCCCGCCTGCCCGCTCTCAGAGGGGAGAAGAGATGTCTCAGAGCACCAGGGCCGAGGACATGCCAGGAGCCAGCCCTCAAGCTCTGAGTGCCTGGGAAGGGGTGCGGTCAGGTGGGCTTCCAGGTGGAGGTGATGGGTAAGATAGGGCCTGGTGAGCAGAGGACTTAGTCTCCAACATCCCATCACCCCATCTTCACCAAAGAGCACTCCCTGTGATTGCCCACCATGCAGTGAGGTCTTAGAATAAAACAAAAACAAAAAGCAAACCAAGCCATCAAAGCTGGGTGGTTCCCTTTCTGCAACCAATCAACTAGCAAGTCCACCAGCTGTGACTGAGCCTGCTCTACCCCTGGCAGCCCGGTGTGCGTCCTGTGGAATTGCGCTCCACAAGCCTTTCAGTTGCAGATCTTTCCAAGGCAGACCACCAGGCTTCCTAAACCAGTGCCTTTGAGTGGGCTCAACTGGCCCACCTTTCGGGTAGCAGCTGTATGCATGAATGATTGGCACCACCCAGGAACTCGACCAAGACCCTCCTGATACCGTGAGAGCGGGACCAAGGGTGCCCAGTTCTCAACAGAGCAGCCAGGCAGGGTGGAGGCTATGGGTGGTAGCAGTACACTCTTGTCCTGGAAGCTGCCTACCACCCACTTACCCCATCCCCATCTGAGGCCAACGGCTGATGCCCTGAAACTGATGACAAATCACTTTGTAGGGCTCTAATCCCGCACCGGAGATAATTGGTTCCTGGGCCTCCGGGCGAATGCAGTCACCTGGGCTACACTTGGAATTCACAAAGCTTGGCCCCACCTGTCCTGGCACTAGGGTGGCAGGATGGAACCCACAAGAGGCTCAGGAAGCACCCTACCTCTAAGGCAGAGGCAAGATGGGGTCATCAGGCAGGCCAGGGCCAGCGCCCAAGAGAGGAGACATCTCATGTCCTCCCTCAGTCGCTCCTCCTTGGTGCGAGAAGGCCCCATGGAGGTGTCTGAGAATGGCAGCCCTTGGCCGGGTGCAGCACTCTGTGACCCCAGAGGGCAAGTCCAGTATGCCCTCCACAGCCCCCCCACCCCACCCCATTCTGCTACACTCTCTGTCTCCCACAGCCAGTGCCTTAGCGGTATAGGAGAAGGGCTTGTCAGGCAAGAGGAAGGGAGGAATCAGCCTGGTGCAGCCCCCTGCCCCTCGTGCCCCACCGCCCCATTAGCGCATATTGGCCAGCTGACCTCCGAACAGGCTTTTGAGTTATCAGTCAGTTAATAATAATTGTACCTGAAGTTGCTAAGCAGTCACAACTAGTCGGTTCCCTTGTTTCAAAGCTTGGTGCATGTTGTTGTTGGCGATGTTGTGCGCCACTGAGTGCATTCCGCTGGAGGTGACCTCGTGGGACAGGATAGACCTGCCCCATGGGGTTCCCTGGGTGGAGGAAACCTTTATAGGAGCAGACAGCCACACCTGTCCTCCTGTGGGGCCTCTGAAGTGTTCTACCAGCTCACCTTTTGGTTAGCAGCTAAGTGCTTCACCACCGCACCACCAGGGTGCCTAAATCCTCCCAGGGACCCTTGGGGTGTGAGTCCTTTTACCTCCCCATTTTCTTGATGCAGAAACAGGCACAGTGGCCCACCCACCCCTACAACGCCCACTGACAGCTGGCCACGGAATCTCCATCGAGTCAATGGTGGGCTTTGGAAGCGGCAGGAGAGGCTGCCGTGAGAATGCATAAAACACTGGAGGGAGAGGCTACCCTGGAGGGGAGAAGGGACTCCAATCAGCTCTCACACCCACCAGCTCCCAGTTGCCCCTGGGCGAGGACTAGAAGAAAGCAGCAGAGGGAGCCCCCACCCCCCCAGGATGCAGGCCTCTCCCTGCCCCACCCGCCATGCTGCACAAGCAGTCTCCAGTGGGCTCTGTTCTTTCAGAGGTAAATCATACCAAGGCTGCGGCTTGAGATCAGAAACAATCAGGTGCTCAGGACACCCAAGTGCCCGCTGCCTTCCTGGGTGGGCCCAGGCCTGCAGGCCCTTCCAGGGTCCCTCACTCTCACAGCTACAGGTGGTGGGGAGCGTCTACCTCAGCTCCTGTGCTTCTGCACTGGTCTTTTCCTGGAGTGTCCACTCCTGAACACCCAGCATGCCTTGCCCTGTTCAGAGGTCTCCTACAGAGAGGCACCCAGGAGTTCCTGGTTCTCACCTCTCCTCCTTCCTCCTGGTTCTCACCTCCTCCTTCCTCCTCCGCCCGGCCGTACTCCAGTCCGCTCTGGGTGGACGCTCAGGTGCGCTGAGCTGGAGGTACGGGGCCTTCTGTTCCCAGTGCCTGTGTCTAACAGTGTGTTATAGCAAGGGATGACATTTTCTTTTAGTTCCTGTATCTTTTTCTCAGAATTTAGGGCCTCTGTGCAATAAACTGATAGAACACTGTAGGTGTCTTTGCCCCAAGGTGGGTAGAACTTTAACTCTTAATGCAGAGAGCCTGGAGCTAAGTGTGACCACGAATCAATGCCATCCCACTACCCCAGGAAAATTCTGCCCTGGCCCCCAGGGCCTTGTTCCTGGAACCATCTGAAATGGGCAAGGGGAGTCAGCCCACGCTCATCCAGCCCTGGAAGACAACATCTGCTGGGATGTGGTGGTGCTGGTGGGTCTTCAGCACCTCCTGACCCCCTGGGCCAAAGCATCCTGTCTGGAGTCTGATACTTGACGACCTGGGACAAAGTTCTGGATGGGCTGTGTCTGGGGGTGGAACTTAATCAGGTCCTCCTGCAAGGAAATCAGCAGCTCAGCACTGGATGCCTTAGGAGGCACCTCCCAGCCCCATGGAGGTCAAGACTGACTGGCTCCATAGAGACAGCACAGGCCCCAGGCGGCTCTTCCTCAGGAAACAGGTCCTAGACTCTTTTCAAAAGTCAAGCCAGCCTGCTGAAGGCAATACAGAACAGCCTCGGCTGGAGAAGGGCTGGTGGCCCTGTCCTGGGGCGTCTCTGCCACACCATTGCCTGCAGCCCAGGGCACATGCCACTACTTTCTGGCTCGGTGATGTCAGCTCAAACACACTGTTAACACTGGCCAGCCCCGTGGGCGCTGCCCAGAGGTGGTGCCTCGATAGCTTCTCAATTTGAAGACGAAGGTGCATCTGCCCCACACCGCGGGCGGTATTTTCAATCGCCTCATGTACCCGTGAAAGCTGGACAATGAGCAAGGGAGACGGAGGAAGAACTGAGGCCTTTGAATTACGGTGTTGGTGACGGATATTGATGCCAGCATGCAGTGTCAGAAGAAGGTTGCTTATGGTGAAATGTACACATTTCCACTGAATTCTGAACCTGCACACACCAGGATAATCCAAGGAGCCCTGGTGGCGTAGTGGTTATATGTTAAGCTTCTAACTGCAAGGTCAACAGTTCGAAATCACCAGCCACTTCACGGGAGAAAGGTGAGGCTTTCTACTCTCATAAAGAGTGACAGTCTCCGAAACTCACAGGAGTGGCTCTGTCTTGCCCTAGAGGGTCGTTATGATTTGGAATCCACTCGATAGCAGTGAGTGAGTTTGTGTAGTTCGAACTCTTATCAAGATACAGGTCATCCTAATCACTCCCGAAAGTTCCCCCTTGCCCCTTTGCAGCCAACCCTGCCCCCGCTGCTCAAGACACCCCCCTGTGCTGATTTTCCTCGGCAGATGTTTCCACCTTCAAGAATATCACGTAAACCACCTACCATGTGTGCCCAGATCCATTCATGTTGCTACGTATATTTGCGTATTTCTTCGTATTGCTGAGTAGCACGGGGTAGCATTCTAGTTTATGGGCATGCTGTAATTTGCTTTCTCTCTTAAATGTAGACATATTATCAGGAGAGAGTCCCCGGAGAAGGACACCGTGCTTGGTAAAGAGAGTTGGCCAACAAGAGGAAGACCCTCAACAGGATGGATGGACACAGTGGCTGCAACACTGGCCCTCACAAAACAGCAGCTCAATTGTAAGGACGGTCAGGGTTTCCTTCTGTTGTGCATAAGGTCGCGGTGAGGCATCCCGCCAAGCTCTGGTGCGCAGAAAGATGCCCACGTAACCGCTCCTGGAGCTATCCCTGTGCCCGCTAAGTGGGGCAATGACCTCTGAGAAGTGTACAAGCCATCCTTTTCCATGTACCTGGCTTGTCTGGTCACAAGCACATTGTCGCTACACACAGGGCTGACCTGTGGCCACGCTGAGCCCCCAGCATCACACTTCACCGCTTCTAGAGAACAGTTCAAAGCCACTGGTGCCTGATCAAAGCAGGTCTGCTAGTTCTGGAAAAACTGGAAAAGTCACTTCTCAAATCTGGCCAACAAGATCCCAAGGGACATGGGCTTAGAATCCTGTCCTCTCCTGTACAGAGGAGGAAAGGAGAGCAGGTTGGTGGAATCCGTGCCTCTTTCTACACAGCGACAGAGAGGGGCCTGCAGAGGAGGCAGAGGCCGGAGTCAGTGGTCATGGCCAGGGAAGGCCAAGCTTGGTCATTGACCTGTGCTGGCCATGTGGGGCCAGCCTCTCTTCCCCGAGGACTGTACGTGAGGCTCCCTTGGGCAACAGAGAAAGGCCTGAGTCTTGAACTCTGGAGAAGGGATGCTGGGTCAGGATAAGGTTGCCATACCCCACCCTGAGTCACCACCTTCGCCTGTGCCAGTGGGCAGTGTTCCTGGCCTGGGAGTGGAGCGGGGCTCCACCCTGCTGGCTTTGGAAGGGAGGCTCTCCGCCTGACACCGGAACCTCCCAGGTTCTAAGGAAGCCAGGCATGGGAATCCAAACTGTGAGTAACCTTCAACTTGCTGGACTGCAGGTTTACCAAATGGTCTCACATCTCACGCCCATTGGGTGAGGAGAAAATTACTAAGTCTGATGGTGGCACATGTGGTAAGGATGACCACCCATGGCGCTCTGACTGGCAGACACGGAGGGCCTGGGGTTAACCTGCAGGGTATACAATTTGGGGGTGGGGCTCTCTCTAAATTAAGTAGGGTCTTTGAAGCAGCTCAAGTAAGTGGGGGTCCTGCGCTTATGCTTCATTGGCCTCTCACTCGGTCTGCTCTTAACCCCCCCGGCCATCGGTCCATTCTGACTCAGAGTGACCCTACAGACAGAGCAGAGCTGCCCCTGTGGGCTTCCGAGATGGTAACTCCTTACAGGGGCAGGGAGTCTCATCTTTCTCCCACTTGTGCCCCCTGGGGGGGTGTGAACTGGAATAACCCTTTAAACACCAACGTGGGAACAAGTGGGAAAGCAGAAGACAGGTACATGCTGGACAGGAACTCATGGTTTTCCCTCTCCATGCGTCAGGCCCACAGGTGATTTTTCATATACAATCTGTGCAGAGAGCAACAGAGGACTACAACCTGCCTTCTTTTCTGTCCCAGGCTCTCTGTGTGCCCACCATGCCCCGTCTAGAGAGGAAGGGAATTGGAAGTGACAGGTGAACCCTCCGGGGCTTCAGGGGAAATGATGTGGCGATGGGTGGTGGCGGCAAGGGCAGAGGTGGACGTGAAACAAGTCCTGAGAGAGAAACATTGCCAACACGGAGGAATGATTTCCTGTAGGACCTCAGGCCACAAAATTGCCCTGCGGGAGCACCTCTCCACTGCTGGCTACACAGGCACATGGCTCTGAGATGCCACACTGTCCCTTTCAGTGCCTCCCCTGTGCCCCTGGGCTGTTCCCACTCTCAGCAGCATGCCTCTCCCTCCCCGCACCCCCAGGTGTGCTTCTAAGAGGTGGCAGACAGCATTGGGAAGTCTTTCTTCTGTGAGGCCAGGCCCGTGGCACCTGCCCATGACCTGAGCCCAACTCTTGGGAGGGCGAGGAGAAGGGGTGCGCCTGAGTCTTACAAACGCAGGAAGCCCAACTGGGGCCTTCTCCCCCTGATTCTTGCCATGATGCCCCCCAATATCTACAAAGGCAGGGCAAGCCACTCATTAGGGCAATTTGGGAAACACCAGGGAGATTTTGTTTGCTGAAAACAAAACAAAAGAAAAAGCTCTCTGCCCCCATCACTTCGGGGCATAAAGCTCTTCGAGCTCAGAGGGAACAGCCCATTGGTTATACCCAGGGCCCGGACA
>NW_022111368.1:28968079-28977459 GCF_000313985.2 Echinops telfairi
GTCGCTGTTGGGGTGGGGGGTGGGCTGACTTCCTGGCTGACCTTAGGCCAGCTCTTGCCCACTGTGGACCTGGGTGTTCTTCTGGTAGGGCAAGACTGTGCTTGCCAAGTTTCTTCCAGATAGTATATCCTTGACTCTGGCTGACCTCAAGATGTGGTTGCTCCACAGAGACCAAGTTTGGGCTCCCCTCTGAACCCAAGTTTCATGACACCTAGGCTGTCAGACAGCCCTTCTCCAACCCCACCAGGGGTGGGCCCTGATGCAGCCACAGCCCACTGCCTCCCTTCAGACAACGAGCTGGCCCCCAGTCTTCAACCAGGCAAGTTCTGACATCTTTCCCAATCAATTCTTGGGGTGCCAGGGGAAGGAGTCCTTGTCGCTGCAACTACCCCACCCACAGAATAACAAGCACCCTCATCTGTGGAAAGGACCAGTGCCCTAGGGAGCTAAGGCTGAAGGAGTCTGAGACAAAGCCCCCCCCCCCCATGCACAAAAGGAGCACTCTACCAGGAGTCCACAGTAGGAAGCAGTTACAGGTGGGGACTTTGGGGTTCCTGCACAGACCGGAAAAAACACAGGCGCCAAAGCCTTTCCACAGCTCAAGGTCAGCTGGGGCAGCCAGGCCCTCTCTCGACAGGCTCCCCATCTCCTTCCTCCCCACTTCCACACCGGGCTGAATAACTACAGAGGGGCAAACAACACCTCTGATTTATCATTCCCAAATCAAATTAGTCACTGGCATGTTTCCTAGCTAGCAACTTGAAGAAGACTCGAAGAGAAACCATCGGCTTCAGCTCTTCCTAGGACACCCACCCACGGTCCCCAAACCGTGGGTTTCTTTGGCCAAGTTTTTTTAAAATCCCAAGATCATCTCCAAGGGAAAGCCAGGCTCTCCAGACACCCCACAACCCAGACCTTATCTCCACCATGGCCCGCGCAGAGATGAACTTGCCCCGCATGCGCGTGCGGAACAGGGTCACGGGTGCGGCTTTGGGGACCTGCGCATAACAAGTGGACCCTCACCTGTCTCCAGTACCCGACCCAGATTTCGCTTTAGAGTTCTCACCCAATTCCTGGGGTGGCTTCCTTCTTTTTCCTGGGTCTAGAAGGAGCTCAAGGCCCCAAGGAGGGGGTGTTCCAAACCGAGCCCTTGACCCCCCAGCCCGTATTCCCATGTTCTGTCCAGAGCAGCGGGGCAGCGCCGCAGGCTCCGCGGCCAGGCGGAGACGCCCCGCCGAGTCCCCGTGCCCCTTCCCCCGATCCCGGCGCAGGCCGCGAACCACTCACAAACTCGAAGATGAAGAGCAGGTCGGGGAAGGTGGTGAGGACCGCGAAGCCGCTGGGCAAGCTGCTGCCGCCGGTCGCCGCTGCGGGGGCCATGCCGGCGCGTCAGCTTCGGGACTGGACGCGCGCTACTGGGGCCGGCTCCGCGCTAACCGCTCTCCTGCTCAGCGGAGCCCAATGACTGGGGCGCCCCCGCGCGCGCAGTTAAGAGCGTGGGAGCCCCAGCCCCGCCCTCCCCTCCCCTTTTCCTTCGCCCCTCCCGTCCTAGTTAGCAGGGCGTGACCCCCAGGGGTGGGGGGCAGGCGCCAGAGTTGGGGATCCGCCTAGAACCTCTTGGAGGGGGCCTACCCAGAAAGTAGGGGACCTATCCCTTCTCCAGGTCCCCTCTCCTGCAGAGGGCCAGGCAAAGTCCCCTTACCTAAGGAATCCCCACGGCTTTTGCATCCTGGCAGGGGATCACCACCCTTTCAGAATAATGAGCATTCATAACGGGGCCCCACTGGCGCCCCTCGGGTCACCGGTCCTTGAACTGTTCGTCAATTGGGTCTCTTCGTCATACTTGGGTTGGGTTAATGGGCACTTCATCTGCGCCCAGGCGCCTGGAGCGACGCGTGGCAGGCAGAGTCTGACTCCAAAGGACAGCGCTGAGACCTGTCATGGCCACTGACCCCTTCTCAATCCAGAGACCCGCTCTGAGAGGCTTGGATGCACATCCATTGCTGGTGGGATTGCAGAATGGTACGTCCACTGTGGAGAGCGGTGTGGCGCTTCCTCAAATAAATGTGAATAGAAACACCGCATGATCCTGCCATCTCTCTATTTGGTATATACTCTACTAAATCAAGAACAAAACATGAATAGACATATGCATGCCCCCCACGCTTACCGAAGCAATTTCTATAATAGCAGAAAGATGGAAACGACCAAAAACCCCACCTGAGTGGGATGGATGAATAAACCCCGGTCCAGATAATGGGATGGCATGCACCCCTGAGAAACTGATGAGACGGCAAACACCTCATGACGGGGACACAATGGGAAGGCCTGATGATCAGTAAAGTTAGCCAATCTCATAAAGAGAAGTGTTTCGTGGAACCATTATTATAAACCTGGCGGGGCAGGCGGGGGGGCAGGGGGAGACAGGAAAAAGTGTTTTCACACCAAAGGAAAAGATTTTGTAGATGATGAAGACTGTGATGAGACTGGGAGTTTGGGGAGAGGGAGAGGAAGGGGGAGGGCAGCAAGGGAAGACAGGAAGGTACAGGTGAGAACAAAGAAGGAGGAGGAGGAGGGGAAGAAGGAAGAAGCACATAGGTGGGGTTTTACTGGGCTCCCATCGTTCTTCTGATGAGAAAAGCTAGGCAACTCCATCCAGAGTGCATTTTCCTTTGCATGTGTTGTATTCCACAAGCAAAAGGGGAAAGCAACAAGAAGGAAAGATTTAAATAAGTAAATGTCATTGAAAAGAAGCAAGAAGAGTCACAGCCTTAACAGTGCTCCAGTGTCCTCCCCATCAGACCCAGACACTGGTCCCAGTGGTTGTAAAGGAGGAAAAGTAAGCTTGACACTGACCTCCCACGAGCTTGTTTCCAACAAACAAGCCAAGCAAGCGATGAGTGCTCTTCAAGTCTGTGTTGTGGGAAGGGGACTTGGGAGGAGGAAAAGGTTGGGGAAAAGGTTAAGTAGATGCCCCAGGCTGCACAGCAGCTGATCGGTGGAGCTTGAACTTGCATCTGAGTGCCACTGTGCTGATAAGTGCAAGTACTGATTAAGACACCGTTAGAGATGGGTAATTGCTACTCCAATGTTGAGTTGGGTTGCTAACCAAAAGGTCAGCAGTTTGAAACCACCAGACGCTCTGAGGGAGAACAATGAGGCTTTCTACTCTGCTAAGAGTTACAGCCTTAGAAATTCACAGAATGCTTCCACCTGCCCTCCAGAGTCCCTGTGAGTCAGCACGACTCCGTGGCAGTGAGTTTGATTTGGAGTTTGGTGCTGACCTGCACCTCCCAAAGCCAGTCTTCAAGCTCATCTCTGCTTGTGCATCATACACTTGCACTCTGAGACGTCTCTCCCCGATGCCAGGACTCCAGAGCTTTGCTCCTCTGGGAACTGGGAACCCTCAGGAAGTCAGTGGCCATCGCCGGCCTCGAATGGATGGGGAAGTGAGGCCCTCACCCAGGGGGTCGATATATTTGACAGTCACCTTAACTGTGGGTTTCCATCCGTGGCAAAGGGCCCTCTGTTGGTGGATGGATAGATGAATGGCATTCATGCTACTTGAGCCCAATGAGGGTAGAGATAACCCCCCTGAAGGCCTACTGAGTGCCCACGAGACCCCATTGAAGCACCCTGGGGTTTCAGGGAGGTGTTTGCCACCACACAGGTTCAGAATAGGGAGGTGGCGTGTGCAGGCAATCAGCAGCGCCACCATTTCAGCAGAGGGGTCTCTAGGTTCTAAGAGACATTCTCTGTACCCACCACCTCAGTGCCTGTTGGCATAAAATCCAGCAACTGGGAAGCTAGAAGTGGTGGCTGCTCTCCGAGGACTGGCCTTGGCGGAGTCGAGGAGACAGTGTGTCCTGCTGCCTCCAGCGACTGTGAGCCACAGCATTCGGTCGTTGTTGTTGTTTGCCTCTGGGAGTCAGGCGTGAGCAGCAGACTGCAAGGTTGGCTGTTCAAGCCCACCACTCTCTCTCTCCACAGGGCAAAGATGAGGCAGAGGTGGCTCCCATGAAGATTTGCAGGCTCTGAAGCGTGGCCTGGGTCCAGGGTTGCTCTGGGTGGGAATGGACTAGATAGCAGGGGTTTGGGCTTGGTGACTGTGTAAGTCTGGGTAGACTAGAGAGACAAATGCATAGATACTCATGTGTATAAGAAAAAGCTTTATATACAAGAGCAGTTGAGTATCAAGAAAACATCCCCACCCAGTCCAGATCAAATCCATAAGTCTGATACCAATCTATAAATTCCTCTTCAGACTCACACAACACATGCAATGATGCCAAATGCAGGAAGATCACAGGCCAGTGGGTGGAAGTCTTGTGGATCCAGTGGCGGTGGAAACATCGCAATGCTGGTAGGGGTCTCCACGTGGCTTCTTCAGCTCCAGGGCTATAGTGTAGCTCCATGTATCTTGTCTGCAGGAATGTCTCACAGGGAGTGAGTGAGTGAGTGTCCCGCCTCCAGGGAGCTATTTATCTCCCTAGCACTGCCAAATGAGGTCATCAAGCTGCGACCTGATTGACAGGCTAAACTCCACCCCTTTGCTTTTAATCTCAAATTGACAACAGATGATGTAATTACCCTGTTTCCCCCAAAATAAGACAGTGTCTTCTATTAATTTTTGCTCCCAAAGATGCACTAGGTCTTATTTTCAGGGGATGTCTTATTTTTCCATGAAGAAGAATACGGTACACATTTATTGTTTATTGTTTTATTAAAAGAGACCTCACACTTCTTGTCTGCTCTGGCTGCACTGCAGCCAACAATGAGCTACATGGCGGCGCCTGCTGCTACGGTCAAGAGTCCAGAGTTACGGTAGCTTCGGGAGGGGGGGGCCTTATTTCAGCAAGAGGCAAAACTGTAAGTAGGCCTTATTTAGGGGGGGTGTCTTACTTTCAGGGAAACAGGGTACCACAGTGACCTTCTAGTTCACTTGACACTGTGCCACCCCCTGGGAAAGTCGTCACTGAGCTTGCAGACTCCGAGCACTCTGTGGGACTTCCCTGTCATGGCAGGCCAGTGTCGTAGTGGGGGGGGGTGTCACTTGGGCCCATCCTTCTACAGCAAGGCTGGGCACGGGCAGGTCCCATTGCTGAGCACCTTGGGTGTCCAGCACTTGAGCCCAGCCTGAAGATTGAACCATCGCTGAATAGAGACCCCTGCTCTCCTTCCCCCCAGTCAGTAGGAAGGACATGATTCCTGTCCTTTCAGGAGACAAGTATCAGCCAAACACCACATACTTAATGTCTGATTACCTACCATGTTTGGTACTAAAGAGTCCCTGGAGCTTCAAGAGCATCTGTCTGTGCAACTTGGCCTGCCCCCGAGGTCAGGGAGCACCCGGCAAGAATGAGGCGAGGGAGCAATGCAGTCTCAGCAGACTGGGGGCTGGATCACCTGCTCCCATGTTAGGTGCCACCCTCTGAGGTTTCACGGCCAAGGTCGCCAGATAGTCTTTGCCACACACCAGGCAGGCACGAGAGCCAGCTGGCCCCAGGGACAGGATGTGGGTCCCTTAGCAGGGCATCCCGGAATGACCTCTGCTGCCAGGTCTGTTCACTCCCCAGCTCACTCTTTCCATGGGGACTGGCCCCTCCTGGAGGACCAGAAACTCAACCAGTCAGGAGAGAGGAGGGAAAGCACTCACCCACTACGGACTGTGCTCTCTCCTGCTCAGAGTGGGGAAGACTCGCCACAAACTTTTCTTCAGCACCCACCCGGGAAGGGCAGTAAAAGGGGCTTCGAAAATTCAGTGGAAACATCGAATGAGAAGATCCTAGACGTTCCCCACCAGGTTTCTGAAGCTCCCTCATGGGTCTTCCTCTCAAACCAAACAACCAAGCAAGCAGCCACAGGGTCCGTGCTGACACCTCGTGACGCATGCGCGTCAGGATAGAACCGTGGTCTCGAGGGTCTGCATCGAGCGATGGTTTTCTTTCTGGAAGCGGATGCCTCTGGGTAGGCTTGATCCTCCAACCTTCCTGATAGTAGTCACCTGTACCTAGGGACACCGTAGTCTTCTTAGCGGCCCTTTGTTCTATTGAGAAGGAAAAAAAAGTTCACACTTAGGAAACCCAGTGAAGTACTAAAGCCACGCTAGTTCTTCTGGAGCCAGGCCACTGTTTTCCTCTCTGATTATTCTCTCTCAGCATGCATGTGGTGGCAAACTGTGCGGCCTCTCTGGGCATATGTTTTCACACAGTCACTTGCCCTTCACCCATCCCGCCCCACGCACCAGGCTCAGAACTGTCTGAGCACCGTGTGTGGTGGAGGTGAGGCCCCCACACCTGCAGGCATCCTGGGCTGGGTCCTTCCAGGCTCTTGCCAAGGCCAAGGTGAGTGTCCTCTGTGATGCTCTGGGGAAGGCAGAAAAGTCCAAAAAGTGCCAGGGTTTCTTCAGTCCTTGGAATGCCTGCAGGTGTGGGGGCCTGAGGCGGCACCAGGTGCTCGGATCAGAATCCTAAGAAAGAGGCATATCGCGCCCACCCCAGAGATTTCGGAATTGGCCCAGAGAGCCCATGAGGTCAGAAAACCAATAAAAGCCCCAACCAAACTTAAATCATTTAATTGGGGGTTCTTACAGTTCTTATAATAATCCATACATCCATTGTGTCAAGCACATTTGCACATACATTGCCATCCTTTTGATCAACATTTTCTTTCTACTTGAGCTTCTCATTTTCCCCTCCATCCCCCACCTTACCACCCTCATAAACCCTTGATAAATTATAAATTACCATTATTTTCATATCTTACACCAACCATTGTCTCCCTTTACCCATGTTTCTGCTGTTCATCACCCTGGGTGGGTGGGTGGGAGGTTATATGCCAATCATCGCAATCAATTCCCCCTTTATCCCCCTCTCCCCCTCCCCTCATGGTATCGCTACTCCCATTATTGTTCCTGGAGGGTGGTTATCTGTCCTGGATTCTGGGGAATGGCATGTTCTTATGGAGAGTAGAAAGAACTTGCTTATTCGCATCTCGGTCCCCAGGGCTTAGCACGGTGCCTGGTCCATGGGAGGGGGGAGGTGGCTTTGTAGGAGGACAGGGGAGAGGGGAGAGAACAAGGGTGGAGAGGGAGGGAGGGAATGCACAAACACGCTTCTGGAAAGCCACATGGCCAGCAGGATGCGGCCACTGTGTTCTCCTTGGCTTCCTACACTTTTCACATGTGGCATTAAGTGAGTCCTGCCCTGGCAGGGATAACCTGCTGCACAAACAGGCCCATTTGTTCCAGCTGTGGGGAATAAAAGAAAAAGAGCAAATCTCCTGGCCACCTGGGGTTTTTCCCATGACTCAGAGCAGCCAAGCCCTCAAAAGGCAGGGAGGGGGCCACCTCTGCTCCACCTGACACCAGAGGAGACTCCCAGAGAGATACATCCAGGGGTGCACCCAAAACAAGGCCACGCAGAAGAGGGTGGACAGCAACCCATAGCCCAGGTGAGTGCCAGAGGATCACCTGACCAGCCCAGCCGGCTCTGGGAGCAGCCTGACTGCTCAGAGCCGAGCGTGCATCATGGGAGACGCTTCAGCCCCATCAGCTCTTCACCACCACCCGATGCCCACCCCCAAGCCCACCAGTTTCCATGGGAACACGCCACTCTTCTCGTGCAGCAAGGGTGGCCTTTTCTTGAGTTCATCTTCCACTCGAGGGTTTCTGGGCTTGCTTTCCCCTCTTACGCAGTTCCTGACCGCCAAGATCCTGAGCTGCTCCGGGAGCATGTTTCCCTGCACTCATTTCTTCCTCTCCCAAGGACTTGGCTCTGATCTAGTCCATTGATCCCATCCACCCCAGACTCTACAACCTCCCACATCCTATCTCCTCTTAGACCCCATCGCCTTCCGGGTCTCAAACCCGCCAGAATCCATGATCTTCCCAGAGCCTTTCCTCTCTCAGATTCATCACCTCCCTCATGCTCCCTAAGCACTAGAGAGGCCAGAATCCTGGCCCCACTAGGCTCTCTTAGACATGGCGTCCTCTCCCCCACCTTCTCCTGTCCCTGTGGAGGAAAGGTTGGCCCTCTTTCAGAAAGGCCTTGTATCTGGTCCACCCAGCAGAGGATCAAGTCACTTGGACCCATGAGGTCTGTGCCCCCACATTGCACAGGAAGAATAAGGCTGCCATTCATGTGCTGACACAGAGGGTAGCAGTTACATAATCTCCTGTCAACTTGAGCAAAGGGGTGGAGTCTAACCTGTCAATCAGATCATAGCCAATGAGGCCTCTGTGTGGGCATGGCTTTCTCCTGAAGACTCTGTGAACTCCTGTATTCCTCCCTGGAGGCAGGACACACACTGTCCCTGTGAGACATTCCTGTTGACAAGCCACATGGGGCTACGTTGATGGAGCCAGAGCCCTGGAGCTGAAGGAGCCATGTGGAGACCCACACCAGTGTTGGCACTTTCCTGTGTGAGCGCCAGAGCATCTTGTTGAGTGTCCATTGGGTACTCAGGGGCGTGGCATTGTGAGACCATCAGGGTATGTGGCGGCATTCCAGGGAGATGAACTGTCGAGCGTGTCAGGCATGGTCAGTCCCTCCAGGCAGGAAAGGAAGTCCGTCTGTGATGCTCTGATGGCCCAGGGCAGACCGAGCAAGCAAGGGGTGCTTGGTGCTCCCCAGCCAGGGACCTCCACAGAGACAGGCGCGTTTCTCCATCCCCACCGTCTCTCTGCAGCCATGCTTCCGGCCCTGTTTCCTAACGGCCACTTGAGATAGGGATAGGGAAAATGATGCTCCCAGGTAAGGAGAACTGTGAGGTGAAAGGTCGCCACTGCCAGGCAGCCAGCTCTGGGCAACAGTCCCTTCCTTCCGCCTGGGGCCCAACGAAGGGCCTTCTCAGCCGACCAGCCGCAGGCCAGCAGGCTGGAGGCAAGACTGTGCTTGCGTCTCATGGGCCCTTCAACTACAACTTTATAGTCCATGTTCATGGAATAAAGAAACAGTGACGTCTCTCTCTAGTATCTACCCACCCCCAGTCCCAGTGCCAGAGGGAGCCAACGGGAAAGTGTAGTTTCTCCCCATCTGATGGCTTTCTCCCTATGCATTTACAAACGTTCCTGAGAGAAGAAAGCATTGATCTGTCTCACACATTGGCCTCTTCTCCTTCTGAGTGTTAGTCAGAGTTGACTAGAGAAACAAATCCAGAGACACTCACATGTGTATAAGAGGGAGCTTTATATAAAAGAGCAAATGTATAGTGAGACAACATCCCAGCCCAGTCCAGATCAAGTACCATAAGCCCAAGATTAACCCATATGTCTGATACCAGCCTATAAATTCCTCTTCAGACTCATGCAACACATGCAATGACACTGAATGCAGGAAGATCACAGGCCAGTGGGTGGAAAGTCTTGTGGATCCAGTGGC
>NW_022111368.1:28978917-28980668 GCF_000313985.2 Echinops telfairi
AGAAAAATGTGGGGGGGGGGGTAATGGGAAAAGCTGCTGAGCTATTCGAGCATTCTTCAAACATTTGTTCTGAATAGTCCAGTAGAAGGGACAAAGAAAGGGCAAATTCACTCCTATGGAGTCGTTGCCAACTCATAATGACCCTCCAGGACAGCGTCGAAGTGGCCTTGTGAACTCTACTGAGTGTCTGAGCCTGTAACTCTGAATTGAGAGTTCACTGACATGGACCTGTTTAGAGACCACAAGGAAGGGGGATTGACAGGTCAGGACTTTGTGGATTTTGAAGAGGGAAAAACATGCTGAAGAAAAGATATACAATACAGAAGAGGAAAGAGAGAAGCTGTAAACAAATGTATAGTGGCAGGAATTTCAGGAGGCAGTGAGATGCTACCACAAAACATAAAGTCCCAAACCAAACTCACTGCCATCAAAGGGCCAATTTCAACTCACAGTGAAGGCTTCGGTGGATAGGGTGGTGTGTTAGGGCTCTCTAGAGAAATAAGACCTGGGCACTTATGATTTTTTATACATATAAGAGGATAGGTTTATACAGAGAGAAGGAATGTAACAGCTAATTAGTCCACACAGCAGTACAGAGGGTTCAGTTCAACTCACTTTCATGGAACAGTTAATATATTGGAAGTCTTTCAACTCTCGTGGGCTGCTGGATCCAAGGGCAAGGAAGCAGACAGCAGAGTCCTCCCAGGGGCAAGGCAAGCAGAGTCTACCCATAGGCAGCAAGCAGCAGGGTGGGTCACCAACAGGCAGTAGCTCAGGAGCTTAGCAAAGCAGGCTCAGATGGGATATTGAATGCAATGGGACAGAATCCACCAGCCTCAAGTTCAAGTGATGTAGCACCAGCAGCATGGTGAAGCAGGTCTCAAAGGAGCCTCAAGCTCTAGCAACATGATCCATAGATTGGCCTAGTCCACAGGTAGTGTAGCTCACAGATTGAGACAGAGAACTAGCTACAGCAGCAGCACCCATGCTCCAGCACACTGATCAGTAGAGAGCAAGAGAGAGGGGGTGGGCTTTGCAGAGCTATTTATCTCTTTGCCCTCCAATCAAACTGTGACCTGATTAATCTCACATGCTCCTATTGGCCAGGTTGGTACAATAAACCTAACTATCACAGGTGGATCCTGCTCCAACATGAGCGGGGAGGGGAGGAGAGACACAGGGAGAAAGTGGCCCCATGAAGATAGACAGACAACACAATGCCAAAGATGGCAGGCTGCTGTCCCTGGAAGCTGGAGAGAGGCATGGGACAGATTTTCGCGCTGAGCCCTCCGAAGGAATCAACACAGCCAACATTTGGATGTGGGACTGTCCCCCAGCCTCCAGACCTGTGAGAGTAATACTTTTGTTGTTGGAAGCTACTCAATCTGTGGAACAGCAGCGCCAGGAAGCTAATGCATTGTAGCAGATCCATTTCTTCTGGGGTTTGACCCATTGTGCTCACTGTGGTGTTAACCAGCACCGTGTCACACAACACTGCCAGGTGAAAATTGCTGCACCAGTCTGGCCAGGCCTTTGCCACTGGTCCGGCTGCACCTGGGCCTCTCGAGGTGCATGTTGGATCTTGGTGGGAAGCAGGGAAGATGAAAAAGATGTTTACCTGTGGTTTTGTTTAATTAATTAATTAATTTTTAATCATTTTATTAGGGGTTCATACAATTCTTATCACAATCCATACATACATCAATTGTGGAAAGCACATTTGTACATTCATTGCCCTCATCATTCTCAAA
>NW_022111368.1:28982129-28984412 GCF_000313985.2 Echinops telfairi
CTCCTCCATATTGTTCATCCAGCCTATCTTATTTAGACAGACCTGCAGAGATAATAACATGCACAAAAACAAGACAGAGCAAAATGAAGCAACAATATACAACAAAACCACAACAGAGCACACAAAGGTATTTGACTGTGTGAATCATAACTAACTATGGATAGCCTTGAGAAGAATTGGAATTCCAGAATTCTGCACTTAGCTCATGTGGAACCCGTACATAGGTTAAGAGGCAGTTGTGCAAACAGAACAAGGGACTACTGCATGATTTAAAATGAAAAAAAGTGTGCATCAGGGTTGTATCTTCTCACTACACTTATTCAATCTGTATGCTGAGCAAATCATCAGAGAAGCTGGATTATATGAAGAACAAGGTATCAGGTTTGGAGGAAGGCTTATTAACAACTTTCAATATGCAGATGACATACCTTGCTTGCTGAAAGTGAGGAGGACTTGAAGCACTTGCTGATGAAAATCAAAGATTTTAGCTTTCAGTGTGGGTTACAACTTAATGTACAGAAAGCCAAAATCCACACAACTGGACAACTAGGTAACATCTTCATAAATGGGGAGAAGAGGGAAGTTGTCAAGGATTTCATCTTGCTTGGATCTACAATGAATGCTCATGAGACAGCAGTCAAGAGAGCAAATGACACATTGCATTGGGCAAATCTGCTGCACAAGACCTCCTTAGAGTGTTGAAAGGCAAGGATGTTACTGTGAGGACGAAGGTGTAACTGACCCAAGCCATGGTATTTCAGTCACTTCATATGTATGTGAAAGTTGGACATCAAATAAGGAAGACTGAAGAAGAATTGGATTATGGTGCAGGAAAATAATATTGAAAGTACCATGGACTGCCAAAAGAATAGACAACTCTGTCTCGGAAGAAGTACAGCCAGAATGCTCCTTAGAAGCAAGGACGGTGAGACTTTATCTCATGTACTTTGGACATGTGATCAGGGGAGACCAGTTTCTGGGAAAGGACATCATGCTTGGTAAAGTAGAGGGGCATACAAAAAGAGGAAGACACTAGACAAAATGGATTGACATATGGCTGCAAAGATGAGCTCAAATTTAACAACAATTTTGAGTATGGTTCAGGACCCAGAAAGTCTTTATTTCTGTTGTATGTAGAGTCACTCAATGGCACAGAGTTCTCTAGAGAAACAAGACCAGGACACTTATGATTACATACATATATAACACAAAGAAATAAACAGCTAATTAGTCCACACAGCAGAACAGAGGGCTCAGTTCAACTCACTTCCATGAGACAGTTAATATACTGGCAGTCCTTCAACTCACAAGGGCTGCTGGGTGCAAGTCAAGGGAGCATAGAGCTGAGTTTTCTTTGGAGCAATACAGGAAGTCCGGCCACAGGCAGCAAACAGCAGGGCAGATCACCAACAGTCAGCCAGATGACAGGGTCCAACAGTCCCCAGCTCAAGTGGTGTATACATCAGCATTGTGGTGAAGCAGGTTTTGAAGGAACCTCAAACTATAGAGACAGGGTCCATGGGTTGGGTGTCCCCCAGGTAGTGTAGCTCTCAAGTTGAGGCAGAGAATTAGCTAAGGCAGCTGCACACTAGGTCCGATCATCAGAGAGCAAGAGACAGAAAGGTGAGGCTCGCTGAGCCATTTATCTCTTTGCCCTTCAATTAAACTGAAACTTTATTAATCCCACATGTGTTTACTGGCCAGGTTGGCACAATAAACCTATCTATCACAGTACCTAATAACAACAATATATACAATTTTGTGATTTAATGTTCATCATGTTGTCCAACTATTGCCACATTGATATTTCTGTCACCCTTAACAGAAGCTCAGTGTCTCCTAACAGCGAGTCCCCTTCTCCTTCTGCCTATCATTTCTGGTAACCTGAGGTCTGTACACATTTGCTTGTTCTAGATATTTCATACACATTGAACCACACAAAATGTAACTTCTTGCTACTGACTTCTTTCACCCAGCATAATTTTTTCTATCCTGTGCCATGCAAAAGAATTCCATTTCTTCTTATAGCTGAGTAATTGATTTTCTATAATAGATCACCAGACCTCTCCTCCTACTCTGACTGGAAATTCCTCGGAACCCATTCAGTATCAGATATACACACAAACCTCCACTGACAGATAGGTGGCAGCTGCAGATCAGGTGCACAGTCCTGGAATCATATCCCAGTCTCCTGTGAGGAAGGCAATAATTCTCCCGGAGACCTACCACTGCCTTGCTCTGAACATAGATGATTTTGTTTTCCTGTAACAAGCTGTGTTAGTC
>NW_022111368.1:28985493-28987190 GCF_000313985.2 Echinops telfairi
GCTGCCACTTTACCAAGCATGAGAGAGACTCACGTCAAGGAAATGGCTCACACAGCTGTATAAGTGAATAAGTTCTAAGTCCTTGGGTCAGATGTCAGGCGGGAGGCTTCTCTTGACTCTGGTAGCTGCAGGGGCTGATGAACCCAACTGACAGGTCAGAAGGCAAGTTTCTGGCTGTAGAGGTGAATTAATCCAAGGTTGCCAGGTTAGATGGCAGCCTACTGGCCACTCCCAGGGTCCGCAGGCAATACAGCAGGCTGCTGGCTCAAATCCAAAGAACCTGACCCCAGATGACAAGCCAGATGCAGGATCCAGATCCGGCAAAAAGCCAGTAGGCTTTTCCGCAGCATGCACTTATTCTGGAAGCAGGCTGCATTCCTAAGGATTACATGAAGTTAGATCTCATCACGGGGTGGGGTGGGGGGTGGTTTGGGTATTGCTACATTTTAACTGCCAATCCATGGAGAATATTGGCCTAGCTTAGTTGACATGATACCTTAATTAACACAAGGAACGTGTGAACGAGGGAGTGAATAAGTGTGTGAGTGAATGGTTGAACAAATAAGAGTGTGTGAATGAGGAGTGGTGAGTGAGTGAGTGAATGAGTAATTGTGTGAATGAGTGCATGAAATAGTGAGCATGTGAATCAATGAGTGAATAAGTACTCAGTAAATGGATGTGTAAAGGAGGGTGTGGGTGAGTGAGTCTGTGAAGGAATGGGGGCGTGAAGGACCTATCCTTGGCTGTCAAGGTGCCTGGACAGCGAGTCCGTGACAGGACATGCAAGGGACCCAGGACATGTGAGTGAGTTAGCAGCAAAGTTGCTCAGTTTTTACCTTTCCAATTCTGAAATCTCAGATTTCATTCAGGTCCTGGGCCCCTATAAGCACCTTACGAAGTCTGCTTCTTCCCAACCGCTCATGAGTCACCAAGTGCTGGGTGCACTGGGAGAGGGCCAAGGGAGCAACATCTCAATACCTTTGGAGCTTTGGACCTTGCTCGCTGGGACACGCCCAGTGGGAAGCTCTGGTGTACATAAGCCATGACGCTGCTATTCTTCTTACTAGTGTTTAGTTCTAGCATGTGATCCAATATAATCCTGATCAATTTTAGAACCCATTCATCAGTCTTCTCTCTTTATTCATTCCACTAATACTTACCGAGTATCTGTTCTTTACTCAGCACTATTGTAAGTCTCAAGATGCCCTGGTGGCACGGTGTTTGGGTTGGGCTGCTGACCTTAAGGGGGGTGGTTCATGTCCACCAGCCACTCCAAGGACAAAGAAGAAGCTCTCTGCTCCCATAAACATTCACAGCCTTAAAAACCTCTATGAGTTGAAGTGGACTTGATAGAGTGGTTTTGTGTGTGTGTGTGTGTGTGGGGGGGGTGATGGTGGAAGGATTATTGTGGGTACTGAGAATTTCTTCATGGAGTTTACATGCTAGTGAGAGAAGTTTCCCGTGTTGGGGGAGGGCATTTGAATCCCTCTTATTCACCCTGTTGGAGAGAGTGGGATTTCTGCTCTAGGGTTAGGGGGATGGGTAAAGGCAGGACAAAGGACCTTTGATGGCTCAGTGGTTAAGTGCTTGGCTGACAGCCAAAAAGTCAGCAGTTAGAACCCACCGGCCACTCGGTGGGTGGAAGATGTGGCAGTCTGTTTTGGGAAAGATTTCTGTCTTTGGGAGCCCTTTGGGAT
>NW_022111368.1:28987960-28989139 GCF_000313985.2 Echinops telfairi
CTAGTGGTACAGCGTGCTATGCCAGCAGTGCCCAGTATGGTGAAGGCCCCATATGCAAGGAGCCAGGAACGAAGCTCTTGATTGAATGGGAAGTCAGATATGAGGATTTTTTAGAAACTCAATGAACATACTGAAGTTGACAAGGATTAAATTTTATTTGGATCCCTAATCAATGCCCATGGAAGCAGCAATCAAGAACTCAAAGGACAGATTACACGGGGGAGATCTGCTGAAAAAGACCTCTTTGATTGGTTTAAAAATGCAAAGGCCTCACTCTGAGGACTGAGTTATGTGTCATAGGCTGGGTGAATCCTCTACAGAAGCAAACCAGTGAAGTATAAATTAATGAAATATATAAGTAATTAAGTACCATATATACTCGAGTATAAGCTGACCCGAATATCAGCCTAGACACCTAATTTTACCACAAAAGCTGCATTAAAAATGTGCTGAAAAAACTCGGCTTATACACGAGTATATACGGTAAGTAGGTAAGTAATCAAGACTAAAGCTGGCAACATTGAAATCAGCAGGTGTGTTAGTCCAGCTAAACTAGAGAAACAAATCCAGGGAGACTCCATATGTACATAAGAAAGAGCTTTATATATAAGAGCAATTGAGTACTGAGAAAACATCCCAGCCCAATCCAGATCAAGTCCATAAGTCCAGTATTAACCCATATGTCTATTACTAGTCTATAAATTCCTCTTTAGACTCACACAGCCATGCAATACTGCCAAATGCAGGATGATTGCAGGCCAGTGGGTGGAAAGTCTTGTGGATCCAGTGGTGGTGGAAGCATCTCAGCACTGGCAGGGGTCTCCATGTGGCTCTTTCCACTCCCAGACCTCTAGCATAGCTCCATGTGTTTTGTCAGTAAGCATGTCTCTCAGGGAGTGATCCTGTCCCACCTACAGCGAGCTATTTATCTCCTTAGCGCCTCCAAATGAGGTCATCAAGCTGCAATCTGATTGACAGGCTAAACTCCACCCCTTCACTCTTAAGTCTCAAATTGACAACAGATTATGTGACTACCACAACAGGTTAGTGGGCAGGCTGCTGGCTCAAGTCCAAAGAGTGTGGCGTCAGAGGATGATGAGCCAACTGCAGAATCAAGAGACAGGAAACTTTTCTAGAATATCCATATCCATTGGATGCAGACCACACACCCCAAATAAA
>NW_022111368.1:28992105-28993352 GCF_000313985.2 Echinops telfairi
CCCCCTCCCTCATGAACCCTTCATAATTTATAAATCATTAGTATTTTGTCATCTCTTACACTGTCCGATGTCTCCCTTCGCCCACTTTTCTGTTGTCCATCCCCCATCCCAACCCCCTAGGGAGGAGGTTATAAATAGATCCTTGTAAATCAGTTGTTCCCCCCTTTCCACCCCACCCTCCCTCCACTGTCCCAGTATCGCCACTAGTCCCGAAGGGATCATCTCTCCTGGATTCCCGGAAAGCCATCTGAAAGGAGATTCATCTGAGAATGGCGATTTCATCTGTCTGTAAAAATAGACATAAGTCTGGCTCTCGTATACTTTCAAAACTGTTTTTAGGGAGTAGGGAGCTATGAGATCAGCTCTTCCGTCTCAAAAGTTTGCCAAAGAGAACCAGAAAAGAAAGTTGTGATTGCAGAATGTCTAGTCTAGTCTAGTATTGCCACGATTAGAAAATCATCATCATCGTCGTCGTTGTCATCATCATCATCATCATCATCATCATCATCATCAATCACAGCTACAGGGAAGAAGAGAATGTTCTAGAATCAAACAGGATGACAATTGTCGTCCTATTCTGAGTATGACAGGAGGGCGGTATTGATGGGATGGCATGCGGCTGAAGTGCAAGTTTAAACAGTTTAAAAACCAAGAAGAAAACAAAACACCTGATTCCCCCCTCCCCCCCACCAAACCAACCAACCAACCAAAAAGTTTGTGTGAGAATTGGATTGCTTTGCAGGGGGTGGTGGGAGATGAGTGCGTGGGTGTGTGTTAGGTAGGATAGGGAGAACCCAGGTGGCATAGTTCTCAGTGGCTTGCCTGGGGTGGCAGGCCTGCCCTGAATGGAAACCGATCATCTCTCCTCAAGGAAGGGCTAACACACACGTCATCTCCTGACTGCTTGGGTCAGTCAGAAGTTCCTAGAGCCACCTTGTAAGCTCTTCTTCGGATGCACCCCATCTCTCTGTGTGTTCCAATCACGGTGGTCAGTCCCGTGCCCGCTTCTCTGGTCCCACCCGCAGCAACTGTGATCTCTCCAGAGGAAACCTGCCGCCGCCAGTCAGGATCCGTTCGGTGGCAAATCTGTCCCTTTGCTCTCTCTCCACCGATCGATGGATTCCCATTTGAGTGGCCTAGCTAGGGACTGAGAATTCTTCAACAGACAGACAGCTCCTTGGGAAGGGCTGTACCGGGTTGGTTTCCAAGACAGTCCAAAGAGCCACACCGCAAGCAGTCAAATGAGC
>NW_022111368.1:28997178-28998551 GCF_000313985.2 Echinops telfairi
GACCCAGGGAACCCACACACACTTCCAGCGCATCAAGCCGACCTTTCTTCAGTGAAGGCCACCTACGATGAGCATGTCAGCACCGTGGGGGTCACGCCGCCTCTAACAGTCTGGGTCTCATGAAGGGCAGAGGGGACACCTAGCTTGCAGGTGACTGGAGCCATCCACCAGGTACGTTCCCCAAACCCCAACTGGGTATTT
Source organism: Echinops telfairi (assembly GCF_000313985.2). Lineage (NCBI taxonomy): Eukaryota > Metazoa > Chordata > Mammalia > Afrosoricida > Tenrecidae > Echinops > Echinops telfairi. Next base: position 28,997,380 of record NW_022111368.1, read on the forward strand.
GGAAAACATACAGTGCGGTTTCACCGTGAGCGGTGCCCATATCCGGCGTAAGGACACCGACTTCCTCAGCAACCGGGAGCCACCAGAGCTGCTCATTAGGCTCCAAGTTAGCACTTGGAACAATTCTGTTGTCTTTGACGGTCTGGGTCTTCACCCTTGGACGGGTGGACGCTGTCGGTCCCTGAAACAGAATTTCTACTGCTCAGAGTGCGAGCCCCGAGGGCAGGTTCCCAGGAGCCCTGTTGCCACCGTGATTACACACGCTGGGCTGCTCACCGTGTCGAGAGTTCGCAACCACCGGAGGCTTTGCGGGAGAAAGGATTTTCTGCACCCGTAAAGAATGCTTTAGGAAACTCAACGGAGCAGTTCCCTAATGAGTCTGAATCCACTAAGGGCCTGTCCTAGGAACTCACACGTGCATTTCCAAATAACAGCCGCCTCCCAAGGGTCCGGCTTCACTAAAAGCAAGTCCAAGAACGTGCAATGCACGCCATCTCCCTGGGTGATGGAGAGCCACCAGGACTGGTCTGAACCCTAAACGGGGTCTCAGATTCTCTGTAGTCTGAGAGAATCCACGAAGATTCTCAGTAGTCGCCTCTGATGGTACCAGCACTACTCATGGCTGAGGCTCCTGAGCCCAGTGCGCTTCACGGGTGCCTCCAAAAGGCAGATAGCCCATGGGAGTCCCTGTGGATGAACGTGCTGTGCGTGCAGGCCTTCTACTTGTCCATGACCAGGTCCGGTCCGCGAGGTCGGTCGCAGCGGATGAGCGCCCTGTGCTGGTCAACCAAGCTTGCTGGACACTGACACCAGCAAGGAAGCAGCTGTGAGGCCTGCAAACCTGTAAAGCTGCAGGTACCACCTCCTGCCACCTCTCCGGGCGGCACTCTGTCAACGCTGGGACAACCCAAGTGACGCTGCCGGCATCCTGGAACTCTGTGGCAGGCAACACAGGCCACTCACGTCCCATGGCGTTGGCAACGGAGCTCCGGAGAGAAAGTTAAAGTGACCGCTGGATGGTGGACGACAGGCATGACAGGTGACAAGGAGGATTTGGAAAATGGGAAAAATAAAATGTTTTAGATAACTATGAACTTAAACTAACAAAATTAAAATAAATATAAGGTACAGGATTATGTAAACATTATTTAATGAAATTCTATAGGTATAAA
>NW_022111368.1:29003219-29004418 GCF_000313985.2 Echinops telfairi
AGAAGGACCCTGTTACATTGTCAAAGGTTTATACTGTTAATCTTTCTTCTAGCCTTCCCCCAAGGGACCTGCGGCCTTTCACAAGAGTGACTGCTCATTGCAGGGCGGCGGGTGGAGGAGAGGGGAGGGGGGAAATAATCAAGCTTTATGGGGATTACTGGACACTGGCTCTGAACTGACACTAATTCCAGGACACTCTAAATGTTTTGAAGGCCCACCACTCAGAGTGGGGACACGTGGATGTCAAGTGACTAACAGAGGTGGTTTCGTTGCTTGAGAAAATGAATACTTTTGACTCTCACAATTCTACCTGAGGGGTGCATCGACTCTTCAGTCATGTGTTATAGTTTAGTCCAAAGGGGGCTTCATTGCCTGTCTCTTCTATTAAAGGTCACACTGGTCCATGACATTATGCTAATTGGTCCCACCAAGGAAGATGTATCAAAGACTCTAGATTAATTGGTACGACATCTGCGTGCAAGAGGGTGGGAAATCAACCAAATGAAGATTCAGGAACCATCCACCTCCAAAAAATTTCTGGGGCTCCAGTGGTGTGGGTCATGTCAAGATATTCCTACTAAAGTGAAGGATAAGCTATTGTATCTGGCTTACAACAACTAGTGTGCCTCCTCAGATTTTGGAGGCAACAGATACCACATTTGGGTGTGCTACTCCAACCTATTTATCAAGTGCTGTGAAAGGTCACCAATTTTGAGTATTGCCAGAACAAGAAAAGGCTCTGAAACAGGTTCAAGTGGTCACGTGGGAGGGCATCTTTCTGTGAGGCTCAACACACAGATGGAGAGAGTGGGGCATTGAAAAAGAGGAGGCTCGTCAACAAGATGGACTGACACCGTGGCTGCAGCGACGGGCTCAAACATGGGAACAGCCGTGAGCATGGCGCGGGATGGGTGTCGCCTTCTGTTGCTATCCTGAGAGCCGACTGGAGGGCACCGACGACAATGAGCGTCTGCCCTTCAGCATCTGCGGGGGCTGTCTCTTTTCTGAACTGATCAACGACGAGTAGAGCCATGTCACAGGCACTGGGACCTCGGAAAACCAGCCTAATTCTGACTGTCCAGTCCATTGGAGAGGGAAGCTGTCAGAAGCACCCGGAAACCAGAGCACATCCCTGACAAAATGCCCCCAGTTAAAGTAACTCTGTGGTCCATTTGTGGGTTTTGTGGTATAAAAAGCAA
>NW_022111368.1:29007796-29009196 GCF_000313985.2 Echinops telfairi
CCTACAAAATTGTGGGCGAGTTCCAACCACTCACCACACAAAAGCAACCAATCCAATACTCAGTACTGTACAAATAATGTTTATTTGGATGGACTGCTCAGTAAATATTGAGCGGTCACCATCCAGACAGCTGCCGGGCAGGAGAATGATAGGTGACTGGTGGGTTTTCAAGACATCAGGGTGATTAGAAAGCAAGCAGTAAACAGCCGTGAAGGCAGCGGTTTCTCTTGGATGACACGCGGGGCCCCTCCCCTTGCCCCAGGAGCAGTCAGCCCTTACAGGACTGTAAGCCCTAGAGTCGTTCAAGTTGAGGCCCTTTCTCATAATGGATTTCACTTCAAAATGACAGCAGATACAGGCACCCCAGAGCTGTGCCTGCTCCACCTGGGTCGGGAGATGGAGCGGAGAGGCCACAAGAAACGCAAGTTGCAAGTCACTCTGGTGGAGGGCCAGCTGACATGCAATCCTGGCTGGAACTCTGAAAAGCATAGCTTCCTTTGGGCAGTGGGGGTGGGGCAATTCGTTTGACATCAAGCACCGTGGAGACAGTCAAGCTGCTGGAGGCAAGGAGAGCTCGGGTCGCAGAGAAGAGCACCGTTCTTATGGCACAGCCATCGTGTCCCTTCCTACTGAGATGAGTCCCATGGATGTTGCCCCCTGCGTGGTTGTGCCACCAGAATCCTTGGGCCTAATGTCCCCGTAGCCACCACCGAGGGTCTTTACTGAAGGACAAGGAGGTTTCCTTGGGGTTGGGTCTTCGAGCTCAGGGGTATTGGAGCTGGGAAGCTTTCTGAGCAGCTTGACTTAGGAAGACTCCCACTTCTCCTCTCTCGTCGCTCCCCCTGGCCCTGGCCTTACCAACCAGTTCTCTCCTTCAAAGAACTCACAGTGCAGTAGTTAACTGCGCTCCTTGGGGTTTTCAATAGCTGTTTGTTTTTTTCAGGGGATCACTAGGCAGTTCTGGGTGGACTGGAACTTCCAATAACTGGTTACATGAGCCTGGGACTCCCCAGACCCTACTTGATAACCAATTTGTATAGTCGATCTTTTATCTTTACCACAAGACTACCCCCAAAGCTGATTGCAAGCAGATAGTCCCTGGGTCCCAAGGCTGGCGGGAAAGGGAAGGGGGAATGAATGGCAGTGGGCAGTGCGGCCTGTCCCTGGAGCTTCCCTGGTGGTCTTGTGGGGGTGTCCGGAGCGTTTCATGAGGCAGTTACTCCCCCAGGCAAAGAGAAAAGCATAACCCCTTCTTGTTCAACAGAATGAATGAAAATATCTGAACAAATTTTGCCAAGGTATAGTTTGATCACGCAGTCGGAAACACGGCCTACTGATCCCACGGACGCCGCAGTTGGCCTTCTGATTACATCCAGATGGGAAAGATCGGCAGTGACTTT
>NW_022111368.1:29013862-29015398 GCF_000313985.2 Echinops telfairi
CGGCTCCAAACCTGCAGCTGCTCCGGGAGAAAACACTGACGCTCTGCTTGCGCGAAGTGGGACAGGCTCGGAACCCCACGGGACCGTCCTGCCCTGCCCCAGAGCGTCGCTATGAGATGGGGTCAACTCGATGGCAGCCAGTTGTCGTTCAGCCCACATAGTGTGTGTCACTTAAGGTTCACCGTCAGTCCGGGAGGTGGTTTCTGTCAGCGCCCCCGATTTACAGGCGGGGCCGCTGACGCTTAGCTCACCCGTGGTAAAATTAGGGGAGTCCGGCTAACCTCGCTCCAGATTTCTGATGTTGAACTTCCGTAGGAAGCCCTCGGAGCCCTGGGAGCCTTGTGAGTATGTCTGTGAGTATGTCTGGGACTTCAATCCACAAGAGCAGCAGTTCGAAACCACCAGGTACTCTGCGGGAGAAAGACGGGCGTTCTACTCCGGTAAACGGCCTGGGAAACCCACAGGGCAGGTCGACCCTGTCTCACGGGGGCGCTATGAGTCGGCATCCACTCGATGGCAAGGAGTTAGTTTTGTTTTGGTGCTAAAAACCCCGCTGTTGTCTTGTGCTCAACAAATCATAGTGCCGCCTTTAAAAATGGTGACCAACCCTAGAAGGAATGTAATTATTAGAAAATCTGCATTTTACAACTACAAGTGAAATATTTAATTGAGGAAACGTCAACTAGATAGAGCTGAAGGGGTCAGACTGCCATCACTCCAGAGGGACCGCCGGTCATCCTGTGTCATGGGATGCGAAGACACTCGAAAAGTGGCTCTGCTACCAATGTTTCGCCGGCATCCAATTCAGCCTATGGGGCTCCCTCCAGACGACAGAAAACACAGGGACGAGGCCAGCACATCGAGACAGAGCAGAGAGACAAACCCCAAGTGCTGCCCCTTCTCCGGCGCACCTGGATGTTCTTCCACCAGAATGAGGGCCACTCTAGGCAACCCCCAAACCGGAACAGCAGGTGCAGCGCATGGCCCTTGTGGGAATCCCAATTCAAACAAGCCAATCAAATAGACGCCTTTGGGTCATTAGAATGTGAACCGGGTCTTAGATGAGAGTGAGAATGATTGCCAACTTGGTGCGGGTGTGGTCATGTAAGGAAAAGGTTGCATACTGCTTGAAGATATTCTGGGATTTAAAAAGCATTCTTCAGGAGGAGTGGGGGGGGGGTGAGAGAGGAGATGGAGCAGTTGGCAAAATTTTGATAAAGCTGGAACGGGGTTGAATGACGTGAAGGCCCATAATGCACTTCTGCACGTTGGGGTGTGTTTTAAGAACTGTCCCACATAGAAAACGTCTCCATGGTCACGGAGATGGTGTGGCACATGACAAAAGGTGAATTGTGTACTAGTAACTGGAAGACTCTACAGCTGAGGTTGTTTGTCCAATATGACTTTTCAAAATACATTTAAAAATACGTCAGGACCCCTGGTAGCGCAGGAGGTGACCCCTTAGGGCTGCTAACTGAAGGATCGGCAGTTTGAAACCACCAGCTGCTCCAAGGGAGCGGAAGGAGGCTTCTGCCC
>NW_022111368.1:29023955-29025600 GCF_000313985.2 Echinops telfairi
CTCATTAGTACAAGGAATTGTGGTTTCTGTTTTGTAGATTCCTTGGGATCTTATAAGCATTGCGTTAGATTTTCTGCAGAGCCCTGGTAGTGTAGTGGTTACATGTTGGGCTGCTAACTGCCAGGTCAGCAGTTTGAAACCACCAGCCAGGAGAAAGACCTGGCTTTCTATACCCAGGAAGAGTTGATCTCAGAAACTCACAGGTGCAGTTTTACCCTGTCCTACCTTGATGTCGGCATTGAGGCAATGGAAGTGAGTTTGGTTTGATTTGGGTCACTAGATTTTAATTTTCATGAATATTAATTCATTTTCATAGATGTACTAGTCACAAATACTTATTCTTCTGAGAAAAAAAAATTTCCCTCTCACCTTCCTTCTTGCCCTGCCTGGCCTTGCCTTCCAAGCCTGCTTCTTTGGGTGTTAAATTTTGTATGGAAATTTTTATTGGTTTCTATTCATTATAAGTTTTAATAGATTTATCCTTTTCATTGATTCATAGCAATCCTTTACCAAGAACCAGATCTTGTGGACTGTTATCAGTACTACAGATGTCTTCTATAATCAAGTGGCTTACCATGTTATTTTCTCGTGAACTGAGTTTTTCATTTTAATCTGTAGGTGAGAATCTCCATTTTGGGGGTCACGCTGAACAAGTGTTACCCTCTCTGGAGTCACAGAATAGTCTCTGCACCTCAAGATTTCCTCCTGTGATAATGCGGGTCCCTATGAAAGATGGGGAGCTAGCAGGAAGCACGCCACAGTCATCGAACCTTTATGACGCAAGACATCCGACGGTGCAGCTGCTGGCTCTTGACGTTATCCCGGCTAGGTCTCGGCACACTTCCGAGGGTGGGGTTTCCTCTCTCTCACCTTCTCCTGGAGAAAGCTGCACTTTGGGAGCTCTCTTACTGTGTCGAAACAGCAGTTTTGGTATCCTCAGGGCACTCACATTGTGCTCCTTTTCACTGCTCTTTGAGTTTTGAAAACAGAGCAGTCTGAAGGGGCAGGATCAGGGTTGCAGGGTGGAGTAAGCTTTCCCAACGGAATTGTCCCAGGACAGCCTCCCTTGCTCCCCCTCAAAGAATGAGCAGGTCCATGGTCATGATGGGGAAATCCTGGGCACAATGCACCTTTTTCTCACCAAATGCTATGGATGTCAACTTTCTTGAAACTTTTCCTAATTAGCCCCATGCCCTTAGAGAAAACCCACCACGAGTAACCTTCTGAAGGGACTTCTCTGCCCTGAATTTATCTGACCCAAGAGATCTCCACAGAAGCTCCCGTTTGGATGGAGCTTTCTTTGTTGTTGAGAGCTCCCTAGTGAGGCTGGGACAGGTGTCTGGCTGAGAGAACTTGACTGCAGCCTCTCAGTGGCCACAGAGACAGGTTTGAGCACATTTTGTTTGGAATAAAGCCGTGCACATATGATCCGGCATCCTCCTACCCATGCTTTTTGGCTCGCTTTAAGACAACCCTTAGAAGCTTCTTGAGTGAAGGTCAGTGCGCGGTTGTGTTTGATTCGGTTGTGTTTGATTCGCAGAGCGGGCGTTCAGGGGTTAGGCCTGCCGGCTTCCAGCTCCCTCGATCCCAGTGCCTGGGTCTGCTGAGGCTGCAGGGAGGTGCCAGGGTTCGCTTGGTTGGAGGG
>NW_022111368.1:29026732-29028149 GCF_000313985.2 Echinops telfairi
GGCCCTCTCTCCCAAGGATTTACAGTCTTAGAAACCCTGGGAGTCAGGGCGGACTGGGTGGCCATGGGGTTGGTGTTTTTTGGGGTCCCTACTTGTACTCTCAGGACGAGTCAAGGGACTCAGAGGGTTTGGGCATCGACTCAAGTTACGTGGGAATCTTTTGAAATGGCTTTGGTGTTGCAAAAGCAATGTTAAGAAGAGGGGTGTTGCTTATTATTTATTTCCACACAGTTTTATCTTTAAATAGTAGAAGGGACCAGGGCCAAGGGGAGCTACAGGTGAATTGTAAGTCAGCCCAGTGCATTGCCTTCTGGCTGTCTCAAGCAGCCTGGGTTGACTTCTTTAAAGGGGAGAGATTTAAATAAGAACATCAGGTATTTATATGCCTTTACTTTTTTCTTTAAAAATATTATAAAATGCATAGTTTGCTTTTCAAAACTTACAAGCAATTCCCTCTGCAGCCTCAACTACCTTCAGTGTCACTCCTCATTCCACACTTTCCAAAAGAGGGAGATGTTTTCAGATGGTTGGAACTGGCCCTCAAGGAAGAAGACTATCTGATTACAGGAAGACAAGTAGATCAAGTGTACTTTAAAGTCAACATTCACTTAAAACCTGCCCATCGAGTCAGTGCCAGCTCATAGTGACCCTGTAGAACAGGGGAGAATGGCCTCTGTGGGTCCAGACTTTGTGTCTCTTTATATGACATCCTGGGTTGCATCCTGTCACCTGTATGCTGGCAAATCATCAGAGAAGCTGGGCTACATGAATTAGAACGAAGGTTGGAGGAGGGCTTATTAACTTGTGAGAGGCAGGTGGCACAACCTTGCTTGCCGAAAGTGGGGTGGACTTGAAGCACTTGCTGCTGAAGACCAAGGACTACAGCCTTCAGTGTGGATCACAACTCAGTGGCAAGAAGACCAAAATCCTCAGGATGGAACCACTGGGTAACATCATGATAAACTAAAATTGTCAGGGGCTTCCTCTTGCTGGGATCCACAGTCAGTGCTCATGGAAGCAGCCGTCAAACAACCCATTGCACTGGGTAAATCTGCTGCCCAAGACCTCTTTTAAACATCAACAGGTTTTCATGGGAGCAGAAAGCGTCATCTTTCTCCTGAGGAGCTGCCGGTGGTCTGAAACTGCCAATCTTGTACTTAGAAGCCCAATTGATAATCCACCACCGCCCTGATTCGACATTCAAACAAACGTAAAACAAACAAACAAACAAACAAAAAAAAACCCACCTGAACTCCTTGCTATTGAGCTGATTCTGACTCATAGTGACCATATAGGGCAGAACTGCCCAGTGGGTTTCTGAGACTGTATCTCTTTACAGGAGCAGAAAGCCTCATCTTTCTCCCATGGAACTGATGGTGGTTTTGAACTGTTGACCTTGTAGTTAGCAGCCCAAGGA
>NW_022111368.1:29029580-29030826 GCF_000313985.2 Echinops telfairi
CTGGCACTGAAGTGCCAGCCAACCGCCTGCTCTTCTCCTGCAGATAGCCGGGGTATTGAACCACCGCCTCTTGGCTAGCCGCTGAGGCTTAACCACTGCGCCACCAGGTGACTTCTCACTAATAACTCAGTGCTGTCAAGTGGTTTGACTCGCGGCAACTCCAGACTCACTGCGCTCGAGTTGATTCTGACTCGCAGTGACCCTGCAGAGCAGGGCAGAACTGCCCTAGGGGATAGCAACCCTATGGGACGGATAAAAACTGCCCCACGGCGTTTCCTCGCCTGTAAACCTATCTTTATGGAAGCAGACCGACACATCTTTCTCCTGAGGGTTTGCCCGCCTTCTGGCCAGCAGTCAAGTGCTCTAACCACTGCTTGGGAGAAGGGTGAGGCTTTCTGCTTCCAGGAAGATTTACAGCTTCCGAAACCCACAGGGCAATCTATTCTGTCCTATACGGCGGCTCCGAGTGGGAACTGACTTGATGGCAGTATGTTAGTTTCGTGTGAGCAATAGCAGGCACCTTACCTCTACCAACTCAGGTCATTCTCTCAACTGCTCAAGGAAGTAAACATTAGTTCCACATTCCAAAAGGCAGACCTGAGCCCGAGAGACTTCACAAAACCTCCAGGTCACAGCGCTGATCAGAAGGGAAGAGACATGTAAACTCATGTCTCCCTAACTCCAAAGGCCCTAAATTCTCTTAGCCATTAGGGCTCACTGTCCAGGATGATCCCATAAACTGGATACAGAAGTGGGAAGGCTAAGAGTGAATCCTTTGAGTGGAGCTTGGCTTCATCCCAGCCCCCTCCCCCCACCCCTTAGGTTTATTGCAGCTGGACTTGGATAAAATTATAGACTTGAGAGGGCCAATTGGATTGTAGTGACTTTGTTAGCTTCCTAAGACTTCCATTACAAAGAATTACAAATTTGGTGGCTCAGAACAGCAGAACTTTATTCTCTGATAGTTTTGGAGAGTGGAAGTTCAAAATCCAGCTACTGGCAAGTCCATCTCTGTCTGAAGGTTCCTGGGAAGAATGTTTCCCTTGCCTGTTCCTAGCTTCTAGTAGGTCCCAACAATCCCTAATATTTCTTGGTATATTAGTCTGGGTACTTTGGAGAAACAAATCCACAGCAACTCATGTATAAGAGCGAGTTTTATGTAAAGAAAATGTGCATCACGAAAACATCCCAACCCAATGCTGCCCAAGCCCACAAGTCCAACATTAACCCATTAACCCAACACCAG
>NW_022111368.1:29031399-29035099 GCF_000313985.2 Echinops telfairi
ATTTGGGGTTGTCCCTAAATCCAGGATGATTTTTGTTTACTTGAATATATATTAATTTTAATTTTTCAACTGTGAATTAGGTGGGGGTTTACATATCGGATCATGATTTTTGCATTAACAATGTAAAAACCAAAAGTCAATGCCATCAAGGCAATTCCGACTCATGGCAACCTTCTAGGACAGGGTAGAACTGCCCATGTGGGTTTATGAGATCCGTACAGGGTCAAAAAGCTGATCTTTCTCCCTTAGAGCTTCTATGATTTTGAACTGTGGACTTTGAGGGTTAGCAGCTGTGATAGGTAGGTTTATTGTGCCAACCTGGCCAATAAACACAACATGGGATTAATAAGGTTGCAGGTTAATTGAAGGGCAGAGAGATAAATGGCTCGGCGATCCTTGCCTCCATTGTCCATTGCTCTTTGGTGATCAGACCAGTGTGTGGCTGCCTTAGCTAATTCTCTGCCTCAATTTTCGAGCTACACCACCTGTGGGACACCTAACCCGTGGACTGTGTCGCTATAGTTTGAGATTCTTTCAAGACCTCCTTCACCACACTGCTGGTGTATAGATACATCACTTGAGCTGGGGACTGTCAGACCCTGTCATCTGGCTGTTGGTGACCTGCCCTGGTGTTTGCTGCCTGTGGCTGGACTGCCTGAATTACTCTACAGAAAACTCGGCTGTCTGTTTCCTTGACTTGCACCCGGCAGCCCTCATGAGTTGAAGGACTGCCAGTGTATTGACTGTCTCATGGAAGTGAGTTGCACTGAGCCATTTGTACTACTCTATAGACTAATCAGCTGTTTATTTCTTATGTTGTATGTCTCGATAGATAGATAGATAGATAGACAGATAGAATCATAAGTCTCCTGTTTTTAGAGAACCCTGTCTAACACAGCAGCGCAGCATGAAACCGCTATACTACTTCCAATGCCTTGTCCTGTCGTCCTCCCCCCACCCACCATCTTTTTTGCCCCTCTCCCTCTCATGGGATATTATCTTCCCCTCCACCAAGTGAACACCTGTAGCCTATTACTGTCTCTATGGTCCCTTCCCCTTTCACCCAGGTAACCATCAAAGCCTGTTTATTTTCATATGAAAACCTTTACCATACTTCTCTAATAACAGTGGTCTCTTGAAATATCTGTCCTTTTGTGAATAATTAAGTTCACAAAATACAATATCCTCTAAATCCATGTTTCACCATGATTCCTTAGAGAGGTGGAGTATTCCGTTGTGGGTAGGAACCGTTGTTTTTCATCCCTCCTCCCACCCTGGGCATTAGGTGGATTCCATCTGCTTGCTGTGATGCATCATGCTGGAAGGACGTGGCAGAGCTTACCCTTTGCTTCAGCTGTACTCTTCATTTCTGTCGGGTGCACACCAAGTCGAGGGATTGCGGGGCCATCGGGTATTTCTGGTCCCGATTGTGTGGGGGAGCTTTCCACTTCCATGGTGCCATTCCATTCCCTCCAGCAGAGGGGCTCCAGAGGGGCTCCAATCCCTCGGTGCCCCCCCAGCATTTGTTATTTTCTTTCTCTTTTAATTGCTGTTGATTCTTGGGTGAGGGAGCATACCATCATGCTTTTGAAAACCCAGGATGATTTTATCTTAAGATCCTTAACTGAGGCCATATCTTCTGAGGTTTAAGATGGATGTGTATTTTTCAAGGATGCTAGTCAACCCACGACAGCCATTCAGCCTTATTCTTCATCCCCCAAAGAAACAACCACTTCCCCTGAGTGTTTGCTAAGCTTGATTTTCTTAACACAAAGAGAAGCTAGTGGCTTGCCATCACCTTTCCAAAGCCCTTTCCCACTGAAGGTCATTATAAAGGGCATTGCGCCTCAGGCAAGTTTTAGAAGCCAAGGGCCGGGCCCCCCTCTTGGGATTGTTGCAGCGTCCACACTATGTTGAGACCAGTAGCACAGCTATTAGACAGTTGAGCAGAGTCTTGGTTACAGATTAAAGTGGAAGTTCTCAGCTCAGTGATGGTCAGAGGGCTTCTCCTCTTAACTTTTTAATGTACCACAAGGCCACTCAGTGGATTACAGCTGTCAGAACTCTGATTTGCTGCCATTCTGTCAAACTGAGGTGCTTGAAACCTCTCTGCCTTAGAGCCCTCGTCTTTGAAAACAGAGAAAGAGTGAGAGAAAGAGGATACTGTAAAAATCATGCCAGCCCCCAACACAATCACTAAAGACAAAAATGGGTGCATAAGCAAATGTGAAGAAAGCTGATGGTGCCCAGCTATCAAAAGACACAGCGTCTGGGGTCTTAAAGGCTTGAAGACAAACAAGCGCCACCTAGCTCAGAAGCAACAAAGCCCACATGGAAGAAGCACACCAGCCTGTGTGATCATGAGGTGTCAATGGGATCAGGTATCAGGCATCTAAGACCCAGAACAAAATCATACCCAATGTGAATAGGGGGTGGGGGACGTGTAGTGGAGACCCAAAGCCCATCTGTAGGCAATTGGACATCCCCTTACAGAAGGGTCACGGGGAGGAGACCAGCCAGTCAGGGTGCAGTGTAGCACCTATGAAACACACAGCTTTCCTCTAGTTCCCTAATGCTTCCTTCCCCCCCACTATCATGACCTCAATTCTACCTTACAAATAGGATTAGACCAATTTGCTACACTGCACGCTGCTACATATTAGATCCCGCAACACAGGGAATCCAGGAGAGATAAAGCCCTCAGAGCCAACGATGAGAACAGAGATACTAGGAGGATAAGGGGAAGGTGGGGGGAGAAAGGGGGACTCGTTCACAAGGATCAACATATAACCCCTTCCCACGGGGACAAACAACAGAAAAGTGGGTGAAAAGCAACAAAGGACAATTTAAGATATGAAAATAATAATTTATAACTTATCAAGGATTCATGAGAGAGGGTGGGAGGGGGAGGAAGGGGGAAGAAACGGGGAGCTGATACCAGGGGCTCAAGTGAGAAGAGAAGGCTTTGAAATGATGATGGCAACTTATGTGTAAATGTGCTTGACACAATGGATGAATGTATGGATTATGACAAGAGATGTAAGAGTCCCCAATAAAAGTATTTCATTTTTAAAAAATCGTGCCAGACACACTTCAGGGTTAGTATCGTGACCCACAGATAAGACTTGAGCTTTTAACTTGTGAAGCAAAGTGATCCAGTAATTCCCTGATTTACTTTTAATGTTAATACAGCTTGCCATTTGCTAGAAAGTCTGAAAGTAGAAAGAAATGCAGAGAGCATCCCCTACCCGAAGGTGGGCGTCTCAACACAGCAGGTTGACAGTTGGTGTGTGTGTGCATATTGTGGTTCATTAGGTTTGGGCAGTTTGACCTAATAGCCTCCGTAAAGCATCTGCAGCGAGCAACCAATCAGTTTTAAGAAAACTAGGGGGAAATGCAACAACCTTACCTCGTAGCCCTCATACAACGGAAGGGAGACTTCCTTTGGGTGTGGCCTGCTTTCTGTCTTTTTAAAAAATCATTGTATTGGAGGCTGGTACAACCCTTATCACAAGCCATGCATCTATCCATTGTGTCAAGCACACTTGTACATTTGTTGCCATCATCATTTTCAAAACATTTTCTTTCTACTTGAGCCCTTGGTATCAAGCGCCTCATTTTTCCCCTCCCCCAAATTCCCTCCCTCATAAACCCTTGATAATTTATGTTATTATTTTGTCATGTCTTACACTGTCCGATG
>NW_022111368.1:29038912-29049926 GCF_000313985.2 Echinops telfairi
CAATCCAGGGGCCTGCCATCCTGCCTGCTAACCTTAGAGTCATCACCACCGCAGCTATGGGAGTCAGGAGACAGCTCCAGCTGAACACAGGATCCACACAATTGGACCCGTCTAGAATTGTACTTTCTACTTCTACCACTGCATGAGCCATTTTCCAAATATGGATATATGGTTTTGCTTTTCTAGTGATCCCAGACTAAGACACTTACACATATATATTCTGTAACATTTGAATGTGTATATAAATACACACACATATCCAACTCATTGCCATTAAATTGATTCTAACTCGAAGGGAGCTTATTAGAACAGAACTGTCTATAGGATTTCCAAGACTGTGATGTTTTAAACGTCTCTCTCTTTCATTTAGAGGTGCTCCAGCGGTGTTGTGGTTCCACATTGGGCTGGGATCCACAGAGTCGGCAGTTCGAAACCACCAGCAGCTCCTCGGGAGAAAGACTGGGCTTTCTACTCCCAGGAACAGAAACAGTTACAGTCTTGGAAACCCACAGCAGGTCATTGTGAGCCAGCATTGACTCGATGGCAGTGAGTTCGGGCTTTTACTTATTTATTTTCAAAGTACAAAATAGATTTTTTTATTGCTATTTGCATGAAAGGTTATAGAGCAAATTGATTTTCCTTTCACCAATTCACACGCATTTTGCTTTGTGATGCTGATTGCAAGCCCCACAATGTAACATATCCTTCCTACGTCTTCCCTTTGTTTTCCATCTGTCCTTCTTGCTGGGCTCTCCTATCTGCCTTCTGAGCTTTATTTCTGGGCACATGCTGCCCTTTTCATTTGGGATGATGGATGGATTGACTAATTGATTGATCGTTCTGAGGAGTGTTTACCTCCCTGGTGGTATTATTTGGTTGAAAGTTGACAATGGGAGTTTATGTGGGGTGAGGGGATGCGTTCAATTCCAGATGTGAAAGTTGTCTGAGAGCCATAATTTCAGGGATGCTCCAGCATCCATAAAACATAAGATGTATCTGTAAATCTGTTTTCTGTTTTATGATCTTGAGCTTTTGTTCCATTTGTTTGACATGGATTTCTCCATCCTTTTCTTTTCTCTGTCTTCTTAAGTCTCCCCTTTTCCTCCCCCGTTCTTGTTTTCTTACCCTCCCTCCCCATTTTTCCTCTCCCCCCCATCAGTTGGGAGCCAGTGAACATAGTCAGCTGTGCCCGAATGCTCAGCAATGCCCACCTCCAACTGGGCAGAGGCAGGGGCAGGCCCTGCTCACCACGTGGGCGGTAGGGAGGGGTAACGCCTTCTCTGTGACTGACTGTCAAGGAAGAGGAATAAAATAAAGAAGGGAAGATGAAAAGGAAAGGAAAGGGGGACAGGGAGAAAACGAAGCAACAAAACCAAGGCAGTCCAGCATTGGTAGGTAGGACGCGGGTGGGGCGGGAACAGTCCAGGGTGGCCATGGCTCTCGTCACAACGGGAGGGGGAAAGTCACACCTCTGGCCACCACTCCCCTGTGTGGGTGCGAGTGCAGCGTTGGACGAGTGGACCCAATTCTCTGCTTCCCACTCCAACTGGACTGCTGCTTGCTTGCAATACTTCAAACCCGGGCACCCTGCACTGCGCTGTGCTGCTTGGCCGATTCCTGGGCCTCGTGCTGCCGCTTACGTTATTTTCTTTCAGTTTCTTCTTCTCATTTGTCTTTGGTTCTCTCCTTTATTTCATCCGTTCCTGTGAAGCAATGAGGACCCAGATTGGCATCGGTGTCTATTTCCAGGGATTTCTCACGTCTGGTGGATCATCTGGACCGGGGCCCTCTTGGCTCCTCCAGGGCTGTCACCTGTTTCATGTGGTAGATGGTTGGTTCAAGTCAAGGTCATGACCGCTGTGCTATCAGGGTGCTCTCACACCCGATTTATGATTATATCATACACATCATACAAGGGGGCTTCAAAAAGCTCAGGGGAAACGGAATTAAGAGGTCATGGAGTCTTTCCAAGAACTTTTAAAAGTACTCTTGTATATGTGTACAAGTCAAATTAGGGCTCTAAAATAATAGAAACCTTTGTTAAACAAAAATATGAAGCTAGGAAGCTCTTGTCTCCTGACGTCTGTGTCCCCAGCAGCGGTGTTTCTGTCTGTAACCCTACCCTCGAAGACTCTTGGCTCTCTCGTTCACAGCATGACAAAATGACAGTCTCGGTGGCCTGGAGGGACAAGTCATGTTCCTGCTCAGTGTTCTTTGAGTTTGGGAAACGAAACGAAGTCTGCAGGCTACAGATGAGAATTGCTGGGTGGCTGGGGCCAGGTTTCCCAGAGAAACTCCCCGTAGAGAACCTCGCTCCCTTACACAGTGAGTGCATTGTCCTCTGCACCACTGTGCAGCCAGCCCTCTTTCTCACCATGGCAGTGTTCAGGGTTTTAAACACGCCTTCACAATAAACCCTCATGAACCCTCAAGAAGAACTATCAAAATGATGCCTTTGGGACCCCACCCAAAATAACAGTTGCCCTTCCCTTCTGAGCTGACCCTCTGCCTTGAATTCGCCCAACAAATTTCCTCGGAAGCCACTCTGTGGACTGGGGCTTTTTTGGTAGGCTCCCTGACAAAATTAAGACAAGTTTGTGAGGGAGAGGACATGCCTGCAGCCTTCCCGTGATCACAGAGACACGTGTAAACAGGTTTTGCGTGGAATAAACCTGTGTTGTGATGAGGGTCGCAGCCCTGGATTTACCTTCAGGTACATATGGAGGTGTTGGTGTGGCACGCGTGTGTTTAAAGAGAGGGCGCCCCCAACAAACCCACCCCGTCAGGTATGGTTTACTGATCCACAGAGGAGGCAGGCCTTTGTACTCATAAAACTATAAGTTTAGGGCACGCATATTCAAAGTGGTTAAAGTCTACATACTTTAAGGAAGAATAATGTAAAAGAAAAGCAAAAGGCTCCAAACTCACTTCCACTGAGTGGATTGAAACCATCGCACCCTGGTGGGACAGAAGAGATCTGGCCCTGTGGGGTTTCGAGACGGTCACTGTTTGTGGGGCCAGGCAGCCTCATCTTTTTCCCATGGCGCACCCGGTGGGTTAAAACTGCAGACCGTAGGGTTGCAGCCCAATCCCGAACCCACTACACCCCCCAGGGCTCATTAGAATAGCTATAAACAAGGTAAAATATACTTTCAAAAGAGGTTTAAACATACATTTTGAAAGTGGGGTACTTGGTACTTCCCCAGATGACCTCCACCTCCTGCTATCTATCCCATCCACACTTAATAGTGATGACCTACATGGCCACAGGAAGGCATGGAAATGATGCTGTGGGTCCTAAAAGACCTGGGCTTCTCCCTGCCTCTGTTGGCTCTCGGGCTCAGGCGCAGCCAGCTGCCATATCATGTGGACCACGCAGGGCGAGAACTACAGTCTGTGAGGACACGGACCCTCCTCCCCACCGGGCCCTCAGCTCATGGCTGACATTCTGAGAGACACCCACACTAGAACTCCCATAGTTGGTTCCAAACTCTTGACCCAACGAAACTGAAATACAGTGAATGTGGGGTCATTTAGAAGGCAGCGATAGCTAGGACAGAGTCACCATGAACAAGGTGAAGGAGGCGCCCACAAACACTTCACCGAAACAAGGAGCTCCAGGAGGTGTTCAGAATGTAACCTTTGAGGACCTGGGACGAAGTGTCATGACCAGGTGTGGTCGGTGTCCCTCCCGTTCCTCCTGTACACGCCCACACAGCC
The DNA here is from genome assembly GCF_000313985.2 of Echinops telfairi. Classification (NCBI taxonomy): domain Eukaryota; kingdom Metazoa; phylum Chordata; class Mammalia; order Afrosoricida; family Tenrecidae; genus Echinops; species Echinops telfairi. The sequence goes on from NW_022111368.1 coordinate 29,042,633, forward strand.
ACGGCTATCAGTTCATACACCCTCCCATGGCCTGGGGGCAAAAAGAGGAGGTTCATACACCTTCCCATGGCCTGGGGGCAGAAAGAGGAGGTTCATACACCTTCCCATAGCCTGGGGGCAGAAAAACTGTAAAGTTTCTGCCCCGAAAGCCCACGGGGGTGATTCTAACCTCTCCTGTGGGGAGTTGTGAGTTAGCGCCCCACAGAGTCACCAGTTCAAACCCGCGCTGATCCATAGGACGTTTCCTACTCCCATAGAGATTTACCACCTGGGAATCTCACAGGGACTCAACCTCAGTGGGTTTGGTAGATTAGGGGTGCTCCTTAGAAACAAGGCTGAAGACATTTCCTGGAGTACACGCAGTCAGGAGGCCAATGGCCGGAGAAGTCCAGTGTGCTTGGTGACGCAGAAGGACAGTGAAAAAGAGAGCGCCCCGGGGAGAATGTGGACCCCGCACCTGCAACCGTCCCAGGCTCCTGACAGTGGCGCAGGACCCGCCGAGTGGCCTTCCGTTAGACACAGGGTCGCTATGAGTTCGAGCCCGCTCCATAGCTCCGAACAAGACAGTTTCCAGGAACTGTCTTTGCGCGAAACCCCCGGAGCTACGCAGGGGAAGAGGGCCTTCCTCCGAAAGCAGCAATAAATCACAGCTCAAAGCGGCGAGGTCAGGACTTTGGAGTCTAACCGGGAACAGGAGTCCAGCCATCTTTCTAAGAACCCGGGCTTCCAGGTTCTTAGTCCAGCATCTGCACACCGCCTGGCCGCCACGTAGCATCGGTGCTGAACCCGGCGCGGGTTGGTGGAGCATTTGCAGATTTGAACTGCGGCTGGCGTCCCACAGAAAACAGGCTGGGCGCCATCTGGTGGCCTTTTAATGAACTGCACCATCCCAGTGTCATCTCGGCCTTTTCTTTCATTGAATATAACCACCTCCACCCCGGTCAACAAACAAATACAGCCATCCGGTCAATTCCAACTCACAGTGACCCTACAGGGCAGATTAGAACTCGCCCTGTGGGTTTCCAAGGTCGCACATCTTTATGGTAGCAGAAACCTAATCTTTCTCCTGCCAACCAACTAGTGAGTTCGAACTGCCGACTTTGTGGCTAGCAGGCTAATGCATAACCCACTGCACTGCCAGGGCCCCTTAAATTGGCTATAAACGAGTTCATTGGGTAAATTTCCTTTCTTAGGCATACATTTTTTTCTTTTAAACTTTATTATTAATTGGGAGTTAATACATATATCAGTCCATAGTTCAATCACGTCAAGCAGAATTGTACAATTTGCTACCACGGTTTCCAAACATTCATTTTCTTCCTGGACTCCTTGACATCATCTCCCTTTTACTGCCCCCCAGCCCCCACCCACCCACCCAAGCCATTATTCTACCTGCTGTCCCTAGAGGGTTATCAAGCCTGGGTTTCATATATAAAACACAGAAAAACAGGTCACACAACTTCAAGTGGGTGGCCTCCAATGACATAACACTCCGAGAAACACTGTAATATGAACCAACAAAACAAAACAAAAATATAGGAAATGTTGAAAACCAGATCAGGTCCAGGATGCATCCCAGAGGAGATCAACTGACAAGAGTTATAACTGCTCGAGTCAGATTTATGCCTTTCATCGTCTATTCTCGTCTCTCCATCGATACATTTTAAAAAATGAATGAGGCAATGTATTAACCCCAGCATCATTTGTTCTAATGTTTCTTGTTGGCAGCTTCCAGCTGTCCAGCGATTTGTCCAGATCCCTCTGTCCCTGAGTTGTCAGTTTGCAGCCGCCATCTTGGTCCTTCTCCACCGTCTTGAGCCCCTCCAGGGCTAGAAGGACCCAGTGGGCCACGATCCTGGAGCCCCGGCTGAAGTGGTGTGACACCGTTGCTCTGCCACAGGCTGTCCCACAGGCTGTCCCGCCTCCCCCCGCCCCCCCCCCCCCCCCCCCCCCCCCACGTGCTGGGGAGGCACCTCTCGTGTAGACCCAGTTCTTGTCACAGGGAGCAAGCTCTCGATGCTTGGCCAACTTGACCGTGTCTAACATTCAGGGACTGTCAGCCTCCTGGACTTTTTGAGGAAGGCCGCCAGAGCTCTGGCGAACTCCTGCAGCTTCAAGTCTTTCACAGGAACTCGAGGCAGCTGCGGCCTCCGCACTGCCGGCCGGGGGAAAGGCCTATACATACATTTCTAAGGCTGCCTTTAGGAGTGTGGTTTCTAAGAAGCTAGACGTTATCTGTATATTTTTTGCCAGCTGTGACTGCTTCTCCTTCCTTCCCCCAGAGTCTGCTAATGGGTTAGGGTTGTTGGCTGTACAGATTTGAATGAAGCAGTTAGATGCTCACAGCCCAGTCTCATTCTCCCGAGAGAAGTCTTGGAGATATAGTTGCAAAGTTTGTTACATTTGCTTAATAGTTTAGAATTTCAAGAATGATGGAAACCCCTGGGCCAGGTCTCAGGTGTTAATTCTCAGTTTCCTACCTTTCTCCCCCAGCTACACACACACACACACACACACACACACACACGCACAGTCTTCTCCTCTTCTCTCCCGTATGTTGCTTTTCTTCGGGTAGGATAGTGAGGGAAGAAAGAAAGCCAAGTAGCGAGCACAACACACTGTCAGGAATCAAAGGACAACGAAAACAAAACCAACTGCTGTCTGGTTGCTTCAGACTCACAGCAACCGTAAAGGCCTGAAGGAGGGTTAGCGGGCAGTGAGTTCATGCTAACGGAGGAGGTCAGTGCCAGAAAGGGGCAAGCGTCTTTGCCCACACTGAAGCACAGAAGCCACACCACTGAAGCACACGCGGAGAAATTGTTGGTGTGTGTGTTGCTCTGTATGCTTTCAGCAACAATTTAAATGAAAGACAATCCCACGGTGAGGCAAGTCATCATTTCAGAGCCAAAGGGCAGCGTTTCCTGCATGACAAGCTTCCGAGGGTTAGCCAGGAAGAAGGGATGGAGATACCAGGACAGGAGGTAAGTGATGGTACATCGAGGGGATTGGAGTGACAAGTGGAAGCAGATGCTTATGAGTTATGGAATATAAGCCTGTGATCTGCCCAGAGACTAATCTGGCAAACTTCAACAGCTCAGCAAGAAAAAGACAAGTGGCCCAATTGAAAAACAGGCAGAGGACATGAACAGACAGTTCGTCCAGGCACACGAAGAAATGCTCAGGACTGCCAGCCCTCTGAGAGGGGCAAAGCAAAACCCGGTGAGATAACACCTCACCCAAGAATGGATGGCAAAGTTCAACAGAGCAGAAAAGACCAAGTGCTGGAAGAGGTGCGGAGAGATTAGAACCCTCACACGCCGTTAGTGGGGCCGTGAAACAGGCAGCCCTTGAGGAAAGCGGCCGGGTTCTTCCTCAAACCTGGCCTATATCCCTCTCCTTGGCATATACCCTACAGAAACAAGGAACATTGAACACCGCAGCTAGAGGCACAGCCGTGCTCGACACAACACTCCTCACACAGCAGGAAGAGGGCAGCAACCTCAGGGCCCACAGGTGGGAGATGGACCCAGAAACTTTGGTACCTACATCCCCACGGGATCCTACATGGCTGAAGAATGGAGGTGACGTTGAAACACCTCAGGGCGTGTTTCAGGGGTCTGCTGAGCGAAGGGAATCATCACAGAAGGACAGCACCGTAGAAGCCCACTGGCATTTCACACACACAAAGAAAAGGGTTCCAAACCAGAAGGAACAGACTTTGGTGGTGGGAGGGGAGGGAGGGAGGGGAAGTCACAGGCTAGGGGTTTCCTTGAGTGATAGCGACGGGAGATGGGAAGAGAGGGGAGAGGGAGGGGCTCGGGCAAGTCCTGGGGTGGGTTGAAAGGTTGAATGTAAAAATGTTGATCGGAAAAAAAATGTTGATCTGCTATGTCAACCTAATTCACAATTTTTAAAAGTGAACTATATCTCACCCACTGCCATGGACCCTTCCAGTGACAGTGACCCTGGAGGACCGGGTCGAACTGCCTCCATGGGTTCCGGAGATGATGTCTTAAGGAAGCAAAAAGCCACCTCTTCCTTCCTAGAAGCAGCCGGTGGTTTCAAACTGCTGACCTTGCTTGCAGTTAGCAAGCCACTCCTAACCCACTGCCAGCTACCAAGGTCCCCTACACGTAGACAGTCACTGGAGATGCGTTTCACAACGAGGGCCTACTGCGTATCTGCTCAAAGAATAGACCACCAATCCATGCAAACCATGTGGGTCGTCTCAGAATGTCCACACAATAAATGGGGAACAGAATCGGGCTGAACTGAGTGTACCAGCAGCTCGTGTGCATCCCCAGGGGAAGGCTTGGTGTGTTTCTGTCACCCGTCAACTGTTTCGATAATAAGATCCAGCAGCCTCCTTGTGCTCTGGACCACCTGCCTCTCACTGGGTCCTTGTTTGTTTTATTGAGACGTTGACTTTATGTTGCTAAGCAACGAGCCGCGTGTGCGCTTCTCTCCAACGGACTGTAAAAGTACAAAGGCCTTCAAAAAGTTCGTGGGAAAAAAGCCATCACCTGTTAATGCCATTTTCCCCACGAACTCTGTTTAGTGCCGTCCTGTAACAGCGTCTGCGCCGGTCTCTTGGTGCCCAGGGCCCCAGAGTTCCCAAAAGAGCTGCTGGGCGCTGTTCTCCCCCGTCCCTTTCCACTCTGCGCCCCATTCCGCAGATCAACACAAACAATAACAACTTCCAGTACATTCCGCAAGGAAAAGGCAGTGGAGGAGAGGCTACAAAGATGGAGGCGTTGCCTGGGCAACGTTTGCCTTCGGCTTGGCAGAAGCCCTGGGGCAGCGCCCAGGACGCGCCCGGCCCAGGCCTGGTGGGTCCGGGCGCTGCAGGCTGGCCGCAGCCACTCGGAGCACTGAGTGAAGCCAGGTTGGTCCCGCAGCGTCCTGACCTGGCAGGGAAGATGCTGGGTGTCTGAGTCCTAGTGGGCACCCAGGTGGCACAGGCCGGTGGGCCAAGCCCCCATGAGGTGAGGGAGCGTCCTAAAGGTGGCTCTCCTGGAAGCGCGCCCACCCCCGGGCCTGCGGGGAGTCAAAGGCACAGTTAGGTCCCTGCCAGGGAACAGATGAGGGTCCCTCACCAGCCCCGCAGGCAGACATCTGTCTTTCCTGGCTCTTTGGGTGTGGGCCTAAAACAGTGCTCGCTGCGAGCGGATCCAAACCACAAGTCCCTCTAATGTGTGCGTCTATTGTCTTTTTCCCATTAGATTGGACACTGCGCCAAAGAGCGGATAAGCAAGCATCTTTAAAATGTTTGTTCCCCACCCACCCCCACCCCCGCCCCCAGAAAAATGTCCCGAGATATGATTCAGGTCACCACCCTTACCTGGGTCACCATTCCTACAAGTCGCACTGGCACCGACTTGCTCAAGTTAAGGGGAGTTTCCCTGAGGGTGGGGTCTGCACCCAACATCTTCGCAGACTCAGATAAAGTGTGCTCTCCTCTGCGTCCGGCAACGGGGCTCACTGCTCTCTGATTCCAGTTCTGAGAACTCCAGTCTGCAGCCTGTGGTCTGACCTGATTGGCCAGCTCACACAGCCAACAAGCCAGCAGTCTGACAGGTGACCTGCCAATGGGAGTTCGTTGTTCCACTTTTCCACGGGAAGTCAGGAGGAGCTTCCAGCCTAATGTCTGACCCCGGATTTGGGAACTGCTAACCTCCACAACCACGTGCACCATTTACTTGTCAGTGTGAGACTTCCGTGAAACGCTGCAGTGAGTTAAGGAACCCACAGATGAGCGGGCAAGTACTGCGGAGACCAGGAGTCGTCGATGGTACCGAGCATAGAGTGCTACAGCAATTTTGAACGTCTTTAACCTCTGTCTCATAATAACCGACAGTGTTCCAAGTCTTTTAAAATGTTATTCCCTCACCCCTCTATAAATCCCTTTGGTATAAAGTGATAAAGGTTGTAATGTCAACCTGGCTGGGACATGGTTCTCCGTGGTTTGGCAGTTAAGGTGTTGCCATCCTCCCAGAAGAGATATGACACAAGGTAATCACATTCGTGATGAGATATGCTACAAGCAGCCAGTCAATTAAAAAGATAATTTCTTGAGGGGCCTGACCTGCTTCCAACAGACATAAACTTTCTGGCAAAGCTCTCCTGCCTTTTTGCTGGATCCAGAGCCAGTATCTGGCGTGTCGTAATCTGACTGTAGCTATTTGAAATTGAGCCAGTGGCCTGCTGGATGCACCAACCCTGTGCCTCCCGAGCCTCTGCATCTGCAGCTGTCTCACCTGTCAGCCTCTGACTCACAGCCAGTGGCCTGCTGTCTCCCCTACTGATCAAGGATTTGTCAGTGGTGACAGACAAGTCAGGAGATGCCTCCAGCCTGATACCTGACCCACAACGTAGACTTTGGCAGCCACTAGAACCCAGCCAGGTGAACGGCTGACAGTAATTTGGGACAGCCTGTTTAACAGATGCACAAGCAAAATTATTTCCTCCAATTTCTTCAGTTTGGGGCATTCCCTTCCATTGGTGTACCCATATCTTATTAAGAGCAATTTCAGGACAGGGCAACCAGGCATTTAGAAAGTCTACTACTAAAAGTTAACTTTACATGGTATAATCAGAAGATGTTTAAAACCTGTTTTTTTCTGTAACCGCCTATGAGAACTTAAAAGGCACACTTTCACATCTATAAACATGTGCACGGGCTTTTTGAGAAGTCAATACCGAGACACTGAACAGAGATAGGACTGAGACAGAGAACGTGACGTTAAGAGCGGCTTTATTAGGTCAGGAAAATCACGCCCGTCCGTGGGCAGTGGGATATTTGTAGGATTTGGGTCAGGGAAATATGCAAACGAGGTGGAGAGAGCTGCTGGTGCCTGCGCCAATAAGGAGCAGGGAGGCTTCCCTGCGAGCAGCTGCAGTCTGAGTCCCCCACAGACCAGCTTCTTGGCATGTGGGGGAAGAGGCTGCACACTCCAGCTCTGGCCTTGAGAGGCGGGGAAGGGGCTGTGTGGACCCTCCCTGCCCAGAGAGATAAGCTCCTTGGAATGCTGGAGGCAGGGACTGCGCAGTCCAGCAAATCACCTGTCTTTCCGAGAGGCTGGGGGAAGGGACTGCATGGTCCAGACCCGGTCCAAACACTTTTCTTTTTTTTTTTTAAATCATTTTATTAGGGGCTCATACAACTCTTATCATAATACATACACACATCAATTGTGTAAAGCACATTTGTACATTCATTGCCCTCATCATTCTCAAAATATTTCCTCTCCACTTAAGCCCCCCACATTAGGTCCTCATTTTTTCCCTCCCTCCC
>NW_022111368.1:29051332-29056083 GCF_000313985.2 Echinops telfairi
AAAAGCCCCCGTTTAATTAAAACAGCAGCCACAGTGATAAAAAGTACTGAAGTTGCGCTCAAGATAACTAGGGTGACTTCTTGGTTTTATTTCGCTGTCACTGTGGGCTTGAGAACATCAGACTTCCTGAGCCTACCTATAAAATGCAGGTTTTTGTTTTTCCTTTTGTAAATGTTTCAACAGCTTTATTGATGTATAATTTATGTATCATAAAATTCATTCTATAGGTATATTAAAGAGTTGTGCAGTCACGCCAATTTTACAAGGTTTTCATCTGTTGTAATTACTGTTACTGTTTTTTTACTTGAATGATTTTCTTTATATGAAACTCAGAATAGGTAAATCTATAGAGACAGTAGCTAGCTTAATTGTTGCCTACAGCTATAACAAAAGGATGCTGGGGGAAACAGGGAGCTAATAGTAATGGATGTGAGAAAGATGACTTTACTATAATCTTTACTTATTATCGCTGTACAATTGCATCTACTGGACCTGTGGTACTGTGTTAGGGGCTGGTATGCCCTGACAAGTCACTAAAGAGTCAGAGGATTCTCAGGTCATGCTAACAAGCATGAGGACATTTGCTTTCATTTCATTATGGGGAGAAGAGCGGCTGGGTTTAAAGCAGTCTAATATTTGAAGCTGCCAGAATGACCTCAGAAGAAGGTGAATAATTTACTGGAAGATAAATGTTAAATTAAGGCAAAATCAGATAAAGGAGGTGCAGCATAGGGTACATACATATCAAAAAATCCCCTAAAACGACATCTACAGCAGTTTCTAGCAGCTTTGCAGTAGCAGCTGTGATGCTGAAGGCGAGGCAGCCTTCAGGCAAAGGGACCAGTTGTGGACTGTATTAACCTGCAGGCCAGTTTTGCCTTCTGTGTTTCTGTGTAAGAATAGCTACCTAATACCTTACCAGAAACTTTACATACAGATAAAACTCCCTCCCCCACACCTTCCAGTGGGTGCCCATGCCCAGGAACCCTACAGGACAGGGAGAACTGCTCTTGGCATTTTTGAGCCGGCCTTTCTGAACAAGAGAGATCCCTGTCTGTCCCACAGAGCTGAGACTGGTCTGGCTGACCTTGCGGGTTAGCAGCCCAACGTGCAGCCTCTGCACCGCTAGAGCGCTTGACATATGCCAATGAAAAAAAGTCCAAATCAGGAAATGCTGCAGTGTGGACGGACCACTTGTCTGTCCGTGTGTCTGTCGTTCTGGGGCGGCTTGTGTGCTGCTGTGATGCTGGAGGATATGTCACTGTCACTGGGATTTCCAGCATCACCGGCAGGGCCACCCAAAGGGAACAGGTTTCAGCGGAGCTTCCAGGCTAAGAACAGACCATGAAGAACTCCCTCCCCACTTCGGTGAAGGAGCCGCTGAAAACCTGCCGCACAGCTCTGAAACATTGTCTGAGCCCGAAGGCCTGAAGAGTGGTAACAGAACCTTGTCGGAGCTGGTGCCGGAGGGGGGGCCCTTGGGTCAGAGGGCACTGGAAATATGACTGAGGAGGAGCTGATTTCTGAGAGGAGTCGCCATGGTGACACGCCAGTCCAGCAACGCCTGTGGGAGTGGAGCCTTCAGGAGCTTCATTCAAGTCTGCTGATGTCTGGACCCTGGACTGTCAAAGCATGAGTCTAGGAAAAACCGAAGTGGTCAAAAGTGGATCAACACTGGAGGGAGGGTGAGGGAGAAAGGGGGAACCGATCACAAGGATCTACATATTCCCTCCTCCCTGGGGGACAGACAACAGTAAAGTGGATGAAGGGAGACATTGGACAGTGTAAGATATGACAAAATAATAACTTATAAATTATCAAGGGTTCATGAGGGAGGGGAAAAATGAAGAGCTGTTACCATGGGCTCAAGTAGAAAGCAAGTATTTTGAGAATGAGGATGACAACAAATGTACAAATGTGCTTGACACAATGGATGGATGGATGGTGATAAGAGTTGTACGAGCCCAGCAAAATGACTTTTTTTAAATGGATCGACACCATGGCTCCAACAACACGGCATTGATTCATTCTGTTGTTGGCAGGGTTGCCAAGCCCGGACTGACTCCACATTGCTCTGGGGATGCTGGGAATTCTGCGACTTTCATGTTCCTCTCCCCCACCCACTGCTCCTTCTCTCTCAACTAGGGAGAAGAGCAGAACAAGTTGCATGTACGGAACCAAATGTCAAAAGTCGCAATCACTTTTACTTTTCTTACCTGCACTTACTGTGCACCGCCATGCGCTCAGTCGTTCTCCACGAAATGAACCCTGTCGATGTGGACGCCCTCACATCACGGCATTCCCGAGGGGATTGCCAGGAAAGGGAGTCCTCAGGGAGGAAGACATTCGAACGGGCCACACGAGCACGGGCGTCCACCTGGCCCTTCATGCTGTACCCGGTGTCCATGACTGCCCAGCGCTGTCATCAAGAGGTATGGAGTTTCTTTTCATTTTGAATCGCACGTGCAGCTTTTCCATTTCACTTGCCAGGTTCTTCTCCTGGGCTGAATGCTCACTTGGGTACTTGGCCTACACGACAAATTGGTAGTTCTTAAGAGAAAGGGGAATGGCTATAGCGCTTTTTGGAATAGTTGGCCAGCTTTTGTCTGTGATGTGCCAAAGTCCCGTCCCCATCCCCATCCCACCCCCACCCTGAGGGATGGTCAATCATGGGCTGGGTTAGACCATTATCACCCTGCCCAGGAGCCCACTGCAGCTCACTGGCTCCTGAGAGCTGCCGAAGAGTCAGTGTCCGCTCCTGGTGGCCCCACGTGAGCAGTGCAGAAGCACTCCACACAGGTGTGCAAGGCTGGGACCAACCGGAAGCACAGCACCAGGCCTCAGGAGCAGCCAGTTTAACTGTTTGCACCACCAGGGCCACCTGTCTGCTGCCTTTACCCAAAAGGGAAATCACCAAGAATGCAATTAGATTTCCAATAACTAAGCCTTACAGTTCAATTAAAAATACTGTACAACGTAAGGGGGGGAGCGGGGAGGGAGGAGGAAAAATGAGGAGCTGATACCAAGGGCTCAAGTAGAAAGCAAATGTTTTGAGAATGAGGATGGCAACAAATGTACAAATGTGCTTGACACATGGCCGTATGTACGGTAATAAGAGCTGTATGAGCCCCCAATAAAACGATTAAGTAAAAAAACACCAAAAAATACTGTATGACAAATGTGCTTGATCCAATTGATGTAAGGATTATTGTAAGAGCCCCAATAAAATGATTTACGAAAATTAAAAACAATAGTGTGCGTACAGTTAACTGTCAAGTAACAAACGGTCTGTGGCCTCTGCCATACGCTGAGCACACTGAGTCACCCGATGTTCCCACTCTGTGGTCTCCACTCAGGAACGGTGACTCTTACAGGCAAATCCCAAACCAAACCCACTACCCCTGCGTCTGTCCGACTTGCGACGCTGTCGGGCAGGGCAGAACTGCAGGGGCGCGGTTCCAAGACTGTGAATGTTCACACAGAAGTGGGAAGCCTCTTCTTTCTCCTGAGTAAGCTGCTGGTGGTTGCCAACCGTGGACCTTGAGGATCTCAGCCCAATAGCACCCCCTAACATGTTCTCCCTGCTCCTTGCTCTTCCACATCACTCGCAGAGAACACAATCTCACCTCAAGGAACAAAACAGCTAATGGATACTAGGAGGGGGAGAGAGCAACCGAGGGAGACCCTGAGTGATTCCCACCTGCACGCCCGAGGTTCTCCTGGCCCAGCACAGGGAGAAATTGGAAATGCCAAGCAACAAAACATAGACAGAAGCACGAATCCATAATTTACAGACCACACCAAAATAAGTCACAGTTAAAAACATGCCCTCCAGTGGAAGTCTGCTTTGGATGCAGACACGTGGGAGGTGAGCGAGCGGGACAGCTGGTGCATTGAACAAGGGATGGACTGGTAGGAACAGAGGAATAAATGTAAACCGAACAGCTCATAATGACCCTGTGGGACAGAGTAGAACTTAGAACTGCCCTGTGGCTTCTGAGACTGGAACTGTTTATTGGGAGTAGAAGGCCTCCTCTTTCTCCTGAAGACAGGCTGGTGGTTTTGAACTGCTGACTTTGTGGTTAGCAGCTCAGCATGTAACCCACTATGCTGCTGGTGGCTGTGGCTAATGCATGCGTGAGCCCCCCAGCTGCTGTAGGAGAAATAGGCAGCAGTAGTTTCTGTTTAGAAACTGGGTAGGCAGGGCTGCCTGGTCCTTCCGGGACACTGAGTCGCAACCAATTGAATGACAATAGGCTTATCATTATGTGAACTTGCCTGAAACTATAAGTTGAAAAAAACCAACAAACTTAAATGGAAGCACCTTATCTCTAGCCGCACATGCTGAGCACTTATTGAGGTTGCTCTCCTTTGGAATAATGAAATATTAAATGTCATAAAAAGGAGCAGCTGACCCACAGCCCTACAGAGGACAACACCGGAGACACAGTGTGGGAATTGCCACCCAATCTGATCCCGCCACACCGAGGCAAAAACTAAGGGGGTGCAACAGAACAGCAAGGGAAGGGAGTGGCGAGGTCCTTAGGGAATGCTGAAGGTGGACTTTGGGGCCAGGGCGTGGTGCCCCAACAGACTGGACTGGAAAACATTCCTAAAGGCCAACAAACAGTCCTTAAACTAACTACAAGCTTTTCTTTCTTGTTGTGTTTTGTTTTTTTGTCATTGGTTTGTTTTGTTGTATATTGTTGCTTGGTTTTGCTCTGTCTTGTTTTTGTGCATGTTATTATCTC
>NW_022111368.1:29057122-29062200 GCF_000313985.2 Echinops telfairi
CACTGGACATCTCTACAGAAGGGCATCAGAGAGGAGATGAGCCAGTAGGGTACGATGTAGCAATGAAGAAAAATACAACTTTCTTCTAGTTCCTAAATGCTTCCCTGCTCCCCCACCCCCCAAAACATGACCCCAATTCTACCTTGCAAGTCTGGTTAGACCAGAGGATGCCCACTGGTACAGATAGGAACTGGAAACAGGGAATCTAGGGTGGATGATCCCTTCAGGACCAGTGGTGAGTGGCAATACTGGGAGCGTAGAGGGAGGGTGGGTTGGAAAGGGGGAGTGGATTACAATGATCTACATGTGACCTCGTCCCTGGGGTATGGACAACAGAAAAGTGGGTGAAGGGAGACATCAGACAGGGCAATATGACAAAATAATTTACAGATTATCAAGGGCTCATGAGGGAGGGGGAGGAAAAAACGAGGACCTGATGCCAGGGGCTTAAGTGGAGAGCAAATGTTTTGAGAATGAGGGCAATGAATATACAAATGTGCTTTATACAATGGATGCATGTATGGATTGTGATGAGTTGTATGAGCCCCCAGCTGGCCATTTTATGCAAAAAGGACAAAAGTGTCTTCCAGTCCAGTAGTTTCCACAGTATGGCCCACATCCCTGGCAGGTGACAAAGCTATCTAAAACACTCTAAAAACACACACACACACACCGAGTGACACAATGCAGCTCTTTGGGGGAGACAGGTTCAGACTCCCACGGCCTGTAAACTGCACCGAGGATTAAGGGCTATGTGATAGTGATACCGAATTATGGTTAACACTGCAAAATAAACCTTACCTGCTTCTCCACCATCGTGACCAGCTCTGAAATGACTTGTGCATCACAGGGCTTTCGCCGACTTGACTTTTGGGAGCAGACCAGCATGCTTTTCTTCCTAGTCTTAGCCTGAGAACCCCACTGCTCAGCCTCATAGTAATAGTGCAGGTGTGCTAGGGAGGAACACGCACGCCTCTTGTACTCACTGCCACAGAGTCAACTCTGACTCACAGGGACCCTAAGGGCAGGTTAGAACTCACTGAGCTGCCAATATAAATCTTCATGGGAACAGGCCTCGCCGTTCTCCCTGAATGGCTGGAGTCCCACACAGCTGAGCTTCAGGTTAGCAGGCGGTCTCGTAACCAGTACCACCAGGGCTCCTCTCCTGGACGGTGAGAATTCTACCCTCAGCAGTGATCTAACCCCAACCAAACTCACTGCCGTGGAGTTGATGTGGACTCTCAGTGACCCTAATGCCTGATGGAATTTTAGATTATAACTATGGGAGTAGAAAGCCGCATCTTCGTCCTGCAGAACAGCTTTTGGCTTTGAACTGCTGACCTCATGGTTAGCATGCTGCTAACCAGCTTGTAACCCTTGGGGCCTCAAGTCCCAGCGACCCTACAGGATCTTTTACTACTACTGTGAATCACAAGTGACATACTGAGTGTGAGTTACAAGTCCCTAATATGCATCATGTAGAAAGAAGCCTCTTGTTCCATTTACTGAGTATTCTGGCTGCTAGCCAAGGCCACTCAACTCCATGTACATAAGCTTATCAACAAAAGCTTGGGATGCTTTATTCAAGCTGGTTGAGTATTGTTCTAGCACCCTGACTGGCAATCCCATGTAGAGTATAGCTGTGCTCCCCATGGTCTCTGGCCTGAGGCCTTTTAGAAGCAGACTTCAGACACAAGATACAAGAAAAACAACAGTCTCTTGGGGAGAAGACACAGAAAACAGACAGAACTGCAGTTGAATTATGGTGCTGCCAGAAACTTTGGAAACCCCAGACTGCCAAAGAACCTGTCTTTGAAGTACTGCTGGAACCCTTTAGGATGGTGAGACTTCACCTCATGTACCTTGGACGTTTTTCGAGACCAGTGCCTGGAATTACGTATGGTAGAGAGGCAGTGACAAAGGGAAGACCCTGACAAGGTAGACCAGGTGGTTCAAGAGTGGACTCAACCCGTGCAGATGGGGCAGGAAGAACTCCTCTGGCAGCCAGCAGTCCAGTGCTAACCATGAGCCACCCATGGACGCCTGCCTGCAGCTCACAGGCAATTGACATCAAAGGCTTAGTATCAGTGACTTAGGTTTCCAGAATGTCTAATTCAAATGTCAGATTAACACACCTAAGCCACATACTCACGCAGGGATGGTTGACAGGTGACGTTCTGCTTGACCAAACATGTCCTAAGGGTTGTTGTAAAATGTCCCCTATTCTGGGTCCATCCCTGCACAATAGCCCTGGCCATTAGTTCTCCCACATGGCTGCTCCTAGTTCCCCTCAGCACCCACCTTTAAGATGTAGGGCTCTCACGTTTCCCACACACCTCCAATGACCAACTATTAACCCACTGTCACTTAAGTAAATGTGACACTTCCAATTTAATCTGCCCCAAACCCAACGGTTGGCTTCCCACCCCTTCCTGCCCATTGTCTCCATCTCACAGGGCCCTTGGCATTATCCTTTCTCACTGTCCACAGTGAAGTCTTTGGTTTCTACATTTCCATCTACTACTCTACCTTTCCCCGGGTTCCTAGCCTATTGGTTGTGCTGGGCTTCGATCCAAATGGCCAGCAATCTGAAACGACAAGCTGCTCTGCGGGCTTGCCGCTTTCCACTCTGCAGTCCTGGAAACTCACCCAGCAGTTCTAACCTTCTCTGAAAGTCGCTGAGGGCAGGAACTTAATTCTACAAAACCCTCCTGGGGTGGGAGGTCCTGAACTAGAAGCTGTGAAGGCTGGACCTGGAGGGTCTAAATGCACAGAACCAGTGGAAACCAGCAACACACGACACACGTGACTGCCCCGAGTGTACTGGACATGTTTTGGTGCCCCAACAAAGACTTCTCATGCCCCATTCCAAGGTGTCCAGGGGCCAGCGACCTTACTTGTGTCAAGCTTCATGGGGCAAACCAATGTAACTCCAGAAATTAAGGGGAAGCTCTCCATCTGGCCCAAATCCATGTGGAACTAACAAGGGCCACAGCAACCATGCAGGGGGTGGACCCACACTAGGGGGTTATTTTACAACTCCTAACAATGTTGCTTTATAAAGACTTGAGGAAAATTGGGGAGGGGTGGTCTTCAACTGTGATGTAAATGTGAAATTTCTTAAAAGGAAAAAGGCGGATTCAACTCTTACTTCCACTGCTCTTCCTCTTCCCCAGCTGACTTCAGGTTGCAACTTGGTCATCACTCCCAGAAACCCCCAGTGGTCTGTCCTGAGCATCCTCAGACACCCTCCTGCTCACCAGTACAGGGACTTACTCACTAGTCGTTAGATGGTCAATTCCAACTCATTGCAACCTTACAAGGCAGATTTTTCAGCAAGTACTGGTGGGCTGAAGTGCAGGAGCAGCCCTACCCTGACCTGTCAGGCTGCTGTCAATGGAGTTTGACAACCTGTCAGTTGAGTTTGAATACAATGGGCCCTGGTGGTGCTAGCAGGCACTTCAGTAAATCAGAAAGGACTCAATGGCACCTAAGTGTCATTTGAGCACAGATATAGGGGCAGTCAAAAGGCTAGGAGATAGAGCTGCCAACAATGGTGGCAGCAGGTTCAAAGTGCTGTTGACAGAAAACACAAGAAATGGCCTCATGCCATCTATTCTGTGGCAAGGTGGAGAGACAAGGTTCCAGTCAGTTCAAAACGGTCTACATTCGCTTTAAGGTTTAACCACTTCACAGCAAAAGTTCAAAAATGGCTGACTCAACAGCAACCTGTGACTCCGGGGAACGTCCCTGTCACTTACAGCAAACAGATCTAAGAACCTAGTGGCTACTCTATCCCTCAGCGGGGCACCTAGAAGACAAATTTATGAAAAACTGTCACCTGGTTCTCTTCACCTGTTCGACTCAGCTTCTGGTGGTGTATGAATTTTGAAGCCCCAAGAGCAAATTCTAGAATGCCAACTATCATTCACCCCATTCACACTATGCCAGACTCAAGGGAAGACTCCCTGGCCTGCCTCTCACCTGCATATTTTAACATTTCCGCTTTTAAATTACAGGTGTAGGACAAATTATGCAACACTTATGTGACATCATAATGAGTCCTTTCCTGGAATCTTCTCCTTGCTTCTCTCAGTCATTACTGTACTCCCCTATTCAATCATGGCTGCCACAGGCAGGCAGGCAGAAAGCGCGAGGACATTTTCTCTTGCATCTGTAGGAAACCTAAGAGCAGACAGGAACTGCTCCAGGTCTGTCAAGTAGATGCTTTTCCTATTTGGAAACAGGTCTTTCCAGTTAACCACACAGTAAGCCCCAGGAGGGCCTCGACAAAACTGCCCCCGCTGCTGCGCAGACAGCACAGCTGTGTCCCCACAGGGCTGGACACTGGACATCTTCACGTGCAAGGGTATCTTTCAACCCACCTTAGCCCACAAAGCACCAAACATGGTTGGCAGGTCAGGCCAGGTTGTCCAGCCGCAGTTCTAGTACCCATCCCAACTCCAGGGAGTTTAGACACATTCTTTCCAGGAGACTCCTAGACTTCTTTAGAACTTGGTTCTACTCCTCCGTTTCCGATAAAAAACTCAGACAATACTCCGCTTCCAATTGTATTAGTCTCTTTATTCTTTTGATAATCTCTTCCATTTTTAGGTGATGAAATGCTTAAGGATCCACTTCAGATGCTGGCACCGCTAAAAACATGGTCACTCCCTTTATTTAAACTCAAAATTAAGCCTTTGGATTCTTGTCTCTATTCGGATCCCTGCAGTTTGGCTGTAGCAGGCCTCTAGAGACAGCCTCACACTGCAGCGGCCGGTCTATATGTGGCTCTGGCTTCTCCAGGAGCGCTACAAGGTGAAGTCAGTTTACTGATAGTCAACCAGGAGGCATTCTCAAGTGAGTTTAAATGTATTTTATTTTTAGACAACCTACACGACATGGTTTTTTTCCTTTAAAAAAAAAAAAAAAAGCCTCCGCTCCAAACAAATCAAGGTCAAAAGTAAATGAAGAGCTCACAATGACATCAGTTCCGTTTGTCTAAGTCCTGGTGTCGTGTGGATGAACAGCAGCCGGTTAGGTTGAGAGGCATTGGTCGTGAGTTGCCCACTGTGTTA
>NW_022111368.1:29064211-29064865 GCF_000313985.2 Echinops telfairi
GATTTCATGTAGTCTTTGATGTACTTCTTGTAGGCTTCTTTTGTGAAGCTGGTTTCCTGCAAGTGATGGTTCATGACAATATCAACACCAGTGACCACGGTGTTTTCTGCTGCATCGCCATCGGGGCCTTCAGCTGAGGCGTTACCACCAATCAGGGAGTCATCGATGTTACCTTCGGTCCTACTGACCATCTGCATTAAAGAAAAGCGGTTTAGGTGCAAACTTTAAGACACAGTAACCGCCGCCCCCGCCCCACTCTCCATCCCTATCACCCTACACCCGGGGTCCATCTCCCACTCTTGCTTCTAGTTTAAAAGTTAACACTACTTGGGGGGTGGAGGGCACTGACATATTTTAAGTCAATAAGAATTCTCCACCTCAGACAACCATGACTTGTTTCCAATTAGGGGCACAACGATCTCGAAGGGCAAATGGGGACTCATGAGGGCAAACTCCTGGGATTGGACGCTCACGAACCGACCCGTCCGGGACGCCGGGGAGGATGGGTGCGGACCTATTTCCAGGCTCAGCTCCACCTCCACTTTTCTAGAAATGCCGAAGCCCGGAAAGCGCGTCTCCTCCGCCTGGAGGCGGCGGGGAGGATTGCACAACCGCGGGCGGGGGAGCGGCGGAAACCCGAGCCGGCCCGGCTTC
>NW_022111368.1:29065699-29068354 GCF_000313985.2 Echinops telfairi
TCGCCGAGAACGTTGCAGCCGTGGCCCCACGGGCTGCCCCGACGCCTTTGTGGGCGGGGCTGAGGGCAGGTGAAGGGACCTGGTCACCTCCCGGCCCTCGGGGAGGCAGGGAGGGGTGTCCGGGTGCAGGGTCTGTGGGCCGGGCTGGAGGAGGAAGTGGGCCCAGATTTCTATCGGGGGCCTTTATTGAAGAGCAGTTATCTCTCTGGCAGACAGCTAATAGCTCTTCCCCTTTCTGTTTGGCAATTGGCCTTGAATTGTGTCCTTTGTTTGAAAAGCGGCGGGGGAGACGGGACGCCGAGGCGGGATGTTGTCACTTTAAGTTAAGATAAGGTGACCAGATTTAAAGCGGGCACCAGTGGTGGTGGTCGTGGGGGTGTTGTTGGGTTCTTGATTAAAAATATAGTCTATATGGACCAAACCCCTAGCTTGTCGTGCATTCTTTCCAAAAATCGGGACTTTTTTAAAACGCAAAAAATCGGGATGTCTGGTCACATGAAGTTGAAATTTTGTCCCAGGTGGTAGGAAATCAAACTCACTCCAGTGACGCGTGGCCTCTGGTTAGTTGTTAGGTGCTGTGGAGTCGGATTGACTAGGGATCCTGCGTACGGCAGAAGGACACACCATTGGATCCCGCACCATCCTCCTAATTGTTTGATTGAGCCCATTGTGTTAGAGTTGACGTCAAAATAAGAGCTTCCCACCCGCCCGTGTTAATTGAAGGACTTCAGACCCGATTACTTCACACTTAAAAAAAAGTACTTACACAACAAAAGCAAAACAAAAAAAAACACCTCCCTTTTAATCATTAGTTTAAATAAAAACATGTATGCCACTATGAAACCTGACAGAAGAAAGATGAGGCTTTTTACTCCCTAAAGAATGTCAGTCTCTGAAACCCGCAGGGGCAGGTTCTACCCTGTTGCATAGGGTCCCCAGGAGTCAGAATTGACTCTGGCAGTAAGTTTTGAGTGAGGAAACCAGAGAGCTTCTTCCATCCACAAATATCTGTGTTTTATTTTGTTCCTGGCACTGGGATTTCCACAGTGGGCACAATTATGAGCAGGTTAGACTCAGCTCTAGCTTTTGTTTTAGGGGACAAAAGAGTCCCCCAAGTCATGAAAAAGACACAGGATCCAGATGAGGGGGACAGACCATCAGCATGAGGTCATAATGGTATCCAGGGATTCGTGGCTGTATTAGTTGTTAGGTGCCATGAGTCCGTTCTGACCCATAGTTACACTGCCATTTAAATAGGCTATGGAGAGGAAAGGAATACATCACAGTGACGGGTGGGACTACAGAAGCAGAAACAGGACCATGATTGGGACAGATTATCTTAGAAGAGTTTTCAATACTGGTCCAGGATCTTCTAACTAGTCATGGCTGCCAGTCAGAGACATGTCTGTCAAATCCACACCCAGGCAAGCCCCTAAGGGTGAATGGAGGTAATCTACTTTCCACTGCAGTCTGCCCAAGGGCAAGGTTGCTCCCACACCTAGTGAAGGGTCAGAAAGTTTACTGGAGGCTTAAATTGCACTGGGAGACTCTCTAAATGGATTTGGGGCTTTCACTGTTGGGGCACAGGACTGTGAATAAAGATGGTAGAGAAGGCACAATGGAAATAAAGACAAACAAGGCTCTGCCAGGGACACTCCAGATAGCTGAGAAGAAGCTAGACACAAATGCTGCTTTCTGGGGCATGGTCGATGAAGCACTTCTCAAATTCTAGGATGTGTGAGTAGAACAAACGGGGTATAGCCCTTCAGCGACAGCACTTTCAAATTATTCAGAAACATGTTCATTCATCTGTACCCTTAAATGTTACTCCCTCTACAGTCTAATTTTGTGCTCAATTAAAAGCCCCCGTTTAATTAAAACAGCAGCCACAGTGATAAAAAGTACTGAAGTTGCGCTCAAGATAACTAGGGTGACTTCTTGGTTTTATTTCGCTGTCACTGTGGGCTTGAGAACATCAGACTTCCTGAGCCTACCTATAAAATGCAGGTTTTTGTTTTTCCTTTTATAAATGTTTCAACAGCTTTATTGATGTATAATTTATGTATCATAAAGTTCATTCTATAGGTATATTAAAGAGTTGTGCATTCACGCCAGTTTTACAAGGTTTTCATCCTTCCCACATCCATTACTATTAGCTCCCTGTTTCCCCCAGCATCCTTTGTCATAGCTGTAGGAAACAATTAAGCTAGCTACTGTCTCTATAGATTTACCTATTCTGAGTTTCATATAAAGAAAATCATTCAAGTAAAAAAACAGTAACAGCAATTACAACAGAATAAAACACAGAAGCACTTCGACCCAAAAGATAACAATGCAATAAATGCTAGAATAAGCTGGAAATGGGTTGAGAAGAAAATCAAATGGTAAGATGTGAAATTTTACTAATGACATCTACAGTAATCCACATTCCCATCCACTCTGTGTGAGGGCAAGACTTTTCAGATCCTTGGTCGCCAAGGGAATTCAATGGGGGGTTGGTCCATGTTTGGGCTCTGTAAATGGATTCTGTGCTTTCCCTGTCTGCCATCCATAGCCTTTGGCAAGCCAGGTGCTCAGAATTGAAGCTCTGATATCAGTCCCTCCACCCCCCACACACATACACCTTGGATTTTGTTGTTCATAATTATTAGATCA
>NW_022111368.1:29069550-29074582 GCF_000313985.2 Echinops telfairi
GGGCACCATCAGCTTTCTTCACCACATTTGCTTATTCACCCACTTTGTCTTCAGCAGTTGTGTCGGGAAGGTGAGCAGATGCAATTCTTACTGATAGGGGAGTACCATTTGATTTCTTCACCACCCATTGCTATAGCATCCATCTCGTCAGTGATCTCTTTATGAGGGCAAGTACTGAGAAGGGCTACATTTTATATAAGAACTAATTGTTCTTGGGGTTTGAAATTAAAATAGCATGTTAATGATTTTGTGAATTAAATGAATACTGCCTACTATAAGTGGTCAGTATACATGATTAATAAATAGTGATTGAATTTGAACATGTCATTCTCAAATTTTATTAAATTTTCAAGATAGTCTTAAACTTATAACCCTGTTACTTGAAAGTAGTTTTTCATTCTGTTGGTGTAATACCTATACTGTTCTAGTTAATGCAACACGAAGAGTAGAAGTGAGTGCTGGCTCCCAGTGGTTATGGGCCTGGCTGCTAAAGCAGAGGTGGAATATTTTAATCCACCAGCCACAAGACTCAAGGCCTTGGAAGTTCACTCTTGGACGTTCTATTCTGTCCTACAGGTTACTATCAGTCAGAATTGATTCACTGACAGCGGGTGGTTTTTTGTTTGTTTGACTTTTATAATGAGATATTATAGCCCAGTGCTTCCCATACATTCAGATTTTATGCAACAATAACATTGCCTAAGAAACGTGGGACCCTGTGTAAGTTTGCCAGCGAGCTTGGTGAAAACAACAGCTTCCGCCTCCCTCCAGGAGCCCTGGTGGCATCATGGGTAGCAGTTGCTGCTCACTAGGAGGTGGGCACGAACCCACTCATTGCTCTGCGGGAAGAAGATGTGGTGACCGGCTGCTGTAAGCATTTATAACCTTGGAAAGCTGTGAGGCAGTTCCTCTCTGCCCTATGTGGTTGCTGTGAGTCAAGTCTACTAGATGGCAGAGCATGGTTTATTGTCTACCATTACCCTTTCAGAAACGAAAGGAGGAATTTTTCTCATTTCTGCTTTGGGACTTTGATAGTTTGGGAACTGGATTACTTTTATTCTTATACCTGACACGAGTAGGGTGAGTGATTTGCCCCCTAGCTAATGACAAAGGCAAGGGGGTTCCAATGGGTACTTGGGTTGAATAAATGAATGAGTAAAAGGCTGAATATAGTGGGATGCTTTTCATTCTTAATCTCTCTTAAGCTTTTCAGAACAAATGAACCTAATTCATGTATTTAGATTGTAGGCAGTGATGGATAAAGAAGTGCAAATACATCCCAGTGTATTTTGGAGGCAGTATTTTAATTGGGTCCAATTAAGCTTTGACATTTATCACACAGTCGAAATAAACAGGGAAGGAGACACCCATAGACAGACCGTTTCCCATCAGCTGTTGGTACGGTAACAGTTTTCAAGGCTCCCTTAGAGGGGATCACTGCAGTGTTAACTGTGGAGAAGGAAGTATGAAACATCCTTTAGGTATCAAAGGACACGAACCAAACCTGTTGCTGTCAAGTCAATGCCAATGCTGAGACAACGGCCACCCTGTGTGTGTGTCAGGGGAGACCTCTTCTCCACAGCCTTCTTTGGTTGTGATCTCACAGAATGTCTCGCGGTAGCAGAAAGGCTTTGTGCTTGATAACTCACAGAAACATCTGCAGTTGGAATCCACCCAGCAGTTCTGTGGAAGAAAGGCCTGGTGACCTTCTTCCATAAGTATGACAGTTAAGGAAATCCTGTGGAGTCGGTCCACTCTAACACAAAGAGCACCACAAGTCTGACTCAACTGGACAGTTTCCGGTGTTTACTAAGTAGAGCCTCAGGTAAGGCATGTCAGGGGAAAATAATTATAACTACTTCAGAATAAATGTGTTGATGGTATTGAATTATCAGATATGTAAACACTTGGGGAGAAACCCAAGAACTAAATTTATGTGGCATATGTGAACATGAATGTATGACCTTTATTGATCAATTTCTGTCCTACCCTGTATTGTATTCATATAGCCTTTGTGATATGTATAAAAGTTCATTGCATTCTCAAAATCAGTCAGAATCCACTAGAAGCAGATCGTTCTGTGGACAAAGGAATTGACTACCAAGAGAGCACAGTCCGGCTTCCAGCGCTCTCTGCCAGCACCACTATTCAAATGGTCAAGCCGTTCGTTCCCGGGGTTCTTTAGGCTTTGCCCAAGTTTCGCTGGCATGTGAGGCCATCGAGGGTACCATGGCTTGGGTCAGGTACACCTTAGTTGTCAGAGTGGTATCCTTGCTCTTCAATAATTAAAAAAAGAAAATCTTTTGCTGCAGAGTTGGCCAATGCAATATGTTATTTAATTTCTTGACTGCAGCTTCCATGAGCATTGATTGTAGATCCAAGTAAAATGAAATCCTTGATGATTTCAAGCTTTTCTGTTTATTGTGATTATTTTCTACTGCTCCAGTTGGGAGCATTTTGTTTGGATAGTGAGTTGCAATTCATACTGAAGGCTGCAGCCACTGATTTTTTTTAGCAGCAAGAGTTTGAGTCCTCCTCACTTCCAACAGACAAGGTTGTATCACCTGCAGATCAAAGGTTGTTAATGCGTCTTCCTCCAATCCTAATGCCTCTCTCTTCTTCATATTGTCCAGCTTCTTGGGTTATTTGCTCAGCCCACAGACTGAATAAGTACGGTGAGAGGATATAACCTTCTTCATTTTAAGGTAACAGAATATAACTTTCTTCATTTTAAGCTATGCGGTATTCCCATTTTCTCTTTAAACAACTGCCTCTTGGTCCATGGACAGGTTCCACATGAGCACAATGGTGTGTTCTGGAATTCCCATTCTTCTCAATGTTATCCACAGTTTGTTATGATCCACACAATTGAATGCCTTGGCATAGTCAATAAAATGCAAGTGAACATCTTTCTGGTCTTTTCTGCTTTCAGGCAAGAGCCTTCTGACATCAGCAGTAATATCTCTTGTTCCACGTCCTCTTCTGAACCTGACTGGAATTTCTAGCTTCTTGGAATTGAACTCCTGCAATTCTTTTTAAATTATCTACAGCAAAATTTTACTTGCATGTGATATGAATGATATTATTCTATAAGTTATGCATTCTGTTGGGTCACCTTTCTTTGACATGGATACAAATATGGATGTCTTCCAGTCGCTCGGTTGGATTTGAATTTTTGAGCATAAATGCGTGCTTCTGTGACAATCAGTGTGTTGAAGCATTTCGATTGGTGTCCCGTCAATTCCTGGAGCCTTGATTTTGGCTAATGCTTTCTGCACAGCTTGGACTTCTTCCTTCTGGGCTACTGGTTCCTGATCATATGCTACCTTTTGAAATGGATGAATGTTGATCAGCTCTTTTTGGCACAGTGACTCTGTATCATTTCCATCTTCTTGTTATGCTTCCTGCGTTGTTCAATATTTTGCCCATGGATTCCTTCAACATTACAACATGAAGTTTGAATTTTTTAGCCAATTCTCCAGCTTGAGATATGCTAAGCATCTTCTTCATTTTTGGCTTTCTAACTCCAGTTCTTTGCACGTTTCATTATCATAATAGTACACTTTTCTTCTCAAGCTTCTCTGTTCAACTCTTATTTCATCATTCCTCCAATTAGCTTTCTTTTTTAATAATAATATTTTACTGTAAATTAGGTGGGGGTTTACATTTCAGATGAACAATTTTATATTCCACAATTGAAACTACTAATTAAGCACCCAATAGTTTACTCTGCACCTGCTCCTTAATTTCTCTTCTCCCTCTTCCATTTCACCCGTTACCAGGTTAGCCCATTTCCTCCCTTGTCCTACCCCACTCCTCTTTGCCTTAGCAAGTTCAGAAGTTCAGGACCACCAGCCACTCCTCAAGAGAAGATGAGGCTTTCTCCTGCCGTAAAGATTTAGTCTCAGCAATGCTACTCTCCCCTCCAGGGGTGCTGGGAGTCAGAAGCGTCTCAATGGCAGTGAGTTTGGTTTCTTTATTTTCAAGAGCAAGCTTCAGAGTCTCTCCTGACACCGACTTTGGTCTTTTCTCTCCTGTCTTAAATTTTGCTTCGTGGCTGTTGTCATCCCACAGTTTCTCAGGCCTGTTGTCAATAGTATTCAGTGCATCAACTCTGTTCTTGACATCTCTAAACTCAGGTGGAATATACTCACTTGGATTTTCGTTCTCGTACACTGGTTTTAGTTTTCTTCAACTTGAACTTGCATTTGAGTAATTGGCAATCTGTTCCACAGTCAGCCCCGGACCTTGTTTTGACGGATGATGTTGCATTTTTCCTTAATCTCATTCCACAGAGATAGTTGATTCGATTCCAGTATGTTCCATTTCATGAAGTTCAGGTGTGTAGTCGTTGATGTTGCTGAAAAAAGGGATTTGCAATGAAGAAGTCGTTGACGTTGCAAAATACTATCATGTACTATCCAGCTTCGATTCTATCACCAAGGCCATATTTTCCAGCGATTGTCCCTTCCTCTTTCTTTCTAACTTTCACATTCCAATCACCCAAATTATCAATGCACCTTGATCAATTTCGGACTAAGGAAACTAGTATAACACTTCAATTTCTTCATTACTAACTGTGGTGCATAAGTTTCAATAATAGCTGTATTAATTGGACTTCCTCATAGATATACGAGTATAGATGCTATCTCATAACAGATAGCATTGTATTTCAAGATAGATTTTGAAATGTTCTCTTGGATGATGAGTGTGACATCATCCCTCTTGAACTTGTCATTCCTGGCATAGTAAGCCATATGATTAACAGATTGAAATGGCCCAAACCAGTCCAGTGCAGCTCACTAGTGCCTAGAATACTGATCTTTATGCGTTCCATTTCATTTTTGGAGATTTCTAATTTTCCTAGATTTGCACTTCATACATAACGCAGTAGTTTCCTTCCTTCCTTTCTTTTTTGCAGTAGTTTGCTTTTAGAGCACTCATCGTCAGCCAGCATAGGCTTCTTTCACTGACTTATTTCATCATCTGTCTCCTCTCCAAGGACGCAGAAGTGTCATTTTTTGTTTACAAA
>NW_022111368.1:29075398-29076957 GCF_000313985.2 Echinops telfairi
AGAGGCAAAACTGTAAGTAGGTCTTATTTTCGGGGGAAGTCTTACTTTCGGGGAAACACGGTAAATGCTGGCAGAGCCAGTGTCTGAATTCCTTTATGATCTGCAGGTTAGGGTTTTGACTGCCGTTAAGTGAAAAGCCAAGACAGAGACACAGCTGTTGGTGGCTAGAAGCTGCTGTCAGGCCAAGAGCATAGGAAAGCACTGCCCTGGGGGCAGGAAAGTGTTCTAAGATTCATTAGGAATGTGAGTTAAGCCAGT
The DNA here is from genome assembly GCF_000313985.2 of Echinops telfairi. Classification (NCBI taxonomy): domain Eukaryota; kingdom Metazoa; phylum Chordata; class Mammalia; order Afrosoricida; family Tenrecidae; genus Echinops; species Echinops telfairi. The sequence goes on from NW_022111368.1 coordinate 29,075,657, forward strand.
TTTGCAACAACATCACGTACATAGTTTATCATTCATTTAACACCCCCCACACATAATGACCAACATATTTGTGCAAAAGTGCAGATAAGAGTCTAGAAGGATATGTGGTCCACTGGTCACAGTGGCTAATGCTGGAAGGCAGAGCTCTGGGGAGAAGCAGCCTAGGGAAAATCCAGCACTAATTCTAGTGCTTGGATGTTAGCGTAACTATGGGTTCATATTTCATTTTTTCAAAAGTTCTTGTTCTCAGAGATATCAAGCATCAGGATTCACATGCAGTCTCACCAGTGCAGCAGCTGCCCTAGAGGCAAGCCCAGCTCCTGGTGGTGACCAGTGTGCATCTGGGCAGCGCTGTGCTCGCAGGGCGCCTTTTCCATGGCTGCTTTTGAAATAGTAGAGTACTGGGGCTATTTTCAGAGCCACCTGTGAGCAGAGGTGAGAACCGTACCATTGGCAGCTAATTTTAACTTGCTGAATGGCCTCTCCCAGCTGGTGATGGAAACTCTTGGCACAGAAGCTGCTCGGTGGCGTCCTTCCTCAAGTGGCACCGAGGTTATGTGCCAGCCAGACTTGGCACACCTGCCGTTTCTCTCTTTCTTTTTCTGTTTTTACTTTGTTGCCTACTCTTTCACATAGCAGCTGAATGCATTCACTGTTTGCCCCACTCCAAATAAAGTATTGGAAAATATTTGAGCTGGAATTGACTCACTAGCAACCAACAATAACAAAACAGACAATATACCAGAGAAATGCACTAAACTAAGAAGCATCCATATCTGTGGAGCTCAGGGACTCACACATATAGCTTGTGCAGTCGAGTAATGGGTTTCATGATCACTTCATAAGCCTGCGAGAGTGTGTAACTAGCATGATGTTGATCCGAAAAACTGACCTAGGTTATCCCGTTATAAATGCCAGCTGGCACTTCTTAGGAGTGGATGAAGAAGGGTGGACGGATGCTTGTCATTACACTGGAGGAGGCAGATAGCTTATCTTCTACTTTCCGCTTTTTCTAGTGAAGAGAACACTGGAGTGGGAAATAAAGATAAGAGGATTTGTAAAGCATACTCATTTCTTTTCTTTATGCTTGGCCTTTGGGGGAATATTATGGGTAACAGCTTGGAGATTTATATGCAGCACAATCACCTTCAAAGGTTAGAGGCGATTGGTGTAAGTGAAAATGGGACCAGGACGGTAAGATGGAGCCAGGAGTGAGGCTGCATGGAGCCGCATGCCATCAGGTCCTCCACAGTGGTCTGAGGTGCGCCAGGAGTTTCAGCAGTCAAAGCAAAAGGTGGGGG
>NW_022111368.1:29079058-29096414 GCF_000313985.2 Echinops telfairi
CAACTTACTCCAATGTATGCCTAACACTCACATGCGATTCAATAAAAAGGGCTTTACTCGTAGGGAGAACAAAGGGGTCCTGCCTACAACTGGCTAAGATAGAAAGCTTTGGGTCCAAAGCCATCGTGTCCACCCACTTTCAAATGGCCCCGTGCTCTGTTTACAGATTTCTCCCTGCTTCCCGGCAGGTCGGACCCTTAAGTCATCATCACCTGCCAGAGGATTCAGAGACTCCTACTTAGGAATGTTCCTTCCCCCGACTTCAAACTTCCCGTCAGGACAATTCCAAATGAAAATTTACTCTCCCCAAGACATAAATACGTGCAGGTTTCTTTGCCTGAGAGGTTCTACTTCTCCCCTGGTGCACTCGCCCCTGCTAGCACTCTCTCGCTGCTTGAGTTTCCTCACTACAGAAAGTCCTCAGAAGATAAATTTAGGACCATCTGAAATAGAATATTCTTCAAGAAGACCACCAGTCTGCTTCTGGTGGGTCACACAGATGCCTGATGGGGTCTCATGAACCCCAGATAAGATTTGCTAGAACTCTGTACAGAAATCCAAACCCTCCCCTGGACTTCCATGGATATCTCTAGATGGAGACTGAGATACTGTATACCCAGTTACTTTGGCCCTTCTAGGCAGAATCCTTTTACCATACTCCTTTCTGTGATGTACTGTGAATTCTGACCTCCATGGTGGTGGTGCTAAAGCCATTACAGGGAGTTATCTTTACAAGATTAAGGTGGGAGGTAAGATCACTAGATGGTGTGACTAGGGGTCTGTTCCTTTGAGAGACCAAAACCACACCTTCATCAAAGCTTTCCCTTAGACGATCTCTTTCCTGTCTGAGCATTGATTGAAGCAAGAAGACCTACTTTGATTTTCTGATATTTTTGACCTCTGGCTCTGGACCTGGCATTTTTGGCTTCTGGCTTACCTCTGCCTAACCTTCAACTCTTGGGATTTGAGTTTCCTTCTACCACCTGACCTGGTTTCACCAGCTTTCTCAGCCTTGTGGATGAGGAAGATCCTCCAGACAGATGTCTGAACTTTGGAATTGGTACAACAGAGTTCCAAATTCCTCACCTACAACCACGATGCACTCCCTTAACCGCTCATGAGTTTCTGTGGGACGTTGCAGCAAATCGCAGAACCCAGGGATGTGAGGGAATAAAATACTAAGGGAAGGAGTGGGGGCACGGGGGAATGGAGTGGTGTGACAATCTTGGAAAAGTTGGACCTTTGGTAAATCTTTCATCTCCAGCTACTTGGAACTACTCTGGTATCAATCCTCTTAAAAGAAATGATCGCCCCGGAGACCGAGAGCTGCCATCAAGCCAAGTCAGACTCATGCAAGTTTATGTGCCATCAAGCGAGCTGCTGCCCGGTCCTGCACCATCCGCACAACGGCTGGCATGTCCGAACCCCTTGGTGCAGCTTGTGTGACAATTCATCACACTGAGGCTCTCACTTGCCCTCTCTGGTCCCCTGCTTTACCAAGTATCCCCCTGTCCTCCTCCAGCAATGGTCCCTTCTGAGGACGTGTGCAAAGCTAGCAAGTAGGACAATATTCTGTTGTGATCCATGGGTTTTAATCAACTAATTAGTGGGAGACCTGGTGGTGTAGTGCTTCCCAGTAGGGCTGCGATCACATGGTCACCACTGCAAAACCACCAGCAGCTCCTTGGGAGAAAGACTGGGCTTGCTACTCCTGTGAACAGTTACAGCCTCGGAAACCCACAGGGAGGTCGCTATGAATCAGCATGGACTTGGTGGCTGTGAGCATTGTTAGCAGATTGCTAGGCTTGTCTTCCTACTTAGCCTGGCAGCTCCACTGAAACCTGTTCACCCTGGTTGATTCTGCTGGTATATTGGTGGCATACATATGAACCCCAGTGGAATAGTGGTTATGTGTTGGGCTGTGATCCTAAGTGTTGGAAGTTCGAAACCACCAGCCAGTCCCTGGGAGAAATGCAAGGCTTTCTACTTCCGGAAACAGTTTACAGCCTGGGAAACCTTCAAGGACAGTTCTACCCTGTCCTATTGGGCCACTATGAGTTGGCATCAACTGGATGGCAGTGAATTGGGTTCTGGTGGCCATCACAGAATGATGAACTGGCAGATCGGTGGTGAGTGAATGCGTGTTATTGCTAGGACTTTGTGTAATTTAAGGAGAACATTTATTAAGTCTTAAAAGAGACAAAAACACAAACACATCATCCAGATGAAGGAGACCATGAGCACAAAGTCAAATGGCATCGGAGGATTCACAGTTCCAATGGGGAGTATCACAGATTCCTGGTCGGAGGCAGAGTACCACATCACAGAGGTGGAACTATAGAAGCAGGCGTGGCCATGGTTACAACATGCACATTGGGACATAGAAGAACAGTCCCTGTCCTGTTGCCAATATGGGGCCCCTCCATCAAGGACGCACCCAGATGAGAGGTCAACACTGAGACACTGAACGGAGGTAGAATTGAGACAAAGAACATGAGGTTAAGTGTGGCTTCATTAGGGTAGGGAAAGAGCTCCCGGAGGAAAGAGCAGAGAAAGGGACAGGTGCATCTTGAGCACCAGGGTGGGTTCTGAGACCCAAAGAGGTCAGGGAAACCGTGCCAGTCGGTGGGGCAGTGGGATATTTGGGTCAGGGAAATATGCAAACGAGGTGGAGAGAGCTGCTGGTGCCTGTGCCAATAAGGAGCAGGGAGGCTTCCCGGCGTGCAGCTGCAGTCTGAGTCCCCCACAGACCAGCTTCTTGGCATGTGGGGGAAGAGGCTGCACACTCCAGCTCTGCCCTTGAGAGGCGGGGAAGGGGCTGTGTGGACCCTCCCTGCCCAGAGAGATAAGCTCCTTGGAATGCTGGAGGCAAGGACTGCACAGTCCAGCAGATCACCTGTCTTTCTGAGAGACTGGGGGAAGGGGCTGGGTGGTCTGGACCAGGCCCAAGCACCAGGCAAGCCTCTAAGACAGAGACTGACCCTCCCTGGGCTGGCTGGAGGGAAACTACTTTCCAAGGCACTCTGCCTGAGGGCAAGATTATCTACATCCTTGGTTAATGCATTCAATGGAGGTTTAATCAATGTGGGCACCCTGCAAATGGATTTCGGGCTGTGACTGCCATCCATAACGCCATGCAAAAGGGGTGCTCAGAATTTAAGCTCTAATACAACTCATAATGGCCCTAGGCACAACAGAACAAAATCCTGGCCGGTTCTGCATCATCTTCATGATTGTGGCTGTGTTTGAACCCCTGGTGGAGACCCGTGTTTCAACCAATCTTGTGGAGGGTCTTCTGTTTCTTTGCTGGTGTCCTGTTGCATGATGTCCTTCTTCGGGCAGGTACCTCCGAAGTAGATGAGATGAAGTCTCAGTACCCTCTCTTCCAAGGGGCATTCTGGTTACACTGCTTTCTTCCAACACCGATTTGTTCCCCCTTTTGGTGGCACATGTCATGTGCAGTATCTTTCACCAACACTGGGCTTCAGTGGCTTCAATATTCAGTTCTTTATTTGTTATCCAGCTTTCAGGAGCACGTGAAGCCCTTGAAAATATCGAGGTTTGGGGCAGGTGCACCTGAGGCCTTCACATGCCAGCTTCAAAGAGCTTTTACCAAATATTTTCCCAGTGCAAGTACATTTTTTAACTACTCTTCAATAGGCATTGATTATGGGTTCAACTACATAAATTAAATACTTGGCAACCTCAATCATTTCTCCTTTTATTATGATGTTGTGTATTGGTCCAGGGTGCAAGGGTTTTTGTTGTTTGTTTTATATTGAGATATAATTTATAACTCAAGGGCTGTGAACTTGAATAAATATGAAAGGCTACAATCATGACACATACTTTTCCTGATTTTAAACCACTCCGTATTCATTTGTTCTGTATAAACAACTGCTTCTTGGTTTATGTACAGATTCTGCATGGCACAATTAAGTTCTCTAATTCCTATTCTCCATGCTATCTATAATTTGCTATGGTTATAGCACAGTCCCACTGTCCTTCATAGACTTCTACAAATTGAGTGCTCACAATTTAAGCTCTGATACTTTTCCCTTCATCAAATTTGGATTTGGTTATCATCATCTTTGGATCACACAGGCTGGTGGGCTTCCTCCAGGTGGACTTAGTTGACACCTCACTTAGATGGCTGCATGTTTGAATACAACCTTTAAGGCCCCAGTCACTATTCCAATTCATAGCTGGGCACCATCTGCTTTCTTCATCACACTTTGCTGTAGCACCTTCTCTTCAGTGATCTCTTCATGAAGGCAAGTATAGATTGGAGCCATTTTACAAGAACTGTTCTTGGAGTGGGGCTAGAATTACGTGGGAACCCAGAATCCATCCGCTTGTCTATGGGTTATGAAAGACTCTGGTTTACTTTAGTGCTCATATCATTTTATGACCACCACCACCACCACCAAAACATAAAAACAACAACAAGCAAACAAAAACATTGTCTATCATCCCCTTGGGGTATAAGGCGATTGCAGTGATACTATCAGTAATTCATCCAATGACATAGAATTGAGAGTACTGTTGAGAAGAGGCGTTTATGAGAGTGTAGTCCAGCTGCAAACCGAAATCCGTGAGTGTTGCTTGGTACAGATTGAATTCTTAAAGGATTGACAGTCTGCTATTTCTGCTACCAGTCAATCCCCCACAGCACTCTTTATCTATTGGGTTTGATCATTCATAAGACTTGTCACTGAGAACTCACGGCAACAACCTGAGCTGCAATAACAACGTTGATAACGAGACGCATGTTCACAGAGAACATACAAGGAGAGGAAGATAGATAAAGGCCTAGGCTAGGGGCAGGGTCTCAGCTCAGGACCCCAACTTCTCAAGAGATCTACTTACTCTTCCAGAAAACCCGTGTTTTATTCTCTCTCATCAGGAAATGCTCAAGCAGAAAACTCAATGATATCACTCGGCAGCTCAGCTGTTGGCTGGAGCTCCCGCCTGAGCATCCCACCAGGGCCGGTCTTTACACGCAGTGCTGCCACTGCCTGGGTCGGCTTGTCGTCTTTCCATCTGGCTCCCCCACAGTCATGGCCTTTGTCGCTATTGCAGGTTTACTCGGTCTGGGAGGTTCTTAACGCAGGACTCCTGGCTCTCTTCAATCAGTAAGCCCCATCTAAACATCAAGTTCTCGGGATTTTTATCGGCCACTGGTTGGCCCAATTTGGGTAAAGCTCAACTACCAGGGTAGGCCTCCCCAGTAAGATCAACCACTTTGGAACTAGGACTAAAATGTTCTGAAGAAAATGTTTTGAGAAACGATGTACAAATGCGCTTTACACAATTGATGTGTGTATGGATTGGGATAACAGTTGTATGAGCCCCTAATAAAATGTTAAAAAAGAGGAAAAAGAAAAAAAGAGAAAGAGGGAGACCATCAATAAAATGGATTGACAAAAAAAAAAAAGAATTGGGGAATATTTTTGTTCTTGGGGCCAAATCCCCAGGAGGCGTGAACTGGGAGTGATAGGATTTCTGGATGTGAAACAGGAGCCAGCTCTTGGAATTACAAATGCGTGGACTCAGGTCAGATCTGCAGAAACTGACTCTTACTGGGGAGGTACAAGGGGCACCTGTTAGCACTGGCAGTTGCTTAGAGACTCTGGCTGGGCTGCAGAAAGAATGCATCTGTTAAGGTAAAGCACAGGGACTGGGCTGTCCATTGCACATGCTCAGAGGTTCGAGCTTCCGACCAGGTAGGGGTGGTACACCTAGGTGGGCGTTACACCTGGATGGGCCCCTCTGGGCCAGGTGAATTAAATTCAGCCAAAGGGGTCGACCAGGATCACCGACCACGCCTTCTGGTGGAGCAACTGAAAAGGCGGATTCGGAGCCCACCGCAAGACTTTTTCTGTCTCTGGAGCAGCTTCTCGGCCGACTGCAGTGGGGTGGGTGGGGGCACGCGCGGCGTGTGTGTGTGTGTGTGTGTGTGTGTGTGTGTGTGTGTGTGTGTGTGTGTGTGTGTTGCCCTTCTGTCTCTGGAGCAGCTTCTCGGCCGACTATGCAGTGTGTGTGTGTGTGTGTGTTGCCCTGGGGGTGCCTGTGTAAACCTGAAACTTCTTTCATAAGACTCACTTGGATCACAATCAAGTCTTCGGAGTGAATTTTTCTTGCACGAAGCCAAGATCAGAGGTGTTTCTCCCACAAGAGATCTAACACATCCTGTTCAAAAAACACGGGTCCTTTTTTGGGGGCAAGTAGATCAACTAGAACAGTGTTCTCAACCTTTCTAGTGCTTCAGCCCTTCAATACAGGTCCTCATGCTGTGGTGAGCCCCCCAACCATAACATTATTTTCATTGCTACTTCATAACTGTCATTTTGCTACTGTGATGAATCATAAATATCTGATATGCAGGATGTATTTTCATTGTTACAAATTGAACATAATTAAAGCATTGTGATTCATCACAAAAATAATATGTAATTATACCCCCCTGGGGACAGAGGAGCAGTGTCTTGGTTCCTAAGACCATTGGAAATGGTCTTAGGTGACCCCTGTGAAAGGGTTGTTAGACCCCCAAAGGAGTTGTGACCCACAGGTTGAGAACCTCTGAACTAGAAGATGATCTTTGGGAGCCTCAGGCTAGCAACCACAAGTCTCATACAAATTCATATTTCATCCTGTCCGCCAAGGCCTGACAAAAATTACCAGACTAAGAAACAAGGCTTTGGAGATAAGAGCATTTTAATATCTTAAGTATGTTATCTGCCTGCCACCATGGTTCTCAGAGTGGTACCCAGGACCCTTTCAGCAGTCTACTCTAATTATTTCCATAATTACACTCAGGGGTTATTTAGCTTCTTCACCTTTATTCTTTCCCAATACCCAGTGGGGTTTTCCAAAGGCTAAATGGTGTGGTAAACGGCAATAGACGTAGTGCAAAAGCAGGAATGAAATCTAGCCTTGGAAGATATTTGAAAAATATACAAAACAATACCACGCTTCTCACTAACTGTTTGGGGCAATATAGTCACTTCTCATTAGAAATATATTAGTTATATAATGGGGTTATTATTTTAAATGATTAAACACCCCAAGAAGTTTTGGTATCTCATGCAGTAAATATCAGTAGATGTAGCTCACAGACACAAAAGCTCTTGGGGATTCCAATAATTCTCTAAAAGTGTGAAAGAACAGATGCAGCAGAGAGGCCTCATCTGACCTCCTCTGGCTACACAAGGAGGGGAATCCACTCTACAACAGGCCAAGGCCAATCAATGTGCCCTAAGGCAGAGGCCAGACATTCCATCCTCCTTTACCCCATTCCGATTCCACCTGCTTCTCCCTAACACTATGACTTTTCTGCTGGGTTTGACAAATCACGGCAGTGGCCATATAGAACTCACAAACAACACTTACAATTGTGGGTGTGTTAGGGAAGTTAACAGGTTACTGAGAAACCGGTTGGAGACAGAGGCCTGGAACAAAGAATTTAGCCAGGAATGTGAAGTTGAGAAAGATTTTATTGAGGCGGGGGAAAGAAGTCCGGGGAGGGAACGGGGAGCAGAGAAAGGGACTGGGGCATCTTGAGCCCCTGGGCAAGTTCAGTTAGGTCAGGGAACTCGAGCCTGGCAGGGAGGCAGTGGGACATGGATAGGGCTTGAGCCAAGGACGTATGTGCTGATGAAGGAAGGAGGGCCTTCTGGGGCTGCAGTTGCAGGTCTGAGTCAGGACGTGCTCTGTGAGTAAATCCTCCTGGAACACTGAGGGAAGGGGCTGTACAGACCCGGCCCGGAGAGATAAGCTCCTTGGGGGATGCTGGAGGCAGGGACTGCACAGTCCAGCTCTGGCCTTGAGAGGCAGGGGGAAGGGGCCACACAGTCCAGCAGGCTATCTTTCGGGAGAACTGGGGGGGGGCAGCTGCATGGTCCGGCCCCGGCCCAAACAGTTACCACACACCAGGATCAGAAAACAGTAACAATAGTCATTGGTTCACAGCGACACCTTTCCTCAGCCAGTAGCCAAGTCTCTGGTCCTCATCCTCTCAGTCACATGGTCCCTTGGCCCCTGTACCTGAAGCCCACTTGCTGCTCTGAGTCTCATAGGCTCAGCTCTGTGCCTCTGCTCCGTCTCGTGGTCTCCTTGCCTCAGTCTGGTTTTGACGTGGCATGGCCTCTACTGCCTTCAACACTTCAGGTAGGGATCTCAAACACACTCCTATGGGGGGTCCTCCTCCTTTCACGGTCCTGGCCTTCTCTGTGTTCCTGCTTCTGAGCGAGAACTTACGTCACCAGGGGAATGGTAAACTGACTAATCCCTGCTATTGGTGTTTCACACACCAATAGAAGACATGGATCGCAGAACCGTATTCTGAAATTTTACTTTACCACAATACTTAAATGTCATGTGAGACGCTTTCTCCTCAGACCTGCTGGGATGAGGTGCTGAGAGGCGCTTGGTAAAGGTGAGCTTGAGTTGGTCCTCAAACAGGTGTCGTAATTACCACAGTCCAGGGAAAGCAAGCTGATGAGTCAGAGCAGTTTCCTGTAAAGGATAATTAAATAGTGGACATTACTATCGTTCCAGTTTGACTGGTTGGCATGAATTCTTTTCACTCCAGTAGCCTAATAAATGTTGGATAGTTTCCTAAAGTAAAATCTTTTTTTTTTAAATCATTTTATTAGGGGCTCATACAACTCTTATCACAATCGATTCACACATCAATTGTGGAAAGCACATTTGTACATTCATTGCCTCATCATTCTCAAAACATTTCCTCTCCACTTAAACCCCTGGCATCAGCTCCTCATTTTCCCCTCCCTCCCCGTGCCCCCCTCCCTCATGAACCCTTGATAATTTATAAATTATTATTTTCTTATACTTACACTGTCCGATGTCTCCCTTCACCCACTTTTCTGTTGTCGGTCCCCCAGGGAGGAGGTTATATGTAGATCCTTGTAATCGGTTCCCCCTTACCACCCCACCCTCCCTCCACTCCTAAGGTAAAATCTTAAGAGTTTAAGGCATTTAAAAAAATATCTGTACTGAAGTAAACCATACATAGAGAAAATGTACATATTACAGTATAGCTTAATACATTTTCACCAATTGAATAACACTGCTGCCCCCAGCCCCCAGATGTATACCCAGATGATTATCACTGGCCCCTCTGATGTCCTGGAATGAAATTTCTTACTATGAATCTTCTATCCCAGTCTCTGTAACTCCCGCCAAATGATTGGGTGGGATTATGCAAACAGGGCACGTGTAACACTACTAGAGGGCATTGGTCAGTTTTCATTATCTCCCCCCTGGCTGTAACTTTGAGCATCTTTGAAGCGGCAGAGGAGGGAGAAACCTGGAGGACCTTGGGAGAGCCAGTTCAAAGTCTGTCTGAGTGATGGAAGCACAGGGATCAGCTGCCCCACCAACTGTGGCACGAACACTCAGAGGAGCAGCACGGTGCCATGGGGTACCTTTCCTTATCTGACTTTGAAAATGTGCAAGAGAGGGACAGGTGGGCTGGCTTTGTGGCCCATGGAGGCAAAGGTCAAGGGACTGTGTGGCTGAGAGACTGAAAGACAGAAAGATTTGACTATCTATCATTTGACTTGGCTGCTGGCTGAGAGGACCAATGGCTATATTCTTACCGTTGATTCTGACTTGTGGTACCCTATTGTCCATGAGTTCTGTGCGGCCATTGCAATATTGCCAGGAACCCAGAATATCTGAGAGTGATGTTGGAGAAATGGATGGTGTCAGTGTTAGGCAGAAACAGGAACTGGTGGGGCAGAGATGTGGAGCAATACCCTGACGACAATGCTCAACAGTGCACCGTAACTCCTGATGATGGCCTTTGAAGCGCTGGTGCAGATGGATGGCCGCTCTGATAGCATTGTTACATTGTTATATTGTTCCTGAGTTCTAACTGCCCACCTTGCAGAATAGCCAAACCACAATGGAAAATTCCCTAAACTGTGCCTACCCTAGACCAGTACTATGAAACACTTCCTCTCCCTCTTGGGCAGCGTGACTTTGAGGACCCCAATTCAGCGATGGGTGAACCTCTCCCGGGAGCTCTGACATAAACCTTTAAAATTGTTTTCTCTCCTTCCCCCAGAAGAATTTACTTCAGAGGACAGCACTGAAGATACAGCTCAGGGAGAGGGACATGTCTGATCAGAGCACATGGGAGCAAATGAAGGGGGAGGAAGAGAGAGTGGAGCACATCCTGGCCCACCAAACCCTGAGGATGATATTCCTACTCAGAGCAGCCAATCCACAGAGAAGACCATATGGCCAGCCCCAACTATGAGACATGGCATCCCTCACTGACCCATAGTCCTACAGGGGACAACACTGGAGACACAGTGTAGGAATTTCGCCCGATCTGACCCCACCACACCGAGGCAAAACACTAAAGGCATGCAACAGAACAGCAAGGGGAACAGAAAAAGGAAGTCCCAAGGGAATACCAAAAATTGGCTTTGGGACAGGGCTTGGCGCCCCATCAGACTTGACTGAAAAACACTCCTATAGGTCAACAAACAGACCTTGAACTATCTACAGGCTTTTCTTTCTCTCTTTTTTTTGGTTGTTGTTTTGTTTTCTTTTGTTGCTTTGTTTTGCTCTCTTGTTTTTGTGCATATTATTATCTCTGCAGGCCTATCTAGGTAAGATAGGCAGGATAAACAATCTGGAAAAGAAAACAACAATCCAGGTGCAGCTCCCTCCCATGCCTACCAGAGGGAAACCTGAACCTCTGAGCATGTGCAGTGCCCACTCCTTTGTTTCTGTAGCTTGGCCCTCTGGGCATGCGTTAACGGACATCCCAGCCCTATGCTAGCCTACCTAACAAAATCTGACTAGAACAGAGGCTGTACACTGGTACAGATAGGAACTGGAAACACAGGGAATCCAGGACAGATGAACCCCTCAGGACCAGTGGTGAGAGTGGCAAGACTGGGAGGGTGGAGAGAAGGTGGGGTAGAAAGGGAAAACTGATTACAATCATCTACGTATAACCTCCTCCCTGGGAGACGGACAACAGAAAAGTGTTCCCCATACCTAAGATCCTCAAAGTCAGTGGTTCTCAATCTTCCTAATGCCACCACCCTTCAATACAAGTTGTGGTGGCCCCAGCGATAAAATTATTTTCATTGCTATTTCATAACTGTAATTTTGCTACTATTATTAATCGTAATGTAAATATCTGATATGCAGGATGCATTTTCATTGTTACAAATCGAACGTAATTACAGCACAGTAATTGATCACAAAATATATGTAATTATATATTGTGAAATATTTATTTCTAATGACAAATAAATGAAATTTTGTCTTGAAGCATGGAGTAGTATGAGTAACAGTCTTAATATAATAACAGTAAGCTACATTGTTACATTTTGCAACAGTATGCGCAAAAAGGCAACATCAGTGTGAAGGTTCAGATAGCTTCTTTCTCACCAGATAGAAATTCTCGGGCAGTCTTTGCAAGAGCACAATGAAGATGGAAGATCGTCTTCCACAACAAGTCTGACAATAAAGAAGCTGGAAAACCCTGTTTCACAAAGAGATGTTGTTGGAAATGGAAGAAGGTGCAGCACAGCCGGATCAGTGTCTCAGTTCCTAAGACCATCAGAAATACGTATTTTCTGATGGTCTTAGGCGACCCCTGTGAAAGGGTCGTTGGACCTCCAAAGGGGTCTCGACCCACAGGTTGAGAACGGCTGCTCTAAGTATCGGAGCTACTAAAACTCCTGAAAGCAAAGTCCCTTTTAAGAGCCAACACGAGTACTCTAGAACCTACAGTGCCCTCTTCTGGAGGTGGGCTCGGAGGACTTTGTCACCAGGGTGATTGTGCCCTCTCCCCTCCCTGACCTCAGGCAAACTAAGACGGACCCAGGAAAGTTATCAGATGACTTTGAAAAGCATGTAGACACTTTCCAGGACTGGCCCAGCCGTTTGACCTTTCTAGGAGAGAGATAATGCTCCTGCTAGCCCGGATCGTGGTGAGTTCAGAGAAATCCAGAGTGTTAGAAGCAGCTTGGGCCTTCAGACATGAGTGGTACATTTCAAACGCAAGGATGGTATGACCACCGTCCCCTGGGTAGACCCAGAATGGGACCCCCATAAGCCTAGAGATTGGGATAGGAGTAATTTCCAAACCCATATCCTAGAGAGCCTCAGAAGATCCAGGAGAAAGCCCGTTCACGACTCTAAGCTTTCCATCGTTATTCAGGAGCAAAGGGGAAACCCCATTGCATTTCTGGAGTAATTAAGGGAGGTTCTAGAGAAGCCTACCCCTTCTCCCCAGACTCACTTGAGTGTCAGGTCCTATTAGAGTATATATGTATCACCTGGACGCCCCAGGCATAAGGAGGAAAGGACAGAAGCTTGACCTCAATTCAGACCTTGACAGTCTCCTGGAGATTGCCACCTCGGTCTTTTACAGCCTAGACCAGGAGGAAAAGGAGAGGTCAGAGAAAGGCAACCTTGGCCATGGCATACCAGCAGGCTCACCCAGAGACCAGGAGGAAAAGGAGAGGTCAGAGAAAGGCAACCTTGGCCATGGCATACCAGCAGGCTCACCCAGGAGCTCTTGGGGTGGGGTGGGGGGCTGCCCTGAGGGGACAGCTTCTGAAGCTTGTTACTTACAGCATCAGCAGGGCCACTGCCGAAGGAATTGCCTCCAGTGAGCCAAGGGACCACCTAGCCCGGCTCCCCATGCAGCGATCACTGGAAGAAGGATTGCCCTGGCCAGTGCAGGCAGCCTCGTTTGACTTCACCACTCCAACTGGTCCAAGCAGACTGGAGGAGTGTGTGGGTGTGGGTTTTGTATCTACATGTTCCATTACCCTCAGGGAGCCCTGAAGCTGCCTAAGTATTGAGGGCAAGGACATTGATTTTCTCCTTGACAAGAATGCCACTCTCAGTCCCACCTCCTGTCCCAGTCCTCTCTCAAAAAATAGCACCTCAGTCTGGGGAGTGTCAGGTAAGCTTGACTTGATTTTTCTCTCAGCCTTTGGGCTGTGATTGGGGAGTGTTGTCTTCTCATGCAGTCCTGATCATGTCAGAAAGCCCTACCTCATTACCAGGGAGGGATTTTTATCCAAGTTTGAGACAACCATTTATCTGAATATAGGCTCAAAGCCAGTCCTTTGCTTGCCCCTAGCGGAGGAAGAAATCCATCCAGAGGTTTGGGCAGTTCGGGGACAAATAGGGAAAGCCAGGAATGCTCTGCCTGCCTTGATTAAATTAAGAGGCCTCACTTCATTCCCCAACCACAGGCAGTACCCACTCAGGCCAGAAGCAAGACAGGGCCTGTCCGAAAGAATCGAGAACTTATTGTTTAAGGTCCTGTGGTCCCTGCAGTAGCCTTTGCAATCCCCCAATCCTAGGAACTCAGAAACCCGATGGGAGTTGGTGGCTAGTCCAGGATCAGAAGATGGGTAAATGAGGTTGTGTGATTGCCATATACCAAGTAGTCCCAACCCCGTATACCCTGCTCTCCTCTGTCCCTGAGGGAACTGACTGGCTCACAATATTAGACCTAAAAGATTCATTCCTTTGTATTCCATTGCGCCTGGACCATCAGTTTATATGTGCATTTGAAGACCTCCCTGACCAGTGTTCCCGCCTCACCTGGACCGTCTTCCCAGAAGGGTTCTGAGATGTTCCTTACTTGTTCCGTCAGACCCTTGCTCAAAACCGGAGTCATTTTGCCTAGCCAGAGGCAAAGTAAAACAGCATTACACACTGTTTTACACATAGAGAGAACATCCTTTTTGGTGAGCCTTTTGAGAGTGTCTGTCATGAGGCTACCATGGCTCTGTTACATCTATTAGCCCAAAGTGGATACAAAACTTCATGGGACACGGCTTAGCTGTGCCAACATTGTCCAATGCTTGGGAGTGGTTAGGACTATCAGAAGGCCCTGGAGTCCTAGGGAACGAGAGACTTGAACCCATCGGTGCTTATCCTCACCCCGTGCCTTAAAGTAGCTGAGAGGGTTCTTGGGTGTGACTGGGTTCTGCCGACTACGGATTCCAAAACCAAACCAAATTCACTGCCGTTGGGTTGATGCCAACTCATAATGATACCCCCCACACCCCGCTTTGTGGGTTTCTGAGACTGTAACCATTTATGGGTGTAGAAAAGCCAGTCTTTCTCCTACAGAGCGGCTGGTGGTTTTGTACTGCTGACCATGCAACCGCAGCCCAACATGTAACCATGACTACACCACCAGGGCTCCTTCAGGGAGCCCTGGGTACCGAGAAAGTGTTCGGCCCCTGTACACTCCTGGAGGGGGAGGTCAGATGCGCAGGCATTCCCCCCTGAGGGCCATCAGTTGCCAGACTGCAGTGGGCCCCGCTCCCTGCTGCTGGGGACATTGGACAGGCTCCTGTAGGTGGAGTTCATATCCTACTGATAATGGCCTCTATCAGTTGGGCCAGGAACAAGCCAAACCGGCTCTGTGACATCCAAAGTTAAGCTGTCATCCTAAATCTAGGATCCGCCCATCATGTCACATGTATACCCCCAATCCCTCCTCTTCCTATTGCGTGTATGTCCCTAGACCACCCCCTCATTACTGTGTAACCTATAGTCCAACCCCTTCCTGTGATGTATGTCTTTACCTGTAATTAGTGGGCTTGCACCCCCCAAAGGTATATAGGCCTGGGCTAACAATAGAGCTCGCTCTCTGGCCTCTCTCGCTGGCCTCTCGCTGGTTGCTTCCCTCTCTCCTCTCCTCTCTCCCTTGTTCCCTTTCCCATCCTCTTTCCCTTCCCCCTCTCCACGTGGACCACCAAGCTGGGCTGAGGTGAGCAATGCTACCATGTAATGTGTCTGACCGCATTAATGTAATATCTCTCCTCTACCTCTCATGCTCTCGATGACTTTAATATGATATCTATATCTATAGATATCAACCATACAATTATGCTAGCAGTGGGGGCTGGCACCCTACTCCCCTCCAAATTTAACTTAATACTACACACTCTTCAAGGAGGCTGAGAAACAACCCTCCTCATCCTCTCTAGGGAGTCTAGGCAGAAGAGGCCTTCCGACAATTAAAGTGAACCCCTTTAAGTGCCCCAGTGTTTAGCCTCCCCACTGGGAAGAATGCCATTTGTATGTAACAAAGAACAGGGATTGCCCTCAGTGTTTTAACCCAAACTGGGGTCCCTAAGCAACAGCTGGTTTCATCCTCGAACAAGGAAATTGATGCAGTTGCAAAAAGATGCTCTACTGTCTCTAAGTGGTGACAGTGGTGGCTCTATACCAAACATTTCATCTTGTCATTGAGCAACCTTATCTGTCTGTCTCTATATGCACATAAATATATGTGCTATATAGATATGAAACAAAACAAAACTTGCTATCGAGCAACCCTACAGGACAGGTTAGAACGGCCAAGATGGGTTTTGAAGGCTGTTAATCTTTCTGGAATCATCTTTCTCCTGTGGGGCAGTCGGTAATTTTGAATCACCAACTTTCTCTTAGCAGCGGAGTGCTTTAACCACTGCACCACCAGGACTCCTTCCAAATATTAAATATATTTGCTTATGCCCACACACAAATGCCAGCCAGACAAGAGTGCATATATTGGCTTGGGTGCATACCAGGCTGTGGCCATCCAGGGTGTAGGATTTGCTGAATATTGTCACTGTGAAATAATCACATATTTAAAAAAAAGAAAAGAAAGAACCACTTATTTTGACTGATGAGCAGATGGAAATATACTCCTCTGCTGCTACTTGCTTGGTGCTTTTCTTTCTTAAACCACCAAGTACGCTATATCCTCTTTGTTGCCTTAGCATGCCCATGCCTATTGAATCACAATGAGATAAAGCATGCATGCGATGCTCAATGTAACTCAGGGAAGACATAACTCTGACTTTAGTAGAGGGTGTGAACCAATCCAGACCTTTTCCTTGGCATCTCTAAGACTCTACCCTCGTAGAGGGTGTGACTTTGTTGGCCAAGTAGCTATCTTCCAAATTTCTTGCCAGAAACAAGTGAGTGCTTCCAGTAGTTCGTCAGCTTGTTGACACATTTCAAATCGTACTCCATCAATTCCTGGGGCCTTGTTTTTCACGAAGGCCTTCAGTGCAGCTTGGATATCTTCCTTCAGTACCACTGGTTCTTGATCATCATATGCTTCTTTGCAGATGGTTGGATGTCAATTCGTTCTTTTTTTGGTATAGTGATTCTGTGAATTCTTTCCATTTCCATTGATGCTTCCTGCATCATTCAATATTTTGCCCATAGAAACTTTCAATATTGCAACTCGAGGCTTGAAATTCAAGCTTCACCCCATCATATCTCAAAAGCCTTAAATGAGATTCGGAGGCAACATTACTCTTCATCTGTGAATTCAGAATAAAAATTATCTGCTCCCAAATTCAATGATGGAAAGGTACAAGATAGACAGGTATTCCATGACAAATGGGAGAAATTGGAGTGGCGGGAGTGAGGGGGGAGGATAATGGGCACCATGGAAGAAATCCAGCAGTAGGAACTGCCTTAGCTCTCAAGGCTGGACAATAATCCTCTCTTCTCTAAGACCGTCTAGGCAACGGCCCTACCCTCCAGAATCTGGGAGTTTGTGATGCTCTCTGGATTCCAGGTGAAGGCCATGTGAACCTGGGCGTTAGCTCTGTCTTCCAGGCCCACTGGCTCAGCACCTCTGTTCCCTCGGCTTTGGGCACCCCCACTCTCCTAGATCAACTGACAGGCCACCTTATCGTTCCTCGCTGGCAGGTCTCATTCTTCTGTTTCTTGGGTGCCTTGAGGTTTATGGGACATGCCATTTTGAAGCATTTTGATTTCTTCTGTGAAAATTACAGAAACCGTTTACATATACCTCCTATCATTTATGCTGACTTTTATCTAGTTAATAAGACAAATATATACCCAAATTCATTTTCTTATAAGCCTTCTAATCTTGAAATTGTGTGTGGTATACTTATCTCTATGAATACATATCCCAGGGAAACAAATGTAACCAGTATTAATCCCAGTAAACCAGTTTCATTCATGAAGTCATTACTTCAGTAATAAATACAAACATAGTCAAAAAGTTCTTAGGAAGTAAACATCAACAATAGAGACAAACAACTAGCTGCGGAGATTGTCATACTGACTGATCCAAGTGACCCTTATGATGTCAAACCCATTATCTCAAATGTTATATCATCTTAAGTATTATAAATTTATATCGTATCAGCCTGTGTGATCACGAGGTGTCGAACGGATCACTGAAGACAAATGGGTGCATAAGCAAATGTGGCGAAGAAAGTTGATGGTGCCCGGCTATCAAAAAGTATAGTGTCTGGGGTCTTAAAGGCTTGAAGGTAATCAAGCGGCCATCAAGCTC
>NW_022111368.1:29098023-29099376 GCF_000313985.2 Echinops telfairi
TAGACTGGAGTCATGGGAGGAGCAGGAAGAAGCAGAGCCAAGTGATGGGTAAGGTTATGTGTCAACTGGGCTAGTTCATCATTCTGTGGTAGCCTTATCTTCCTCCTGCAGAGCAGTTGGTGGTTTTGAACTACTGACCCATGGCCAGGAGCCCAAGGCATAACCACTATGCCATCAGTGCTCCTTGTGGTGACCCTTAGTTCTGGGTCATCAGACTAAAAGTCGGAGAGCATTTTGCTAAATGATTGACCATTAGGGTGAGCGGTCATCTTTCCTCTCACTGATATGGAGACAAAAGTCTTCATGTTGGTGACAATGAGTCTCAAGAACCCAGAAAGAATTAGAAAGAGACCATTTAAATGATTCTCAAGAATTAGAAAGAGCGCATTTACATTAGCATGTTAGTTGATAACCAGAATGATTGTCATGGATTCCGGGGACAAAATGATTGCTCTGCACATAATGCTTCCAGTGGAAAGTAGAAAGTGATGTGGATGAAATCAGGGACAGAGACAAGATGCACTTTTTAAAAATTCAACCACTTGAAATGACAACAAATATAGGAATAAGAATACTTCAGTTACCCCTCCCCTTAATGAAATCTCTCTCCCAAATGGTTTTCGGTATCTTCACGAAGCTGGCACACACACTCTACTTGTGGAATCTCCTCGTGAGCCCAACAGGAGGCTGAGGAGTACAGGGGAAGGTGCTGGGACAGCACTGGCTGTTCTGAGGTGCACCTCTACTATCTGGTCCCTGGGTGGCACGATTGGTTTGCTATTGGATAGGAATCTAAAGATTGGAAGTTTGAACACACTCAGTGCTGCTACAGAAGACATGTCTGGTGACCTGTTCCCTTCAAGATTATAGCAAAGAAAACCCTATGGAGTACAATTCTACTTTGTAACAATAGGGGTCGCCATGAGTTGGTTAGTATCAACTCAGTGCCCACAGCTTGTTTTTTTTCAAGATATACCTACTACTTTCTGGTGTAAAGGAGCCCTGGTGGCGTCCTTGTTACACATTGGGCTGTGATCCAACAAGGTCAGCCGTTGGAAGCTACCAGCTGCTCTGAGGGAGAGAGATGGGACTTTCTCCTCCTGTAAACTGTCTCGGAAACTCCTGGCACAGTTCCACCCTGTCCTAGAGGGTCGCTATGAGTCGGCGACGGCAGTGGACTTCTGGTTCCCGAGAGTAGAGCAATGGGTGTAAAGCAAGCATCTGGGTTGCTCAGACTGTCTCAGACTTGAGCAAGGATGCTACTCATCTGGGCCTATTTCCCGCTAGGAATTAGGGGTTCTTTCTTTTTTAGAGTACGGTGTGAGCACTGTCCTAGCCTGCCTCTCTGCCTTC
>NW_022111368.1:29101313-29102904 GCF_000313985.2 Echinops telfairi
GTCAAGTCCATCCGAGACAGACTTTTCTTGAGCTTCTTTTCTAAAATCGGGATCTGTTTGTCCTTCTGTTTCCTACACAGCGCTCCATTTAGATGATTAATGCCACAGGGGGCACGAGGGGGGCATTTCTCCATCTCGTGTGACTGCTGGGGCCGGGCGAACACTGAGCCAGTGGCCATAGAACTGGTTCCAACTCCAGGCAGCCCCCTGGGCGTCAGAGGAAAGCTGAGACCTCGTGGAAGCAGATTCTGAGGCTCTTCTCAGGTACCTCTGGGCGGGAATAGTCAGGAAACACTGGCTGAGGAAGTGAATGTGTCGATGGATAAATAAAGTCCCAGCAACACCTCTCTGTGCCGTGATAACTGTCCCTCCCCAAGTCTCTGGCTCTTAAGTCAAAGCTACATCTTAATCCACTGGTTCATTCATTCATTGGTAGGAAGAGCACAGTCAATTTTTTTCCTTGTATTGGTGGTAATTTCTTTTTTTAAAAATCGTTTTATTAGGGGCTCATTCAACTCTTATCACAATTCGTACATACATCAATTGTGTCAAGCACATTTGTACATTCATTGCCCTCATCATTCTCAAAAGATTTGCTCTCCACTTAAGCCCCTGGCGCACAATTTTTTGGCATTACCGAGCGGTTGGTGGCCTCCGTAGATGGCCCTGCAGTTAACAGGATGCTCCCCTCATACTGGCTTCCTTTCAGTGTCTTAAACCAGAAACCCTTCCTCCTGGAGCTTCCTTTCCCCTGTTTTGCAGGCCTCCTGCCTCTCAAACGCCAGCTGGCTGGTTGACATTCAGGTTTAACTGCTTTCCCACTAGAGGGCGAGCTTGAGACAGACGGTCACATGGCGAAAGGGAGGTACAGTACAGGCTTCCCGGACAGCAGCGTGCCCATGCAATCGCTCAGGCTGAAACGGTGGGAATCCAGGGTGTATTATTAAGCATTGAATCTATATGCCAAAAGTTTTTGTTTCTTTTTTTCCCCCAGCAATCCCAGACTCCCAAAATAACCTCCTGTCTGACCAGATCCATGTAGGAAAAAGCCGTTGGGTGGGAGTTAAGAGACGGTAGCTAGAAGAGCCCCATTAAATAACTCACTGCCCCGCAGTGGGAGAAATGACATCACACTGTGAGGAAACAAAACGTGGAGGAATTGTTGAATGGACAATGGATTTTCTCTGTAAGCTATCACCCAATGAACAATAAAAAGTATTTTTTTTAATTGGGGGTGGGATGGGGTTGGCAGAGGAGGTTGGAGAGAAACTGGGAGCTAAAAACAATGAATTAAAAAAGGAAGAAAATGTTCTAAAATTGTTTGTGGTGATGTCTGTACAACTCTTAATACGGTTGAACTATTGAGTAACATGTCAATTATATGCCAATAAAACATGTGGTTTTAAAAATCATTTTATTGGGGCTCATACAGTTCTTATCATAATACATACATGCATCCATTGTGTCAAGCACATTTGTACATTTATTGCCATCATCATTCTCAAAAAATTTTCTTTCTACTTGAGCCCTTGGTATCAGCTCCTCATTCTTCCCCCTCCCTTTCCCACCCACCCATCCTTCCTCCCTCCTG
>NW_022111368.1:29104226-29111301 GCF_000313985.2 Echinops telfairi
TTTTGCTCTAAAGATGAGATCAGAGAGGAGGGGCAGGGAAACCATGGACTACTGGAGATGGAGCAGCCAGAACATGGTTGAAAAGGATGTTGACCCATTGGTATACAAAGTGACGACTGTCACCGAACCATTTGTACAGAAACTCTCAGACGGGAACTGAGTCTGCTGTGTCAACCTTCACCGAGAACACAGGAAGAGAGCTGGTTATGCGGAGATCAGGGAGGAAAGCTTTTTGGAGGACTGCCAGGGATCAAAGACACCGAGGACTGCCGTGGTGAGCTTTCTCAACGGGAAGGAGGCCAATGCACCTGCTACCCAGCCGTGGCGCAAGAGGAAGGCCTTGGTGAGAGCAGGAAGAGGCAGGCAGGAGCCGGCTGGAGATCCCAGCCTCTGGCAGAGGCGGTCCTGACTGGTCACGTCCACCTGGTCCACCCCCTGGCCCAGGACTTAGCCTAAAAAGAGAACCACTTCTCTCTTCTCTTGGGAAAAGGCAGCGAGGGCCCAGAAGCTGGAGGAGGAGCTGTTGGCAAATAATTGCACAGCCCGAGTCCCTCGGTGGCACCAAAGGTTAAGCATTTCGGCTGTGAAGATCAAGGTTGGTAAATGGTAGGTTAAAACAAACATTCTCCGTATTTGACAATGAACTGTACGTGCTCGGACCTGGGAACTCGGAAGAGAACTTCCTTGAGGGCTCTGAGCAGAGAGAACCCTGCCCCACCCCAAGCCCCACTCGGTCTGCTCCATCCTCTCTGAGCAGCCGCTCTGTGGTCAGAGCCTGCCTCTTCAGTTGTTGGGTTATTTTCTTTCTTTCCCACTAGACTTCAAATTTCTAACATCAAAACCATAGTTTTTCCTTATGCCCAGCATGGTACATGACACTCAACTGATGACTGTTAAATGCATTAAAATGATATTTATTTTCAACAACTGCATGTAGAAGTCAATGTCAATATGGAGAATTTGTTTGAACCTAACACTCTGCATAGGAATTGTCAGATTTTTCTGGGCATATTTTTTCTTGTGATTCTGACTTGTTTGCTACTAAAATGCAATAGAAAACAAGACTCAAGGCTCAAGATACAAAGTGGCTAGAATTTAGTTCTAATGTCCTGCAACAAAGCATTAACTGAAAATGGGTTTTCATAAGAACTAAAATGATAAATTGCAATCAGAAGAAATTAGTCATTGAAAATGACATTTCCTAGACAGAAGAGTTTCTTTCTACAGTCAACCTTGGAGTGGAACGTATATACCACAATTAGACAATTTTCTAGAAAGATGTTTACTTGCGTCTTATTGGCTATGCCAAGCATTCCACTATGTGGCTGGATTCAGCAGAGGACTTGGATTAAGGGATATAATTGCTGATGTCAAATGCATTTTGGCTGAAAGTAGAGATTATCAGACAGACATTTATTTGTGTTTTATTGACTGTGTCAAGGCATTTGACTGTATGGATCATAGCAAACTATATGGATAACTTTGAGAAGAAAGAGTATTCCAGAACACTTCCATGTGCTCATGTGGAACTTGTACATGAATCAAGAGGCAGTTGTATGAACAGAGCAAGGAAATGCTGCATTGTATGTCTGGGTTTTATCCTCTCACCATACTTTTTCTATTTTTGTACTGGGCAAATAGCCAGAGAAGCTGGCTTACCTGAAGAAGAAGGTGGCATCAGGATTGGAGGACTTGCAGTTGACACAACCTTGCTTGCTGAAAGTGAGGAGGACCTGAAGCACTTGCTGATGAAGGTCAAGGGTTATAGTCTTCAGTGTGGATTACAACTCAATGTCAAGAAGACCAAAATCCTCCCACCTAGACCACTAGATAATATGCTAAATTGAGAAAAGAGTGAAGCTGTCAAGGATTTTGTCTTGCTCAGACCCATCGTCGATGCTCATGGAAACAGCCAGCAGTCAAGAGAGCAAAAGAAGAGTGGCATTAGGTAAGTCTGTTGGACCAGACCTCTGTAAGGGTGTTGAAAAGCTGGGGTGTTACTTTGCTTTGAAAAGCAAGGCTGTTTCTTTGAGGACCCAGTCCATCGTACTTTCAGTTGTCTCATGTGCATGTGAAAGGGGGACATTGAATAAGGAAAACCAAAGAAGAATCGATGCACTTGAATGGTGGTGCCGGAGAAGAATTTTGAAAGTACCATGAACTACTAAAAGGACAAACTGATCTGTCTTGGAAAAAGTAGGACCAGCATGCTCCTTAGAGCAAGCGTTTGTCTTACATACTTTGAACATGTTGTAAGGAGAGACCAGTCCCTGGAGAAAGACAGCCTCCTTGGAAGAGGGCAGCAAAGGAGAGGAAGGCCGTCAAGGAGATGGATTGACACCATGGCTGCAACAATGGGCTCAGCACAGGGACATTGTGAAGATGACGCAGGACTGGGCAGTTGAGGTAGTTAGTTTAGTGTGTCAACCTGGCCGACAAACACATGTGGGGTTAATTGAAGGGCGGAAGGATAAATAACTCCGTGAGCCTCAGCTTTCAGAGTTCTAGGCTCTCTTGCTTTGTGATGGTCGCACCAGGGTGCAGCTGCCTTAGCCAGTTCCCTGCTTCAGCTGCCAAGGCTCACTTCCTGCAAGACATCCCCAAGGAAAAGCCACATGGATCTGCCCCAATGCAGCCCTGGGGGCTGGAGCAGCCGTGTGGAGACCCCTGCCAGTGCTGAGATGCTTACACGTTCACCGATTCAGCTTTCCTCCTGCAGTCGGCATTATTGCGTGTGTTTTGTGAGATGGAGGAGGACTTTGTGGATTGGTGTGGGACAATGGGTTAAAGTTGGACTTGTGAGCTTGGGCAGTACTGGGTTGGGATGTTTTCTTGATGTGCACTTGACTTTTATATAAAACTCTCTCTTACACATAAGTTTCTGTGGATTTGTTTCTCCAAAGTACCCAGACTAACACAGCAGTGTTTCGGTCTGTTGTGCATAGGATCACTATGAGTGGGAACCAACTCAATGGTCCTTAACAACAACAACGTCTTACTTCTCAAGCACAGCCATCATCTGTCACTGGAAGCTTGTATGTTGCTCTGATAGCGAGCACATTTCAACAGTGCTTGCAGGCTAGAAAGAAGAGCCTGGTGATGTACTTCTGAAAATCAGCCAGGGAAAACCCTATGCATCATAATAATGCAATCCCTTTGTGTACAGGGTGCCTAGGAGGCTGGAGTCAACTCTGCTGGATAGTTTGTTGTTATTCATTTTGATATGTTGTTAAATGGGGGTGTGGTGGGGGGTGCAAATAGGGAAGTATAAACATGTAAGCAGGTACTGCTAAAGGTATTCTGTGATCTTGTCTCAGGAAATCAAGGGGAGACAGAAATTTTCAGACTAACTTTATGAGTTTTCAGGTTGGCTTTCCTGATCATTAGAAAGCCGCCTGACCATCCCCACATCATTGGAAGAACAGAAAGCACGCCACACACAAGCTGTGTCGTCAAGTCGTCTGTATTTCCCTTTTTCAGTGAACTCATAATTCCAGTCCCAGTGGCTGTCAAGCAGACTCTGGCTCCTGGCCTCCCCGTGGGTGTCAAAGAACTGAGCTCCACAATGTTCTCAGTGATGAAACAGATCACCAGGCGTTGCTTCTCAGGCACAACTGGGCAGAGTCGAGCTTTCATCTTGGTTAGCAATCAAGCACTTGAACAGTTTACACCACCCAGGGCCTTCCAACCCTGATGGCTGCCTAGCAAATGAAAGGAAGCCTCTCTGGGGAAAGGGTCATCCTGTTTGTTTGTGTAGGACTTTTTTATTTTTAAAGGATGGGAAGCAGACACCAGTCAAAGTGCAGAGGTCATTCTCTAAGCTAGATCAACAAACCTCCTTTCAACTAGACCTAGCGAGCCTTTGTAGGTAAGTGGGTGAAAGGTAGTGCATGGCACTCTTTGCCCCATTGCAGAATCTTTCCCAGGCTGGTGGAAAATCCAAGCGAAGAACAGAAGTTCCTGGTCCCATGAAGCAATCTGTCCATTCAGAACCATTCCCCGGTGTTCAGAGAGCAAGCTCGTCCTTGTCCATGTCACTCACACCATCCCATAGGACCAGGCCCTGGCCTGCCAGAGAAAGCCGGGACGGTGCTATTGCAGCTCCATCAGAAGCCTGGAGTGGAACTCTTCTGTCCATGTGCAGAGGGATTTGTTAGGTGCCCAGAACTAATGGCGCCTGCTATTTAGAGTTCATGTTACGTAGACCCGCTGGTTAGATTATTCTGGCCTTGTAAACATATGGGCCATTTAGGGGGGATGCTTCATAGATGTGCTGTGTATCTCTCTGAGAACCATATAGTAGCTCACTTTCAGATTCTTTTTTTCTCATTGCCACTGAGACGATCCTGACTCACGGTGACCCCATGTCTATCAGGACAGAACCACACTCCTTATGGTTTTAAAGACCTCTTTTCCCAATGTCCCTCTGGGTGGATTTGAATCACCAATCTTTCAATCAATAGGCTGAGTGTTTAATTAGCTTGTGCTACCTAATGACTTCAAGCTATAATAAAGTGTGCTTACTTGAATCACCTAGTACTGCTACAGCAGAAATAATAAAAGCAGACGCCTTTAGCAAACACGCCTTGTTTTCAATCACAGTTTCAGAGGCTACTTGTCTGAATTCAGGGAGCAGGTTGTATGGGAAGGCTTTCTTTCTTTGTCGGCTCTGGAAGAAGGCTCCTGTCTCTTCTGAGCAAGCTTCATGTGGCTTGGCACTTCTCTTCCCCTGTCTCTGCTTCCTGGTGATTTTCATCTTTTATTTCCCCAAAGAGGCCAACTCAACACTCACCCTACACAGACCTACTTCAGTCGCCGAGCCAAGACGTCCTATTCTGAAATGGCTTGATATGCACAGGTATAGGAGGGACTCAGAATTGACAACACGTTTTTAGGCAGCACAATTTTACCCGTAACAGCGTGTGGTAGACAGGGTTTTCTAGATAAACAAGACCATCACCCTTATGATTTTATATAGACAGATAGATAAATACAACACAAGAAATAGACAGCTAATTAGTCTATAGTGCAGTGCAAATGGCTCAGTGCAACTCACTTCTGTATGACAGCTAATACACTGGCAGTCTTTCAAGTCATGAGGGCTGCTGGGTGCATCAAGGAAGCAGACAGCTGAGTTCTCTGTAGAGCAATTCAGGCAATCCAGCCACAGGCAGCAAACAGCAAGGCAGGTCACCAATAGTCAGCCAGATGACAGGGTCCGACAGTCCCCAGCTCAAGTGATGTATACACTTGCATGTATACCCTTGCGTGGCGAAGCAAGTCTTGAAGGAACCTCAAACTACAGTGACACAGTCCACAGGTTGGGTGTCCTACAGGTAGTGTAGCTCGCAAGTTGAGGCAGAGAACCAGCTAAGGCAGCTGCACAGTGGTCCAATCATCAAAGAGCAAGAGACAAGAAAGGCAAGGCTTGCCGAGCCATTTATCTCTCTGCCCTTCAACTAAACTGGCCTTCAATTAATCCCACATGTAGTCATTGGCCACGTTAGCACAATAAACCTACCTATCATACAGTGCTTAATTGAAAATGCAACCCAAGTCTTCATGCACGGACCTCGAGGAGCTACATACATAAAGCAGCTCACACAAGCAGTGCCTGTTTGAGGGGTGACACATTCCCATGGAAAACCATTCCCTTTGGAGGCACTTCAGCAGAGGCTGAGCACCCACAGTTGCAGATGCGTACTCCTACACGTATAAGCGTGCTTCTTCCTCTTTTTTAATTCAATCATTTTATTGGGGGCTCTTTCAGCTCTTTGAACAATCCATACATCAATTATATGAAGCATAGTTATGTTGCCATCCTCATCTCCAAAACATTTTCTTACTACTTGAGCCCTTGGTATCAGCTCTTCTTTCTTTCCCTCCCTCCACCACTCTCCCACCCTCATGAACCCTTGATAATTTATCAATTATTTTTATTTTCATATTTTACACCATCCGCTGTCTCCCTTCACCGACGTGTCTGTTGTTCATCGTCCTGGTGTGTGTAGGGAGGGTAAATGTCGATCCTTGCAATAGGATCCCCTTTTGTCCCCCTTCTTCCCCCACCTTCCCCTGTCTTGATGGTATCCCTACTCATTATTGGTCCTGAGGGGTTTATCTGTCCTGGATGTTGTGTGTTGAGAGCTCTTATCTGTTACCAGTGGACATGCTCCAGTCTAGTTGGATTTGTAAGGTAGAACTGGGGTCATGATAGTGGGGGCGGGGTGGAAGCATTAAAGAACTAGAGGAAGGTTGTGTGTTTCCTCAGTGCTATACTGCACCCTGGCTGGCTCATTCCTTCCTTGTGATCCTCCTGTGAGGGGATGTCCAATTGTCCACAGATGGACTTTGGGTCTCCACTCCAACCCCCCTTGTTCTCGTAGATCTGATAGTTTGTTTTGGGTCTTCTTGATGAGAGCATTGTAGAACTTCCTTGCAAGACATTGAGCTACCTTACAAGACGTTGAGCAACATTACAAAAATCAACACGAGAAACTCCATTATCAAGAAGAAATAAAGTATGACATTGGGGCCCAGCTAAAAAGGGAGGCCTTGAAACAGCTGCCAAGAACCAACAGATGGTCCGAAGAACCATCCCAGGAAGTCTGGAGGACCCTGATGAGGACGTCAAGGAGCCAGCCAAGCTGCGTATTTAAACCTGGGTAGAGACACGGGCTTTTCAGAGAGCTAGGAACCAAAGAGACATCAACTCCTGCTCCCTCACCTCTACCAAGGGTGAGTACACCGATGAAGGCAATGCTTCTTGGGACGATGATGCTGGAATAGTGATGTGTGTAGTGTGCTGCCCTTATACTCATACTTCCCATGATATTCTTACACTTAGTAGTTTAAGTTAATTTTAAGATTATTAGATTGCTTGATATGTGTTTGCAGTGACTAAACCGAGCATTCAAAATGTCAGAGAGCGTGAAGTAATTATTGATCCGCTGCTCATGCTCATGACACCTCCGATTCCTGATACCTGATCCCATCAACACCTCAGGATCCCACAGGCTGGTGTGCTTCTTCCATGTGGGCTTTGTTGCTTCCTAGTTGGATGGCTGTTTGTTTA
>NW_022111368.1:29115631-29117459 GCF_000313985.2 Echinops telfairi
ATGCTTGTATATACCATTAGATTGCATGGTACATGAATTATATGTCAATGAAACTGTTTTAAAAAGAGAGCACGTACCTAACTGGATAGCCATTCACAGGGGTGCCCCTCTCTGTGGGGCAGAGTTCTCAGTCTAGGACACTTCAGACCAATAAAGGCCACACACTTCCCTGGTATGACTAGGGTGATGGATTATACCATTCTTGGTCACCTGCAGAAAGTGTTTGGATGATGTAGGCTTTCTGAAGTACTTCAGACAAAGCACGTAAACAATAGCTAATCCTAGAGTCTTTGGTGCTGGGTTGTATGTTGAGTTGAGTCAATTTGCCCATTTTATTGTTTTCTTCTGTTTTTTGTAGGGGGATTTTCATGACCTGTGTCTAAATTAGTTGGGTTTTTTCCCCCTTGGTTCCTGAGAGATAGCTCAAAACCCTTGGAGTTTTATGGCGTTGTTTTATATAGGCCTGCAGGCAAACCAGGTGCTGCTGCTTCTGTGGTAACTCAAGTGTGGGCTAGCCAGCCTGGAGAGACCACTGCTGACCACAGCGGATCTCAGGGGCAGTGAGCTGACCCACTCAATCACCACTGGGGAGGGAGCCCCAGTGACGGTTCTGAACACAGAGGCTTCAGGTGTTTCCTGGGTGGTGAGGGACGCTATGCATGTAGAAGGAAAGCAGGTCTCAGAAGCACTGTTTTGAGAACCCCCTAGACTCGCCCTATGCATCTCTTCATTTCAATCATTTCAATTAATGAAACTGTAATCCTAAGTATTATGCTTTCTGTGTTTCTGCAAATTATCCAACCCAAGGCAACAGTGGGATCCAGTAGGAAAGACTTGAGGGGCCTCTGGGTACCTCTGTGTGGGATTATAAACAGATTATCCCCCCACTTTCGTCTCCCCCAAAGATATGCCAACATTGGAGGCTATTTGCCAGCACATAGTGGGAGGACAGATGCTTAGAGATATTCTCCCTGAAGACATTCAGTTGCCAGACTACTGTCTGTTCCCACCACAGGTAGGACCCACTCCCTGCTGTAAAGGACAATGGGTTACTTCTTCCTAAAGGTTTGCAGCCATCAGTCTGGTCCCGGTAGGTGGGGTTCACACCCTACTGATAATGGTTTCCGTGGAGAACCAGGGAACAGGTCAAACCTGTTCGGTGACATCCAAAGTTAGGCTGCCCTCCTGAATCTGGGATCTGCCTGAGTTAGCAATAAAGGGCTCACTCATTCCCCTTCCTGTCCCCTGTTCCTTGCTCCCCTGTTCCCTTTCCCCTTGTCCTCCTTCCCCTCCCCCTATCTCCTGCCCTCTGGGTCTCCCATCTCCATGTGGACCACCAAGTGGGGCTGAAGTGAGCATGCTACTATTAAATGTGTCTGCCTGCCCCTCACCCCAAAATAATTTATTTCAGAGGACTGCACTGAATCTGCAGTTCTGGGAGAGACATGGGAGCAGATGAAGGGGGAGGAGGAGAGAGTAGAGCATATCCTGGCCCACCAGCCCTTGAGGATGATGTTCCTGCTCAGAGCAGCCAGTCCACAGAGAAGACGTCATGGCCGGCCCCACTATGAGACACAATGTCCCTCACTGACCCATAGCCCTACCCATAGACAACAGTGGAGACACAGTGTGAGCATTACACTTGATCTGATCCCGCCACACTAAGGCAAAACACTATAGACAACAGTGGAGACAGTGTGAGAATTACACCTGATCTGATCCCGCCACACTAAGGCAAAACACTAAGGGGGTGTAACAGAACAGCAAGGGAACCAAGCACCGAGATCCCCAGGGAATGCTGAAGGTGCACTTTGGGGCCAGGGCTTGG
>NW_022111368.1:29119068-29124904 GCF_000313985.2 Echinops telfairi
TTTTTATAATCTTTATGTATCTCAACTGTACAATTACATCTATTGACCCCGCGATTAGCTGTGGGAGGCTGGACTTCCCCCATACGTCTGCACTCACAGCTGAGGTCCTCTCATGGGTAAACTCCCAAATTACTGCCATCAATTTGGGCAAGGTAGGACAACCGCCCCTGTGAGTTTCCAAGACTGTTAGTCTTTACAGGAGTAGAAAACCCCCGTCTTTCTCCCATGAAGCAGCTAGTGGTTTTGAACTGCTGTCCTTGTGGTTAGTAGTCCAAGTGGTAACCACTGCGCCACCGTGGCTCCCTGAGATGGGTAAAGCAGCCTTTACATTTGTAGCCGGTTGGTCAGAGTGGAGGTCATGTTGGGTTCCCCAGCTTGTGGCTGGCATCTAGTTGTTGGGGAGACGTGGCATCTGGCGAGTTGTATGTCATAATGTGTGAGGTCCGAGTTAACGCTGGATTGTTAGGGTCCGAGGAAAAAGTGCTACCTGGGCAGCTACTGGCAGAACAGAAGCAGCAGAGAAGTGAAAAGTAGGCATTTGATATTTCCCTGCTCAGCATTGCCCATGTTACTATTTACAGACTTGTCCGTCGAACTTGTTGCTGTTGTGTGCTGCTGAGTGGATTCCACAGCATCCCTGTAGGACACCGTAGAGTCCTAGGCTGTCCTATTTATGCAAGCAGGTCACCAAGTCTTTCTCCAGTGGAGGGACTGGTGGGTAGAAACATCTGACCTACACTTACCCATTGAGCTACCAGGGAATCCTTGTTCCAAGTTACAGCCCCCAAACTTCTGTTTTAAAACAAAAACTGCCAGAAAAAAAGAGCAAAAGAAACAAGAAAAAACGTTTTGTGTTTTCTTTGAGCTGGTGGTATGTGTTGCTCTAGGCCAGTGGTTCTCCACCTTCCTAATGCTGCAGCCCTTTTACACAGTGCCTCATGTTGTGGTGACCCTAACCATAACATTATTTTCATTGCTACATCATAATTGTCGTTTTGCTACTGTTATGAATCGGGCGACCCTGTGAAAGGGTCGTTCGACCACCAAAGAGATCACGACCCCCAGGTTGAGAACCGCTGCTCTATGATTTTGAGTCAAACCAGCTACTGCTGTGAACATTCTAACTCACGGCGACCCTGAGTACATCACAGGAGAACTTGACGGCAGAGGATTTTCACTGGCTAATTTTCCCCCTGGAAGTGGATCACCAGCCTTTCTTCCTGAGTGACTGTGAACCTCCAATCTTCTGGGGAGCAGCTGAGAGCTTTAGTCATTTGCACAACCCCAGGGACTCTTGCTTTGGAACAAAAGTGTGTAAATGTGGAGTCTGATCTTGTCCTCTCTTTTGAAAAGTCCCGCCAAGGCTGCCTGACAGATTGGCCCCAGGAGCTACAGGTTCATAAACCCATTTGTAATAGGTTTATTTATGCCAACCTGGCTAATGGAATTAATCTGGTTGCAAGGCCCGCCCCTCTCTCTCTTGCTCTTTGGTGGTCAGACCAGTGTGTGGCTGCTTTAGCTAGTTCTCTGCCTCAACTTGTTAGCTACACTACCTGTGGGACAACCAACCCATGGATCATATAGCTACAGTTTGACGTTCCTTTGAGACCTGCTTCACCAAGCTACTGATGTATACATTGCTTTAGCTTGAGGCTGGTGGATCCTGTCATCATACATTGCCTGAGCTTGATATGCCCATCCAGGCCTGCTTTGATAAGCTCCTGAGCTGCTGACTGTTGGTGACCTGCCCTGCTGTTTGCTGCCTGTGGGCGGACTCTGCCTGCATTGCCCCAGGGAAGACTCAGCTGTCAGGTTCCTTGACCTTGGACCCAGAAGCCCTCATGAGTTGAAGGACTTCAGGTTTATTAACTGTTCCATGGAAGTGAGTTGAACTGAGCCCTTTGTGCTGCTGTGTGGACTAATGAGCTGTTATATTTCTTTGTTCTGTATAAATCTATCTATCTATCTATCTATCTATCTATCTATCTATCTATCTATCTATCTATCTATCTATCTATCTCTATCTATCTATCTATCATCTATCATCTATCTATCTATCATCTATCTATCTATCATCTATCCATCTATCAATCATCTATCTATCTATCTATCATCATCTATCTATCTAATCATAAGTGTCTGGTTTTGTTTCTCTAGAGAACCCTGCCTAACACATCATTCTTCTTCAATGACTTTATATAAGAAAAAGCTCTCTTCTTGACCAAATGTTACCGGACAATCTCCCAGTTCCTACAACACACTGCTCTCCTGTGGCCAATGTCTCTCACCTACGGAAGTTTCAGTTAGACATCGTTTGCTGAACAGTGATTGTTTAAACATTACACGGTGGCTTGGAAAGCAGCTGAATCCACACCAGCTAAGCTAACAGGTGGTCAGTTTGTGGGCCAGGCCATGAGTATCCGACATGAAAAAAGTAACCTCCTTGTGTCTAGTCAGAGACAGTGGGATTTTCCAGATTATGGTCTCAAGCTATCAAGTTATCAGAGGGGTCAGGCTACCTGCCACTCAAACTTAACAATATCTTTATTTGCAAAGCCCTTTACTATTCCCAGGGTGGAAACTGGCCTATGAGAACATTGTGCATAGTCAAGCAGTGGCTACCACACCTCACACCTCACCTCGCCTCACCTTCCTACCTTTTCCGCTCACTAGAAGCACTCACTGGTCTACACCATGAAATTTGGAAGACAGCTACCTGGTCAACTGACAAGGAGAGATCCATCTTTGTGCCCATTTTATAGAAAGATGTTCTAATAGAGTTGTGTTAGGCTGGGAAGACTAGAGAACAAATCCAGAGACACTCATACATGTGTAAGAGAAAGCTTTATATCAAGAAGTAGTTATATATCAGTTAAACACCCCAGCCCAGTCCAGATCAAGTCCATACATCTGATATAAGCCCATATGTCTGATTCTAGTCCACAAATCCCTTTTCAGATTCATTCAGCACATGCAATGATGCAAAATGCAGGAATATCACAGGCCAGTGGGTGCAAAGTCTTGTGGATCCAATGGTGGTAGAAGCTTCTTTATGGCTCTCATAGGTCTCAGCATGGCTCCAGGTGGCTTGTCAATAGGAAGGTGAAGGCAGAGAGGAAGACCCGCCTCCAGAGAGCCATTTAGCTGAAGCCTGGTTGACAGACTACACTCCACCCCTTCCTCTTAATACCCTCAAATTGACACTACCACAAGACTGCAAAAGACTATGAACAGTATCAATATCACAAGCAAGTGGATTTTTGTTGATGGTAGTTAAAAAATGGTTGCAGCTGTATATTGACAGGGAGTTGCCAAAAATTCAAGCCAAATTCAGAAGATGCTGTGGAACAAGGAATATTATTGCTGATCTCAGATGGATCTTGGCTGAAAGCAGAGAATGTCTATGTTTTATTGACTATGCAAAGGCTGTCTGTATCATAAAATCAATGGGCAACACTGCAAAGAATGGAAATTCCAGAACATTTAATTGTGCTCATGCAGAATCTGTACACTGACCAAGAGACAATCATCCAAACAGGAACAGGGGATACTGCATTGTTTAACATCAGACAAGGTGAATGTCAGAGTTGTATCCCTTCATCATCTTTATTTAATCTATATGCTACGCAAATAATCCAAGCAGTAGACTCTAAGAAGAATAGGCAGATGACACAACTTTGCTTGCCGAAAGCAAACAGGACTTGAAGCACTTACTGCTAAAGATCACAGATTAAAGTCTTCAGTATGGATGACACTTGAACTAACACACACATGTAGAAGTCCTCACAATGGACCAACAGACAACATCATGATAAATGGAGAAAAGATAGAGATTGTCAGAGATTTCCTAATCAGTACACATAGAAACAGCAGCCAAGAAATCAACCTATTTTATTTGGCAAATCTGCTGCATAAGACTCCTTTAAAGTGTTGCCAATCAAAGAGGTCACTTTAAAAACTAAGGTAGGTCTAACCAAAGCCATGGCATTTCCAACTGTCTCCTTGTATGCAAAAAGTGGACAGGAATCAGAAATGGCAAAGAAGAAATTGTGCATTTGCATCATGGTGTTGACAAGGAATATGTAATATACCCTGAATTGCAAGAAGAATGAACAAATGTGTTTTGAAAGAGATACAGCTAGAATGCTCCTTAGAAGCAAGGTTGGTGTATGAGGCCATACACTTTGGACCTATTATCAAGAGGACCAGTCCCTGGAGAAGGACATCTTGCTCAGCAGAGAGTCCGTGAAAGAGAAGAAATTCCTCAACAAGATGGATTGCCCCGGTGGCTGCCACAGGAGCACCATTATGAGGATGGCCACAACAGGGCAGTGCTTCATTCTGTGGCCCAGGGGGTTGCTACGAGTTGGAACTGACTAGATGGCACCTAACAATGACAGCAACACCTTCTCTAGGGGGCAGTGGTGATTCAGTGATCAAATTCAGATGACCAGCCAAGCCACGTGCCATGGAGCCACTACCCGTCTGTCAGGGGAGGTTTGAATTTTGCTAGGAGGGGCTTCAATAAGTTCATGGGAAAATGTAAGCGATAAGGGAATTTTCCCATGAATTCTGATTAGGATTCTGCTGCGCTTCCAGGCTTAACTGGACTGAGGAAAACAGGCCCGACGATCTGCTTGTCAAGCCCCCAATCACAGGAGGCATTTCAGTCAACCATGATGGGGTTGTTACGAGACTGGGGGGGCTCAATAGCAGTTAACAGCAAGAGCACTTTCTTCAACTCGACAGAGATGAGAAAGGGGGGCATTTGGGCCCCCAGATTACAGAGTAGCTCAGAAAGGGAACAGTATCTTATAGACTTGTCTTCTATAATCAGTGTTTTTCCAAGTGTAACTTTTCAATTGAGCAGTCATGAAGAGTATAAACCAAAAAATGAAACAGATTTGAGAAGACTCATAAAAATCAGAGTGCACTGTAGTCATTATAAGTATTCCTTCCTGAAATTTTGGCCTTGGTGGTGTTTGAGTGAGCGAGTGTGTGTGTACACTAATGATATAAAACCTACTTTATAGTACGGGTTACAGTTTAGCAAATTTGAAAGCCTGGATGCAAACAGCTGTCATCTTTTCGGTCGTCCTCATATTTACCTTCATCGTGGGCTGCAGGCCTGCTGCCTTGGCTCTTCACACAATGCCTGGATGGCAGGGTCATGGAGGGCCGGGAGTCCTTTTGCCAAGGCCATGGACTCCCTTTAGCAGAAGCAATCCGTAAGCATGACAACCTTCTTAGAGCAAGTTCCAAGAACTAAGAACACAGTCCTCATCGCAGTTGTCCAGAGTCAGTTCTGGGCGTGCTGTCCACCCACTGCCTAGCTGCTTTCTGAAATACTTGAACATTCCAGGCCAACCCTGCAAGCAGGCCTCCCTGACACGCCTGAGAGGCGTGCATCAGGTGTCTGGTAAGGTCACAGAAAGGAAGCCACAGGTTTATCTTTTTGTACCGGTGCCTCTCAGCATAGGTAGCACAGAGTTTAGCGTTCCCCTACTTCTAAGTCATTAAAAAAGACCTTTTTTCCAGCTGTTGGAGATTGCAAGGGTCCATTTTTGTTTCTGAGAAACTGCAGCCTGGTCGTTTTCACAGGGAGCATCCAAATGAGAATGTAAGAGAGTAAAACATGTAAGGAATTAATTGGCTTGACAAATACTGTAGACAATTCCAATGAAGGCCCAGATGGATTTTTCCCCTTCCTTAATTGGATTTATTGCTGTTCCATAGATATTGTGAGCATAATTACAAGTAAATGGCCAGTTTGATTTCTGGAAACATTAGACTTTTGAACGGCAATCCAAACCAGAAAACCAAACCCTTTGCCATC
>NW_022111368.1:29125004-29141309 GCF_000313985.2 Echinops telfairi
ACTGTACGGAAGCAGACAGTTTCATCTTCCTCCCTCTGAGCTTTCGGCGGGTTTGGACCACCATGGGTCCTGCATGGCTTAATGCAAATGAAAAGTACTGTGCATGAGAGAGGGTGGTAAAAGAGTTCGCTACCGGTAACCCAATACTGGAAATATCACATCGTTTGTTGAGAGTTAGTTTGTTGAAAAGGATCCAGATTGTAACAGCCCTTCTCCCTTAAAATGAAAAATTCCTGTGAATTATTCAAGAATTATTTCTTAATTCAGAAAGGGGGAAGTGGGGCCATTTAGAGAAGCAATGGAATCCAAAACCTTCGGCAGTGGAGTCGAACAGCCTCTGGAGGAATGAATATATCAATGGATGGTCTGATAATCCCTTGGGGATCATCTGTACAATGTTTCCTGTGAATTTTGCTCCCTTTGGTCCTCTGATCATTGTGAAAAACCTTTTAATTATGGCCTGGAGCTATTGTAAAGCCTGTTTCTTGTAACATAGTTTAAGGTATTGAACTTGCTAGATTGGGACTGAACTCTATAACAGTTCAGAGAAAGCAACCGATTATTTCCTTCTGTCAGCACTTGCAAGAATAAATTTAGAATTGTTCTAATCGACCTGGTCTCTGT
This sequence comes from Echinops telfairi, assembly GCF_000313985.2. Lineage (NCBI taxonomy): Eukaryota > Metazoa > Chordata > Mammalia > Afrosoricida > Tenrecidae > Echinops > Echinops telfairi. Next base: position 29,125,629 of record NW_022111368.1, read on the forward strand.
TTTTGACTGTACAGTGACATAATCTCCCCAGGTCTCTGCAGCTGACAATAAGCAGATACCTAAGGGGGGGTGGGGAGACCCTATGAGTTATATTAAAAATGTAACGTTAGGTTAGTCAGTCAGAGTAGCTTTACCTGAACGTTGTGGGTCTCTTGTATATGACCTGAAAGAGATTCTTGGAATGATGATCATGATGATGACCATCATGATGCTAACGATGGCAATCATAATGTGTATTATATGCTGGTCACTGTTAATTATTTCATTAATTTCCCTTAGTTCTGACACAATCCTCTGAAGATAATTTAAAGAAACTGAGAATTACAAAGAGGATAAGTAATTAAAAAAGAGGTTCCTGGCTATCAAAAAATATAGCGTCTGGGGTCTTAAAGGCTTGAAGATAAACAAGCAGCCAACTAGCTCAGAAGCAACAAAGCCCACATGGAAGCAGCACACCAGCATGTGTGACCACGAGCTGTGGAAGGGATCGGGTGTCAGGCATCAAGGAATGAGAAATCATGTCATTGTAAAGGTGGGTGAGTACAGAGTGGAGACTCAAGAGTCCATCAGAAGGCAACTGAACACCCCCTTGCTGAGGGGTTGTGGGGAGGAGATGAGCCAATCAGGGTGCAGGGTAGCAACGATGAAACATATAACTTTCCTCTAGTTCTTAAATGCTTCCTCCCCCCCACTATCATGATCCCAATTCTGCCTTGCAAATCTGGCTAGACCAGAGGATGTACATTGTACAGATAGCAACTGGAAACACGGGGAATCCAGGACAGATGACTCCTTCAGGACCAGTGGTGAGAGGGGCGATGCCTGGAGGGTGAAGGGAATGTGGGGTAGAAGGGTGTTTGTTTGTTAGAGGATTACTCAAGCATGAGAAGCTCTTGCATGAAGATTAAACATTTTCATGGAGGGATTGATTCTTTTTTTGTCTTCCCTCTTGCTTAACTGTTGGGCAAGTTCACTCACTTGGGGTGGGGCGGCCACATTCCTGAGCGAGAGCAGTAAGCCAAGCGAAACGAAGGTCAGGTGGACAGGAGTGGGCCTTGGAAGACCACGCATGACCCTGTTTGAGGTCCCATGTTGCAAGGGGAAAACAGAGGGCTTGCTGTGAGAGAAATGAGGCAGGATGGGATTCACATGGTAGGGAGATGGGGGAGTCAGATAGTTAGGAAAGGTGTGTTCATTTCCTCTTGTTGCTATAACCAATTATCTCAAACATTGGCTTGACACAATACACATTTCTTATAGTTTTGGAGGTCAGAAGTCTGACTGGGCTCAAATCAAGATGGAAGCAAGGCTACATTCCTGTCTAAAGATTTTGGATAAGAATCTCCTTTCTTCCTTTATCCAGGGACTTTATCCAGAGTCCCTGGGTCTTACAAATGGTTAAGCTTTTGGATATTAACCAAAAAGTTGGATGTTCATATCCACCCAGAGGCACATTCAGATGAAAGGCCGTCGAATTTAATTCTGAAAGGTCCCAGCCACTGAAAATTCTATGCAGCACTTGTCTGTAACACATGGGGTCAACAGGAGTCAGGATAAACTCTACAGCAACAGATTAGAAGCTGCCCACCTTCCTTGGGCTATGGGGTTATGGCCCCTTTCATCTTCCAAGCCTGCAATGGCAGGTTGAGTCTTTGCCGCATCAAATCACTCTGACCTAAATCTAAGGTGAAGAGTCAGCTAAATCCACATGGAAGAAGCACACCAGCCTGTGCGATCCAAGGATTGCAAATAATAAAATCCAAAGGAGGAAATGATATCAGAGCTTAAATTGTGAACACCTGGCTTGCAGAAGGCTATGGCTCATGGTGGAAACCCCAAAGTCATTTTCGGGGACCACACATGGATTAAGCCTCCGCAGACCCTAGTCAAGGGAGGTGAAAAGCTTTATAATCACAGAGACTGTTGTTAAGTCAATTATGGCAGATGTAGTTAGGTTAAAATGTAATCTCTTTTTGATCTCCCTTTTGACCCATTTGCTTCAGTTAAAAAAACAAAAAGTGAAAGGGAAGTACACATGGATTAAGCCTCTGATGAGTCACCTCTGACCATAGACCAGGGACGAGAATAGCTTTGCTATTATGAAGAGTGCATTGAAGAGTGGATTACTGCCGATACAGGTAGGTTAAAGTTTCACACCTTATCATTTGATCTCCCCTTGACCCACTTTAAATCTGTTCTTGATTTTAATTTCTTGCTTTGTCTTTGATTGAAGTGTTTCTCTGTTTCACTTTGTAATTGTTGGTTTTCTTTTTGTATGTTTTTCTGTATATCAGATCCAGGATAGGTAAATCTATAGAGACAGCTGGATTATGGTTCCTTGGGGCCGTGGCAGAGGAGATCAGGGGGAAATGGGGAGCTAATAACAATGAGCACAAGAAAGAAGATTGTTCTAAAATTGATTGTGGTGATGATTGTACAACTCTTCTTAATATGATTGAACTCTTGAGTCGTATGATGTGAATTGTATGCCAATAAAACTGTAAAAAAAAAGACAAAACTAACTTGTCCACAAAAACAAACAAATCACTTTGCCTCGACGCTGTCCATAGCCACGTCTCTTCCTTGACTCTCCTCCGACTTTTCAGGACTCATGGGTGGACTGAAACGGACCATGGTGGTATAGTCGTTTGAGCACTTGGCTCCTCACTGAAAAATTGGTGATCGGAATCCACTAGCTGCTCCACAAGAGGAGATGGCAATGTGCTTCCATCAAGATTTAGAGCCTTGGAAGTTTTTTGTTTGTTTTTTTTCCAGGGGAGAGCGCGAACGCAGTCCCCCACTACCACAAATCATGCAGTTGAGTTTCCCACATATGGGGAAATCGCAGGGGTCAACACATCCGGAGTGCAATGGATAAGCCTCGCCCTGGGAAAACCACCTTTGTGATCATGGTATCTCCCCTGCCAGGTAAGCATAAGCCTTGGAAGTCTTAAAGGGCAATTCTACTCTGTCTCATGGTCGCCATGAGTCACAATCGACTTGGTGGCAGGCGATTTTTACTGGGTGCACTCACTTAATCCAAGAAAATCCCTCCTGCATTTTAAAGCCTGTTGATTGATAACCTTAATTCCATCTTCAGTTTTAATTTCTAGTTGTTATGCTTTGAGCTGCTAACCCTATTAGTAGTTCAAAACTACCAGCCACTCCGATGAAGAAGGATGAGACGCTCTACCCCTGTAAAGATGTAGTCTTGGATGCAAACAAGAGGGGTCGGCGTGGAGACCCAAAGCTCATCTGCAGACAATTGGACATCCCCTCACAGAAGGGTCACTCAGAGGGGTGATTCAGCCAGGCCAGGGTGCAATATAGCACCGAAGAAACACACAACATTCCTCTAGTTCTTGAATGTTTCCTCCCCCCACCCCACCCCACTACCATGACCTCAGTTCCACCTTATCAATCCTGTTAGACAGGAGTATGTATACAGGTACAGATAAGAACTCTCGACACATGGAATCCAGGACAGATAAACCACTCAGGAACACTAGTGGGAGTAGCAACACCATGAGGGGGTGGGAAGGGGTAAAAAGGGGAAACCGATCAAATGATGCATAGATAACACCCCACACCCCACCCCCGCCCAGGGGGGATGACGAATAACAGAAATGTGGGTGAAGGGAGACAGCAGACAGTGTAAGATATGAAAATAATAATAAGATATACTTTTTAAAAAAAAGATATACTTGATCTAGGATTCACAAGGGTGGGGGAGGGAGGAGAAAAGAGGAGCTGATACCAGGGGCTCAAGTAGAAAGAACGTGTTTTGAAAATGTGATGATGGCAACATATGTACAAGTATGCTTGATACAATCGACTTATGGATCATGTTATAAGATCTGTAAGAGCCCCCAATAAAATGATTCATAAAAAAAGAATTACAGTATGAGAAAGCCCCAGGGCCGCTCTACCCTGTCTTGTGGGATATGAGTTAGAATCCACTCGATGGCAGTGTCTGTTGGTTTCGTTTTTGCCTGTAACCCAACACATTCACAAGTTGTAGGTATTAGAGTACAGGGGGAGGAGGGAGGCAGGCATGATTCCGCCTACCACAGAGAAATGCTTTTTGACTGGGGACGAAAAAGGGCAGGTCAACGTCAGGTTGAAGAAAGGAGGAGCGGACCAGGCAGTGTTTCCAGCAGAGGGAACAACGTGTGCGAGGCCCCTGTGGTGAAGAGCGTGATGTGTGTGAGGGACGGAAAGACAGCCAGCCATACCGGAGACCAGACTGCAGGAAAAAGAGAGGCGGGGTGGCCCATGCAGGCCTGCCCGGCCATCTCAGTGATGTGGGACTTTATGCTACGATGCAAAACTACTGGAAGCTCAAGAAGACGTTTTTCAGATTACTCTGACTGGTGTGTGGAGAACGGATGGAGAAGTAAGAAGGGCCATGGAAGACTAGCTATGACCAAGCATCTGCCTCAGGGAACACGGAACATGTCTGCCCTGTATTCATTCCACCATTGGTGGGATGGAAAGAGAGAGTCCCACGACTTCCCTTGGGGCTGCAGTGAAATCACATCTTGGGATCCTTGAATTTAAATGGGACCTTGTGACTAGTCCTTGCCAATGGCTTGATGGATTGTGAGCAGAGACAAGAAAAAGCAGGTGGGCCTCCTCCAGGCCCTCGCCCTTCCTTCTGGAGACCTGGGAGGCCAGGAATTGTCAGGGCATACCAGCCCCTCCCACCCCATCACGGGTCCCATAGGCACAATTGCACAGCGATAATAAGTAAAGAGTATAGCAAAGTCATAGAGAGCATGAGAGAGAGATTGAAATAATGGAGTCAGACACATTTCGTGGTAGCATGCTCACCTCAGCCCGCTTGGTGGTCCACGTGGAGAGAGGTTTATTGCTAACCAAGGCTTTTATATTCTCTGGGGACATGCAAGCCCCTAATTACAGGTGAAGACCTATGTCACAGGAAAGGGTTATGCTATAGGTAATACAGTAATGGGAGGGGGGTGATCTAGGGGTATCCACATAATAGGGTGGGGAGATAATAGGAGTACACATGTGACAAGATGGATGAATCCTAGATTCAGGATGGCAGCCTAAAGTCACTGAGCAGGTTTGACCTGTTCACCATTATCAGTAGGGTGTAAATCCCACCTATAGGGACCAGACTAATGGTCACAAGCCTTTAGGGAGAAGTAGTCTATTTGTCCTTAACAGCAGGGAGTGGGCCCTACTTATGGTGGGACCAGACAGCAGTCTGGCAGCTGACTGCCTTCAGGGAGGTAACTTGACAATCATTTACCATTAGCTGCAAGCAGTGTCCTAAGTCTAACATATATTTGGGGGAGACGAATTGGAATAAATCTTTCTGTTTCCCACAATGAATGAATGGTGTTATGAGAAGGAAGGGGGGGGGCCTGAGGATGACCCCCAAAAAAAGCTCCTTAGAAGACAGGCCTGGTGATTTGCTTCTGAAAGGGCAGAGCCTTAAGGGTGCCATAGAGCGGTTCTACATGGGTGCACATGGGGGTCTCCCCGTGTCAGAATCTACTCGAAGCAACGAGCAACTATCGTGATTGGTGTGGGTGAGAGGGAAAGAAACATCTCACCCGGAGAAGCCATTGTGATGCTGGAGTTGGCTCATGCAGTGGGTAACCAGTCCTGACTAATATACATGGAGACAGACAAACCAGCAAAATAATTTTAGATGTTGATGGGAACACTGCCGTGAATAGACCTCGAAGGGAAACCCACTTTCATGGAGTACATTTGGACACATAGGGCCTACAGGACAGACTACAACCGTCCCTTTGGTCTTCCAAGACTGTCCATCCAAGCCTCATCTTTCTTCTGCAAAGCAGCTGATGGGTTTGAACTACTGACTTTGTGGTTCCCAGCCCAACACATAAGCCCCTGTGCCACCAAAGCACTTTGTAATTACATCATGATTTTTAGTTGGATAAATACATAGTGTTTTCATTCTTTTGAATTTGTAAGAGTTGTGATGGGGCTTTGAGAATGTGTTCATTCTTAAATAACTTCTGATTTTCCCCTGTGGTTAATAATTCTTCTCATTTTTAAATCAGTTAATTTTCTGGTTACTGTTTTTTCTAGCTATAGGACAATATCATGTGACTAGAGAAAGAATTACTTATTCCTTTTTAAATTGGATGCTTTTCATTTCTCTTTCTTGTCTCCTTGCTCTGGCAACAGCTTTGAGCACCATCCTGAACAGAAAGGGCAAAAGCAGGCATCCGTCTCTAACTCTGGACATTGGATAAGCACTTTGTCTTTCACCAGTGGCTGTAATGTTAGCTGTGGGTTTTTAATAAATGCCTTTTTTCATACTGAAAGATTTCCTTTGTATTCCAGTCTGCTGAGTTATTTTTTAATCATAAAAGTGTGTTGCCACAGAATCCAGGTCAGATAAACCCCTCAGGAACAGAAATGGGAGCAGCGATACCAGGAGGGTAGGGGGTGGTGGGGGGACGAGGGGAGGAATGGGGAACTGATTACAATGATTGACACATAACCCACGCCCACCCCCAGGGGGGATGAACAATAGAAACTACGGGGGAAGGGAGACAGCAGTGGGTGTGAGATATAAAAATAATAATTTATAATTTATCAAGGGATCATGAGGTGGGGAAGGGGGAGGGAGAGAAAAATGAGGAGTTGATACCAAGGGCTCAAATACAAAGTAAATGCTTAGAAAATAATGATGGCAACATTTGTACGAATGTCCTTGATACATTGATATACGGATTGTTATGAGCTGTCAGAACCCCCAATGAAAGCGTCTTTAAAAAAAGAAGAGAAGTGTGCTGCGCTGTCTGGTGCCTTTTCTGCATCAGTTGAGATGCGTCTTGTTTTGCTCTTCCTTTGTTCTCAGGGTGTGATGGGATTGTCCCTTGTTGAGCTGCTCTTGCCTTCCTGGAACGAATCCCGTTTGGCCATGGAGTAAAATCCACTTACGTGGTATGTGGCTGAGGAATTTTACATCTGTAGCCATAAGGGATAGTGCCCCGTAGCTTCCTTTCCTGATAGGAGTACCTGGATTCGTCGTTAGAGTCGAGTCTCTTAGCTGTTGCATTCACAAACATCGGGTTGGTTCCATTTCGTTCTCCTTGGCACTATTTCCAGAGCTTGTGAGTACTCCTCCTCCAGTCTGCACTTGTTGTCCTAAGAGTTCTTTTCACCATGACCCTGGGACTTCCGTCCCTGGGCCTCCTGGACTGGAGATCCTGTTTCTGGACCAGGATGCAGTGTCTTCCTCAGTTTGGGGGATGACTTCCACTACCTTCCTGAGGACACAGGTCTGAGATTCCTTAAGGTTTTACTTGTTTTTAACTTTTTACATTTTCTATTGCTGGGTCTTAACAATTTGACACCAAATTTTCTTCAGATTTAAGGTACTGATCCATTGTGAGGCTCCACTAAAATGTGCTTGCTTCGCCATGCGGCTCTGCCCTCCGGCTCACCTCCACACTTCAGCTTCCCACCAGCTGCTTTCTTGGCCTGAGCCAGTGATGCAAATGGTAGGCTGGAGGTGCGGCATCGGCCCCCAGACAGCTGCCACACATGGCAGGCAGGTTGAGGCAGTGTCTTGGAGTCCAGTGGCTCCGTCCCCTGCAGTTCACAAGTTGCCTTGACCAGGTGGCGCAGCCCTGCCTGGCCTACAGGCTGCACAGCACCTGGCTGAGGCAGAGCAGCTAACTCAGGCAGTATGCTGGTCCCATCCCCAGGGAGAGAGGGGAAGTTCCCAGAATGCTCATGAGCAGGCCAGGCCCACGAGGAGGCATCATCAGGCTGTGACCTGATTGACAGGCTAGACTCCACCCCTACACGTATTTATCAAGTTGACATGAAATTATGTAACTACCACAAGCAGACAGCCTCATTTTTCTCCAGCTGATCAGCTGGTGAGTTTGAACTGCCAAACTTGTGGTTAACGACCCTATGACTACGCTGAGAATGAGGGGATAGGAACATCTTAAGGTAACAGAGGAATCAAATCATCATCTCAAGGAGAAGTTCAAAACTCATTGCCTTAGAATCCATTCTGACTCCTAGAATGGGGAAGAACTGCCTCTGTGGGTTTCTGAGACGGTATCTCTTTACAAGAGCAGGAAGCATTGCTTTCTTCCTGTGGAGTGGCTGGTGGTTTTGCACGGCTGACCTTACCATGGTTACCAGTCCAAAATGTAACCAGGGCTCCTATGGAAAAGCAAATGTGTCCCCCCAAAGTATAGAACTTGTAGGAAGGATTAGGCACCGACTATTTGAGACTTTTGATCATGAAGCTAAAGTGTATGCCTTCTGTTTCCCTGTGTGAATATGTGTGTGTGTGTGTGTGTGTGTGTGTGTGTGTGTTCGCGTGTAGGTACACAGGTACAGATTCCCACCCTCTCCCAAAAGGTACTTGGGTTTAGCCTGGATTGGCTCGTTGGCTGAGTGGAAGGAGATGGAGAAAGTGAGTTGAAAGTGTTCACAAGGGAATTATAAGACCATGAAGCCTGAAAGCTCATCTGAGGAGACGGGGTGTGAAGGTGGAGGCAGGTCCATGAGGGTCTGATGAGGAGGTGTCCACAGATGTCCCCAAGAGTCCTCTAGGGGCAGAGAGGTTTAACATCCAGTACTCAAGCGCTCTTCATAGTAATAAATGCTCAATGTTAATCATAATTTGAAACAATGTGTTTTCAATAAATTTTTGTCACTTTGGCAGAGCAATTTTTCCTGATGATAAACTCATCTGGAAAAAAAGAAGAGAGAAATGTTATGTTTTATGGTACAAAAGAGACCCCAATCTCAAATATAATTTAAGGAGACCACGTATTAAGTCTTAAAAGGGACAGAGACAACACAAAGACAAAGATACATCATCCAGATGTGGGAGGACAGTAGGACCTGGTGCCTTCACTCAGGATGCTCATTAAGTAAGGCACGGAACACAGGTAACTCACAAATTCATGGCAGGTGCAGATCAACACATCACAGTTACAGGTGGGATGACCAAAGCAGGACTGGGACCACAGTGTTAAAAAAGCGTACAAGATGTGTCCAGAGCAGTGGTTCTCAACCTTCCTAATGCGATAACCCTTTAATAGTTCTTCATGTTGTGGTGACCCCCCCAACCAAAAAATTATTTTCATTGCTACTTTATAACTGTAATTTTGTTACTGTTATGAATTGGGCGACCCCTGTGAAAGGGTCATTAGACCCCCAAGGGGTTGCGACCCACAGGTTGAAAACCGCTGGTCCAGGGCCTCCTGACCAAGGCAGTCAGGGAGAGGCTGAGGGCGAGGCTCCGGACCCAGGGGCCCCGTGTACAGTCTTATTGAGTGATCTCCATCAAGGACACACCCAGAAAAGCCCCTGAGAGAGACTGCCCCTCCCTGGGCTGGCTGGAGAGGAGTGGAATAAATCTTTCCAAGGCACTCTGCTTGAAGGCAAGATTATTTATATCCTTGGTTAATGATCAGAAAGCATTCAATGGTGGCTTAATCCATGTGGGGACGCTGCACATGGATTTTGGCCATCACTGCCATCCCCAGCCTTCAGCAAACTGAGGTGCTCAGGATTTAAGCTCTGATAGTTATTTATATGTCACCAAAGAAAGCTGAATGCTTGTTATTTCATATAGTAAACAACAAGAATATGTATTAACTGTGTCACGAATTATAGTATTGCAAGTTGGTGCCCAGTAAGGACTTATTGAATGAATGGTCATGCACTGCATCTAAAAGATAAACCATTATTTTATAGCCAAGGCAAACCAACTTAATGCTATTAAACCTGTGGTTAAAATGGCTGTCGAGTTATGGCCAAGAGCCCGGTATGGAAGTATGAAAGGCATGCAGAACAAAATCAAGTGGTAAAAACATGCACACAGCCCAGCGGGGGAGCTGCAGAGCTCCTCCTACCGAGAACAGGCTATGAAAAAAAGTTAAAACTCTAACTCAAGTTGGGCAAGAGTACAAGTTGGCAGAGCATTCAAGGATGAAGGTAGAGAAACTAAACTTTCAAGAGATGCCTTTCCCTTGACCCTGTCTCTAAAAAGTTCTCTTTAAAAAAAGACACTTAACAGTAGCTCCTAGGCCCTACATCCCAGTCTCCTCTCTTCTGCCTAAGCAATCTTATTAAGTCCTGATTTTTCCCTCTCATCATCCAATTCCTCGACTGGCCAGAGCAGAAAAGTCCCTTCTTCCTGGAACATACAACCCCAGGAAAAAACCAAACCAAACCAAACTCATTGCCAGCGAGTCGATTCCCGCTTCAGAAAGGTTTAGAATTAAAAGTAGACATCTGAGCTAAATCCAACTGTCAGCCCTCACCTTTTGAGCATTCACCAAGTATAAGGCAAGCTGAGGCGTCTGCTATTTATGAGACACATCTGTAATAGTAGACACGAAGAACCTGGGAATCAGACAGACTGCCTTGTGATTTCAGTTTGAAATGCCCAAATGATTTTATATGTTACGTAAAAATATTTTTCATGAAAACGTACGAAGTAGCTTATACATGCATTCAATCATCTCCCCATATTTTTTCACCACCATTAATTTCCATTTTGATCCGTTTCTTTATTTTTTTAATCAGAAAATAAGTAAAGGCTAGAATCACAGAAAATAAACATAAATAAACAATAAACATATGTAAACATGGTTGACCTCACTACCAACCAAGGAAATACAGATTTTATGTAAAAATCATAAAGAATATGCAATGCTCATGCCAAACATTCTAAACCAACTCAGCTAACTTGTAATTTGTTGAAAGACAACGTTATGGGATAGTTTTGGTTCATGGCTCAGCGATGTTCGCCTCAACGATGCACGGACTCGGGTGTTTCCTCCAGTCTCCGTGGGTCTAGTAAACCTGGCTTCGATAAGAAATTCGGAATCCTCCACAGTTTCCCTCCTCTTCATTAGGAATCATCTACTGAGTCCTTGATCGAAACATAATAATCCCAAGGGCTCAAGTAGAAAGCAAATGCTCTGAGAATGATGATGGCAACAGATGTACAAATGTGTTTGACACAATGGATGGATGTATGGATGGTAAGCGTTGAGCGAGCCCCCAATAAAATGATTAAAAAAAATAAACCATAATAATCATGGTAGCTGGGCACCACTCAGTTCTTCTGGTCTCATGGTTACCGATTCCTTAGATTCGCATTGACTGGTTTTCAGAAATAGATGGCCTGGCCTTTATTCCTAACCTGCCTTAAGTTGGAAGTTTCACTAAAACCTGTTCGGCGTCCTAACAATTCCTAAACCTGTACTTCCGGATGGGTGCTGGCAGCACGGGATGCGCACAGAATTGAACCCAGTTAGCAGTTCATCAGCTAAAAAGCCGGAGTAAAAAAAGTGGTGCAAGCTTTCTTCCTGCAGACAGCACGGCTTCACGTTACACCTCCTCTTCGGTAACGCTCCTGATTCAGGCCCAGGCTCCCGCGCACGCCAGGGTCGGGACTGGAGCACACCCAGGCCTTAGAAGCTCTCCACCCCAATACGGTGAAGTGTAAGGACCACGTCTCCGCCCATAAACTCCAACGCCGGTTGCCGGGGCGGAGCTTCGGGGGCGGGGCCTTATGGTGACCACCAATAGGCGCCAAGCTGCTGGGCGGGCCCGCGCAGGCGGCCCCCCGGAGGGCGGGGCTACGCGCAGCCTCCGGCCCGCCCCCGCCGCTCGGAGGCCTTCTCTCCGCCTTCTGCGCGGCCGCCGGCTGTGGTGACCGAGGGGCCTCGGAGGAGGACGCGGAAGGCCGCCGCCGCCGCCGGGTAAGTGCTGCGTGCCCCAGGCTGCGCCGGCTGCTTCGCGCTCGCTCCCGGTTGCCCCTCCTCCGACCCGCCTCCCTCATTCCCGCGGCTCTGGGCTGCTGCCCCCGGGGGCCGGAGGTGGCTGTGGGGGGTACCGGTCTCGGCGAACGCGGCGTGGCGGCGCGTGGCACGGTTGGGGGGCTCTCCGGTTCCCGCGCAGGCCCGGCTCGGGGCGCAGGTTCCCGGACTGGGCCCCGCTCCGTCTGCTGCTGCCTTCCGCCAGCCGGTTCTGCTCGCCGGGGCTGATGCCGTGGGTTCCTGGCATAGGGCCGTCCAGCCCCAAGACGCGTTCTCCGGCCGAGCCCAGCGGACGCAGCATCTGCGAGCTTCGTGCCCTGGCAGGGGACGCGGTGCGTGGAATTGTTCGTGGAGTTCGCTCAGCTTGACAGTTTGTAATAACAGTGGAAATTCCCGTGCCCGGAGGCGAACACGGTTTAGGATTTCACGGTCTTTCCAGGGCTAAGGTATTTCATGTCAAGTTGTTGCAATGGGCAGCTCTATTCTTCCGGCCCCCAAATAGCAAAGGAATGGTCAGGCTGTTCTGCAGCGCCTGGATGCTCCCACGTGTTAGTGATGAAAGTTGAAAGGCGTGGATGGTGTTCTTGGCTCAGCTCCCAAACTTGTGACCACAAACCGACAACCAGACTCTGAGCGTGCATCGACTCTGGGCGACCCTCTGCGGGTCAGTGAGTGAACTCTGCCTCACTGGGCCTTCAGTGGCTGGCAGTCCCAGAAATAGATCGGCAGACCTCTCTTCGGAGAGGCCTCTGGGTGGAATCAAACCTCCAGCTTTTCAGACCAGCAGTCAGGTGCATTAGCAGTTGGCACCACCTAGGAGCGTGGGCTCTATTTCATGTGAAATGAGAGGTTGGGCTCGATGGGATTTCCAAGACTCCAGTTGCCTGTGATGGGCTTATTTGGGGTGCTGTGTTATAAAAACGATAAGAACTAGGGAAAGGGCAGCTCTGAAAGGAACAAAGGTTTCCGAGAGCACAGACATTTGGAGACTGGTAACACTTGAAGACGGCAGACTGTGAGGGGAACACTGAGTGAAATCGCACAGGCTTACCTAGGATTAATTCTACAAGAGAATCTTGGGGAAGCATTTAGGAACTTGGAAAGTTCGAGCAGTAACTGCAAGAGGTAAAAACCCAAGAAACCAAACTCACTGTCATAGGTCGATGCCAATTTACAGCGACCAGTAGGGCAGGGTACTACTGCCCCTGTGAGTTTCAGAGACTATAACTGTTTATGGGAGTAGTCAGCCCTGCCTTTGAACTGTTGACCTTGCAGTTATCTGCCCAAAGCGTTACCACTAGCCCACCAGGGCTCCTAGCAAAAGAGGCAAGGAGACCACGTGCTGTGTAATCATATTAGAGTTAATGTAGTAGAAAGGATTTGGAATTTTGCACATAGCTTAAATGTTGAGAGAAACTTATGGACTTCGTAGTTTGTGCAGGTGTTACCACCCTGAAACCACTTTGTTTTTTAGTAGACGTATTTCCCCTGTTGGAAATCCTGTATTTATTCTGTATGCCCGTGTTGGGCCATTGTGTATACCTTCAAGTTCGAAACTTGGCTGCTGTGTGATGTTAGGTAAGCCGCTTTACCTCTCTGAGCCTGTGTTTCCTCAGTTCACGACACCAGTTGCATAGGGTCATGGGCATGAATTACAATCCCAAATGTAGCAACAATGCCTGACGTCACACATTCAACACATGACAGCTGTTGTTCACATGTGCTCAAGGCAGCAGAGAGCTAATTGGGGTTTTAGCCGGGCTTAAACAAAGTTAACCGACTCCACGGCAGTGAGTTTTGAGGTTTTTTTTTTTAAGTTTAGTCCTTATACTTAGGTTCTATGATGCTATTCTAGGACTCTAAATTCTACATTTGTTTTAGTTTTGGTCAAAACAGAGTTTCGGAGTGGTGCAAATAGTTAACACACTCACTGCTCACAAAAGAGCTGGAGGCACTTTGTAAGAAAGGCTTGGAAATCAACTTTCAAAAATGTACAAACAAACGCTCCCTATCATTGCGCCAGTTCCAACTCAGAGCAACCCTCTGTAGGGTCTCTCAGTGGGTACACGTTGGCTGCGATCTGTGTGGTTGGCAGTTCAGAAGCACCAGCAGCTTGGGGGAGAAAGACTGGGCTTTCCACTCCCGTGAACAGTGACAGTCTCAGAAATCCATAGGAGTTGGCTGAGTCGGCTTTGGCTCGATGGCAGTGAGAGTGAGCAAATGGCCTCAACGTTCTCCCTTGGAGAGGCTGATGGGTGAGCGCACCCAGGGCTTACCAAACTCAATGTGATCATGTTGACGCATCCCCAAGCCGCTCACATAGGCACATAGCTACTCAGCAATTCGCATAGTGACTCAGAGTGACACACTCAGCAGATCCGAGTTTTGAAATAGTTGAGTGCTAAGGGACTGGGGGAAAGGTCCGACAGGCCAGACCCCTCACTGAGAGGTACCCCAGAAGAAAGATCAGGAAAACAAGCCTGCTAATCTGGGGAGTTCCTGAGTAGTACAGTTAAGTGCTTGACTGACTCCTACTCATGCAGATGTCCCGCAGAAGAAAGCCTTGGCAGTTGCTCTTGGCTCGGAAAGTCTGGAATACTGGTCCACTCCGCAGCACATGGACTTGCCATGGAGGACCAAATGACTTTTTTTTGGGGGGGGGGGGGGCACTGGAGCACAGCAGCCTAAAGTGGATTGCAGTCGGCAGAACTACTTTTACGCTACTTATTTCTGGAATTTCTTCAAAGGCCTACTCGCTTATCTGGTGTCAGGCTTAGATGTCCCCCCCAACCACTTGACTGCTCAGGACACATGGATGTCCCTGGCTGTCTTGCCCTGAATACAGCCAGATAGATACACCACAGTAGCTAGAGTTAGAATGACGTTATGGACTGTGAGTCGGAGAATGCCCCGAGAGAGCCCAGATGCAAAGATACTGGTTTAGTTTACTGTGCACAGTCGCCTCCCTAAAATAACCACAGCCCTGTCACAGGTTGCTCTGCCCAGGACAGCCTCCAGGCACCGGGTCCCCATTCCAGTTGGAGCTAGAACCTTGTCTGGCTGTTTTCCCAGCCACTGGGTCCCCCTGGCTCTACTTTGACCCAATTATTATTTTCTCTCTCAACAAACATTAACTGTGGGAAGGGCCAATAGTCTGCATGGCTGAAGGATCTAATTCTTGCATTCGGAAAGGAAAGAGAAGAGGCAAAACACCATTTTCACCCCCTTTTAAAATTTGTAGTTGAAGACGCAGTAATACAGGCCAAGGCACTGAGTTACTCAAGATAAATCTATTGTGACAAGGCATCTGAATTAAAAAAAAAAAACATTCTATGTGATTGCAAGCCTAAACCATCAGTCCTGACTCTTTGCTGACCCTTTAGGAAGGAGTCTAACTGCACCCAGCGCACATATCTGAGGCTATGGTTTTTCACGGAAGCCGACTCCCTCACCTGTCTCTCCACTAGCTGGCTTCAAACCGCCACCAGGTCAGAACAATCCTGATTCCAGACCATCAGGAAGCAATGCCAGTTTGGGCTCTAGATGAGTGTTTGCATCTGGGGAAGAGCCCAGAGCTGCTTTGGCCTGTAATGCTAGCCAGTATAACTTGTAATGCTAGCCACAAAATCAACTACTAATGTCATGAAACTCAGAATTAGGAGTCACAGGATGGAGCAAACAGGGAGGCGCTTGATTACTAATCAGAGGTTTGCAGTTCATGTACTCCCAGAGGTGCCTTGGAAGAAAGGCCGGGCATTCTGCTTAGGTCACAGCCTTGGAAACCCTATGGAGCGCATTTCTACTGGGGTACACCTGGGGCGTCACCGTGAGGTGGGATAAACTCTGTGTGTGTGTGTGTGTGTGT
>NW_022111368.1:29141648-29147359 GCF_000313985.2 Echinops telfairi
TGAGGTGGGATAAACTCTGTGTGTGTGTGTGTAGCGCATTTCTACTGGGATACACCCGGGGCGTCACCGTGAGGTGGAATAAACTCTGTGTGTGTGTGTAAGAATTTCGAAGTAGGGTAGTAAATGTTTCCAAGGATCATAGGGAGATGAAAGGCTTTTGTTGTTTTATGTTGGTTGAGGGCTGACTCTTGAGTTCTGAAGAACATGAGAACACAAGATCCCCGCTTGGGAGGCCAGCCACCCTCTTCATTTGTGGCCGCTCTGCACGTGGCTCATGCTATGAAGCAGGGATCGTTATTGGTGGGTTTGCGAGGGGGGTACCCCTAACACTGGATCTGATGTGAGGGGGATAGTGCATTTGACATTTGTTCCACCACTTCTAATCAAGCTTTCAATTAATAGGTTCTAAAAACATTACGTAACAGTGTGTGACAAAAAAAGCCTGATTGTGGCAGACGAGGGACTGGATTTGCCACCACGACAATGCACCCGCTCACACAGCCATCTCTGTGCGCCAGTTTTTGGCAAAAAACACCATGCTTCTCTTGCCCCCATGGAACTGACTCACCTGAGCTTAGTCAGTGCAGCTTCTTTTTGTTTCCACAAATGAGGAGAGACATGAAAGGACAGTGATTTGATGATGTAGAAGAGGTGAAGAAAAAAGCGAGGGACCTGCTGTCAGCCAGCCAAACACATGAGTTTGAAAAATGTTTCCAAGAATGGAATTGCAGATTAGACAAATGTGTTAGGTGTAATGGAAAAGTACTTTAAAAGTGATTTGACCATTTTATTAAAAAATTTAAAGACATACCTGGGGTGGGGGGAATTCTGTTTTTGTTTTTGTTTTTTGCGGGGAACCCCTGGTATTCAGGCTCCTCTTTGGAATCTTTTCTCTTGCAGAAGCAAGGCCCTTGGCCTTATTGAGAACAGATCTTGGGGTGGAGGCCTTGTGATGGGCCTTCCCTGAGAAATGCAGGCTAGTGAAATCCCTAAACTTGGCAAAATAAGCACATGGGTTACCAGGGAGCTTCAAGTTCATGGGGGAAAATGTAATGAAAATGGCATTTCCCCACAGATTTGTTGAAACCATCTCATTATTGCAAACCCACCAGCTGCTCCCTGGGAGGAACATGTAGCAGCCTGCTTCTGCAAAGTTGTACGGCCTTGGAAGTCCTTCTGGCTCCTGGGAGTGGGATCAGGGGTCCACTCACAGCAGCAGCATGCTGAGGGAGCCCACACTGAGTTGGCACAGTGGAATGCAGTGCTACCCAGCCCCGCACCACCCCCTTGACAGGCTGCAGGTCTGACTCCTGTGGCCCACAGGGTTTTTGTGGCTTGAGTGTCAGCTTGTTCTTATTCCTAGTTGATCTTAGACTGGATGTTCTACTGAAACCTGTTCCGCATGATAGCAATGCACACGCCTCCGCTGCCTCCCTGTAGGGCCTCTCAGACCGTGGCAGAGATCAGCGGTTACTTACTGAGTGCGGGCAAACAGATAAAAGATAGAATGGATTGTCCAGAAACGAGATTTCACTGTACCACACTGAATACTTGGGTAGCAGCCTATTGGATTACTTCATAAGGCCTGAAGGAAAATTAGGGCAACTGATCAGGGGAGAGGGGTGGTGTGTGGTGTGGTGTATAGAAACGTGTCCCATTCCTCTGTGCGGTGGGGCAGCACACCCACCGGGTGTGTTCCTGTGAGATCAGTAATCACCGGCTTGGGGTACAGGGCATATGGGTGCTTTATCTTATCAAGACCAGGCCCCCTTTGGGGCTTGTTACAGAGGGCGGAGGGCTGTTGTAGTGGGAAAGAAGGGGTTTCTATGTAGGGGCTGAAGGGTACCTTGTTGCAGGGGGTTTTACTGAAAGAGTTTAGGGAAGAAACCACCAGTGAGAACTTATACATTTGAACCGCCTCACTTCTGTGTCCAGGAACCGCCATGTTGGAAGCTCTGTGTCTGTAAGGCAAAGGAGAAGGGCGGTGAGTGAGGATGTCGGCCCTCAACTGGAAGCCCTTTGTGTATGGCGGGCTGGCCTCCATCACGGCCGAGTGCGGTAAGCTGGGTGCTTCCTGGGCCACTTCGTGGGCTTGGGGGCTTGCAGTGTGTGTAAGGACAATCTCACTGTGTGATTATGAAACAATCCCAGAGTTCTGAATGTTTCCCTGATTTTGAAGACAAAATGGTCCTTTATTGGGGGGGAAGTGGAGAAGTTTCATGACTTGGTTTTGAATAGCGTCAAGTCCCCCTTTCCCCGACCCTCCACAGTTCACACACTTGGCTGTGAAGATGTTTTGAGATGCTCAAGGGCCCCTTTGAGCCAGGGTGGACTGACTGTACTTCTTCAGTCTGTTTCTGTGTGCACACACACTCTCCTCGTGGCTGCCTCATCAAGGGGTCCCACGCCAGAGCCCCATGGGCCCTTTGTGTATTCCTCTTGATTCTTTCACCTTCAGCAACTGGATTGGGCATGTGATTTGTTTCCTGGCCTCTAGTTGTTGCTGTCTCAGGAGCCAGGGAGAACCTGGACTTAGGGGTTGGTCCACATTATCCACCCACCTACCGCCTTAGGTCTGTGTGCCGGTGGACTTTCTTTGCCACAGGGCATCCATCAGCTGTGCATTCTGAGGCTGGGTTTAAAATAGGTTAAAATAACCGCACTCACTGCCCTCGGGCAGATTCCGACTGGCAGTGACCCTGGCACAGGGGAGAGCTGCTCCTGCGGCTTCCCCAGACGAACTCTTCACAGGAGTGGAAAGCCTCATCTTTGTCCTGAGGAGCGGCTGGTGGTGTCAGACTGGTTAGGTCCCTCCAAAAGACCCAACCCCAGTGTCTCCCCGTCAATTCTGACTAACAGTGACCCTCTAGGGCAGTGGTTCTCAACCTTCCTAATGTTGTGACCCTTTAATGAAGTTCCTCATGGGGTACCCCCAACCATAAAATTATTTTCATTGCTACTTCATCACTGTGATTTTGCTACTGTGATGAATCGTAATGTAAATATCTGATATGCAGGATGTATTTTCATTGTTGCAAATTGAACATAATTAAAGCATCTTGATTAATCATAAAACTATGTAGTTATATAAGGTGAAATATTGATTTCTAATGACAATAAATGAAGTTTTGTCTTGAAGCATGGTGGAGTATGGGGAACAGTCTTCACGCCGGGTACTCATGTGTGGCAGTATCTGCATGTGGGTGGACCTGCCTGGAGATGGATAGAGGAGCAGTGTCTCAATTCCTAAGACCGTCTGAAATAGGTGTTTTCTGATGGTCTTAGGTGACCCCTGTGAAAGGGTCGTTCGACCCCCAAAGCGATCAAGAACCACGGCACCAGGGTTTCTGAGGCCGTAAATCTGTAGGGGAGCAGATAGTTTCAGCTTTTTCCTGTGGAGCAACTGGTGGTTTTGATCCATGGGCCCTGGTGGTGCAGTGGTTACTCGTTGGGCTGTGATCCGCGTGGTCAGCAGTTTGAAACCACCAGCAGCTCCACAGGACAAAGACTGGGTTTTCTACTCCCATAAACAGTTACAGTCTTGAAAACCCACAGGGGTTCGCTGTGAGCCCACATTGACTCAGTGGTAGTGAATTTGGGGTTTTTTTGGCCTGTATGGTTAGCAGCCCGATGCTTACCTGACAGGTTCCTAGGCGGTACAAATGGTTTCCATTCCTCCACTACTTAAGGGTGGTGGTTGGGACCCCCAGACAGACGGCATCATGAAGACAAACCTAGGCTCTGCGCCACCTCCATTGCCGTGAGCACACACGGCGCTGAGCAGCCCTGCTCTCGCACAGCGGAGCGCCACTCGCAGGCAGCGCGACTGTATCCAGTCTGTTAGGTGCTGTGTGACCCTGGGTAACTCCTAGATGAAACTGCCACCGAGTCACCGCTGGCGCACAGCGACCCCCTGTGGGTTTCCAAGACCAAAGCTGTTTACAGGAGTAGAGGGCCCAGTCTCTCTCCCACAGTGTCAGATTTTAAGCTCTAAAATACTGCTGATGTTGGAAACATGCAAAATCACGTAGAAAGTGAACTTCATTTTCATCGAACCCAGCCTTTTATGGGTAAAGAACAGTAACTTGTCTCCTAGTGGACTTTTCTGTTTGTCTACCTCCCTCCATGGATGGGTCATTTCCACAGCAGTGGAGGCTTCTAGAACTCTAGGAGGAAAAGGCAGGGCATATGGTTTTAAAAGTAGTAACAGGAACATGTGTGGGTACTTATTTATTTTTGAGGTTTCAGTCATATTTCAGTTCTTAAAAAGAGTCTAAAAAATAAAAAAAGACTGACGTGCCAGCCATGGCTTCGTTCCCTTTCTTGGTTTAACGTTGTAGTCTGAGTATTTCCTCAGTAATACACCTCCATGGAGCCCTTACCTTGTGGAACTTGGGTTTCTTAAAAGTTTTCCTTTGCACTTTCAAGGCACATTTCCAATTGATTTAACCAAGACACGCCTCCAGATTCAAGGCCAGGCAAATGATGCCAACTTTAAGGAAATCCGGTACCGGGGGATGTTGCACGCGCTGGTGCGGATAGGCCGGGAAGAAGGGCTCAAGGCGCTGTACTCGGGGTGAGTAGACCTTTTTGCACTGCTCCTCGGATTGGTCCAGTCGAGGTAGACTTGATGAGGGAAAAGTCAACCTTTGAGATGGATTTGGAAAGCGCGGTTAGAAAGGTTGATTCCCCCCCCACCCCTTTTTTAAGTTGGTCTTCGGTGAAATGCTTTATTATATTTCAGTGCAGACAACAACACACAAGTTACATTTGCTTTAAATCTACCCATAATTCATGTTTTCCCTCTGAAAACAACCCTTCCCTGTAGCCATTCCAAATACCCAAGGCTTCTCTCACAAGGAAACGATGGCGTGAGTTGCAGAGAGCCACTTCCTGGCTTTCTATCAGTGTTTGTGAGTGAGGGGCGATCTTCTGCAGGTGCCAGGCAGGAAAGTCAGTAAGACAGGCCCTGCCTATGTTAGCCTCCCTGCAGGAGACAGAGTCCCTCGGATAGCTGAAAGAAAGAGGCTTTAGTGAAGGGACTCCTTAAGGGGTAAGGGGCAAATGAAGTTATGCTGAGGCATTGAGAAAGTGAGAAATTGTTACCAACCCTAGGATCAAGTGGGCCAGGCAGGACAGTGCGTCTCCAGAGCCCACTGAGGGCAGGACCCTTGCAGTGGTGCTTGTGGACGGGGCTGTGTAGACCCAGGAAGGAGTCGGTGGGGGAGAGCAATCCCTCCATTGCTCCTCCATTCTGTCTGGATCCCACCAGGAAGCCAGCTGGCCAGCAGCCTGGGTGATGGTCCCTGTAGATGTAGTCCTAGACATCAGCCTCTCAGCACTGAGCTGGACAGAGAAGGGTAAAGCCAGATCTGGGGGAGCTGGGGGGTCAGCAGCCGGAGCTGTTGTCCCACACCCCTGTGCAGTTTCCTAGGCTGGGGAATGCAACACCTGTCTATCACTGTCCAAAACCAGAAACCTCAATTCAGCTGTGCCTCTGCTTCCCCAATATCATCCAGATACGCCAGGTTACTTAGTACTGTCCACCCCACCCCTAAACAGCTGTCTAACTTCCCTCCTTGCTCTTCTTCCCCAAGGCCAGGGCCTCAGTTCAGGTGCTCACCATCCTGTTTTCTACCCGAAAGCCCTGCTTCTGGTGTAATCTACCTCTCATTCTTTGTCCACACGACAGCCAATCATCTTCCGCTTAC
>NW_022111368.1:29147678-29153311 GCF_000313985.2 Echinops telfairi
ATTCTGACTCATAGCACCTTGCATAAGGTTTCTTCACAGGCACAAATAATCTCATCTTTCCCCCTCAGTGCAGGTAGTGGCTTTGAACCACTGACTTTGCAGTTAGCAGTCCAGTGCTTACCCACAGGGCCACCAGGTCTCCTTTTCTACCGTACGCACCGGTTGACCTCCTACAGGAGAATGTGCTGGCTAGGAGCACACGTGCATGAGGTGTGAATGGTACAGGTCTTGTCTTGGTGATCAGAGAGGGATCCTGAACTCCATCTACGGTCATCAGAAGTGACAGACTCGGTGTTGAATTTCCTTGAGAAGTTGAAACCCTGGATTTTGGTGGGTTTTTTTCTAATTTTAAAATACAGGACCGATGGAAAAACCAAACCTTTGGGAGCTAGGAAGCGGGACATTGAGCTACTAGTTTGCAGCCTCTGGAGTACAGCATATAACCAAGATAGCACAGCACAAGGACCACTGCTGTAGCGCCTTCTCTTGTTCCTCTTCCACCCCACACTGTATCTAGGCAAGATTCCTAACTTACTTGGGCGCCCAGGTGATGCAGTGGTTTAAGTGTTGGGCAGCTGACCACAGGGTCAGCAACTCAAACCCACCAGCCACTCTGAGGGAGGAAGATGAGGCTGTCAGGACTGCCGCAGCTGAGGAATTGGAGGTGTGTGTGGTGCACTTTGCTCTGCCGGTGCCTCAGAGAAGGTTATTGGCTTTGACACAGTGTCTGACTGAAACTCCGTGTCCGCTTACATCTCACTGAGGATAAAAAGCAAAGGCTGCTTTGTTACTCACTGAACTAATCACTTGCACACATGTAACTGAGCCTGTCTTTTTGTTGGATTTTGACATTTCAAGCAGTGGTGTGTAATTGTGGAAGGCAGGTGCATGGCAGCATCTCTGTGTGTGGGTCTCTTGGAGTGCCCAAATGAGCTTGCTTCTCTGACCCTTTGTCCATTTGGTTTGGCAGAATCGCCCCTGCGATGTTGCGCCAGGCTTCCTATGGCACCATCAAGATAGGCACGTACCAGAGCCTGAAGCGAATGTTTGTTGAACGGCCAGAAGGTGAGTCGGGGGCCCTTCGGGGGACAGGAGGAGGGGTGTTCAACCTTTTATCCAAGAGGCTTGGAAACAGGCTTTTTTCAGTTTTATTCATGACCACACTGCTGCTTGAGGAGAACGTGGGGTGTAAAGTCTGAAGTGAATGCTGCTGAAGGCAGGAGGACTCGCGATGACTGCATTTTGGGCACCGGCAGTCAGGACAGCGAGGAGCAGTCTGCATGAGTTTCCTCCGAAATAACGAGGCTGCAGCTCTGTCTGACTGAAATGCCTCTAGAGTCACAGGAATTATTGCCCATTTTCCAGGAAAGCAATGAGTACACTTCTCCTAGAATTAATAACTCTGTTCTAATGCTCTCTGGTGGGCTGGTTCGGGGATTATTTTAAGCCATAGAACTCTGTGTCTCTTTTTCACAATGGAATGGACACTGCCAGTGAGAGAGGCGAGTCGGAGCCAGGGTGTGCCAAGTGCACTTGAATAGCGTTTACTGTATTTTTTGTTTTACCTTCTTTTTGAAACAGACATGAAGTGCTTTAAAATGTCCTATGTTATGGAAAAGTTTAGCTTTTTCCCCCTCCTAACAAAGAGGCCTCATGTTGATAGGATGGCCTGAATTCACACACAAAAGTAACAGATAGATGATTATTCACTTTGTACGGTCTTCCACATGGCTTTATAGATAGCAAGAAACATTGCTACATCAGACTAGAGGGTTGACAGGAGTTCACTTTGGTGAAAGGGAGGATGGAGGTCCACAGGAGGGCAGAGGTAAGAGAGGGGCGTGAGGAGAGAGACGGGGCTTTCTAGGTCCTGTAACAGTTCCGGTCTTGGAAGCTCCTGGGGGCAGTTCTTGCCTGTCCTATGGAGTGGCTATGAGTCTGCATCTATCTACTCGGTGGCAGAGTTTTGGAGGGGGTGCGTTAGAGCCTTGGGGGGTGACAGTGAGGGGGGTGATGAGTGGTTTGAACTGTTAGATACAGAGGTGATGGTCTGAAATGACAACATGCCATTCCACTCACAATTGTAAAAATCATTTCAAAGAGGAAGAAAGGTGGCTAAACAAAATCTCTCTAGTCAGCAAAGTTCCTTTTATGATTACTTGATTCATAAAGTGTTCCTTTCTTTATTATCTTTTTTTTTTCTTAGAACCAGTATTTATTTATTTTTTTTATACTTCTGGGAATGCTTTCATATTTGCTTCCAAGTACTTTTCATACAATCCACTGGTTTCAGAATGCCAGCAGTTTATCTCCTGAACCTTCAAAGTATCTTTTTTTAAAAAAATTATTTTATTGGGGGCTCATACAATTCTTATCACAATCCATCCATCCATCCATTGTGTCAAGCACATATGTACATTTGTTGCCCTCATCGTTCTCAAAACATTTGCCTTCTACTTTAGCCCTTAATATCAGTTGCTCATTTTCTTTATTATCTTTAAGGTGAACAAATAGTATGTAAATTTATAACACTTTGGGGTTGCCTATGAGAGCTCTGTAAATGCCAGAGAGCAGATAATGTGGTCTGTGTCTTTGCGTACAGATGAAACCCTACTGATAAACGTTACATGTGGAATTCTCTCTGGAGTCATATCCTCAGCCATTGCCAATCCAACTGATGTTTTGAAAGTAAGTCACGTGCCACATTTTTAACGTGTGGGATCATCATGAGTTGGAATTGACTTGATGCCTATAGGCTTGGTTGCGTTTGTGTGTGTGTGGATCTGCTTATACTTGTGCTCTGGCTGGCATCTAACGACAACACCCATATTATATCTATGTGTAGACAGCCACATTGAGCCTTTTTTTATCATGGCAAAAAACCTGGAAATGACTTAAGTATCCACTGATAGAATATTAATTATATTGTAACTTAAGAAAAGGGGAGGGGCCTGATGGCGGAGTGGTGACGCATTGGGCTGCTAACCGCCAGGTCAGCAGTTCAAAACCACCAGCTGCTTTGTGGGAGAGCGGCAGGCTACACTCTCAGTCATAGAAACTCTGGAGGGGGCAGTTCTACCCAGTCCCACAGGCTGACTGTGAGTCTGCATCGGCCACGTGGCTGAGTTTGGTTTTGGAGAGAAGTAGCTCAGAACTGAGAGTGCACATGCTCAGTGCAGCCAATGACACCGAGGGCTGCTATTAATGAAATTTCTAGAATCGCCAACATTTCTGTGTCCTGTGTAGTAACCCACAAGGAGATACACTCTCTTTGACAGCTAATTAATTTACCTCAAGGCTTTCTGGAGGCCCCAGAGTTACGGAGAGCCAGTCCTTACCCAGGACTAGTGTCACAGATAAACAAGAGGCGGGGTGGCTTTCAGAGGTGTGCTCTAGGGGGCAAGCATGCATTTCCTCCTGTGTGGCTCTAGATTCGGATGCAAGCCCAGAGCAGCACCATCCAAGGAGGAATGGTGGACAACTTCATGAACATCTACCAGCAAGAGGGCACCCGGGGCCTGTGGAAGGTGAGCGAGCGATGAGTCAGCTGACTCGCTGGGATCTTACTCTTTCTGCCTTTTACTTTTCCTATTCTCTCATCACTGTCTCTCTCTATTCCCGTGGCACGTGGAGTAAGGGAAGTGATGTTGTCTGCTCTTGAAGGCAATAGGAAAAGAGGAGGGAACAGGTGGATGCACCCTGGGGTACTGTCACTGTTTTGATGAGGGGGCTGTGCAACTGCATATAGTATGTATATAGTACATACACATATATAGCTCACATAGAGCGTATGTGTTACATTCTGCAAATACGAGGGGAAATTAATAAAATTTAAAGAGAGAGGGTTACAGCCTTAAAACCCTCCAGATTCCTTACTGAAACACTGGTCAGAGTGGTTATAAAAGGGGGAAAAGCACAATGGAAAGGGACTTAACATCTTTTGTGACAAACCAGCTAGTTTCAAACAAAGAAAAGTTGTCCTGTCCTTAATTACCTTGTCTGTAAAATGGAAGTGATTGTCAACTGCCCTTTCAGGAGTCAGTTGATGTCTAGGAAATTCTGTGAAGGCCAAGTATTTTATCTTGTTGCTTGGCTTTTTTTCCCCTTTTGAAAATTGTCATGGGAGAGGCGTCTGGGCAGGCCGTGGCTAGACTGGGGGTTAAAATCCCTGGTGTCCTGACCGTTCAGTGACACTTGTCTTACTGGACAAGCCCTGGGATGGGGGGGCCACGTCTTAGTATCCTACTGACTCAGCCCTTCACCAGACAAACCCTAAAGGTCACCCACTGCAGTCCTTTCCATATGTAAAAGGACACCGGGCCTCTGAGCGTGACCTGCCCTGGCCAGGTCACATTGTTCCTTCCAGAACCAGAATTAGACTCAGGAGCTCTGGCTTTTAGCCCAATGGTCGTTTCCACTATTTTGATCCACTTCTCTCACCCACCAGCAGAAAGCCAGGTAAATGGTTACAGGTTGGTGGATTCGAACTTTTGTAGTTTAGCGAGTTTTGTTCTGTGGAGAGTAATGCCTGAGTGTTGGAATCACCTGTGTTGTTAATGTTTCCCAGGGCGTGTCCCTCACTGCTCAGAGGGCGGCTATTGTTGTCG
The DNA here is from genome assembly GCF_000313985.2 of Echinops telfairi. Taxonomy (NCBI): domain Eukaryota; kingdom Metazoa; phylum Chordata; class Mammalia; order Afrosoricida; family Tenrecidae; genus Echinops; species Echinops telfairi. The sequence goes on from NW_022111368.1 coordinate 29,152,286, forward strand.
GCGTGGAGCTGCCAGTCTATGACATCACCAAAAAGCACCTGATCCTCTCTGGCCTGATGGGCGACACTGTGTATACCCACTTCCTGTAGGTCCATGGTTGGTTAAAAATCACTGTTTCATATATGAACGAAGTTAACTGGAAAGTGTTGTGAAAGTGTTATATTGTCATATTTGAAAATACAGAAGTGTACCAGAAAGGTAGACTTTTACAAAAAAGTGAAAGTACACAGTACACAGATACCCATTGCTAATAGTTTGATTTGCACCTTCTGGGCATTTTCTGTGCAGCTACAAACATGTGCCTATAAAGTTCTACTACATGTACTTTATTACACAAATGAGATCATGCTTTGCATTTTCTTTTTAAAACGTAATAGTACAGTCTAGGTACTTTTTCATGCCGTTATCTATATAGATCAAAGGAGCCCTGGCAGTGCTGTGGGTTCGTATTGGGTTGCTAATTACAAGGTTGCTAGTTCAAAACCACCAGCCACTCTGCAGGGAGAAGATGAGGCTTTTTGACCCTGTAAACATTTACAGCCTTGGAAACCCTAAGTGGGGTCTGATGAGTTGGAATCGACTTGATGGCAATGGGATGGCAGGAGATAATTGTCCTCCAGGACATAGGACAAGGTCTGGAGACCATTTTGATTGTCACAACTTGGGAAGTTCCTACTGGCTTCTAGTCGTAGAGGCCATCCTGTGTGCAGTATACAGGTCCACCCTTCACAACAGAGACTTGGAAGGCCCAAGATGTCAGTCATGCCAAGGTTGAGAAGCCTTGTCCTGAGGTGTTTGGTGTACCGAGTGTGGTCTATGGCAGCCCTGTGAGATGGGTAGTTTAGTCCCGGGGGGTGGGGTGGGGTGGGGGTGCATTACAGTGATGGATGACTATGTCTGATCCTTAAAAATAATGTCCTTATGGTATAGCTAGAGTTCGTCTAATGCCTAAAAACAGAAGCCGGAGCCGCTGCTGTATTGCAGGGTGGCCCTGGGCAGAGTAACACTGCTCAGCGGGGTTTTCTC
>NW_022111368.1:29153899-29173550 GCF_000313985.2 Echinops telfairi
GAGTCTGTCACTTAGACAGAGTGTGACTTTGGTGAAGACCCGGACTCTTCCTGTGCTCAGGCTCCTCATCATTTAGCCAGGGCAGTGATGGTATCTCGCTCCCAGGGGTCTTGTGGCCAGAAGGGTGATGTCTAGAAAGAGTTAGCATAGTGCTTTCAAGAGTTAACTGCTGTTGGTAAGGCACACTGTTATGAAACATGTAAATTGATTTTATTTAACCTTCAGTATTCAGTGGGGATTGCTTCCATCATGAACTCCCCCAACCCCAAATAGATAGGTACGTTTGAATTAAGAGTATCTAAAGTGAGAGCTATTAAAACACAGTAAAGCCACACCGACGTTTGTGACTCTGAACCCTAGAATGAGTATTGAGAAATAAGCGTTGCGTTTTCTTTATGCCTGTGCTGTGCTCCAAGGAGTGATGGCTGCAGGTGTCAGTGGGATCATGGGAGTCTCCCTCCAGGGAGTCAACCTGGAGCTCTCCCTCGAACGAGCTCATCCGTCTGGCTGGGATTCTCAGCCTCACTGGCCGGGCCCCTGTTCACCGAGAGTGGCTGTCTTCCTGCTGCTTGCCACCAGCCAGTGAATAGGAACGCTTTCATGGTCCCGCCCTTGTGTCATCCCACAGCTTAGGGCCCTGTGGGCTCGCTGCCCCTATACCACCACTGCCTCTTTCAGCCCTACGAGGATTGGCCAAAAAGTATTGCTGCAAAACCATAGAAAACTTAATTACACAAAAATATCAAGATGAAGCTTGTTTCTTGACACACCACCCATTAAGGTGTGTAGAAGCGTGTCAGGGCACTGTTTCCATCTTTGTAGCCCTTCCCTGAAGCACGTGTGCTCTTCGGTCGCCACCATGGCAAGAAGGCAGTTGGAGCACTCAGGGTCTCATGTCCTATTCCTCTTCAATGTTCCTTGTGCTCGGGGGACAAAAAGACTTTCTTTGTGCCCTAAAACAAACACACACACACACACACATAGATATGTATACCACACTCACGCCCATCAAATGGATGACAACCCTTATAGCACCCTATGGGGCAGGAAAGAACTGCCCCCTTGAGTTTCCGAGACTATAACTGTGTACAGGAGTAGAAAGCCCCATCTTTTTCCCCTGAGGAGCTGCTGCTGGTTTCAAACTGCCTACCTTGTGGATCTCAGCCCAGCGTAGAACCTCTGTACCACCAGGATAAAGTGTATATCTAAGTATCTTGTCCTGCTTATTGATAATGTAAATGATATAGCTTTGTTCATTTCAATTTCTAATTAATCGTTAGTTTGTATACATACAAGTAATATTTATAAATTGACCCTGTATCTTATAACTTTTCCTAAGCTCATGCATTAGTTCTAATAACTTTTGTGTAGATTCTAGATTCTTTGGGATTATTTGCATAGATAATCACAATATCTTCATTCAATTGTTTTATTTTTTTCCTTCTAATCTTTATGTCTTGCATTATTGTACTGTTTAGTAAAATGATGTTGAGTAGTGTTGATAGCAGAAAATAAGAGGCATGAAGAGGTGAGGTCAGGGCTGCAGACCCTGGCCACACTCAGAATGAGCAGGTGCGTTCTTGATGAAAAAATTCTTCAGTGTAATTTTTGTGGCCAGTGCAACTCACCAGTGCAGGTCTCAGCTTTTTGTAACTTCTCCCTCGTGACCCTTGTGATCAGCCGATGTTCTCTGAGAAGCTCTATCAAGGTTTCCCCTTTGGAACCTCTCACAGCAGTCACCGAAACCTTCTGAGTGAACCTCTGTCGGAGTTTCACTGACCCAGCAGATCCTCATGGAAGCCACTGTTTGATTAGGCCTTGCTCTCTGGATCCTATCGGTAAATCAAACCCCAGTTTACTGTTTGTCCCATACAGTCATTTCCATTAGCTTTGAACTTGCTTCAAGGACTGATGGAAAGATCAGTCCTTTGAGCAGCACTTTGGGCGCCCATCAGCTGAACCCCTGCTGAGGTCGGGATGTTCAGTCAGCTTGAAAATAAAACCACAGGAGGTCCCAGTTTCTGTAGCTGTCGCATCGATGGCTCTTCTGTGCTCGTCCACCGGTGTCTGGACGTCCGTCACAGTCTCCGCATTTGTCAGGGTTGATGGTCTGCCCTTTTTGGGGCCATCTGTTTGTTCTTTTCTCCAAACAAACAAACAGACTCACTGCCACAGAGGCACTGCTGACTCCTAGCGACCCCCGGTGGGTTGCCGAGACTGACTGTGTACAGGAGTAGAAAGCCCAGCCTTTCTCCCGAGGGGCTGCTGGTGGTTTCTAGTGCCAGCCGTGTGGACTGGCGTCCGACCTTTAAAATGCTCCATCCACCTAAAGACTGCTGTTTGTGTGGGACAGCATTGTTGCACAGCTCCAGTGGCGTGGCAAGGTGCCCACCTGAGTTTTTTCCGTGGAACAAAAAGTATCCTTTTCCTTCTTTAAAGGAGCCCTGGTGGCATGCTGTTTACATGTTGGCTGCAATGTACAAGACCAGCAGTTCAAAATGATCAGTGGCTCCTGGGTGGACCAAAGGGCCTTTCCCACTCCCGTAAAGAGTGATAGTCTCATACATTCAAGGGGCAGGTCTGCCCTGTCTTAGAGGGTCACAGAGCCAGCATCGGCTTGATGGCAGAGACTTGTATGGAATGAGACAAGTGTATTACTGAGAGCCAATAAACGTTTTGTTTGGAATAAGCCATAGGGGTATGAATCACAATCGTTGTAGCAATGTTTGTTTACTTATCCTTGCATTTGAGTATAGATCAGGCCTCCTCAAATAAGGCCCGCGGGCCACATGCGCCCGCCGAGGACATTTATCCGGCCCGCCGGGTGTTTTTGCCCCGTTTGTTTTTCACTTCAAAATAAGATACGTGCAGTGTGCATAGGAATTTGTTCTTAGTTTTTTGGGTTTTTTTTAACTATAGTCTGGCCTTCCAACGGGTCTGAGGGACAGTGAACTGGCCCCCTGTTTAAAAAGTTTGAGGACCCCTGGTCTAGATGGCATAGGGATTGGAATCAACCTTATGTTCACATTCATTCAACTACTGCTCACCTACAGGACTTCAGACGGTTCATGGAAAAATGAAATGGAAGGATCCTGGCGTTTTCCCACAAAACGATGAAGGAAGCCCCTTCATCCTCTGGGTGGCCGTGTTGGACAGGGAGCCATACGTAGTCCTTTAAAAAAACAAAAAGATACAGAGGCCAAATGATACCCTAGGCAAGTCCTTCCAAACAGGAATTTCTTTGGAAGAAGAATGGCTCGGTTTTTGGTTTTCTGGATTTTCCTGTTGTGACAAGAATATTCCTGGCAAAAGATTTGCTGATTAATTTTTTCCACAGACAGTTGAATGACAGCGGCCGCGCTCATTGTTGATGGCCGTGTGGCCATCACTGCCATCGCTTTCTGAGCTTTGCCATCACTGTTAGGAGAAACTCGGTGCCCCTGTCCCTCCCCTCCTGTTCCTGGTAACTGTGCTCGATACTGTGTGTGCGTGGGTCACGTTGCATTTGTCCTTTTCTGCCTGACTCCTTTGACTCAAGTACAGTGTTTTCAAGGGTTCTCCACGTGGAGCCTGAATCGGGAATCCCCTCGCTCTCGGCACCATGTCTGGCTGACCGTGCTTTCGTGGTGGGACACGTGGCGTCTCCTCCCCTGACTGTCCTGAGCGGGCCTGCAGTGGACATCGGGGTCCTTCTGCTTCCCCCATTCCAGTCATTTTGAGTGTGTACTTATGATTGGGGTCACTGGGTTGTGTGGTAGTTTTATTTTAGCCCTCTAATTGTTAGTGAATTTGATGATATCATTGGAAAGTGGAGTTAACTCTTTCTTTCTCATAACAGACATGGAAGAATGAAGGCTTTTTTGCTCTATATAAAGGATTTTGGCCAAACTGGTTGAGGCTTGGCCCTTGGAATATCATTGTATCCTTTGCTGGTCTGGGGTGAAAAAAGATGTTGTCACAAGAATATGATGTTTTATGAATTGCCATGTTATTAACTATAATTTAGAATTTTTTTTTTTAGTTCTGGTTATATGAAATATCTGCTTAACCTCTTTCAGGAGATATAGAGTCTCTATGCTAGACACTATGACTCTTTCCACTGGAAAATTGGGCTACCCCAAATGCTTTTCAACTATTTTAGGTGCTGGGGAGCCCTGGTGCCATACTGGGTTATGCGCCGGCTGCTGCCTGCAAGAGCAGCTGTCTGAAACCGCTAGCCACTCTGTAGGAGAGGGATGAGGCTTTCTACTCTCATTAGTTCTTATAACATTGCTCTGCTCCATACTCGCCCTCATGAAGAGATCACTGAAGAGAAGGGTGCTGCAGCAAACTGTGGTGAAGAAAGCAGATGGTGTTCGACTATCAATTGGAAGAGTGTCTGGGATCTTAAAGGCTTGTATTCAAACAAGCAGCCCTCTAAGTGAGCTGTCAACTAAGCCCGCATCGAAGAAGCACACCAGTCTGTGGGATCCAAAGTTGACAATAACAAAATCCAAATACGATGAAGGGAAAGGTATCAGTTTACAATAATCTCTGTCTGACAATAAAGCTGTCCCTCGCCTGTGGCTAGAGGGGATCTGCCAGATGCTTGGTTTGGCTATTCTGCAGATGGATTTTGGGTTCCCACTGTCCCCCATAGCCTTCTACAAATTGAGTGTTCAATTCACAGAACGCTCCAAAGCACTGCCACGTGGGCGAGTGCTGCAGCTTGTCGAGGCCCGTGTTGGGCTGTCATCCGAGGTGGTAAATCTTGTGGAGCAGAGAGCTTCGTTTTCTCTCGAGGAGTGGCTGGAGGCTTTGTACCACCACCCTGAGGCTCGCAGTCCACTGCTTCAGCGCCAGTGCCAGCAGGGCTCCCTCCTGGAGCAGGTCCTGGCTGATTTTGAGACCTCGCCTCTGAGATGTCTATTGTAAGCTGCCTGGCCGTAGGCGGGGAGACTGGCCATACATTGCCCTTGTCTTTGACCATGGTCATGCCTCGGGCTCAAACATGGCTCCCTGTGGCCCTGCTTTTGCATGTTGGGGTTGTTACAATGGCGTTTTCGTTGTCGGCCTTAACCGGTAACTGCAGTTCTTCGTGACGTATGAGCAGTTGAAGAAGTTGGACTTGTGACAAGCCCCAGCCGGCACAAGCTTCCCTCTGCAAATGCTCGCTTCCCCTACTCGCAGTGCAGCTTCCTGCTTCCTGCCCTCCTTACGGCTAAGGTCATCCCAGATCCCTGGAGTGATCAGCAGAGGGCAACGGAGGAGTCCCACTGGAATTGCCAGGCCTCATCCAATGTTTACTAACAAACTGCCACATCCAAACACTCTTCCTTCCCATTGAAGTGCCGTTCACAGCCAAGGTGACATTTGAAGTGCATGTTCCTGCTAAGAAATCTCCCAAGACAATCTGGTGCCGGGGACAGTTTGTTCCAAGGAGTGGAGCTCCTGGTGCATCTCAGCACTTGGTGGAGACTCCGGTGTGAGCTGGGCGCCCCCACAGGCCTTCCCGTTCCTGCCTGTCTGAAGAAACATCACACGGGGCACAGGGCCTTCCAAGAGCCGTATGGACAATACCAGAAACCCATCCATCTTTGGAATATTGCACTGGGTTTTAATTTCCTATTTCGGCAGGATCTCTCACTTATAATAAGTGTTTTAAGCCTTTGCAGACTTGGCCTTTGTGAGGAATTGTTACCGAGTATTAAGATGTAAACTCAATTGTGTGACTTGGCGCACAAGCCCAGCAGGTGTTTTCAGCCGGGATGTGTTTTGCCGTAGGTAGTGGTGGTGGTTCCTTCTCTGAGTCTCAGCAATGCTTATTGGCTCTTTTGCGTCGGTTTCCCTCCCTGGGTGCTGGGGCTGAAGCCCTGGAATGGAGGACGCAGTAGCTGTGCTGCCCCTTTTCTGATGTTAACACAGCTAATGTCATGTGTGAACGCCTTTACATCACGCCACCCACGTCTGTGCCCCTTCCAGAAGCAGCATGTACACAAGAGTCGCAGTCCCAGGCTTCCTCGCCGGAACCACAAGGGTGGCCCTTTCTGAGAAGCCTGGTTCAAGAGAGTGCAGGGTACATGGAGATGGTCATGTGCATTGCCTATCCAAATGTGGCCAGTGAATGAGAGCGTTCATTTCTCCACCTTTTCCGTGTTTACTTTAGACCACGTCATGTTACATAAACTGCATCCTGTCTTTGACTTAGTTTAGATGGGAAGTGTGGATTGAGATCCTAGTCACCTCATGACAGGTCTCTTTCATTCTGTCTTCTAAAGGCATTGACTGCTACATGTATTGCACATCACAGTTCCCACCAACTTGTCCTAGCGCGGCCATCCCTATTCCGTGTCCTCTCTTCTTGAGCCTCTGTCAGTGTCCCTGCTGGAATCACTCATGTGTCATGGCTGTGGCTCCTGGGCAGGGCCAGCTAGAGGAGATCTTGGCCTGCTTTCTTGTCTTCAGATTGAAAAGGGACTCTGAAACCCCCAGAGCAGCTGGGTCATAACAGTGTATTGCGCTTACTGCTATCCAGTAGGTTGGTGGCTTGGGTCTACCCAGGGGTACCTTGGGAAAAAGGCCTGGCATCTCCACTTCCGAAAAACTGTCCATTGAAAATCCTGTGGAGCACAGTTCTACTCTGACACGCTCAGGGTCACCGTGAGTTGATGGCAACTGGCTTGGGTTTTAGCTGTGGCCTGAGACCCCTGTGATCTTGATCCTCGTAGAAGACGGCCCCAAGGCAGCCAAGACCCTTGGCTACCTTCAGCGCTACCCTCTGAGAATAACATGAACTGTGCCCTGCCTGTGGCATGTGTAGCAGAGCACTGCTACAGCATCTCAAAAGGAAAAGCCAGACCCTGCCATGGTGTTGATCCCCACATGCTGACCCTGTAGGACAGGGCAGAACTGCCTCTGTGGGATTCCGAGGCTGTTAAACTGATGGAGAGCAGAAAGCCTCATCTTTCTCCTGCAGAGCGGCTGGTGACATGGAACCACTGACCTTTCAGTTCATAGCTCAACATGTAGCCCACTTTGCCAGCAGGGCTACTTTCTACAGCACATGCAGGGTGCATTGCTGGTTTCTGATGTTCCCTCCTCCATGAAGGCAGAATAGGAGGAATCCGAGCTTTGGAGACCAGGCCGTGTTCCTCACAGCCAGGTCCACCTGGCCTTCTCTATGCTTCCTATGAAAAAGAATTCTTACTTTCTCCGTCAGAGCTGAGATAAAGCCATTTAAAAGGGGAAGGAAAACAGAAGCGGGGTGGGGTGGCAGAGGCATGTTCATTGCTGGGAGATGAGGGTGGAGAGTCCGGGTTCCAGCCTTCCTGTCCTGTCAGAAGTGGCCACGGGGCAGAGTCTCACGACACCCGAGAGCAGAGCTCACCCAGGCTGCCAGTCTCACCCACGGGGCCCGGGTTCTGACCTGGGAGAGTTGGTTCCCTAACCAAACATTCCACAGACCAGTCAGTGCAAGGCTGTGTAGAAAGAGGCTTTCGTTTGTGAGTTCTTGGAGTTTAAAGAGCTGTTCATGAACCTTTCTTTGTTTGAATGTAGGAATCATTTCAATTTTTCTTTTTTTAGTGTGTAATTTCTAAACCATTAGAAACAAGCTAATTGAAAGACCAGGTAAAAGTGAGTGCCAGGCTTCAATATGTTCATCACTAAGACCAAAAGAAAGCATTTCCTTAGATTTGGTTGAGAAATATTTTTCAGACTTATTATCTAGAACAATCGTACCTGCTTTTGTTTTTCTGCTTCCCAGAGGAGCATGTACAATTCTGGGGATGTTGAATAAAGAAATGACTTGCTAGCATGAGGAGAATTGATTCTCTTATTTTCAGGGGTGTGAGTATAAATTTATTCTTTTTCTCCTTTTTGGATATGGCTTAAATATGGTTTTTTGTTTTTATGCTCACATTGGAGTGAATGGTTTTATTGTTTGCTTATGGGTTTGTGTAACCATTGATACTGAACGTTGCTGATCTGTGTATGTAAAAAATGCCTCCTGTACTCCATATTTATTCATATGCTTGCGATAGTACATGTTATGTAGAGTATACATTTTTCATAAGCCTTTATATGTGGAACTCTTTATTTAAATAATTGGGATATGTGATGTATACCTTGTTTCATTTATTTAATAAACTGGAGTGATAAATAACAACCAAAACTGATCAGTGGTTATTTCAGATATAAACCCACTACCATTGAGTTGATTCTGTACAGTAGCTCTATAGCAGTGGTTCTTAACCTATGGGTGGTGACCCCTTTGGGGGTCAAACGACCCTTTCACAGGGGTTGCCCAATTCATAACAGTAGCAAAATGATAGTTATGAAGTAGCAATGAAAATCATGTTATGGCTGGGGGGATCACCACAACATGAGGAACTGTGTGAATGGCTCGCGGCATGAGGAAGGTTGAGAACCACTGCTCTACAGGATAGAGTAGAACTGCTCCTGAGAGTGTGTGTCTGAGGCTGCAAATTTTCGCAGGAACACACAGCCTCACCTCCCTGGGAGTGGTTGGTGGGTTTGAACTGCTGATATAACAGTGGCTAACCCACAGCACCACCAGGGCCCCCTTTCAGATACAGAGGAACATTCCAACAGACACATCAAAGGAGAGTCCAGAGACCAGTGGCCATTGTCTCAGATTCCTCCAGTCTATTCTGACCAAGTGGAACCGATCCCTGAGGTGCTCTTGGCTCTCATCGTTAGGGGAGATTAACTTTGTAACTTGCTATCGTGACTTAGGTGCAGGTTTACAGAGCAGTAATTCATACACTCTGATTGGCCGCCTCCTGGAAGATCCCCCGTATACCCTCACCTATCCCACTTCCCTGTGTTTCCTTCGGGAGAGAAGATTTCAGGTCATTCTCTCGTGGAGCCACGAGGTGGATTTGAACTGCCAGCTTCATCGTTGACATCTGAGCACTTCCCCCTTGTGCTACCAGGGCCCGTGGAGTGGCAGCAGTGTGGGTGAACGCCACGATGGACATTTCTCAGCACAGAGAAGCTGTGAAGGGCAGCTTCATCACGCAGACCTGCGAGTCCATGCCGGCTATGACTTCCTCTAGCTCAGTGCCAGTGGGCCACTTGGTTTGTTTGCTGTGGTGACGTCTCCGGGCTGGGTCACTCACTCCCATTACCACAGTGACTGTTGGCTGCAGGCAGGTGCTGGCACCCTCAGGCAGCTGTGGGCCAGGCAGACACCGCTGGTTGGCGGGACACTACCAGTGGACTAAAGGCAATCTTGGATCATTTGCTTTTTCACTGATGAACATTTTTTTAGGTGCCTGTCTTCTTAACTATTTTTTAACTTTATTGTGATGAAAATAGACATAACAAAACACAGCATCTCAACAGACTGCATGTAAAATGTTGAATGTGTTTTCATAGAATAGCATGATAGAAAAAAAAAAGAATAGCATGATAGGTGTGGTTGTAACCCACCATGCCTGTGATACATAATAGTACTCAAATATCTAATACTAAGATAACTTATTGATAAGTTCTAATATTAAACAATACTAAACTTTACTGTGGTTATGGACAGTAAAAAAAAAACCAAAAACATGCCACGGAGGGTCTCAGAAAATTTAAGTTAAAGCTGTTACTACTTCACAATTGGGAAGTCAGAGTAACCCGGTTCTAGACGTTGCTCTGTCACTGTTGGATTTGGGCCTTGCTCTTGCCTTTCCTGCACAGGACGCACTGTGGATGTGGGACCTTGTCCTTGTCCTTGTTCTGGACCTGCTAACCCGTCTCAGCTTTTTACCCTCAACCTGTGTGTACTTGGCGGAAAAATACCCCTTACATCTTCCCCAAGTTCAATAACTCACCCACAGATATCAGACTATCCCCTCCTGCCATGCTCAAACCATCCTCGTGTTCTTCACAGGCCCCCGCACCACCCAGGGTGTGCACCTCACCCATGGCTTCCCTCCGCACCTGTCCACCCTGCACCCAGAAGCTTCCGATTACATCTTCAGCCGTGCAGCTATCCTCTTGACTTTCCTTCAAACCATTCCACAGAGACACAGTTAACAACTAACTGTGTCTTGTCCTTGAAAGAAAACCTTCTCGTCCCCCTTCCCTTCCACTCCTGGTAACCACTAAAAGTCTCTGGTTTCTGTATATTTGCCCGTTTCAATAAATGATCTCATAATGATGGGGGCCTTTTGTGATGGACTGGTTTGTCCAGGCTCGGTGCTTTCACACGGCATCCCTGTAGTGGCACATATCAGGACCTTGTTCCTCATTCAAGGCGGAGTGTATATTTCACTGTGCTGGTAGAGTGCCTGCCGTAACTTTGTGAAAATAAGTGATTTCTTTAAAAAACAAAAAGCGGGCTTTTTGTTTCAGTTCTGCTTAGGAGATTGGGTGACACAGACATGTGGACTTCAGATACATGGGAACTGGTGGCTCCTGGCGTGGTCAGTGGATAGTAGCTGTCATTTGGATTAAGGTACCTGTTAGACCCATAGTACTTTGAACAACTGACATAATACAATTATGTACTTATGTAAATAATCCCTTTTACCCTTTAAGTACATTCACTACATTAGGTTCATTCTTTTTCTTCGCCCATAGGAATGAAGTCATACTCTACAAAAGAGGTTGCATTTTACCTTTTTCTTATGAAAGAGTAGTTCATGGATAATACCTTCCTATTGTGCAGGCTAAGATCTAGCTCACTCGTCTCATGAGCCGCAGAGAAATCACACAGAGATGGACATGGGTGACTTCAGCATGGGGCACCCACAGAGGCACAGGAAGAGATGCCTGGGAATCTAGATATCTGAGTTATAAGTAGAAAGTGTAATTGCAAAGCATGTCACATTTTTTGACATTTTAGGCATTTAATGTTCCTATATACTGATACTACGTCCATTCTGATTCATATCGACCCTGTAGGACAGGGTAAACTGTACAGGAGTAGAAAGCCACCTTTCTCCCTTGGAGCAGCTGGTGGTTTTGAACTGCTGATCTAGTGGTTTGCCCAATTCAACCACTACGCCACCAGGGCTCCCGTTTCTATATTAAGTATGGTTCAATTAGATCAAGCATAATTGTACAATTACTACCACAATCAGTTTCCAACCATGTTCTTTCTTCTTGAACTTTTGATATCAGCTGCCATAGTCATTGCTTTCCTTAGATCAGCAAACACTTAGGCTACAGCCACCAGTCTTCTCAGCCTGTGGCCAAGTCCCCAGTTCTCAACCTCTCAGCCCCGTGGCAGCCAAGGCTTGCTCTGGTTCATAGTCTCAGCTATGTGGGCCCTTGCTTTGATGTCACTTCTAAGAATTCACTGCCAAATCTAAGGTCATGAAAGTTGACCTCTATGTTTTCCAGTATATAGCTCTTTGAGGTTGAAATCTTCGAGAGTAATTCTGTCTTTTCAAAATGTCCCTTGATTCGAAACATTGACTCTCCCTTCCAAGCTGGGGACCCTTGCTGTCCTCCAGAGCAGCACTGCCTCCCTTAGAACCTGGGCTGTTGTTTAAACGTGGTGTCAAACCGGGGTGTGTGTGTGTGTGATTTATACAGCTCACTGACGCACGAAGGAGAGGCTGATCGAGTGAGTAACCAAGGAAATGATTTGAATGGAAAACAGATCTCCCAGCACAGGATGGAGCAGTCAAAGCCAAGCCCAAGGGGTGTCTTTCCACCACTCGGCTGGAGGGTTGTACACAGAGAAGTTCAGTGACCCCAGGTTCTTGTGCTCCCATGAGTCCAGAGGCCGCTGTTGGCATGAGAATATTCCATGGAATATTGTTCTTTACGTTGCTCTTTTTGAGACTCTGCTGCTTGGTAACAATGACATCAAATGGAGCACAATCCGCGAGCCCGTGTGGTGTGTCCTACTTCCCTTTGCTGCCATGATTTGACATTTTAGTACTTACGTGGCCTCCAGACAAAGAACAAGTTTTTCCATTCAGAGATGTTTCTATGAGTCTTTTATTCTCGCCCTTAGACTTGTGCTTGCCAAAGTGCCCCGTGGTGAAGTACTAAAGCCGCCACGCAGGAGTTGATTCCTGACCTTAGGGCAGAGTAGGACTGCTTCCCGGTGCTTCGGACAGTGTCAGTCTTTATGGAAGCAGACTGCCATGTTTGCGGCAGTTGGTTGGGTTCGAACCACTGGCCTTTCAGTTAGCAGCCTAACGCTTAGCCCACTGTGCCACCAGAGCTCCTTACAAAGTACTCAACCAAACCTGCTACCAAGAAGTGGTTCTGATTCATAGGGTTTCTGAGGTTGTCAATCTTTGTGGGAGCAGACAGCTGCATCTTTCCCACGCTATACTGTGTGTGTGTGTGTGTGTGTGTGTGTGTGTGTGTGTGTGTGTGTGTTCAGACTACTGACCTTGAGGTTAGCAGCCTGGGTAACCCACTAGGGTAACAGGGCTCCCAGCAGGTTCAAATTGTGCATCTTCTGTCCTTCATGTTCATTAAGGATTAGCAGAGAGGGTTGACAAGCAGTCCATGGGGTTTCTGAGACTGTCAATCTTTCTGGGAACACACAGCTTCATTTTCCCCACAGAGCAGCTGGGGGTTTCAATTGTTCGCCCTATGCCATTCGTGTGCATTAAGATTTGCAGAGAGGCTTTGTGCACCATATAGATTGCAGTGTTAGGTCGTACTGGCCAACAAGCATTTTGGTGCTTCAGATGTTAGACTTGTTTCTGAGTATCTTTGATCTGCTGACTCCAACAGTGGTCCGTTTTCCCTATCAGTTCTAGCTTTTGAGATACACTCTGTTCACCCATTAAAAAAAAAATTGGGATAGTTAAATAAAGTGCTAGATAGCCTGAGATAGAGGAAATGCATGCTGGGTTTATTTAAAGTAGTTTGCGTTGTACTAAATACTTAAATCAGGTTATACTTCACATGGTGTCCTTTGATCCAAAGGTATAGTTGAACAGTGCAAATTATGTGAACTAGGAATTTTCCCCAAGTATAACTTCACTTTTATTAGGAACTGAATAGCAGTCAGTTCCAATTTGTTATCTTAAAAGGGAGCCAAGAAACAGGAGTCACTACAGTAAATGGAGAGCCCTGGTGGCATCATGGGCCACGTGTTTGACCGCTAACCAGAAGGTCAGCTGTTCCAGCCCACCAGCCACTCTGCAGGAGAAAGAAGACTTGCTGCTCCCATGAAGGCTTACAAGCTCAGAGGAGGTTCCACTTGGGCCTCCAGGGTTGCTATGAGCCATCATCGACTGACTGGTAGTGCCTTTGGTACAGTGAGTAGAGATTCAAATGTTCTGAAGCCCAAAATGGGTTCCGTCAGAGTTCACACTCCTTATTAAAACTTAAACGGCCCAGTGTTGTTCTAAGATCACACACCTTCGCCACCTGGGCACAGAAACTCTTCAAAGAAACGTTAGAATATTTCTAATGAAGACGCTTGGAGTCAACCTCACCTCTGAAACGTTTAACAGGAATTGTCCATGGACTTCAGCATATTCAAATGTGCTCTGAAATGTTTGCTGCATAGCTTGAAGAAGAAAAATTTAGAGCTTCTAAATATTTCTGAAAATTGTAATGAAGGCTTACATTTTTGGCACTCTAAATTGCCTGCACACCTCCGTAGATGCGCCTTTTCAGTTTTCTTTTTTATTTTCCACTCATCTCAAGCTGTATTCTGGGTTGGCAGTATCCGACTTGTAGTCTTTAGATATTCCCATATATTAGACGCTATATAAGAAAAACCCACTTCTATATAATTGATTCTTACTCAGTGCCCCCGTAGGACAGAAAAGAACTGTCCCTTTGGGTTTCCAAACTTTCAATTCTTTTAAAGGCTGCAGAGTGACTGGTGGGTTTGCATAACCTACTCGCCCCAGTGGGCCCAAATACAGCATCTCTTGGACATCCCTTAATACCTATTTTTTCCCCCCAGATATTTCTTACCCTTTTTTTTGTCTTACCCTGCAATTTGTGGGTCTGAACTCTTCTCAATTATAAAACTAGGATGCTACATTAAAAAATAAACGTAATAGCTGAAAATATAGTAGACTACTATATCTAAGAAAATAGAACTGGTGGCTAAGAACCTAGAGCTGATGCTGTCTATCCAATGCAGTTTTCTGAATCAGTGCCGTGGATACCCCCAAAACAGGCCTAAAATCAAGACACCACTACAAAACCTTGTCTAGTGTAGGGACTTAGCAGTATTCAGGTCAGTGGTGCCATGGAAGAAAGGCCGGGCACGCCTGTAAGATGATAGCCAAGATGAGAGCCTAGGAAGCAGTTCTCCCTGACAGCACACAGCATGAGTTGGAACCGCATTGTGGCAGTGGGGTTTTTCAGAGTCCGCAGCAGTTACTGGGCATCTTGAGCCCTTCAAGGTGTGTGGAGCAGCTGTGGGCCTTTGGACTGTTATCTCCTTTTGCTGGTTAAAAAAAAAAATCTATCTTCTACTCTGTTCCTTATGTATTTTCCCATTTCCAGGGGGTCTTGTTCTCATATAAAAAAAAGCTTTAAGCAAAGGAATAGCTCAGATACCAGAAGCAGAGAATGAGGGATTTTCGCCTCATCCTAGGTCTCAAGGCAGCAGCAGGTCCTACTGCATAATGCAGACTTTCTCAAATTGGCTCTTGAGAACAGGTTTTCTGAGACACACCGGGGCCTGTATGTTTCTGTTTCATTTCCTGGTCTTATGTGAAATTCACACACACATGCAGGGTCGTCACTGGCTGGCTCTCTGAGGCCCCCATGGCCGTATGGTTTGGTGCGAGCTCCCCTTGAGGTGGGCCCGACTCAGGGTGACCTCGTCCATCGCATGGACAATGCCCGCTCTGCACCTGCCCAGGATCTGATGTGGGTTTGAACTGTTGCCATCTACAGTTTTCATTGACGGATTTTTAGCAGTAGTTCACCAGCCCTTTCTCCTAGTTCCATCTTAGTATGGAAGCGCTGACACTTGAAGCAGTATCATAGTAACTGACAGGTGAGTGGTGGCTGGGCCAGGAATCAAACCCAGGTCTCTCACGTGGAAGTGGGAGGTCTCCCACCAACCTGCCCCCACTGGCTGCATGTCTAAGAGTCAACCCAACGGCGGACTTGGAGCCACTTCCAGCTTGTGGTGACCCAGGTGCCTCAGGAGAACTGGGTTCGGTGGAGTTTCCAGTGGCTGAATTTTCACAAGTAGATTGCCAGCTGTTTTCCCGGGGGTCCTTCTAGACCAGTGGTTCTCAGCCTTCCTAACGTCGCGACCCTTTCACAGAGTTCCTCGTGTTGTGGTGACCCCCAACCAGAAAATTATTTTCGTTGCTACTTCATCACTGTCAATTTGCTACTGTGATGAATCGTAATGTAAATATCTGATATGCAGGATGCATTTTCATTGTTACAAATTGACATCATTAAAGCATCGTGATTAATCATAAAACAATATGTAATTATATAGTGTGAAATATTGATTTCTAATGACAGATAAATGAAATTTTGTCTTGAAGCATGGTGTAGCATGAGTAACAGTCTTCATGCTGGGTACTCACTCGTCAGTGGGCGTATCTGCATGTGGGCAGACCCGCCTGGAGACGGATAGAGGAGCGGAGTCTTGGTTCATAAGACCATCGGAAATATGTGTTTTTTATGTGTTATGTCGTCTTAGGCGACCCCTGTGAAAGGGCCGTTCGACCCCCAAAGGGGTCATGACCCACAGGTCGAGAAGCGCTTCTCTAGATGGACTTACACTGCCAACTTTCCAATGAGAAGCAGTTTGTCAGCGATTCCCAGCACCTTTTGTGTACTTTCAAACCCCCAAAAGACAAATCCCGTTGCCTTTGAGTTGATTCTGACACTGAGCAACCCTGCACAGGGTTGGCGAGACTGTCACACTTCAGGAGCACACAGCCTCATCTTTGTCCCAAGAAGCCGCTGGTGAGTTTGAACTGCCAACCTTGTGGCTAGCAGCCCAATGCCTAGCACACGGTGCCACCAGGGATCCTTCGTATGGATGGTTTTAATGAACTGACTAAAAACAAAACAAGGTCTGATCTAATAGGCAAGTGATATGTACAATTCAGTTAAGGCAAAAGGAGACTAGGACTCTGTTGTTGTCAAGTGCCGTCAAGTCTTAATTCCTCCCACCCCTCCCCATCTGTTGAATTTAATGAGCACTTCCATATATCATTCTAAAGCTTTTTTTACATACTATGTGTACTCGAGTATAAGCTGACCTGAATATCAGCTGAGGCACCTAATTTTACCACAGAAGCGGCATAAAAATGTGCTGAAAAACTCGGCATATACATGAGCATCTACAGTGGCTCATGAGTAAAGGTTTGGCTGCTAACCTGAAGATCGATGGTTAGACAGTCTGGTGGGTCCATGATATAAAGATCTGGAAATTTCCTCTTGTAAAGATTACCCCAGACCACTACCATTGAACTCATATATTGAACTCAAACCCTATATTGGGTTTCCAAGACTGTTACAGTTTTATAGGAGCAGACAGCCTCATCTTTCTCCCAAGGAGCTGCTGGTGGTTTTGAACCACCAACAGTGCAGTTAGCAGCCCAACACTTGTCCCAAAGTGGCACCAGGGTTACTTTCTTGTAAAGATTACAGCCAAGAAATCCCTATAGGGAAGTTCTACTCTGTAACATGTGTCTCTGTGAGACACACTCTATTATAAACCTCAGATTCACATCCGGAAGTAGAAGAGGTACCGAGTACACCTTTGGTGGGGCAGGTACCTGCATAGGCAAGGACTGGAAAGCACTGAACTGCCCACCTCGCTGTCTCGTAGAAACTGATACTAGTGCTCAGCCTCGAATTGTGGATTGAACGCCTCTCCACATCCCCCCGTGGGGAGCCGGCTGAGGCAGCCTGGATAACGCTTGGCTGACAAAGATAGGAGTGTCCCCATGCGACCTGCCCCGGTGCCCAGGGCCGGGCCTGCACTCATATCACAGAGCTGGGCAGGGTGATTCTGGCCAAGAGCGAAAGGTTAGGTGTCTGAATAAGCTGGCACAAACACTTGGTGCCTGCCGACTTGTCAGAGCTGCGCCTCAGCGCAACCACCACCATTTCTGCGCCCAGAGCAAACGGACCAAATGTGCTAGTGGGGACCGGCAAGGGAAGCCTGAGGGGACCCATGGCCCACAGCTGTTCACTGCTGAGGGGGGGCTGTGACTTTTGTGGTTCTTAGCCTTGGGGTTAGTTCCATCTCCTGGTGACCTTGTGAATTACACAGCATGTATAGCAACATGGTCCTGTGCCATGCTCTGGAGGCCCGGTGGCAACACAAGGTAACCAACAGTGAGCACCACAATTCAAAACCATCAGCCGCTCCATGGGAGCTTTCGACTCCTGTAAAGAGATACAGGTCTTGGAAACCCACAGGGGCAGTTCTACCCTGTCCTACAGGGTCACTGTGAGTCAGCATCTCGATGGCAGTGACAGCCCCTGTCCTCATGATCATTAATGTTTGTTGTTGCTGACATCATGCCCAGGAGCTCCTTACCTTCACGGGCCCTCCACTTTGCCACACTGGAAGGTCCCTCTCCAGAGACTGGTCGCTCCAGATCAGGCATCCTCAAACTACAGCCCGTGGGCCACATGTGGCCCGCTGAGGACATGTATCCGGCCCGCCGGGTGTTTTTGCCCCGTTTTGTTTTTTACTTCAAAATAAGATATGTGCGGTGTGCATAGGAATTTGTTCTTAGTTTTTTTTTATAACAATAGTCTGGCCCTCAAACAGGTGTGAGGGACAGTGAACTGGCCCCCTGTTTAAAAAGTTTGAGGACCCCGGATCCAAATGATGTCCTCAGAGCAAGTGAGTCAAAATCTCACTGTGAGCCTTAGAATTCTCATTGGCTGATTTTTGGAAGTAGATTGCCAGGTCTGTCTTCCTGGTCTCTTAGGCTGAAGCTCCACTCGATTTAATCCACCATGGGTGACCCTGTGGTGTTTGAAATCCTGGTGGCGTAGCTTCCAGCATCATAGCAACATGCAATGCTGTCACAGTATGAGCCAGTTAGTAGCAGAACTGGAACTAGCACTAATTTTGACTTCTCATTCTTTAACAATGCGTTTTCTAGAAACAAGTCTTAAAAATGAAAGACTTTGTCCATCTCTCTTAGACTGCTCTGTCTTCCTACTCCTATGGGATAACGACGAACAATAATTTACAGTGCCTGTTTTCCAGGACCCCTGCTGGCATAGTGGCTTGTGTGTTGGGCTATAAATCACAAGGTCAGCAATTTGAACCCCTTGTTGTGTGGGGTAAAGATGAGGCTGTCTCCTCCCAGCAAGAGCAATCGAAGTCAGAACTGATTTGATGGCTGTTGGTTTGGCTTATGTGTCATTTCAGACCTTTTTGCTGAGTGTTGATGTGTGTGTAACTATTCAGCCAATGCTGGGATTTTTTATTCACATGGTTCAGCAGCTTGCTTTTGCAATTCAACAATATATGATGAATCTTCTTCCATTTTACTACCTGAAGATCTCCCTCATTCTCCTCCCTCCCCAACTTCACTGAGGTATAATCCAAATGCATTGCATGTACTTAGGGAGATGACGCATTTTTAAAGTGTGCCATTCCGAAAGCGCTGACATGTGCACCTGTGAAAGCAGCAGCACCATTGAGATACCATGCACATCACCTTGAAAAACGTCCTCATGCCTCCAGACAAGCCAAAGAGCATTTATCTAGAAGCAAGATTCACAAAGAAGTTTCTCCTTTTAAACTTGCAGTTTACCGGTGGCAAGCTGTGGTAGAATTTAAAATGCTGCAAACTCTTTCCAACTCATCCCATTGAAATGTGGCATCAGTTCACCCCACCATCCCTATTCTGGGCAGCCCATAAAGACATGCTTGACAGAGAATTTGGCTGAAGTGATCTTCTGTGACTGAGCTGTAAGAAACCTCAGTCTCTTCCAGCTCGCAGGAAATCTGAATAGCCTGAGGCCTTCATGCTGGAGGAGCCCTGGTGGCATAGTGGGTTTTGCGTTGGGCTGCTAACCACCAGGCACTATTCGGAAGAAAATCGAGGCTTTCTACTCCTTTAAAGAGTTACAGTCTTGTAAAGCCACAGGGTCAGATCTAGCCGGTCTAATAGGGTTGCTATGAGTTGGAGTCGATTGGATGGCAGTGAGTTGGCTTGGTTTTTGGTTCATGGTGGTAAGGCCTTGACCCTGCATGAGAAAGAGACAGAGACTTTCTGTCAATTCCCAGCTGCTTAGCCCTGAGCCCTTGAGTCATCTCAGTGGTGGCTGCAGACATTGTGAGCTAGTACAGGTCTTTCCCACTGTGCTCAGCAGACATTCCTGACTCACAAAGGCATGGTGGTGGTTTGGGGCCACGTAAAAAGACAGCACAGCAATAGGGAAGAGGAACAAACTGTTTCTTTTGTCTTAGCAGTAAAAACACTAGACTGATGCGCAGGGTTCAGGAAGGTGGGGGAGAAACCGGAAACTGACTACATTGATCGATGTACACCCCACCCCCAGGGGTCAAACAACAGAAATGCGGGTGAAGGAAGACAGTGGAAGATATAAGATATGAAAATAATAATAATAATTTATCAGGGGATCATGAGGGTGGGAGGGTAGGGGAGGGAGGGGAAAAAACGAGCTGATGCCAAGAGCTCAAGCAAAAACAAAATGTTTAGAAAATGATGATGCAACATATATATAAATGTGTTTTATACAG
>NW_022111368.1:29174616-29179164 GCF_000313985.2 Echinops telfairi
ATGGATGTATGTATGGATTGTGATAAGAGTTGTACAAGCCCCCAATAAAATGATTTTTAAAAAAAGGTGATACCAAGGGCTCAGGTAGAAAGAAAATGCTTAGAAAATGATGATGGCAACATGTGTACAAATGTGCTTGACACAATGGATGGATGGATTGTTAGAAGAGCCGTAAGCCCCCAATAAAGTGATTTATAAAAAAATAAAGTCATAGACGTGGCATCGAAAAAAATGCAATGAGCAGCCTCCCTTGTTGCCGAAAGTTCTCATTTCATGAAGCAAACAAAGGGAATCCGTTTTACACCAAAGGGAGACGTGCAGGGGAAGAGAGGAGAACGTGTGAGTTGTCAGATAAAAACATTTTGTAACCACAATTCTTACCCAAATAGCAAGTCTTTGCTTTCTGTTAGAACTCAGATTGAAACAGGAGCTCGGAAGCAGGCCAGCAGCATGCTGATGGGAGGGTCTTGTGACTGAATGTGCTGTTAGGTGCTGCCAGTTTGGTTCCCTCTCATTGCGACCCTGTGTCAACAGAACGAAACAGGCTGGTCCGGTGCTGTCCTCATACTTGTTAAGCCCGTTAAGTCCGTTGTTGTAGCCACTGTGTCAATCCACCTCATTGAGGCACTTCCTCTTGATCACTCCCTTCTACTTTACCGAGCAGGATCTCCTTTCCCAGGAACTGCTCTCTCCTAATCACGTGTCCAAAGTAGGTGAGACGAAGTCTTGCCATCCTCACTTCTAAGGAACATTCTGGCTCTTCTGTCTGTCGGTTCTGTTGGCAGTCCATGGTACGCTCACTATTCTTCGCCACACCGTAATTCAAATGTATCCGTTCTTATTTGGTCTTCCTTATCCATTGTCCAACCTTCACCTGCACAGGAGGTGACTAAACATGCTTTGGCTTGGGTCAGGCGCACCTTAGTCCTCAAAGTAACATTCTTGCTTCTCCGCACTTTAAAGAGGCTTTGCAATGCCTCAGTTGATCCCTTACTGCTGCTTCCCATTAAGTCCACTGTTGTAGCCACTGTGTCCAGCCATCCCACTGATGACTGAGCATCGAATGGGGATCCAAGCTGGATGCAATCCTTGATGTCTTCAATCTTTTCTCCATTTGTCACGACGTTAGCTCTTGGTCCGGTTCCGAGGACTTTCGTTTTCTTCACATAAAACTGCAATCCTTATCGGAGGCCGCAATCCTTGATTGAATGTAGAGCAGGTCAATTCTGGTTGAAGCCCTTGAAAGGTAAAAGTGACTCATTTGTTTAAGAAGACGGAAAGGTTTAGCAACTCTAATCTGAAGCCTTTGAAACACAGAACACTGTTTACCTGGCTAAGGGGAAATGGTGACTTAGACAATTCCCCTGACTCAAGGGGCAGCTGAGATGGCAAGATGAACAAGCCCTAAACAATTCTGCAGCTAGAAATTCTGATTCTTGTTGTCTTTGTTATTTTCCAACAGGATCGCTTTGACGAGAAACAGAATGAATGGCTTTCTTTAGAAAGACCGGCATGAAGATCTTGATTAAAAATGGCAATAAAAATCATTTTATTGGGAACTCTTACAGATCTCACAACATTCCATAGTTCAATCACACCAAGCAGTGTTGTACAATTGCTACCACAGTCAATTTCCAAACATTTTCTTTCTTCTTTTACTCCTTGATATCAGCTCCCCTTTATCCCCCCTTCTCCTACCCTCCAGGAACCCTTATTTATTTATTTTCTCATTGCCTTTTCTTGCACCTTCCAATATATTCATTCATATACAATTCTGTTGTTCACTCCCCTCCAGTGGGGTTATACAGTCATCAATGCTATCAGCTCCTCCTCCTCTTTCTCCCCCCTTTCCCCCCCCTCTTCCCATACCCTCAGGGAACTATTACTCTGGTTACTGTTTCTGAACGGTTATCTATGTAGGCTTTCATGTATCAAACAATCTTAATTATACACATGAACATAAGCAAGTGTAACAAGATTAATCAAGTAAAACAAATAAAAACTGTAATAGTAAGGGAGGAACTATTAAAGAACTAGAGGATAGATATGTGTTTCACCAGTGCCATACAGCACCCTGGATTTATTATCCCTTCTCTGTGGCCCTTCTACAGAGGGGTCTCTACCACATCCACACCTCTTTACATCAATTTGGTTGCTTGTTTTTGAATTTCTGATACTTTTTCCCATCGACACTTCATGATCTGGTGTGTCTATTCCATGTGGGCTTTGTTGCTTACCTGCTAGATGGCCGCTTGTTTAACTACAAACCTTTAAAACCCCAGATGCTATATCTTTTGATCGGCAGGCACCATCCGCTTTCTTCACCACATTTGCTTATGCACCCAATTTGTCTTCAGTAATCCTGTCAGGAAGGTGGGTATCATACAGTGCCACATTTTTAGAAAAAATTGTTCTTGTACTGAAGTAGGATTTAAGTAGAGGCCCAAAGTCCATCTGCTTCCTTATTACACACACACAAGCATAATAAACAAATACACCTATATTTATCTCTCTATATATATATTTACCTATATAATTTTTTCCTTCCTTCTTCTTTCCTCCTGACCCATTGTCATGTTTACCCATCATTCACCTCTCAGTAATCTCTCAGATACAATTCAATTGATCAAACATGACCAGAAAAGCTACACCCTCCTCGCCATCAAATTTAGAACACCTACTATTCCCCTGTATCTATCATTAATGGTTCGCTGCTCACCTCCTTCCACCACCTCCCCTTCTATGTCCCTCAGGAACCACTGTTGGCCCTGCTGCTGTCTCTGTAGGATTGCCTATTTTGCCTATTTTGTATAGATAGACACCCCCCCCCCAAAAAAAAAGAGAAAGAAAACATACAAATAGTCACAAGTCTAACAGGGATTCTGACAGAGCAGATGAGTATCTCTATGTTAAATAGAGAGGACATGCTATAATCCATCAGTTCAGTCCCCTTTTCTTTCAGGGTTCCATATCCTGGGTCCCACTTAACTAACAACACATATATCCTTTTAGTCTCCAGCATTTGTGTCTGAAAGGCACACATCCTAAAAGTCCCCGTTGCTATTCCTGTAGTCAGGGACGGAGCAGTCTATTGCACTCAACCCTACCTCCCCACCCCACATTACACCTTTAGACTTTCAGCATGGTACCCCTTGAGAGTAACCCCAACCAGTTCAGATGGTGTCAAGTGCAAACCCAGAGTCAGAAGTCTACAAACGGAATTCCTTAGGGACTTCATGTTTTTGGGTTTTTTCCCCCATCACTGGCCTGTTGCACTCCTCTCTAGTTTTAAGCCTACGTGGATGGGTCAGATTGGCAACAATGGCATTTTGACTTAGATCTGATGTCTTCCTATTCAGATACGCTAGAACCTTGATTTTCCTGAGGTTCACCACCACACCCTACAATAAATATTTACATTGTGTCCAATTTTCCTCTACTACTAACCATCCTTCTATGTACTCATTGTTGCATATACAATGAATTCCCTAGGAGAGATGATCAGAAATAGAATGGGTAGATCAATCTCCAGAGAGGCTAGCTTCTCTATGTCTCCAGCCTTAATTTTGATTAAAAAAAAGCCCTGGTGGAATCATAGTTACACACTGGAGGCTTTCTAGTCCTGTACAGTTACAGTCTTGGAAACTCACGGAGTGGTTCTACTCTGTCCTATCTAAGAGTCAGAATTGACTTGATGCCAATGAATTCTTTTTCAGAGTAAGTTTTGATAAACCAAAAACCAAACCCGACTCATAACAACACCGTATAGAGCAGATTCGAACAGTCGCAGTGGGTTTCCAAGGCGTTATATCTTTACTGGAGCACAACTCCTAGTCGTTCTCCTGTAAAGGGGCTGGTGGGTTTGAACTGCTAGCCGTGTGGTTACCAGTATAACGCAGTACCCACGAATCCACCTAGGTTCCTCATTCAAATCTACAGTGTGATTTAAATGACAGAATGGTATTCCAATTGCATGTCTGTGCCTTGAGTTATTAAGTCCATTCTTCAGTGTTCGACATTTAGGCGGTTTCCAGTTCTTCGGTACTATTAATGATGTCTGGTACACATAAATCTTTGTATTTTTATGTATCTTCATACCTCTTTCTTACAAGCTAATTATTGAATGTTGAACAATCTGAGAGTGGGGTTTTGATCTAGGCGACGAATCTGTCAGCATGTAAATCAGCCCCTCCACTCAGACTAGCCACCTGGGAGCAGGGAGTGGGTGGATTCGGGAGCTTAGCTATGACCCAGCCAGGAGGGTTACTCTTTACAATAAAGTTATTGACGTCGGAAAAAAAAAAGTTTTTGACGCCGACAAGGTACTTCCGGTAGGGGCACCTCTACTTCCGCTCAGGCCTATGACCTTCGACCTCTGGTGAATCCCAACCGGATATATTTGTACCCCATTTAAAGCCACGTCTGTGCTGGCCCCGGTCCCGCCCAGGAGCTGTGGGAACGTTTCCGGGTCACGTTGTCCCGCCCCGCCCCGCCCCGCCCCGCCGCCGGTGCTCTGCTGGAAGCCTCCGCGCTCCCGGAAGTGGCCCG
>NW_022111368.1:29179264-29209500 GCF_000313985.2 Echinops telfairi
GGCGGTCCTGCTGCTGCAGCCGGAGGCGACTTCGGAGCGGGACGCCCGGGAGAAGCTGGCTCTCTGGGACCGGAGACCGGACACCACGGCGCCGCTGACCGACCGGCAGATGGACTCGGTGCTCGAGTTGAAGGCAGCGGCGGAGAACCTGCCCTTGCCGACCGAGGTGAGGGGGCGGCGGGAGCCGGGCTGGAGCGGGGTTGGCGGGCCGAGATGCTGTGCCGGTCGCGGGGGCTTCACTCGCTGCCCGCGGCCCAGGGTCGCTCCCTTTCCTCGCTCGCGGTCACGGTGGCAGCAGCCCCTTAGCTCCCGAGGCTGTCAGGCATTGCTGCGGCGACCACTGACCCGACCCCCGGCCGCGGGGACTGCTGCGGAGGCGTCCAAAGGCCGGTGCTCGCCGGCGCCCAGCCCAGCCCTGCTACGTGGGACGGTTGGTCTTGCCCCTGGCGCCCAGGAGTGGTCCGGGGCGTAATCCTGCACACACCCCCCGCCCCCTCCGCCCGGAGCCAGAGGAGCTTTGCCGCAGGGTCGATCCTACCTACCGGTGTTCGTTTGTCACCCCGCACCGAAGCACCCACGTTCTCGCCTCCACGGGGGCTTGGGGGCAACCCAACACGTGACTGCCCGTCTGCCCCCAACGCACAGTTTGATTGGTCATAGATTGAACAGGGAGCCGTGTTCTCGATCAAGTACAAATTAGGAGCAGTTGATTCATCCCTCCGAGAAACAATGTCAGTGCATTTACTTTGAAAGCCGGGTCCGTGCATTATTAGGTAGTGCTCAGGAGTTTTAAACCACAGGGGCAAATTTCGCGCATATTACTGATGCTTATGCAATTAAACTTATTAGCTATAATAGCAAGAAGGATGCCTTCTGAATTGTCAGGTGCTTGGCAAACTGTGTATTTCGAGGGCCATGTTTAGGAAGGTCACGATGAGCAATGGTGGCTGCTACCTTTGCTTGTTTTTTTTTTTTTTTACTTCTTTTTACCTTTGCTTTTGGAAGCCTTCTTCCTGGAAAGACATTAAATTTAGAGGTTAACTATTTTTTCCCCCCTCAAACTTCAAAGGTTACGAACGTTGATTTAAAAGTTATCGCCATTTTCACTGTTGGCATGCTTGACCCTAAAATACAGTTGGTCTATTTTTTTATGTTTCACTTTAAGATATTTCGCCGGAACTAAGTTTGGAATAAAGGAGGAAGCAGGTGGAAAAAAAATTTGTTTTGGCTTGCAATCAAACTTTTTCACACCTTGAAAAAGTTAAAAATTATTAGCTCTATACATTTTCCAATTTGTTTATAATTGATTTAGCCTGTGACTGAGGCAGGGCAGGGCGCCTCCTCAGACTTCATTGGGCTTGTGGGAAGCTAGTCTGCAAGAAAAGGAGCGCGGTCTGTTTATTGCTGTAAGTCATACTCTTATTTCTTGTTCTCTCTTTTCCTATGAAGTAAAGAATTTGGAGTGAAGTAAATGGAATCTTTTCATTCTCACCCCATTTTTTCATATTTGTGCCATACAGTATTATTAGCTACATAGAGTCATTATGTACCAACTCACGGAGCCCTGGTGGCACTGTCCAAGTAAGCATTGGACTTCGAACTGCAAGGTTATTGGTTCAACCCTCCAGCCGCTTCTCGGGTGAAAAATGAGGCAATCAGGTAAAGCCCTCTATGGAGTTGCTGTGAATCTGAATCAACTTGATGGCAGTGGGTGTGACCTACTCTTCGGTGCCCTGGTGGTGCTGTATAGGAGCAGAAAGCCTCACCTTTCTGCTAAGGAACAGCTGGTGGGTTCAAACTACAGTACTGACTTCATGGTTCGCAGCCCATTTTAACCCGCTACACTGGTGGTGTCCTAGTTATGCGCTTGGCTGCTAACTACAAAGGTCAGCAGATTGAAATCACCAGCTACCCCGCAGGAGAAGGAAAGACTCTCCCAGTTACAGTTTTAGAAACGCGCAGGGGCAGTTCGATCATGGCTTCAGGGCCATTATGAGTTGGCATCAACTCAATGGCAGGAGTTATTCCGTGAGGGCAGATTAGTGAACTAGCAGGAGGCCAGCTAGCTCAGTAAATATTGTAAATCCCACAAAGCTGATAACTAGCCTGTGGAATAGAACTCGCTCTTTTTATAAAGAGCTATTCTTATCTGAGTAGCCCTGATGAGGAAGTGGGAGAAAGTTGAGGCTATTTGCCCCTGGGAAGATTTTCAGCCTTGATATCTCACCTGCAAACTCGGTACCAGGGACAGGTTTCAGTCTTTGGTGCCAGAAGAGTATGACCTTTGACCTCTGGGGGGTCAGTAAAGACCCCACACATTCCACCTGAGAAAACTGCCCTTTGCCTTCGATCTTTGTTTTCCAGTGTGCACTTAGGAGGGGAGGCTGCTCATATGGGCTGCCACCCCCAGGCCTCTGACGTCGTAACGGTGTCATTTTGTATTATGTTGAAAGAGGCATTTTTATTCTGTTCATGATTCATTTGAAAGCCTAAGTTCATGTTACACACATCAGCTTGTTGTATTATATTTTGCCCCTGTATATGCTGCATAACAAAAAATGACAGCAGCAAAAAACAAAAACCAAACCCCAGGAAAGGGCAGTTCTACTCCGCCCTACAGGCTGACCGTGAGTCCAAATATCCCATGGCAGTGAGTCTTACCTGAGAAAGGAGTGAACCATTTTTGGTTTTTGTTTTGAGTCTTACCTTTTATTTGTCGTTAGAGAACATGGTTTCCAGTAGAATATTAGGTGGATTTGTGTCCGGGGCTCAGGGCAAGCTTTGTGTTGTGAAAACATTTTCCTTCGTATAGTACACTGAACTTAGTTTAATGAGTGACAGGAACTTAGTTTAACTTAGTCACAGGAGCTAAAATAATTTATCGTGAACTTGGGGGCAGTACTGTTGCAGGAGTTGTTTTCTTGGAGGGTGTGTGACCTTAAGAAATTTTAACGTCTCCCTTCTTTATAAGACGAGATTGTAATAGTACGGATCTCCTGGGGATTTGTGAGAACTACATGAAAACTGCAAAGTGCAAATGATTGACTAGTGTTGTTCTTGAGTTTTCTGTCAAATGATCTGCATTGGGTGGTGACTATGCTAAACTGAAGGGGTTTAGGTGTCACGCAGACCAAAGGGGAGACCAGGGGAAGATTTCTAGCCTCCATATCTGCCTTTTCAAGGGCTTACTCTCAAGAGAAAGCAACAGCCAGGTTTAGTTAGGAAACAGATGGATTAGATTGTTATGGAAAGTGAGTTTCCACGACCCAGAACTGCTGCAGGGCAGTAATGCTTGGGAGAGAAAGGTGTGTTTGTTGCTAGCCTACGGTAGTTGTTTTTTAATATATTCGTGTCATGTCCCTATTTGCATAGAGCGCTGTACAGTAGCCCTTTGAGCCCGCTCACCACGAACCCAGCTTTGCGCTCTTCTGTGTACTGGTGCTCTCTGGCCTGTCTCCTCTTCAGAAGTGAGTGGGAGGGCAGAGCAGGGATGCTTGTGGTTAACACCCCACCCCCAAAACACACACACACACACACACACACACACACCCTCCCTCTGTCTGATTGGCTACTGTATTCCAGGGGCAGTGGGCACACGTACCTGAGGGAGGTAGCAGGCTATTAAAAAGGGACTTGGGAGCAAATAACAATTGTAGGTGAATGGATATATTGGATGGGGTAAGATACGGCTTAAAAAAGTGTATATATTCATATATATAATAATAATGATATATAACAATAATGAGGGTTCCTGGGGGGAAGGGAGGGGATAAAGGGCAGCTGATAGCAAAGACTTCAAGAAGAAAATGTTTTGAAACTGACTGTAGTAGCAATTGTACAATTATGCTTGAATTATTTGAATTATGGAATGTTATGACATCTGTAAGAGTTCCCAATAAAATGATGAATAAAAGAAATAAAAAATAAAAGAATTTGTTTTGTTACTAAAACGTAGTCTTCGAAATGGCTGCAGCGTTGCTTTGCTCCTGCTTGCTTTGAGAGAAAATAGCATTGTGTTAGAACAAGGAAACTGGAAGCCGCCTGCTTCTGGTATATAAAAGTTAGTATGATTGCAGAGTAGTTAGTATTGGTCATTGTAATCTCATACAACGTTCTTTTCAAATTCAGATCATCTCGGTATTTTCTTACAACATCCTGATAACAGAATATACCTGGAATATCTCCAGTAGCTTCTCAAGTGTAGCGTTTTCATACAATCATATTTGTAAAGTAAATTAGAAAAGAAACATCTCGAGTCAAAATGACAGATGGAGCACACATACATGTCACGCATGGATCTCTTTGAAATGACAATAATGAAGGTGTGGCCACCCCAAACAAGGAAGGTGTCGCAGGAGGTGGAATTTTGCCAAGTTTCTGGAAGCCCCAAAGTGTATGGTATAATTTGAAAAATCAGACTAATCAGGATGCAAATGTTAAGAAATTTTTGACCATCTGAAAAGAAGTGATACCAGGAACAGAATTTGAGCATAACAGGGAAGAAAGTATTGGCGTATTTAAAAGGGAGGTTAGGAGCACATACCTTGGGCATGCCATCCAGAAGGGCCAGTCCCTGGAGGATCAGGCTTGATAAAGTAGAGGGTCAGTGAAAAGGAGGAGCCCACAAGGAGCAACTATGTTACTACTTACAAATACATATTTTGAAAGATTGCTATTCTCTGTTTTCCAGGGCAGGAGACGATCCGAGTTTTAAATCCACGTAGTCTACTGTTAGGGGTGTTGTTAGGTGCCTTACACAGGTTTGGTTCGCAGGGGCCCTCTGAACGATAGAAGGACACCCTGCCGGTCCGTGCCGTCCTCTCAGTTGCTGTTAGGTGTGAGCCCCTTGTGGCAGCCAGTGTGTCAGTCTGTCTCCTCGAAGGCTCTCTTTCTTGTGGACCTTCTGCTTTACCAAGATTGATGTCCTCCTTCAAGGACGGCGTCTCCTGATAACATGCCCAAAGTCTCACCGTCCTAGCTTCTGACAGCCTGTGTCGCTGTGCTTCTGCCAGCGCACATTTGTTTGTTCTTCTGGCAGTCCGTGGTATTTTCAGAACTCTCTGTCTGCACCATAATTCAAATAGATCACGTCTTTGGTCTTCCTTATTCATGGTTATTAATACGTTTATTACTAATATGATAAGGGGGAGTAACTGAGCTTCATTGAGTACTTGTCCTCTAGTGTGGGTTACCTTTTGGCCTGAAAAGGTGCCCCTCCATCCCCACGCCTTCCCCAAAGAGACAGGTTGTTGTTGGCAACTGAAGTAGTTCCACTGAGCCGGAGCAGATGCAGCTGATCTCAGCATAGCGTCACTGGAGCTTAGCTGCTGGTAGCTCACAGTTGATGGCGACACTGTAGGCTCCAGATAGATTCCCACTGGGCCTTCACCACACAGTTCTTACTGTGGGACAATTGTCTTTCATACCTAGCATGATGTCATCCTTCTGAAAGGGTTCACATGGACAGTTGATGTTACTGAGACATATTTACAACTATCAGTGGGGAGAAAGCTGGTTGAGGACTTTATGCCTACAGCTTTCCAGCATTCCAAGAAGCCTGTCTTCCTCCACCTGTGCCTTCTCCTTCGTTTTGATGCAGTCTCTGTCATTCCTGCATCACAGAGGTGACATGGAGGGTTGGAAGCACTGAGTAGCTTGTTCACTGTCACACAGCTTGTGACACAGCTTGTGTCACAGAGGTAGGATTCGAACCAGGCTGCCCTCTTACTGTGCTGTACAACTGGGCATGTTAAAAGGTTGCATTTAGGAAGGTCTTCAAATTAGCGATGGGTCATTTGCATCTAGCTTAATTTAGCTTTGAGAGAAAATACTGTCTTCAAAAAAATGCTTCATTCACATAATTAGATAGAGAATCCTTGGGTCATATCGCTTACTGAAGGACCTTAAATATCATGAGTTAAGGGCTAAACACTAGAATTGAATTTAGAGGCTTAGACTCTTCCCTTCCCCAGCATCTGCTTCATTCTTTTAGGTCTATATATTGTTTATCTCTGGCTGCAGGGGAATTAGCACCTGTCCTAATGTTAGTTGTAAAGAACTAAGAAAGCACTCTAGGTGTGCTCCCCTTTGTAGTCCAAGCTATTAGGTATTACAAGTTGATGTGAGGCTCCTCAGAAACTGGTGGGACACTGAACTTGTTCCTTGTACCTTACTGGTGGGGGGCATCTGTGTCACCATTGCACTGTGAGACCAGTGTTTAGCATAGAGAGCTCTATGCTGTGTATTAACACTGAATGATGTAATGGGACACATTCCAGTCTCTTCCAAAACACCTTACGTAGGTGGTGTATTAGTCTAGGTACTTTAGAGAAACAAATCCACAGCAACTCATGTATAAGAGAGTTTTATGTAAAGAAAGTGTGCATCACGAAAACATCCCAACCCAATGCTGCCCAAGCCCACAAGTCCAACATTAACCCATTAACCCAACACCAGTCCACAAAGTCCTCCACCTCACAAAACAGAGGCAACGATGCCGACAGCAGGAGGAAAGCTGAGTCAGTGAACGTGTAAGCATCTCAGCACTGGCAGGGGTCTCCACACGGCTGCTCCAGCACCCAGGGCTGCATCGGGATAGATCCATGCGGCTTCTCCTTGAGGATGTCTTGTAGGAAGTCAATCTTGCAAGTTGAAGCAGGGAACTGCTAAGGCAGCTGCACCCTGGTGTGACCATCACAAAGCAAGAGACCCCAGAGTCAGAAAGGCGAGGCTCACCACCCATTTATCCCTCTGCCTTTCAATAAGCCCCACATGTGATTATCGGCCAGGTTGGCACAATTAACTAACTCAGGTGGGAACCTATCTTGAGTTAGATTCAGAGACCTTTCATGTGTAAATATCTTTATGACTCTTTTTAAGCTTCCATTTGAAGACTTCAGCAATATAACATCCCAGCCACTGCCGGTTTCCCCGTCTTCAGTGGTGCCTGAATCTATGGAAGACATTCTCACGAAGGGCTTTACATCCTTAGAGATGGAAGATGAAAGAATTGAAACTGCTCAGCAGGTGAGTAGCAGCATCTTTTCTAAGGACATCTGCTATGTTTTCGGTGTCTCAAAACACACACACACACACACAATACAGTTCCTCATGATGTGGTGACCCCCAACCATAAAATTATTTTCATTGCTACTTCATAACTGTAGTTTTGCTACTGTTATGAATCATAATGTAAATATCTGATATGCAGGATGTATTTTGCTGTAAAATTGAACATAATTAAACATAAAGCATAGTGATTAATCACACACACACAAAAAGAATAATGCAGTAAACTACAAAACAAGGCGGAAAGAATACACATAGTGTGAAGAGAGACAATGGACAGTGTAAGACATGAGATAACAATAATAATATATAATTGATCAAGGATTCACAGTGGTGGGAGGGTGAGGGACAGAGGCAAAAAAAGAGGAGCTAATCAAGGGCTGAAGTAGAAAGCAAATGTTTTGAGAATGATGATGGCAACAATGTACAATGTGCTTGACCCAGTGATAAGAGTTGTATGAGCCCCCAATAAAATAATTAAAAAACAAGCAAACAAACAAAACAACAAACTAAAAAGAGCTAATACCAAGGGTTCAAGTAGAAAGAAAATGTTTTGGAAATGTTGATGCCAATATATGTACAAGTGTGCTTAATATAATTAAATGGTGGATTGTTAACAAGATTTGTAAGAGTCCCCCATTAAAATTATTAATAATTAAAATAAATAAAAGTTCTGAACATTTGAAATGATAGTGAATGTCATTTTTCTTGAACATTCTTTTTTTAATTGTACAATTCTAGTTTTAATGCAAATTAAACATGCATCTCACATGTGAAATGCCCAATTTGTATTTTGTAACACAAACACACGGTGAAAACACTGTGCAAAACTAATGCAAGTGTTTTCTTGGTGTTTCATTTTCCTACTCGTTCTATCAACGTTCTCTTCTTTTGGCTTGTTTATTTTTTGGACAGTTTTATCATTGTTCTTTTTTTAAAAATTGTTTTATTAGGGGCTCATACAACTTTTGTCACAATCCATACATACTTCAATTGTGTAAAGCACATTTGTATATTCATTGCCCTCATCATTCTCAAAACATTTGCTCTCCACTTAAACCTCTAACATCAGGTCCTTTCATTGTTCTTTAATGATACATAGTATCCCGTTGTACATGTAGAATATTTTTTATTCCTCCACTGGTTGGAATTTTGGTTATTTCTATCTTCTTCTTATGGATAATGCCTATTTAAAAAAAATCATTTTATTGAACATTCTTGATTTTGTGTACGTAGTGGTTATCTTTCAAGTATCTTAAGTCTCTCAGTTACCTAGTTATAGTTATAATAGTGTTAAAATATGATATTCCAAGTGTGGATGCTGATTTTTAAAGTGGGGATGTTTTATGGACTGCTGAATACCCCCAGTGTTGTCAGTGTTAGTTAACCTGTCACCCCAGCACACATACATAACACACACACACACACACACACACACACACACACACACACTTCTCTGCTTGCCACTAGATGATCCCTTTTTTAGAAACCTGAATTTCCTTTTAGATCACATTCACATTTATTTCTTTAGTAATTTAGCAAGCGGAATGCTTCTTTTGGTTTTTGCCTTTTCCTAATTAAAAATCTAAATGTATAATAGTTTCTTCTGCTGCCTCTTCTGTCTCCTTTCTTTATCCTGTTAAGAATCAAAGCTGAGGCTTTTACCGAGTAAAACACCCAGCAAATCGAATGGACTGTACATGGAATAAGTTGAGAGAGGCAGTGTGCAGAGCAGTGGAGAGCAAGAGCTCTTGAGTTAGGCAGAGCTGGCTTTCAAAGCTCCACTTTCTGTCCTGTGAGCTTAACTTCTTAGTTCTTTCGTTTCTTAATCTGTAAAAGAGAGGTCATTATGATATGGATCTTACAGGGTTTTTCCCGGTACATTAAATCAGAAAGTACATATAAATGCACACAATAAATGCTCAGTCAGCAGTAGCCACGGCCTTGTGTTTTGAGAGCAGGAGTCCTCAAACTGCGGCACCCGGGCCACATGCGGCCCGCCGAGGACATTTATCTGGCCCGCCATGCATTTTTGCCCTGTTTGTTTTTTACTTCAAAATAAGATATGTGCAGTGTGCATAGGAATTTATTCAGTTTTTTTTTAACCTATAGTCTGGCCCTCCAGCGAGTCTGAGGGACAGTGAACTGGCCCCTTGTTTAAAAAGTTTGAGGACCCCTGCTAGAGAGGATGCCTTGACATACAATCTTGCTTGAGAGTTGAAAACAATAATCTTGTATCAAGTCAGTGAACTTCATTGGACTATTAAAAAGTATCTTCTGGGTTGAATTGTATACTTATATATCTAAAAATTTTAAATGGAATTTATTGAGTTATAATTTACATACAGCAGAATGTGCTCATTTTAAGTGTACAGGTAGTTTAATGAGTTTTGACAGATGTACATATCTATGTAATTGCCACTGCAATCAGGGTATAAAACATTTGTCACCCCAAGACAACTCTCATGCCATTTAAGGTCAACAGCATCTCCCCTCCTTTTTTTTTTTTTTTAAAGATACTTTCCACAACATTGGCCTAGAATTCACACCTAGGTTTGGCTAATGCCCAAGCTCATGTTTATATTATTTCTGAGTTTAATTTCCCCTATTTCTCATTCGATAACATTTACCCAAAGCTCTATGATATGAGGGGGGTAACCCCCCCAAAAAAACAACCCCCAAAGGTAAAAAGCTCCACTAGGGTAGTATGCATTTTTCTCCACTAGGCGAGCATGGAACAGTTCTGCTCTGGGTTAGTGCATCGAGTGGCATTGCCTAGGAAGGTTATATCTGATCATAGTGAACATTTTCATAAAAGCAGTTTCACTTGAGCCTCATTTTCTGTGATGGCCGACTTAAGAGAACAGTGTGTGGCTATGAAATTTTGTTTCCTGCTGGAGAAAATTACTGTGGAAACTTGTGATGTTGAACACAGCTTACAAGGATAGCTTTATGGGAAAAACTCAAGTGTACGAGTGGTATTCTCATTTCAAAAAAGGTGAAATGTGGATTGATGACAAACCTTGTTCTGGACATTCATCAACTTCCAAATGGAAGAAAATGTCCACTCGTAGTGAATTTGGAGTTCATTCCACCAGGTCAGACTGTTAATCAAGCTTTCTATTTAGAGGTTCTGAAAAGACAGCGGAACAATGTGCCACCAAAAGCCTGATTTGTGGCAGGTGGGGGACTGGTTTTGCCACCATGACAATGCACCTGCTCATGCAGACATCTCAGTGCACCAGTTTCTGAAAAAAACAGCATGCCTCTCTTGCCCCGCACACCTGACTCACCTGACCTTGCTCTGTGAAACTTCTTTGTTTCTTTCAATTTAAAGGGCCATAAAAGGACAGTGATTTGACTATGTAGAAGAGCTGAAGAAAAAAACGAGGGAGGTACTGTACATCAGCCATCCAAACACATGAGTTTGAAAAATGTTTCCAAAAATGGAATTGCAGATTTGACAAATGTATTAAGTGTAAGGGAGAGTACTTTGAAGGTGATATGGTTGCTTTGTAAAAAAATTTCTATACATAGCTTTGGGCCCGGGGATTCCATGTTTTTTGGGGACCCCCTTGTATATCCTCAAGTTCAGCAAACGAGCACATATGTAATTATATCTACTATCCTTCCTTATATGACCCTGAAGATGGCCCATGTTGTGAATACCTGGTTCGTTTTCTAGTATGTGGGTATTGAATATATAATGAAATTGTCTTCCTCTGGTTTACAACTAATTATTAATGTCTGAGCCCAAAGCAATAAAACTGAAATAGTATTTACCATCTTGACTTGCTGTGTGGCCTGTAGCCACTTTCATTCTGTTTTGGTTTTGTTGTCAATTTAATCCTCTTCCTTCCCCAGTTTTTCTCTTGGTTTGCAAAGCTCCAAACTCAGATGGATCAGGATGAAGGAGCTAAATACAGGTATGTGGCTCCTGCATTTGTGGCTTTTCTGGAGTTTAGAACATAGACGTCTGATGTTCATTACAGTATGTGTCTTCAAAACAAAATTCAGATGCAAGGACATTCCCATAGCACCATACTTATGTATTTTTTAGCACTGTATTTTTTTATGAAGAGTCAGGGAGAGGTTTTGGGTCATTACAACTGGTATTGGAAGTTGCGCAATTACCAAAAAAGAGTATTGTTATACTTAATAGGGAGGGAGGGCTAGACATTATAACTCCATCTACTATTAAGTTTTCTGGAAATGTAGGTGTTTGTTGCTTTTGTTTATAAAGGATGACCCAAGAGACTTTAGAGGCAGCTTTCAGGAGGGCAACCCAGGTTATTTATAACTGTGCTGTTGTATTTGTATATGCTGATAGTGTGGGGAATATTACAGAAAATTTTAGATAATTTGGGGAATGTAGGCTGAGCATTTTCATGGAATTAGTATTCATATACTATTCTTACTGGACATTTTGGCATTTGTGTTTGTCACTTTGATGTAGGATCCAATTTAATCCACATAGCTCATCAGTGAGGAAAGTGTTTTTGCAGCAGGCTCTGTCCCAGAGACTCGACAGAGGTGGGAGCTGGACCTGGTCTTTTAATTCCACGTCTAGTAGTGTTCCTTCTATTGCATCACGTCACCTCTCAAAGGTGAAAGTGACTTGAAAATTGACCTTAATTGATTCTCCAGAATGTCCTGGTCTTTGAAAGTTGAGCCACAATTTTTTCTCTTCCATGGGAACAACTGGTTTGTAGCTTCATAACTGATTTATCACCTACAGTATTTGCCATTATTAAGGGTTGACAGCAGATGAGATAATGTTTGATACATTTGTGAATAGAATTGATTTTGGTTTTAACATTCCTCCTGAAAATCAAACATTTGGGAAGAACGAGGCTTTATTGTTTCTTGGCTCTGTTTATTGGGGAAAGTATTATTGTCAATTCCCTTTTGGTTCTGTTTTCTAGACAGATGAGGGATTACTTGTCTGGGTTTCAGGAGCAGTGTGATGCTATATTGAATGATGTAAACAATGCTCTTCAGCATCTGGAGTCATTGCAGAAACAGTATCTTTTTGTGTCTAATAAGACAGGAGCCCTACACGAAGCCTGTGAACAGCTCCTCAAAGAACAGGTAATTTGGAGTTGGAGCAAGGGGTCAGTGATTAGATTTAGTTTTGAAATAGATGAACACAGTTTAATTTGAATGTCATTGATTTCTCCAAGTATATATGGGGCCCTTGGGGGGAGAGCGTGTGTTTCAGAATGTTGACAGCCTACTTCTCACTTAAATCCATTTATGGTAATGGGCCAAGGTGAGCTTTTCTGCATTAGGTTCTCTAGGTCTCGGTGCAGGGTTGCAGTGAAGGGGATGTATTAGTTTGCTCTTGTCTACCCTTTATTATTGACACACTTCAGAAAAGCTGATGATGATAGGGTAAAGATCAACCGATAACAGATTGCATTTAAACGTGTCACCTAGAGATGGAATGTTTAATGTATTATGCTTATCTCAGGAGTTTCCTTTGTGGACATTTGTGTGTGTGTGTGTGTTTTAACATTTTTTAAATTAATGATCATTTTATTGGGGGAACTTACAACCCTTATAATAATCCATACATCAATTGAATCAGGCATATTTGTACATGTGTTGCTATCATTCTTTTCTGACATTTACTTTGTATTGAGCCCTTGCTATCAGCTCTTCTTTTTCCCCCCTCCCTCCCTTGTCTTTTTTAAAAATTTTTAAATTTTTTAAATTTAAATAATTTTATTGGGGGCTCGTACAACTCTTACCACAATCCATACATCCACCCATTGTGTCAAGCACATTTTTACATTTATTGCCATCATCCTTTTCTTTCTTTCTTTCTTTCGTTTTAAAATCATTTTATTAGGGGCTCATACAACTCTTATCACAATCCATACTTCTGTGTTTTTTTAAAGGTGATTATTGTTTTATAAAAAACCCAGGGGACACCTCCTGGGATACTCATTACCAGTTTTAGTTCATGTTTACATAAATCTGAGCATTAACCGGAAATCTTATGTGCATTGTAGACTTACATGTGTAATAGAAACCTGTTCAGTGTAACTTTGATAGACTACAGTTACCCTTTGTAATTAATTGTCTTTTCTTTTTAAAAATGTAGTCGGAACTTGTTCATCTGGCTGAAAGTATTCAACAAAAGCTTTCCTATTTTAATGAATTGGAAACTATTAACACAGTAAGCCTCATTTTCTATTTCCTGTAAAGTAGTATTTTTAGTGCCTTTAGTACTCCTGGTAATTTTATTTTTCTCTGAACATAATCTTTAAACTTGTAATTGACTTGAGTGATACTCTAATATACTTGTGAGCTTGCTTGAAGACATCTTAATTTATAGCTAATCATTATCAATTCAGATTTAACTAGTATTCTAAAATTATTGTTATCAAAATATCTTGTTGATTACTTCTTAAGGAATCATTTGTAAGCTGTGACGAAGATTATAAGAAATATTAACTTTTTTTAAAAAGCTGTGGTTGTGTTAATCAAACGATTTTGTGAAAGACTACACTCATGTCTAGCTACAGAAGTGCAGCTCTCGGAAGGCGTATGTGTACTC
The DNA here is from genome assembly GCF_000313985.2 of Echinops telfairi. Classification (NCBI taxonomy): domain Eukaryota; kingdom Metazoa; phylum Chordata; class Mammalia; order Afrosoricida; family Tenrecidae; genus Echinops; species Echinops telfairi. Next base: position 29,192,898 of record NW_022111368.1, read on the forward strand.
CAGAACAGTAGTTCCAAGAAAGATTGTATTAAAGTTATTAAATTAGTGTGTTTATCATACTTTACTAAGGAGACATTTGTAAAATGGGGATCTAATTAATAATGGAATGCAGTGGGAAATAGTTTATTGCTTTGTCATCAAGCTGCTTGTGTATTGTGATGTCTTATTTTCGTTGTTGACTGTTAAATATTATTTATTTTTAAAAAGGCACCAGTGTTTGAAATGGAAAATTACGTCTATTGTAGAGGACTAGAAAATGGGAACTGTAGGCACTTAGTGTAATATTTTAGTGTAAAATTGAACAGTGAAGCGATGCAAAGCCTTTGCTTGTCCACCAAGACCCCCTTAAGGGTCATTAGGAATAAACTAAATTCAGTTAGTGTTTAAAACATTTTGTTCTTTATTTATAGCTGTGCATGGGTTGCATTTAAGGGTATTTTGGTGACATTTAAATGTAAAGATGTTAACACAAAAGTTCATGTGAAAACAGATTTAAAAAGTAATAGAATTTTCCCCCCACAAACATTTTCAAATCCAATTGTACAACTGTGTTGTAAAAGACATATGCTTATTCTGAGAATTTAAAATGCTTACCTACATCTTTCTTTTGTGAATTAAGATAGTTTTTTCCCATGTTTTTCCTTAAAGAAATTGAATTCCCCTACATTGTCTGTGAATAGTGAAGGATTTATACCTATGCTGGCCAAGTTAGATGATTGTATAACGTATATCTCATCTCATGTAAGTATGTTAGTTCTGCATCTTTTAAAGAAAGCTTAACTTCCTTTATATCACAATGATTTCTTCTAAAGAGAAAAATTGCAGTAAACCCATTGTGGATATTAACAGTGCTATGAAAGAGGCAGCCTTTGGAATAACAGCTTATTCTTCCTTTTCCCACTTGAAAGTATGTTCCATTTTTAGATTGTTGTTCCCCTGTTGTAGATATTTCTTCTGAAAACAGAAAGTTCTATGCTGTGGTAAATAAAAGAACAAACCTTTGATTTGATTTCCCAACTCATACCCTTTCCTTAAGTGGACCTTCCTTATTGGTCCGAAGTCCTTCAAATTCGACCTCCTTGAGTCTGAACGACCACAGGACAGAGTGGAACTGCTCCTGTGGGTTTCTGACACTGCAACTCTATAGGAGCAGGAAGCCGCGGGGCGGCTGGTGGGTTCAAGCTATTGACCGTACGATTAGTGGTCCAACTAGTAACCAGGGCTCCCTGAAGTCCTTAGCGTATGAAAATACATAATTGATAACAGTAAAACCTCTCAAACTCACTGCCTTTGAGTTGATGCTGACTCATAGTGACCCTACAGGACAGGCTAAAAATTCCCCCGTGAGTTTCCAAAACTTTAATTCTTTACGGGAGTATAGAAAACTCATGTTGTCTTCCTCAGAGCAGCTGGTAGCTTTGAACTGCTGACCTTATAAATAGCAGCCCAGTGTGTAACCACTATGCCACCAGGGCTCCTGTAATTGCTTAACAGCTGCCGATTAACTGTTTATTAACTTCTGTTCATGTGCCAAGGCACAAGGCATTTGGCTTTGAGAAAGGCATTCAGAGTGTTTGTGATCTTAAGAGCTATGTAAGACTTTAAGTTTAGGAAACTGTATGTGTGTGGGGGGGGAGGGGGGGCTGCGTGTGTGTCCCCACATACATAAAGGGAACTTCAAGAAGTTTGTGGAAAAATTCCATGATCTTTTAGTTGCATTGTTTTCCATGGAGTTTTTGACTTCGTCTCCTCGTGTATATAAACATGTAACTATGCAAGAGTGCTGTGGCTTTTCATTGGAAGTTTGTTTTGCCAGTGGTTCCTCTATGTAAATCATTCTCTTTCCCTTTCAGCCAAATTTTAAAGATTATCCTGTATATTTGCTGAAGTTTAAGCAGTGTCTCTCTAAAGCGTTGCATCTCATGAAGTCGTACACTGTGAACACACTACAGAACCTCACTAACCAGTTACTGAAAAGGGTAAGTTAGCCCCTGCAGGAACAGACTTTCAAAATAAGTCAATCAATCATGGATTCATTAATCCTCGATAATCTTAGTCTGACATTTAAAACACTTAAAAAAATCATTTTATTGGGGGATTGTACAATTCTTATCACAATCCATCCATCCATCCATCCATTGGGTCAAGCATATATGCCATCATCATTCTCAAAACATATGCCTTCTACTTGAGCCCTTAATATCGGCTGCTCATTTCCCCCTCCCTCCCCCCTCCCTCATGAACCCTTCATAATTCATAGTTATTATTATTTTGGCATATGTTACACTGTTCGACGTCTCCCCCCCGCCCTCTTCTCTGCTGTCCATTCCCCAGGGAGGAGGCTATAGGTAGATTCTTGTAATTGGTTCCCAATTTAAAACACTTTTACGTTTTATCCAGTAAGAGTATGCATTGCAATTTTATTTATAGAATAAAGTGAAATGGCCATGTATCCATTATAGTTTTATTTTCAAAGAGTATTTGACAGTGTAAAATTATCCAGTACTGTATGATAGATCACGAAGTAAGGTACAATGCATTTGTAATTTAAAACAGTTTCTTTTCTATCTTTTTCATGAAAATATTGGGAGGAAATAAACCAAAATTGTAAAAGTGGAGTGATGGGATCATGCCTAATGAGTAATTTGTAATTTCTTTTTTAAACGTTAGTGTATTTTTCATGACCTTCTCCGTGAACAAATTAAATGTATCTTTTCGGCGAGCCTTCTCAGTGCCTGGTAATGAACTAGAAACTGCACAGTAGCAGAGCGGTGCCCGCATACCTGTGGAGCCCACTTTCAGAAGCAGTAATCACTGGAGAAAAACCACATAGGTTTTTTTTACAAACCATAGTAAACATCTTATTTACAAGTTTGAGGCGTCCTCAGTGCGAGTCTTTGCGCCACCACCCCAGGCTTGGGGTTGAGGGTGGACTGGGGCACAGAGGGTAGCTCTGTGGGGCTGCTGCTGCTGAGGCTGCTGGCGCTGCCCGCGCTGCTGCTGCTGCTGCTGCTGCCCGTGCTGCTGCTGCTGCTGCTGCTGCAGCTGCTACTGAGGCTGCTGGCGCTGCTGACATAGGAGCAACGTTGTGACATAGGAGAAATCCACAGGGTGCTCGGCTAGAGAATGGGAAAGGCTAACTTGGGTTGTCATTGAGCACGGTTTTACACAAGAGAATGAAAGGTTATATATTGATTTTTTTTTTTTTAAGTTCCTAAAGAACACGGATGGCATCTTTTTTAAAGAGCCATTTTAATTTTATTGTGGTAAAATATATGTAACATACATTTGCTGTTTTAACCATTTAAGGGTACAATTTAGTGACATAATTGTAATGTTGGGATCACCACCACCACCTCCTTCTAAAACTCCCCATCCCCCGGATGGGGCAGCATACGGATATTTTGAATTCAGAGGCTCTGATTTTTGTGTTGCTTCTTCGAAGTTAAACTATTTTACTCCTCACATTGCTTTGTTAACAGAATAGTTAGAATATTGATTTCTCTATTTTGTGAACTTTTAAGTAAATTTCGGGCACTATGGTGTCGAAGGGATCAGGTATCAGGCATCATCAGAACAAAAAATCTTACCATAGTGAATGAGGGGGGAGTGCGGAGTGGAGACCCAAAGCCCATTTGTAGGCCACTGGACCTCCTCTCACAGAAGGGTCTTGGGTTGGAGATGAGCCAGTCAGTGTGATGTAGCAACGTTGAAACATACAACTTTCCTTTAGTTCCTAAATGCTTCTCCTCCCCCACTTTCATGATCCCAATTCTACCTTACAAATCTGGCTAGACCAGAGGATGTACACTGGTACAGACAGGAATTGGAAATCCAGGGAATCCAGGGCGGATGATCCCTTCAGGACCAGTGGTGTGAGTGGTGATACTGGGAGGGTGGAGGGAGGATGGGTTGGAAAGGGGGAACTGATTACAACGATCTATATGTGACCTCCTCCCTGGGGGATGGACAACAGAAAAGTGGGTGAAGGGAGACGTTGGACAGGGCAAGATATGATAAAATAATAATTTATAAATTATCAAGGGCTCATGAAGGAGGGGCGTGCAGGGAGGGAGAGGAAAAATGAGCTGATGCCAGGGGCTTAGGTGGAGAGCAAATGCTTTGAGAATGATGAGGGCAATGAATGTACAAATGTGCTTTTACACAATTGATGTGTGTATGGATTGTGATAAGAGTTGTATGAGCCCCTAATAAAACGATTAAAAAAAAATTTGGGCACTATGATCTAGTGCCTACTAGCTGCCAGGTGGTGTACCGTTGAACTGCACTGCGCCACCCTGCTGGTGTGTTGCTCCCTTGTAAGGAGGCAGGGAACTATTTCACAAAAGAAGGATAATTTGGCCATTCCTCCAAACCCAGTAAGGGACAGAGTGTGAACCTGATTCTAGGTCTGTTTATCCACAAGTGTCATGTAATATAAGGTAAACTTTAACTATAAAGGGGAAAGAGATGACAGCTCTATAATTAATTTATAACTATCGTAAAATTTAATCTCTTAGCATTTCCCTCCTAAGCCTTTAGTTGATTTAACAGAGCAAGTGATAGCCTTCTGCTAGGCAGTGTCATATTCTGCAAATAAATGTTTGTTTGCTAATTATTTTCATCTTTTCCTACCCGTGTTTCTTCAGGATCCTTCATCTGTACCTAATGCAGACAACGCATTCACACTATTCTATGTGAAATTTCGAGCTGCTGCCCCCAAAGTCAGAGTAAGTCTTTTGGCTTAAGTGGAGTGTTGCTCTGAACTTTATTTCTCCAGCCCTCTGCAGTCCTACTGTATGTCAGGCTCTGTGATAATACACGGATGTGACCATGAATGGAAAGTACACTACAGCAGAGCATTTAGTTCTCCTTCAGATGCTCAGAGGAGCCCTGGCGGCGTACTGGTTACACGTCGGCTGCTAACCGAAAGGTCGCCAGTTGGAAACCATCAGCCGCTGTGCGGGAGGACTGGGCTTTCTGCTCCCGCAGACAGTCGAGTCTCGGGAACCCACAGGGGCCCTTCTGCTCTGTCCTGTAGGGTCTCTGGGGCAGTACCAACAGTGAGTGAAAGGATACTTGGGGAGGTTCTAGAGGAACACATTATTTGAGCTTACAAAGAGTTCACCAGGTAGACTTCAAGGGATTGATAAGGATTGTTTTTTACAGAGAGAATGGTATGCTAAAGGGATGTACAGGCAGAAAAGGACATGCCTTTTGTGAGAACTGTATAAGTGGAACGTAGGACGTGAGCGGAATATTGGGAAAGAAGCCAGGAACAATACAGAGACCGATTGTACAAGGGGCACTAGAGATCATGCTAGTGTGGGACAAGTGGCTAACCAATGAAGTGTTTTAAACAGCAGTGATGCTGTCAGATCTGCTGCTTTGGAAGATAAAGTGTGACACCACTTTTATTATAAGACACTACTGGGAAGGGGATGAGGTTTGGGGTACGCTCATTCATATAAACCCCCATTTTCAAAGTAGGGTCATATTTCTAGGTGTGAGCATTAAGACTTCAATACAACTTTATTGGGGACACAATTCAGTACAAAATAGTCCCAAAGTCAATACGAAATCATATGAGAGGCAAGCAAGTAACAGTAAATATGGTGGGAGTGCTTGCAAGGTGCCGGGCACTGTGCTCAGTGTGAGGCATGCATGACATCATCGCAGCTATACAGCACTTTGTGAGTCCCTTGACGGTATCAGTTTGACATCACAGAGAGTGGAATCTCAGAAGTAAGCCACCTTCCCGGGGTTCAAACTACTACCTTCTGAGGGGTGATGGAGTGGGCGCTTGAGCCCCTGTAGCTTCAATCCAGGCCCAGAGCTCTTAATCAAACACAATCTACCTGTCTTAACAGAAGAAAGTCCACATGTCCATCTACCCAATGGATAAGTGAGTTCAAAAAGTTCATGGAAAATGGAATTAAAAAACGGAATTTTCAAAAAGTTCTTGGGAAATTGAATTAAAAAGATAGTGAAATTTTTCCTTGAACTTTTTGAAGCCCCTTTGTACGTAGCCACATAAAGTGATGTGTGAGGTAATATTTATGATAGTAATTCGTTGAGTGTTTACTAGGTGCAGATACTGCTTTGGCTTTTTGCACTATACATTTTCATCTAATGAACATTGTTTTGTGATAGGGAAATGTTGATAAAATAACATTAACTGAAGCAAAACAGGTTATAAAACTGAGTCTAGCATAATTCCACCTTTTTTTAAATAAAGAAAAACAAACTATGCATCTATCAACTGAAAGAATATTACAACCTTAACAGGTGATTTTTTTCACAATGTAGGTGACTTTTATGATCATTTTACTTCTTTATTTAAACATGAGCCTATGATGCTATCATAATCAGAAAGGATTGTAACTGAAGTTTTAAGTAAGATGGATTTTGATAGATCTTCCTTTGTTTTGCAGACACTTATTGAACAAATAGAACAACGATCGGAAAAAATACCTGAGTGAGTATGCCAAAGTTCTCCCATGTCCAAAGTACCTTCCTCATAACATTCTCTTTATCTAAGTGGGATGCCTCTGATGCGTTTGGAGCACATGCTGCAGGCCTTTTCTCCAACATACACTGTTAGTCTGGGTTGATTAGAGAAACAAATCCAGGGAGACTCGTGTGTAAGAAAGAGTTTTATATAAAAGAGCAATTGCACATTAAGAAAACATCCCAGCCTAGTCCAGAGCAACTCCAGTTTATAGTTTCCTCTTCAGACTCACACAACACCTGCAGTGATGCTGAATGCAGGAAGATCACAGGCCAGTGGGTGGAAAGTCTTGTGGATCCAGTGGTGGTAGCTTCTTGGCGCTGGCATAGGTCTCCACCTGGCTCCTCCACTTCCAAGGCTCTGGCTCTGTCAGCGTAGCTCCATGTGGTTTGTCAACAGGAATGTCTCACAGGGAGTGTATATGTCTGACCTCCAATGAGCTACTTATATCTGATCTGTCGTGCCTCCAAATGAGGTCTTCAAGCTGTGACCCGATTGACAGGCTAGACTCGACCTCTTCACTCTTAGTAGTCTCAGATTGACACCAGATTATGAAACTACCACCTACATACACTTAATCTGAGGGGCAAGCCTGGCAGCTTTTCCCGAGCAGGGTTTCCTTCTCACTTGGGTTGATGTAAGTCCTTGCTCTTAGAAGCGAAATCCTTTTGTAAATGATACAGGCCTGTTGTGATTTGTTTTTTCTTTCTCTAAAGAAAGACATTTAGTAATGTGAGCAAGTAAGGTGACTACATAATTTCGAGGCTTGCCATCGTGTTCTGGGATTTACAACTAGGTTAGTTTCTGGCTGTTTCTCCCCACCCCGCAATGTGAACATCAAGCATTCCGGTGACACCTTGTGTAAGCTGTGGGATGGAGTAAAGTGAAGAAGCAGTGACCATTTATACGGGGAACATTTTTTTTAGAAATCATTTTATTGGGGGCTCTTACAGCTTTTATAACAATCCATACATCAGTTGTATCAAGCGCATTTGTACATATGTTGCCATCATTATTTTCAAAACAGTTTTCTTTCTACTTGAGCCTTTGGTTTCAGCTCCTCTTTTTTTATGGGCAATGTTTTTGAGTGTTCCCAGACTCAGCAGTAACCTACCAATTCATGCTAAAGACGAAGTAAACTCCCAGATCCCACTGACGATGGTGCTCCCAGACAGCTCCAGGCGCCGCCGCCGCCGGGATGCTGAGAGTGGTTGCCGGGAAAGGAAGGTGGTGACATCGCTTGCTGTCTGAGGTGTACGCTTCCTCTGTAACAGCTTGCTGTGGTGCTCATTCGTTTTTCACATTTTATTATAAAGTGAAATTCTCCCTCGAAGCTCTGGGCTAGTGAACACAGGTTCTCATGAAGAAGGCCTTTCGCAAAAATGAAGTGAACTCTGGTAGAGTGGGGATACTGGTGTCTGAAATCAGACGTCAAACTGCAGTCTCATTTGCTTCCCTTCAGATACCAACAACTCCTCCATGACATCCACCAGTGTTACCTTGACCAGCGGGAGCTCCTCCTAGGCCCTAGCATTACTTGTACTGTAACCGAGTTAACCAGCCAGAATAACAGAGACCATTGTGCCTTGGTAAGTTTTGACTTGCTTTGGTTGAATGTTAAACCTGAGCTAGTTAGATGCCCAAGAAATCTGCCTGAGTAGTAATACATTTTTGACTACTGTGTTAGTTTCCTACAGCTGCTGTAAACGAGTAGCACAGAAACGGTGTCTTTAAAACAAGAGAAACTTCGTGTTTCAGAGTCTTGGAGTTTAGAAGTCCACATTCAGGGTGTGGATAGGACCATGCTCTCCAAAAGCTATTGGAAGGTCTTCGCTGGTCTTTCCCAGCTTCTCTGAGTTTCTTCTCCTTGATTTAGGGCATCAGTTTGAAAGAGATGAAGGCCCACCATAATGACCTTAGCTTAATTTAAACTAATGACATTTGCAACCCTGTTTCCAAATGAGGCCACATTTCACAGGTATAGGAATTAGGACTTTCAACATATCTTTTTGGGGGACACAGTTCAATTCATAACAGGTTCTCTATCAGTGAACTTAGAGATTTTTTTTTTTTAATCATTTTATTAGGGGCTCATATGACTCTTACCACAATCCATACATACAATTGTGTAAAGCACATTTGTACAGTCATTGCCCTCATCATTCTCAAAACATTTGCTCTCCACTTAAGGCCCTGGCATCAGGTCCTCATTTTTCCCCTCCCTTCCCGCTCCCCCCTCCCTCAAGAGCCCTTGATAATTTATAAATTATTACTTTGTCATATCTTGCCCTGTCCGACATCTCCCTTCACCCACTTTTCTGTTGTCCGTCCCCCAGGGAGGAGGTTATGTGTATAACCTTGTAATCGGTTCCCCACTTTCTACCCCACCTTCCCTCCACCCTCCTGGTATTGTCACTCTTGCCACTGGCCCTGAGGAGTTCATCTACCCTGATTCCCTGTTTGCAGTTCTTTGTTTTCTTCTTTAAGATTGTCAAACTTTAAAAATCAGAGCATACATTCACCCCCCTTTACACACACACACACACACACACACACACACACACGCACGCGCACACAGTATTTTGTTGTGGAGAGCATTGAATCTATAGATGAATTTGGAAAAAGTTGACATCTTTGTAACTCTGAACCTTTCAATCCATTGTTGAAGAGCAAACTTGAATTTTTATCAAAATTAAGGCAGGATTTTATTGATAAATGGAATGATCTGGATTGGGCAGTGATCTGTTAGTGAGAAGGTAAGTGAGAATTCACTAAAGCCCTCTAGAGGGAGAACATTTTCAGAGGGTTTAAGAACATCCAAGTCACAAGGAAAAAATTAAGTTTGGTTGGTATTGACATAAATTTGAGCTATCAAGTTTCACAAATATGTATTGTTCATTGAAAGATGGGATTTCAGAGTTTGTCCATCTATATAGACAATTTCATTTTAGTTTTCCTTTTGCTGCAAAAGAGCTGGTTTGTGTGATTTTTAATTTCTACTACAGGAAGATGCATGAAATTTTTAAATTTTTGTTTCAAATACTCTTTGACTAGAGAAGTAATTTATTGTCAAAAGTTTAGAAGATAATGCATAAATAGGGTAACAAATAGGACCCATAGTCCTATTACTCAGGAATGCATTGGAAATCAACCAGGTTCTGCTCTTCAAAGTGTTGTTAAAGACCACATACGAACAATCTGTTTGCCGATGAAGTGGAAACCCCTTGTGTCTTTAACTGCTTGGTGGTGTTTCTTGTTTGCTACAGGTCCGCAGTGGCTGTGCCTTTATGGTCCATGTCTGCCAGGATGAACACCAGCTCTACAACGAGTTTTTCACAAAACCAACCTCAAAACTAGAGTAGGTGGTATATGGAGTTTAATTTGTTAACCACTAATGAACCAGTCTAGTATTAGCTGCAGAGTGTTTTAGTTTCTTTGTGTGTGTATATAGAATGTTGTTGGATTAGGACAGTGGTATTTTCTGAAAATAAATGTGGAATGTCAAGGCCTCGTATGTTTGTAGATGGTTTGTGATGTGAGTATGGAGACTGATGTGATGGTGGGAACCTGGGTCCAGGGCAGGGAGGGGCCTAGGAATCTAGATGCCCTTCTCTCCACAAAGTACCATGGTTCCTTCTGGTCCACACACGCCGATTCCAACCAAGGAAAGGCATGTCTGTAGTATAGACACTGTTTAGTGGCCCTTTCTTTTGGCCTTCCCTAGTGTCTTTCGGGGCCCCCACTTCTTTTGGGTTCCTGTAATTGGCTATTTAGTTGGCCTCTGTCATGGGGAAGAAACAGTGTTTCATGGTTTTGTTGGCTTTTACTGTCCATGAAATACTTTCTATAGTACCATATTAAGTATGTACAACGTCATCTTTTCACTTTCAAATGTTAAAAAATTTCTCCAAATACTTGGTGTATCCCAAGTACTTTGGGGTTTGCTTATATAAATCTATTAGGAACTCTGAACCTCTCTTTTCTGGGGAGAGTGACATCGTCTGATTCACAGGGAAGTAGAAATAAAAGGAGACTTTGATCTACCAAGATCTTTTTGTTGTTTTAGAAAGAAAATACATAAAATTGTTGCTCAAGTAAAGAATATTTTTTAATGAATTGTCATTTGGTTGGGGACAACTGATTACAATTGACTGCTAAGGATTGCTTATTTATTCTGAGCTTTTAAAGTTAAAACTGAAAATGAGCTAATTCCAGGAACCCAAGAGGAAAGCGAATTTTGAGAATGAGGGCAACAAATGTATAAGTGTGCTTTACACAATTGATGTATGTATTGTGATGAATTGTATGAGCCCCAATAAAATGATTTTAGAAAAAAAGTTAAAACTGTTTAAATAATTTCCATAATAAGTGCTCAGAAGCTATTTTATAATAAATCTTTTTTGATTATTTTTAGATTATTTTTCTCTAAGCTGGAAGCAATCAGTGAGCCACTTCTTATACTGTTAGTGAATCTGGCAAAAATGACTTAAAAAAAAAATTTTATTGGGGGCTCTTATAACAATCCATACATTAATCCATACAAAATTAAACTCATGTTGCCATCATCAGTTTCAAATCACTTTCTTTCTACTTGAGCCACTGGTATTAGCTCCTCTTTTTTCCCCCTCTCCTCCATCCTCCTACCCTCTTGGACCCCTGATAAATTACAAATTATTATTATTTTCATATCTTACACCACCCACTGTCTCCCTTTGCCAATTTTTCTGTTGTTTATCCCCTTGGGGGGGGGGTATACATCAGTAATTGTAGATGGTTCCCCATTTCTCCCCCTTTTCCCTCCCCCCATTCCCCCCCACCCTAATGGTATCACGATCCCGTTACTGTTCCTGAGGGGTTTATCTGTCCTGGATTCTGTGTGTCGAGAGCTTTTGTCTGTGCCATTGTACATTCCAGTCTAGCCGGATTTGTAAGGTAGAGCTGGGGTCATGATGGTGGGTGGGAGGAAGCATTAAAGAACTAGAGGAATGTTGTGTGTTCCGTCAGTGCTGTGCTGCACCCTGGCTGTCTCGTTCTTTCCTTGTGACTCTTGTGTGAGGGAATGTCCAATTGTCTACAAGATCAGCTTTGGGTCTCCACTCCGATCCCCATCATGTGCATTAATTTATTTGTTTTGGGCCTTCTGATGCCTGTTACCTGATCCCATGGGCACCTCATAATCACACAGGCTGGTGTGCTTCTTCCATGTGGGCTTGTTACTTATCTGCTAGATGGTCGCTTGTTTAACTTCAAGCCATTAAGAACCCAGACACTATATCTTTTAATAGCCAGGCACCACCAGCTTTCTTCACGGCATTTGCCTATGCACCCATCTTGACTTTGGCAATCATGTCGGAAAGGTAAGCATCACAGAGTGCCAGATTATTAGAACAAATTGTTCATTGAGGGAGTACTTTAGTAGAGACGCAATATCCGTCTGCTACCTTAATACTTAACATTTTTAACATATGTACCTAGACCTATATTCCTGTTAATATATTTATGTATTTACATATGAGCAAGCCTATATTTGTATCTTTATAAATGCCTTTTGCCTCCTAGTTCGTTCTTCTATTTCTTTTCACTTTCCTCCTGTCCCACGCAAAGATTACTTCTTTTTAAATTTTATTGGGGACTCTTAGAACCCTTGTCACAATCTATGCATCGCTTGCATCAGGCGAATTTGTACATATGTTGCCTTCGTTCTTTTCTAGACATTTACAAAGATGACTTCTTATGCCCATGTTTTCTTCTTTCATTTCAGCGAGCTTTTGGAGAAACTGTGTGTGTCCTTGTATGACGTCTTCAGGCCACTGATCATTCATGTTATTCACTTAGAGACTCTGTCAGAGCTCTGTGGGATTCTTAAAAACGAGGTGCTTGAAGATCATGTACAGAACAATGGTAAATGATCAATAGAAATGCTAACTTAAAGGTCTTTTTAATTATAGCAATGGCTCAATGAACTAGAAAAAGAAAAATTTCTCCTGTCTAGAAAATACTTAGTAATTTTGAAGCCTGGATTGAATGTCTCTTATTGAATCCAGGCGTACTTTATTCTGTGACTTAAGGCATAAATTAAATGGGAAATCCCAAACCCAAACTCACTGCCTTTGAGTTGATGGCAACTTATAGCACCCTACTAGGACAGGGTAGATGGTGCCCCTGTGAGTTTCCGAGACTGTAACTCATTGCAAGAGAAGAAAGGCCCGTCTTTCTCTCTCTGAGCCTCTGGTGCTTTTGAACTGCTGACCTTGCATTTAGCAGCCCAACATATAACCACTGCACCATCAGGGCTTCGGCTAAATTGGAAAAGGATTTTAAGATTTGGGCAAAACTAGCAATAAAAGTCCAGCAACTTTTCCTTCTGGCACACAAATGTCCGGAAACCACCAGTGTTGGGTTAGGCATATCTGGTGGTGCTGTGTGTTAGGCATCAGGCTGCTAACCACAAAGTTGGTGGTTCAAACCCACCAGCCGCTTCGTGGGAGAAAGGTGAGGCTGTCTGCCCTGTAAAGATATACAAACACAGACATCCTGTATAGAGTCGCTGTGCGTTGGAGTCAGCTAGATGGCAGTGGTTTGGTTGTTGGTTATCACTAAATAGCCCACATGGCACAGTGGTTAAGTGATCTGCTGTTGACTCAAGGTGGTCAGCCTGAACACGCCCAGTGGTTCTGCCGGAGATAGATCTGGCCCCTTGCCTCTGTAAAGATCAATGCTAAGAAAACTCAGGGGAGCACTTTTGCTTTGTCACAGAGTGTCACCAGGAGTCGGAAATGGCTTGTTGACATACGGCAACATTATCAGGATACATGAAGTAATCAACTGTACTATCCAGTTTTGATTAAAGACCAGGAAGTATTTTAACATACATGTACAGTACGGGTATGATGTAAAGAACGCTGGCCGTGTAGTGGGTTATGAAGTGTGCTGCTAACCACAAGGTTGGCAGTTCAAATCTACTCACCAATCTGAGGGAAAAAAATGAGGATATTTGGTCTTGTAGGGATTTATAGCTTCAGAAACCCACAAGGGGCAGCTCTACACTGTAAGATTGCTTTCCGTTGCAATCCACTCAATGGCAGCGAGTGTGTGTGTGTGTGTGTGTGTGTGTGTGTGTGTATTAGTGAATTATCTTTTTTTAATTACAAGTAAAAAATTATTCAGAGCAGCTTTACTTTATCTAATCTGACATATTTTGCTAATACTTTTAAGCAGAACTTAGAGTCACAACTTTAGAGATAGCAATTACTGTTTTTTTCTGAGGAGACACTGTGGGCCTGTGAACTCTCGCAAAGTATCTTGCTCTACATTACTTAGTCAATTCTAAGATGTGCGTTTTCCCACATTTTATAATTTAATTCTTAAATTAGTATGACTTTCACATGGTTGTACAGTGTCTGCAATCCCCTCGGTCTTGGCAAACTTGTTGAATTACTGATTTGTTTTAAAATTGAAGGCATCTTAGAGATGAAGAAATACTGTATAAGCTCAAATCCCATTTTATTTTAACTTTCTTAGTGAAAATGCTAACATGTCATTAACATCATTTATAAAATGATGGTAACAATACAGTAAATAACTTGCTTTAGCTATCTTTTGGAAAAGCTGGCTACACGGAGTCATGTAAATCACTTTCAAAAGTGATTTTTAAAGACCGCACACAGCTGTCTCTAGAATTCAGAATTTAGTATTCATATTAATAATATTATAAATCTGAGTCCCAGTAAGGAGGTACATGTTGGGCAAATTTGTTTCTCTACTCTAAAATAAAAATAAGTCCAAGGCCATTTGAGTCACTGATCTAGAACCAGAGTTTCTGATGCAAAAGTAGTTTGTATTATTTCTGAACAATTCAGTAGTATTTATACTTGTTTAAAAGAAAGTCATTTTCTAAATTGAGAGAGGGATCTTTGTTTTTCCAGCTGAACAGCTGGGGGCATTTGCAGCTGGTGCAAAGCAGATGTTGGAAGATGTTCAAGAGCGGCTCGTGTACCGGACCCACATCTACATTCAGACTGACATCACTGGCTACAAGCCAGCCCCGGGTGACCTGGCCTACCCCGACAAGTTAGTCATGATGGAGGTAAGGCTTCCATTACCTTCTGCCCCCTCGCCTGTGGCTTGTCAAAATTTCATATGATTTTAAACAGGATTTTTCTTTTTAAGTTATTTTATTGAGGGCTCATAGAACTCTTATCACAATCCATACATGTATCCATTGTGTCAAGCACATTTGTACATTTGTTGCCATCATCATTCTCAAAATACTTGCCTTCTGAAGACGTCAGACAGGGCAAGATATGACAAAATAACAAGTTATAAATTATCAAGGGCTCATGAGAGAGGGGGTAGCGGGGAGGGAGAGGAAAAATGAGGACCTAATGCCGGGGGCTTAAGTGGAGAGGAAATGTTTTGAGAATGATGAGGGCAATGAATGTACAAATGCACTTTACACAATTGATGTGTGTATGGATTGTGATAAGAGTTGTATGAGCCCCTAATAAAACGATCAAAAAAAAAAAGAAAACCTAACAACAACAAAAAAAACATTTGCCTTCTACTTGAGCCTCTGATATCAGCTCCTCATTTTTCACCCTCCCTCCCCCTTCCCTCATGAACCCTTGATAATTTATAAATTATTATTGTTTTGAAGATTTTTCTTTTTAACTGTCCTTCAGAATGTAGAATCAAGATACATATGCCATAAAAATCATAGGAAATAAATTAAAAAAAATATCCATCTACTTCACAGAATAACTTGAGCAGAAATACTTTGTCAGTTGTTTTCCCTTCAAGGTTTAAAAACATCAGTTGTCTCCTCTTTTCTAGGAAGAATACATAAGACTTTGAAATTGAATTACTACTTCCTGTGATTTCTCTCTTTGTAATACGTGCTACAGAGGAAGGTTCCTAACATTGGAGCCACTGTATGTGACTGTGATGCAGTGAGCGGGCATCATGCTCTCATTGGAAACCTTTGAGTCTGTGTCCTAAAAATGCAACAGTTTGAGAGTCTGAGTTACAGTCTGGAATCTGGAAACCTGGGTTTACCTCACTGATGATTGAATCATATATGCATCGCTGGTTTCTTTCAGTTCTGGGAAAAAAGAAAAAAGGAATATATTATGCTAACAGAATTGGAACTTAGAACTTTTTTCATGGAAAATTTAAAATATAAGCAAGAGAAGTGGAAGTGGAAATATTACACAGAACTTCTGTGTACCATCACTCTAGATTTAGTTATAATGCATGAGCAATCTTTTTTTTAAGCCCTTTTTATGATTTTACATTCACATCTCACAGTTTTATGGGCTGTTTCTGACTTACGATGCATTCAAATTATGATGAACTACAATTGTAACCTTTTTTAAAAAAAGTTTTATTGGTATATAAATCACATATCATATACTTCTACAGTTCAGTCCTATTAAAAAGAGTTGTATAATCAACCCTATAATCAGTTTTAGAACATTTTTCTTTCTTGTACTTATTATTAGCTCCCTAATTCCCTCTAACCTCCCTTCTCATACCCCCCAAAAGCCATTAATCCAGTTACTGACTATATAAATTTTCTGATTCTGAATTTCATGTATTTGTAAACATTAAAAAAAAAAAAAAGCAACAGTAACAAAATAAACCAGAGGAAAAAAGCAGAGAATAAAAACTAGAAGAACAAATTAAAAATGAGTCAAAAGGAAGTTCAAATGATCAGGTATTACATTTAATCTAATTACATTGGCATAATTGAGTTTATAATATTCTGATAGCAAGACTGTTTGCATCTGAATTCACCAGAGGCTTAACGCCATGTAAGGATTCTGCAAATGGAATTTGGGCTCCCACTGTCATTTATAGACTTCTGCAAATTGGGTGTTCACAATTTAAAGCTTGCAAATTGAAGTTTCTATATGACATCGTAATTGTAAAGAGAATTAGCAGACCATTTTCAACACAGCAAGCACTAGCATTTGTTATTCACTATTCTAAGTGCTCTTTTTTTTTTTTCTTTTTAAACATTTTATTAGGGGCTCATACAACTGTTATCCCAATCCATACACACATCAATTGTGTAAAGCGCATTTGTACATC
>NW_022111368.1:29210622-29239072 GCF_000313985.2 Echinops telfairi
CCTCTACCCTCCCAGTATCGGCACTCTCACCACTGGTCCTGAAGGGATCATCCGCCCTGGATTCCCTAGATTTCCAGTTGTTATCTGTACCAGTGTATATCCTCTGGTCTAGCCAGACTTGCAAGGTAGAATTCAGATCATGATAGTGGGGGCGGGGAGGAAGCATGTAGGAACCAGAGGAAAGTTGTATTTGTCATCGTTGTTACATTGCACCCTGACTGGCTTGTCTCCTCCCTGAGACCCCTCTGCAAGGGGATCTTCAGTTCCCTTGCCTCTTTGTTAATCTCTTCTCCACCTCTAATATTTTGGAGCAAATTCTAAACATTATGGCATCATAATTTCATCAGCTAATACTTCCGTATGTACCTGTTTGATTAGTAAGTAATGGTAGGGTGACACTTTGAGGCTAACTCAGTTCCCCAACAACCTTTCTCCTGTCCACTGATGGTTCTCGATGGAACTTGTTATTACACTAGGGATTGTAAATAGTGCTTTTCCTGTCTGTGGCTCTGTCTACATTTATTGGTTGACATTACGCTGTAAGGATTTTACTTTTTCTTCCTTTCTCGTTAGACTTCTTCCCTCCCCCCAATCACTTGTGTCATTGTAGAGCCTGATGGATTAAAGAAAAAAAAAATTCATTATGACTTAATGCCATAATTGTTCTTTTGGATGTTCAAATTTGGCCGGTGGGTACCTCTTCAGGCTCTCTTCTCTGTTAGGTAGAAATGCTCTTACAGTCTTTGAGTACTTCCTTGGGCTTTTGCACAAGATGCCCGAGGCCCTCACCTTACATGTCTTTCTTAAACCTGTAATCAGCCATTTCTTTAAGAAGACTTGATTCCATTAAAGGAGGAAGAAGGTGGTAATTAGAAACCAAGATCTGATGGTTAAATGTGCTTATTGTTAGGGGGGTCACTATTTCAAAGACCATTAAAAAGCCATTGCTAGAAGAGACTGAAATCTGAGAGCCAGAACTCATGGGATTGCCTTGCTTTTTCAGGTCTTAAAATTTTGCTGCCATTGATAGGGTGTAGTCTTAATCCTTTCCTACATCATTTGAGTTTTTCTTCTCTGGTAAGTTACTGCCTTACAGGGCTTTCTGCTTGCACAGGTTTTGCTGTATGTGTGTATTTACAGAAATTAAAAGGAAAAAAGGAAAAAACCCACTGCCATATATTTGCTTCTGACTCAGTGACCCTGTAGGACAGAGAAGAACTGCACCATAGTTTCCAAGGCTGTAAATCGTTACGCAAGCAGAGTGCCACATCCTTCTTCTGTGGAATAACTGGTGGGTTTGAACTACTGACCCCTTGGTTAGCAGCCAAGTGTGTAACCCACTGCACCCTGGGGATCCTGTCAATGTATTACGGGCCTTCAAAAAATTGTTGGAAAAAGTCTCTCACTAAATGTCATTTTCCATGAACTTTCTGAAGCCTCCCCTATAGAGATCATGAAATGGAATTCCACAGGGCGTTTCATCATCTTCCTCTAGTCCACATTTGTATCTTTCTGTGACCTAAGAAACTGATTCTCAGCAGCCCTCATAACTGTAACACCACTACCATAATAACCAATAGCAAAGCCATCAAGTTCGAGTTTTGGGGCTTTTTGTCTTTAGAAAGTATCTTGCTAAGAAACACAGTTGCTGATTGTCCATCTTAAACCTTTGATTCTAGAAATAGATCTGCAGGAAAGGCTGGTCTCTTTGTAGCTTTTTCCCAGGTTGGATGGTCATTTGCATGGCCTACGGAAGGTGTAGGATCAGATAGGCCTGGGTTCAAATCCTACCTTGTAATTTAGTAGCTGTTACTTAATGTCCATGCGTGTTTAATCATATGTGAGACAGGGCTGTGAGAGTAGAAATTATGATTAGAGCCACACTTAAGCTCCTCAATCTACAGTTGATCCTTGTTTGATCTTTGCAATACGTATTTTAAAAAACATAGCACCTGACTGTTTATAAAACCACCAGCTGTGCTGTATCGAGTACTGGCGACTCATTGCAACAGTGTTCATTTCTTACTTTATGACTGTTCTTTTCCTTTAAATAAGAAATGTGGCTTGTTGGTCAAGGAGCGCTTTGATGCCTCTGTTCCTCATCCTTCTATATTAACACTTAATGTAAAGAGCGTTGTCTTATACAGTTTAATTTTCCTTTTAAACAATTGTTTATTTTTAAAAATAGTTTATTAGAGTGTTCACTTTTCCTTACCTGATGAAGATGCATTAATATTCCTTGATTTAGTTTATTTGAAAACAAAACAAAAACCCAAACTTAAAAACGTACGTTTAAAAGTAGTAGGGTAAAAATGATCAGTAGCTACATTTGGAATTTTGGAAAATTCCAAAATTTTGCTTCTCATGAACTTGGAAGTATTCCCGTGATGTGTTTCAGCTGCTAGTACATGTTTCTAATACTATATGTTTGAAAATGAAAGTAAGCCTTGCTACGTTTGTAAAGCATTCTTGCTAATTACCATTGGTTTGCAGCAGCAGGAGTGGTAATAGACTTACACCTGCTGGTCTATTCAAGGTGGTTATGGGTCCATTTATTCAGATGTGTTTCCTAGACTCACCAGGACCCCATTTCTCACTCTAGTCTACAATCTTGTTAGTTTACAAAATGTGACTCACTGTCACTCTGTACGACTGAGTGCCACACAGCCTTGACTTCCTTTTTCAGAATAAGTATAGAGTTACAGAAAATTTGAGAAGCTAGGCCAGAGAGCTCCCACCTACCCCACACTTGATTTTTCCTGTTCGTGTCTGACATTAGTGTGGCACATTTGCCACAACTAGTGACTCTGTATTCATGCATTAATCCTGAGTAAAGTCGATCGTTCTTCTTAGCCTTAGTTTGTCCCTAGTATCTTTTCTGTTCCAGTATGTAATCCATGATAAACCAGAAAACCAAACTCACTGCCATCGAGTCAATTCCAATTCACGTATGGTTTCCAAAGCTTTGTAAATCTTTACAGGAGCCTCATCTTTCCTGCAGAGCAGCTGGTGGGTTTGAACCATGGACCTTGCCGTGAGTAGCCCAGTGCTCCTAATCATGACCCCATCTTCTGTTTCGTGTCTCTGTCCTCTTGAAGCTCCTTAGGCTGGGGCAGTTTCCCAGCCTTTGGCTCAGTATTTCACAGGCTATCTCTCCATTGGAATCTGGTCTTTTCTCATGATCAGATTGGGGTTCTGGGCCAGAGGACCACAGTAGCAGAGTGCCTTTTTCATGATCACCCCATGGCCGTGACTTGTCACTGTTCATGTTGACCATGGCAGATGCAGCATTTGTCAGGTTCTGGCCACTGGAAAGCTTGCCCTTTTTCCCGTTTTCCATGCTGGACTCTTGGGAAAGAAATCACGAGATGCGCCCCCCTCTCCCCGCACACACTTCCCTGAGTGAGACACATGTTCCCTTTCCTTGCAGGGAGTGTATCATACATAGCTTAATTCTAATTTTTCTGCAAAGGAGATTTATCTTTTTCCTGCCACTTACTGATTTATTCAGTCATTTCTTTATGTCATTAGGGACTTGAGATAAGTGTTTTATTCATGGATTATAATCGAATATGATTTTGTTTTGCTGCTTAAATTGTGCTAGCTTTGACCACTGGGGCCTTTTCATTTGGCTGCTGTGTCCTCTTAACATACTCTGAGTAATGTCAGTTTTCCTTTTTATTTTAAAGCACTTTCTTGTGTCCTAGCATTATTAGATGCTCATCTTTTATATTTCCTGCCCTGCCCCTAGAGTCATCCACTTCTCTAAAGAACCCCGATTCTATTTGTTAGAGGGATATAGACGCCAAGATCCGGGCACTGGTTGTGCTCATTGCTCCCTGGGTGTAGTGGCTTCTCTGTCCTCTCAGCTGACACAACAAAGATGTATACATGTTACTAACCCATTCCTGTGGCTTCATGTCCTTGCCCCACCCTTATTTACTTCCGTGCTAGATTGATGAAGCGTGTAATAATGAGAGATATGTTTGTTTAAAGGCAGACAGCCTTGCAATGAGCCAGTCTTTTGAGCTTAATACCCTTATCGCTTATGTGAGAATGTTTTCCTCCCTTCCCCCTGAGTTCAGTTGTTTAAAATTCTATTTTAGGCAGATATTTAGGGATCCCTGAGGGGCACCAATAGTTTACACTCTGCGATTAACTGAGAAGTTGGTTTGAATCCCTTGTGTAATCCTGAGTGGGGAAGAATGGTCTGCCACTCTGCTTCCATAAATATTAAATGAAAAAAAAAACAACCCATTACCACTGAGTGCTTTGGCCCATAGCAATGTTGTTGGGCAGAGTAGAGCTGCCCTACTGGCTTTCCAAGGATGTAATTGGAGACTGCTTTTCATGGTCCCATTAATTCATTGGGCCGACTGTTTCCGCACGTTCTCTGTTGTCATCACCCTTCTTTCCTCCAGGCAGGGAGAAACCAGTAGTTACACCTTACATGGCTGCTTACGAGCTTTAAGAGTCCAGTTGCCACCCACCAAAGTGGGATGTAGAGCATGGTCTCTGTGGACTTTCGTATGCCAGTAGTATATCTGTATACTGTGGAAGATGGTGCTTACAGATCTCTAACCTTGAAAAATTATGTGCTCTACCATGTATACCATGTCACACTGGCAAGTTTCGCCCTTGTTGATGGGCTCGAAAAAATCATGTTCCTTTTAAATGTGTTTTTGAGTTTGGGCAACAAAAATTAGTGTGAAGTGGCAAAATCAGGGCTATAGGGTGGGTGAAGTAAGGTATCTGTGTTAGGCCAGGTTGACTAGAGAAACAAATCCAGAGATACTTAAATATATGCGTAAGAGAGAGTTTTATATCAAAAAGCAATTGTATATTGAGAAAACATCCCAGTCCACTCCAGATCAAGTCCATAAGTTCGATTTTTAGCCCGTATGCCTTATACTAGTCTGTAAATTCCTCTTCAGACTCACGTGGGTGAAAAGTCTTATGGATCCAGTGGCATTGGAAGCATCACAGGGCTGTGTCTGCTGGTCTCCGCCGCATGGCTTGTCAACAGGAGGGTGAAAGCAGAGAGGGAGTGGCACTCCTCCAGGGAGAAAGAGGGGAAGTTCCCAGAGTCCTCATGAGAAGGCCACACTCACAAGGAAGCATTATCATGCTGTGACCTGATTGACAGGCTAGACTCCACTCCTGCATTCTGTTTATCAAGTTGACATGAATCCATCCTAGTGAGATTTTCCTAGGACAGCTTGTAAAAGTAAGCAGGTACATTGTTGTGATGGAAGAATATCCCTTGGTATAACTTTTTTTTTTTTAGCCTTTTCCCCATTGGTGAGGTTTTCCATTTTCTGAAAACTTCTTCCTCTGTCATCATCCATGTCCTTCAAGCCATTCTGTCAGGATTACCCCTTTGGAGTATCCAGAAACTTGCTGTAGGCTTCTGAGCTAGCCTCTCTGCCTTGGAAGCCACTGCTTGGGTGTGATCCGTATTTTGAAGGTGCCCTAGTGAAACTAAGAGCAGTGTATGCCTTGAGAGAACCCGCGTGCCGCTGTCCACTGATTGCAGAGACATGCTCCAACACAGATGTGGAATAAACTTGTGCATGTGTGAACCGCAACCACAGTAGGAATACTTTCTGACTCCCCTTAGCATGTACTGTGTTTTCTTTTTCCATTCATCTGTTGATGGATTCTTGGGTCGTTTCCCTCTTGTGACTGCCGTGAGTGGAACTGCGGTGCACACTGATGTTGTGGTTGCTCTCCACCTCTCTGCTTTCCCGTCTTCTGGAGGAGAACTGCTGGGTCATGTGATAGCGCTCATTTTGGTTTTTGAGGAACCACCACCCTACTTTCCACAATGGCTAGAAATTTTGTATTCTCACAGCAATTGCTAAGGATTCCAATGTCATTACTTCCTGTCCAGTCTGTGTGATTTTTCTGTTTTTCTTTTTCTTTCCATCCTAGTAAGAATGTAATGGTGTCTCATTGTGGCCTTGCTTTGCTATCCCTCATGGCTAATGACAATGAGCATCTTTTCACTACCTTGGCAGCCATTTGAATATCTTTGGTGAAGTGATTGTTCAAGTCCTTTGCCCATTTGATGATTGGTCAATTGCTTCGTTGTTGAGATATCTTGAGTATTTTAGTTATTAGATTCTTGTCAGATATGTGTGGTTTCCAAGTATATTTTCCCAGTTAGTAGCATGCCTCTTCACTTTTTGATAAAGCCTTGATTTTTATCGTGTCTCATTTTTTTGTTTTGCCTTTTGCTCTTTTCCCTGTTATTATATTCCTTAATCTATTGTTGAAACTAAATTTGATAATGTTGCCCTTGCTTGCTCTTCTAAGACTTTTACTCATTTGGCTTGCACATTTAAGTCCTTAATCCAGTTTGAGTTTGTGTGTGTGTGTGTGTGTGTGTGTGTGTTTATGATGTGTGCCAAGAGCCCGCTTTATTTTTGGATGTGGAAATCCAATTTTTCCAGCACTGTTTATTGAAAAGACCTTTTTTCCCCCCTCTATGGAATGGACTTCGCATCCTTGCCAAAAATCAGTTCACCAAAGTATGTGGGTCTATTTTCAGATTCTCCGCTCTATTCCATTTGGCTGGTGTTGCTTGTTACACAGTACCAGGTGTTTTTGATCACCGTAGTTTCCTATAACTAAAATCCACTGCCATTGAGTCAGTTCTGGCTTACAGAACAGTGTTTCCCAGAGTAGGCAGTACTGCCCTGGTGGTGCAGGGAGTGCTAGACAATTTAGGGGCTGGCTACAAAAGCATATACCTACACTTTATCAAGGATTTGAGGTTATAGTTAACATTTTTTAATTGCCAGGGGGTGCTGAGTACTTTAAAATCAGAAAAGGGGGCAGTAGGCCTCTAAGTTTGGGTTTCGGAGATTATAAATTTTATCGGGAGCCAATGGCCTTCCTCGGTGTTGCTGATGGGTGTGAACCACGGACCTTTTGTATCGGAGTGTGAGTCCGACTTTGTTCTCTTTCAACATTGCTTTGACCATTTAGGGCAGTGGTTCTCAACCTTCCTAATGCCGCCACCTTTTAATATAGTTCCTTATGTTGTGGTGACCCCCCCCCCCAACCATAACATTATTTTTGCTGCTACTTCTTAATTGTAATTTTGCTATTGTTATGAATTGGGTGACCCCTGTGAAAGGGTTGTTCGACCCTCAAAGGGGTCGTGAGACCCACATGTTGAGAACCGCTGATTTAGGACCTCTTTCCTTTTCATGTAAGGCTAAGGAGTGGTTTTTCAGTTTCTGTAAAGAAGGCTATTGATCAGGCTTGCATTGAATCAATATATTGCTCTGGGTGGTATTGGTATCTCAACAGTTTTTCAATGCATGAGCCTGGACTCTGTTTACATTTAGTTAAGTCATCAGTAACCCTGCTTAAGGAGCCCAGGGAGCATAGTGGTTACAAGTTGGGCTGCTAACTGCAAGGCCAGTAGTTTGAAATCACCAGCTGCTTTGCAGGAGAAAGATGGGGCTTTCTACTCCTGTAAAGAGTTACAGTCTCGAGGGAGGCAGGGAAAGGGGAAAATGAAGAGCTGATATTAAAGGCTCAAGTAGAAAGATAATGTTTTGAAAGTGATGGCAACATATTTACAAATGTGCTTGACACAATGGATGGATGTGATAAGAATTGTAAGAGCCCCCAATAAAATGATTGGAAAAAAAAAAGTTACAGCCTCAGAAACTCACAGAGGCATTTCTGCTCTGTCCTGTAGGGTTGCTATGAGTCCCCATCAAGTTGATGGCAGTGATTTTGTTTTGACTGGTTAATCTCACTTAGCAATGGTTTATAGATTTCATTTTAGTCAAAAGTTAAGGTTTTGAAAATCTGTTTCAAAATTATCATGCTACAACTAATCTCATTTAAAGAGAAAGCCTGGTATTGGATTGACCAGTTACTTGAATAAAACATTTCTGACATTTGGAGTGTGGCCAGTTCTCATCTGAATACTTGATTTGAGAGCTTAAAGTTGAGAAGTATGTCTCGCACATGAGCCTTTATTGGCTTTGAAATTAGGTGGCAAAGCTGTGTGTGTGTGTGTGTGTGTGTGTGAATATGGAAATAGGAACGGCCTACCAATAGAACTGTTTTCATTTCCATAGGTTGTTAGTTTTAGCACAGTTCTTTCAATTAGTCCTTTTTATTTACTAGTTAGTATTTTCTTACATGGTCGAGAACTCCACTCTAACGTTCCTTCTGATTTCCCTGTTCCTGCTAGGAGATTGCACAGAGTTTAAAAGAGGAACAGAAGAAAGTGCCTCCCGAAGCTTCCTTCTCAGATGTGCGGCTGGAAGAAGCAGAGCCCAACGACCTAACCAAATCTGGTATGTTTTGATGTCTTGCTTTCCATCCTGTGTTCCTTCACTTCCTGCCTCTTTATTGAGCACTCACTGAGTCCCAGGCCTGAAAAACAGCCCGTGCCTTTGAGGACCCCATCAGCAGGTGGCAAGAGAAGTTAAACAAGGTAGTGTATTCTCTTTATGGTTCCCAGGTGTGTTGTCGGACGAGCGCCTGAGAGGGCCGTGAGTGACGTGATGCTTATGTGCTAAAACGATGTCAGGGCGGGGGCATCTCTGAGGAGATCAACAAGGCACACAGATACACATCTTCATAGGGGATATGTAGAGAGGCGGGTTCAGTGAGAGGCGAGGCATCTGAAGTGGAAATGATTATATAGCGGAGTATGAGAGAGCCGGGGCAAGTGTGGCTGAGGATGTGGTAAGGACGTACGGAGGAGTGGAAGAACAGACCACTCACCGTGGGCAGCTCATGGAGTTTGGTGCGTGGCGTAGGCAAGGTGCAGGTGGTCCTCGGGCTGGTCACAGAGTTTGGTGTGTGGGTATGTATGTACAGGTGGGACAGGCCAGATTGTGACAGGTTGTAGGTGTGGTAGCTGGGTTAGGGTAACTACATGGCCAGATGTGTATTTTGTAAACAAATGGTATGACTGGGAGGAAAGTAATTCCAGAAATGTGTAGGACAGCTTGAACAGGGTGTGTGTTATGCAGGAGACAAAGTTGACCGAGAATCACCCAGGAGCTTCATCTCTGAGAAAACACCAAATGGCAGATGATGCTGGTGCTGCCAGAGGGCCTGGAGGCCCCAGGAGCCCTGGAGCAGGAGCTGGCGGGGAGCGGCTTCCCGGGAGGCTTCGGCAGCAGTTTGTGGGGATGTGTTTGTGGCTAAGGAGCTCGTGGAGTCAAAGCTCCCTGTCACCAAGCAGGGTCGTCTGGTCAAGGAAGGAAGATCATGTCCCTGGAGGAGCTCTATCTGTTCTCCCTGCCCATCACAGGGAGTCTAAGATCATTGACTTCTCCCTGGGGCTGGCCCTCAAAGACGAGGTCCTAAAGATCATGCCTGTGCAGAAGCAGACCCAAGCCAGTGGACCAGGTTCAAGGCCTATGTTGCTATCGGGGACTACATCGGCCATGTTGGCCTGGGTGTCAAGTGCTACAAGGAAGTCGCCACTGCCATCTGTGCGGCCATCATCCTGGCCAAGCTGCCCATTGTCCCAGTGTGGTGAGGCTACTGGGGAACAAGATTGGCAAGCCCCACACGGTCTCCTGCAAGGTGACCAGTTGCTGTGAGTCTGTGCTGGTGCGTCTCATCCTTGCCCCCAGGGGCACTGGCATCATCTCAGCCCCTGTGCCCAAGAAGCTGCTGCTGCTGGCAGGGATTGATGACTGCTACATCTCGGCTAGGGGCTACACAGCCACCCTGGGCAACTTCGCCTAAGCCACTTTTGATGCCATCTACAAGATCTATGGATATCTGACCCCTGACCTCTGACCTCTGGAAAGAGACAGTGTTTACCAAGTCTCCCTACCAGGAATTCACTGACCATCATGTGAAGACCCACACCAGAGCCAGCTGTGGCTACCACATAGTCGGTTTTATATAAAAGGTAATAAAGTGAATTGAGCCTGCCCACCCCTAAAAGAAGTATCTCCCAGGATATTCATGAGACAACAAGCTAGATGGGAGGTGAACCAGTCTCTCTCTACGTGTGACTGCCCGGGGCCATGCTAGAGCTCACACAGGAACATTCTGTACACTTCAGAGCAGTGGTTCTCAACCTTCCTAATGCTGCAACCCTTTAATACAGTTCCTCATGTTGTGGTGCACCATATGTGGGCGTATCTGCATGTAGATGGACCCGCCTGGAGACGGATAGAGGAGACCATGAGAAATATGGTAGGTGACCACTGTGAAAGGGTTGTTCGACCCCCAAAGGGGTCACAACCCCCAGGTTGAAACCCGCTGCTGTAGAGGATCCTAGCTGCCCAACATCCCCCCCGGCTGGTATGCTAAGTCAACTCTGTAAACAGTTGGCTTCGCAAATCCAGCTGTCAGGTTTCCCTTCTGACAAAGCCAGTTTAGCATTTGTCTATAGTCAGGCAGCGCCATAGGGTTCTAATTGCCTTCTCAAATAGGACTCATGTCATGCCCAGCAGAGCTTGTCCATAGCGCACCTCTTCAGGGACTGTGAGAGGCTAGAGTTTGTGTCTGCCTTGCTGAACCTGGCTTTGGGCATTGTCCCTTTCCCAGGAAAACCCCTTCTTTCCCCATGACTGGTATTACAGTACGCGATTGCTGGCAGGACCACAAAGAGTGAACCCGAGGTGGTTGTGTTTCTCCATTTGAAAGGTAAAAGTGGTTTCCATCACCAGGTTGACATGGGGCGAGAGAGAGTGAGTGGATGAGGGATTGTGCTGGGAACTGGAGTCATCAGAATTTGGTGACCCATCACATGTGGGCGTTCAGGGAGCATTGAGCAAGGCCCCTGTGGAGCCACAGAGAGCCTGCTCGGTGGACAGTGCTCTGGGAGTGTCAGAGGAGAACTGTGTTCAGGGTTTTCAGTGGCCAGTTCTTTGGAAGTAGATCACCAGGATGTTCTTCTGCGGTGTCTCGGTGGTACTTTAATTTGGTAGTCACCAGCCACTGAGCCTGTGCCGTGTGGTCAGTCCAAGAGTGGCGAGAACGCTTAAAATACATGCCATATTTCAAAGACTAAAAAAACAGGAAAATAGCTCATTAGTCATTTTATATTGGTTATATATTCAAATAATACTTCGGATATGTTGGATTAAATACAATATAATAAAACATAATTCTACTTGTATAAGAAACACATTTCTTTCCCTGATAAACTTTTCAAAAATGGTTTTTACAGCGTACCGCAAACCATACACCAATTCAGTTCAGCCACTTGCCTGTGTCCATACAGGTTAGTGGCCTTCATCAAGCCTCCTTTTCGGACGTTTCCTCATCCTACCCTCACCCCCCTGGAGTTGCCGGTATTGTTTTGGGGGTTGTGTCAAGCACATTTATACATTTGTTGCCCTCATCATTCTCAAAACATTTGCTCTCCACCTAAGCCCCTGGCTACAGCTCCTAAGTTTTTCCCCTCCCTCCGCTCCTGCTTTCCTCACGGACCCTTGATAATTTATAAATTATTGTTATTTTGTCATATCTTACACTCTCCCACGTCTCTCTTCAACCACTTTTCTGTTTCTGTCCCCCAGGGAGGAGGTTATATGTAGATTCTTGTAATTGGTTCCCCCTTTCTATTGCCCCTTCCCTCCACCCTCCCAGTAGCGCCACTTTCACCCCTGGTCCTGAAGGGATCATCTGTCCTGGATTTCCTGTGTTTCCAGTTCCTATCTGTACCAGTGTACATCCTCTGGTCTAGCCAGATTTGTAAGGTAGAATTGGGATCATGATAGTGGGGATGGGGGTGGGGAAGCATTTAGGAACTAGAGGAAAACTGTATGTTTTATCGTTGCTACACTGCACCATGACTGGCTCATCTCCTTCCCACAACCTCCGTAAAGGGATGTCCAATTGCTTACAGATGGGCTTTGGGTCTCCACTCTGCACTCCACCTCATTCACAATGATAATGATTCTTTGTTCTGATGATGCCTGATCCCTGATCCCTTCGACACCTTGTGATCCCACAGGCTGGTGTGCTTCTTCCATGTGGGCTTTGTTGCTTCTGAGCTAGATGGCCGCTTATTTACCTTCAAGCCTTTAAGACCCCAGACCCTATATCTTTTGATAGCCGGGCACCATCAGCTTTCTTCACCACATTTCCTTATGCATCTGCTTTGTCTTCAGCGATTGTGTCGGGAAGGTGAGCATCATAGAATGCCAGTTTCATAGAACAAAGTATTCTTGCATTGAGCGAGTACTTGAGTGGAGGCCCAATGTCCACCTTAATACTAAACCTATACATATATGCACATAGATCTATTTCCACATCCCCATATATAAATATATTTACATATGTACATGCTTGAATTTAGACCTCTATAAATTCCCTTTGCATCTTATTTTCTCTATTTCCTTTTACTTTCCTCTTGTCCCACTATCATGCTTAGCCTTCATTTGGGTTTCAGTAATTCCTCTCGATTACATTGCCCTTGACCAATCCCTACCAGGCCTCTTCCACCCTCCTTGCCACTGGTTTTGGATCTCTTGTCCCTGGGTTGGTTAACTCCACGTCCTTTCCCCCAACCCTGGAGAACATTCTTTTTTTTTTTTTTTCTCTGGGTATAGTGTACTTTATTGATGGTACATGACAAGGTCGTTTTCTAAGCCCCTCCCCTTCCTTCAGGGGTCTGGATGGAATATTCTCAGTGTGTTGGGGGATTGAATTAGGGGCAAAGATTCCCCAGCAGCTGAGGGCCTTTCTTCCTCTAACGCTGTTGCTGGGGCTGGTGGTCCAGGGGGGCTCTTACTCCTTGGAGGCCATGTGGACCATGAGGTCCACCACTCTGTGGCTGTAGCCAAGTTCATCGTCATACCAGGAAATGAGCTTGACAAAGTGGTCATTGAGGGCAATGCCAGCCCCAGCATCAAAGGTGGAAGAGTGGGGGTCACTGTTGAAGTCACAGGAGACAACCTGGTCCTCAATGTAGCACAGGATGCCCTTTAGGGGACCATCAGCCACCACCTTCTTGATGTCATCATACTTGGCAGCTTTCTCCAGACGGCAGGTGAGATCCACAATGGACACATTGGGGGTGGGGACACGGAAGGCCATGCCAGTCAGTTTCCCATTCAGCTCCGGGATAACCTTGCCCACAGCCTTGGCAGCGCCAGTAGATGCGGGGATGATGTTCTGAGCAGCCCCACGGCCATCATGCCAATGTTTCCCAGAGGGGCCATCCACAGTCTTCTGGGTGGCAGTGATGGCATGGACTGTGGTCATGAGTCCTTCCACGATGCCAAAATTGTCATGGATGACCTTGGCCAGGGGGGCTAAGCAGTTGATGATGCAGGAGGCATTGCTGACAATCTTGAGGGAGTTGTCATACTTCTCGTGGTCCACGCCCATCACAAACATGGGGGCATCGGCAGAGGGGCAGAGATGATCAACCTTTTGGCACCGCCCTTCAAGTGAGCCCCAGCCTTCTCTACGGTGGTGAAGACACCAGTGGACTCTACGACATACTCAGCACCGGCCTCAGCCCACTTGATGTTGGTGGGATCTCGCTCCTGGAAGATGGAGATGGCCTTCCCATTGACGTTAAGCTTCCCATTCTCAGCCTTGACAGTGCCATTGAACTTGCCGTGGGTGGAATCATACTGGAACATGTAGACCATGTAGTTCAGATCAATGAAGGGGTCATTGATGGCAGCCATTTCCACTTTGCCAGAATTGAAAGCAGCCCTGGTGACCAGGCGCCCAATGCGGCCAAATCCGTTCACTCCGACCTTCACCATCGTGTCTTGGGATGCAGCTGGGACTGCACGGGAACGGGAGAGGCGGCTGTCTGTCTCACGAGGAGGAGCAGAGAGCCCTGGAGAACATTCTTAAGAGCACGATGCTCAAGGCAGTGCTTCTTTACTGATGAGGACAAACTGTTGTTTGGATTAAAGAAGATTGCAGGGGTATTTTGGTGTGAGGTTTCAAGGCAAACACATCCTTCAGTTTCTAGCTCTTGGCATGTTTTTCTCATACAGTACTGTCTGGAGCTATTGGGGTGGGCAGGTGTGGAGACACTGATTGAGAGTGTTTGGTACTTCAATCTCAGAAGCAACAAAGCCCACATGGAAGAAGCACACCAGCCTATGCGATCACGAGGTGTCAAAGGGATCAGGTATAAGGCATCATCAGAACAAAAAATCTTACCATAGTGAATGATGGGGGGAGTGCGGAGTGGAGACTCAAAGCCCATCTGTAGACCACTGGAGATCCCCTTGCAGTGGCGTCTCAGGGAGGAGACGAGCCAGTCAGGGTGCGATGTAACAACGATGAGAAATACAACTTTCCTCTAGTTCCTAAAGGTTTCCTCCCCGCTCCCACTACCATGATCCAGATTCTACCTTGCAAGTCTGGCTAGACCAGAGGATGTAAACTGGTACAGATAGGAACTGTAAACACAGGGAATCCAGGGCAGATGATCCCTTCAGGACCAGTGGTGTGAGTGGCGATACTGGGAGGGTAGAGGGAGAGTTGGTTGGAAAGAGGGAACCGATTACAAGGAACTATATGTGACCTCCTCCCTGGGGGACGGGCAACAGAAAAGTGGGTGAAGGGAGACGTCGGACAGGGCAAGATATGACAAAATAATAATTTATAAATTATCAAGGGCTCACGAGGGAGGGGGGAGAAGGGAGGGAGGGGGAAAATGAGGACCTAATGCCAGAGGCTTAAGTGGAGAGCAAATGTTTTGAGAATGATGAGGGCAATGAATGTACAAATGTGCTTTACACAGTTGATGTATGTATGGATTGTGATGAGTTGTATGAGCCCCTAATAAAACAAACGATTAAAAAAGAGAGAGAGAGTGTTTGGCACTCTGGGCTAGTATAAGCTTGCCCAGAAGGACAGCAGTAGGGTGCTGATAGCAGAATGCCAGGAGAGAACGTCAGCCAGGGTAGACTGGGGACAGGCGCCAGAGGTGGGAAGCACAGCTGGTCTCCTGTGGTTGATGGCACAGGAGGAGGGGCCGGCCATACGCTTTGAGTTGGAGGAACACAGTGGAATCACAGGCACCTTGTGGCTAGAGTGCGTTTAATTAGGATGTATACAAAATCTTAGTCTGAGGTCTCCCTGTAGGGTCCGGGGTCAAAGGATGGAAGTGCATGTCTCTGGAGCTGAGATGGCTCAGCATCTCTGAAGACATGGTGTCACACATATTGTTCATTGCCCATTTAGTTAAGCAGCTTAGAAGGAGGCGAAAATTGTGGAGTCAGGTGCCAAGGGGAAGAGGCTCGTTTCTTTTCATGGTTCTGAGTTAGCTTGGAAGGGAAAGCATAGAAGCCTCCCAGAGAGAGGGCTGTCAGCAGCCTGTGGTTCATGTGCCAGAACTGAGTGTCAGGAGCTAGAACTAGGGGCAGCGTGGCAGAGGTCTGTTTATTGAGGTGGGTGACCAGCATCTGCAGAAACCGTAGACTGTTCTGGAAGAACAGCTGAGAGGGGAGAGGTGAGGCATTCGGCAGGAGATAGGAAGGGCCCGTGGGTCTATGGAAAAGCTGCCTCCCTGAGTCTTGCTGTGTTCTTCAGAGAAGCCTTGAGCACCCCTTGCCTTCTGCTGGGGCTGCGCAAGTAAGTTCTTGGCTGATCGGCTGTCAAACAGAAACACGACTAAGGAAGGAACCAAGCTAATGGAGATCTTAAACATACTGACACATTTGTTTCACTAAACTTTTAGAGGGGGGTATTTTTTCAGCTGTGTGTTTTCAGAGCATAATCCTGAATAAAGCTCTACAGATCCTGTCTCTTAAATAATCTTTGATAGGATTTGTCTATTTTATTTTACGTTTTGTTGTAATCATTAGAAAACTTCATGTCCAACAGGTATCTTAGTTTAAAAGAGCTTAAGGATCTTAGGGACGAGCTATTAAAAATTGCACAAATATTACTTGGTTTTGAAAAAAATCAGATTAAAGAGCACCTAACCTCTGCATTCCTTCTCCCCTCCCCATAAAGCCTCTTCCCCGCCCCCGCCCTTCCCACTTGGTCTAAGTGAGCAATCTGTTTGGGGAGCTGAGAGGGGGAGAATTAGATTTTATATTTTGTTCTGAAACTTGTCCTTTTTTGCTACCACTATTATGGGTATAATTTTCTTTTTAATTATTGAAAAAAATTTAAATAGAAAAGTAGAAAGAAGAATACAATGAATGATGACCACCCAGACCCATCCACCACCTGGATTTAAGATATTTCTTTTTCTCTCTCACTCTGTGGGACTTCAAAAAGTTCATGGAAAAATCCCAGTACCTTTCCATTCCATTTTGCATTAACCTTGAAGTTCTGTACATATTTATTTATTTTGTTATACATACCATTTGAATTTTCACCTATCCAAAAAAAGATGCTTCTTATATAATCACAGCCGATTATCTCACTAACAAATTACCAACATTTTCTAGTATCCTGTAGTACTTAGATCATATGTAGCTAGCAACTGTTGTCTCTCAAATCTATATTATGCCAAACCCATTTGCTTGGCTTGTTTGAAATGTGGCTCCGTTAGCCCTAGTGATCATGCTTCTCTTACAAAGGTTTTTCTCTTCCCAGCTGTACCCCACCCCTTGGCTTGCCTCATATTGGTCTGAAGGTGTCGGGGACATCTGTCTTGGTCATTGGGAATTTGATACACTAACAGGGCCTGGACTAGAGGACTCAGGCCCTGGGGGAGGCTGTCAGGCAAATCACCTCTGATTGACCTTCCTGTATATACTAGCTTCAAAGTCTTGTCACTCCTCCACCTCACCTGCTCCCCCTCACTTTAATCTGACCCCTTATAGATTTTCTCTGATTTAATGGCTGCATGGTGGTCTGTTAGAAGATTCCATATATTCCTCATTCATGTCACAGAGATTGATTGATCACACGGTTACACATGTATGTATAGGACTGAATTGCATAAATGTATATGTCACATGTTCTCACTTACTGTGTTAAATCTCACTGGTGACAGTGACTCATGTAGATCCTTCATGGTGTTTTTGGTTAAAGGTGAGGCTGGAAGAAATTGATGCTCTCCAACTGGTGATAGTTAACGAGAATCTTTTATAGATGCTGCTCAGTGTGTTTTAAGACAAACATCCATATGTGTGAAATGTGTCTTTTCCATTTGGGTTTCAGGCTCTGTAGAATCCCTCAGTCCTAGAGCACAGACCACGATTTCTCCAGCAGACCTCCATGGGATGTGGTACCCGACAGTCCGGCGAACGCTCGTCTGTCTCTCCAAATTGTACAGATGCATAGATGTATGTTGGTCAACTCTTGTATCTTTACTTTCAACTATTTGGTTTTCATTTGAAATATTTAAAAAATTTTAAGATCTGTATATTATTTTTAGTGTTCTCAAAATGATAAGATTTTTGATAGAGCTGTAAGTTTAAGATACATCTGTTTAGAGGTCTTAACCTGAGCAATCTGTAGACCCTGGAATCCACTTATGGGCTCTGGAAAGTCTCGGAGCGCTCTGAAATTGGGGTAGAATTTTGCATGTAGGTTTATGTGTATGTCTTTCTGAGACTGGTTTTAGTTTTCACGATAGCTTTTGATTCTCCAAGGATTTCTGATCACAGCTAAGTTTAAAAGTACTGGTTAATTCATAAGTCTTAGATGAGGAAACAGAGGTGCAGAAAGTGCAATGGAATAAGTCTGATGTCACATGGGTATAATGTATATGTAATACTTAAGTGCAGCTCCTTTAGTTGTGCACTCAATTTGAATTGGCATCCTTAGCAAGTGGTAAGACTGCCTGTGTTT
This sequence comes from Echinops telfairi, assembly GCF_000313985.2. Classification (NCBI taxonomy): domain Eukaryota; kingdom Metazoa; phylum Chordata; class Mammalia; order Afrosoricida; family Tenrecidae; genus Echinops; species Echinops telfairi. The sequence goes on from NW_022111368.1 coordinate 29,228,362, forward strand.
TAGACTGTTGAAACTCCTCACCTCATGGAGACCATATTGCACAGAATAGAACTGCTGCTCTATACGTTTCCAAGGATAGTTTATAAAATAAAAATGCTTGTAGCTCATTTTTATATTTATTAGATTGTCACAGCCCTAGTGACATATCAAAAATGATTAAATGTAATAGTCATAGAAGGAGCTTCCCAGATGCCACTATTTCTTGAAAGGGCCCCAGAGGCATGAACGCGGGAATTGCCAGTTGGATTCCTTCCCGCTCTTGTGCGGGTCCATTCCCAAGCTAACTTGGCTTTGTGATCGGTGGATGGCCGCACCAGGTGTGCTCAGTCACATACGGTTCTCATCTCATCAGGGTGCTTTCATAAAAGCATATTTGTGTGCCATGGAAAAAAATTATTTTGAGGACAAAAATTTTAAGAAAACTCAAGTGAACTTCTCAAACATGGAGTCTATGTTGAGAAGCAATAGCTTTACATATTGATCATTTTGCTCAGTAAGTTTTGCTGCTTTGTAGCACTGCTTTTTTACTTACCTTCATCCATTCTCACAGGGAGCCTGGGCCAGGTGCACAGTTGTTTTGTGGATCTGTGGGGTGCAGATTACACTGCATCTGTTTAAAACTATAGATACTGGGACCTGTACTTGGAGATTTTGAAATTCAACCTGAGTGCCCTTTGCTGGGTTCTGGACTTTTGGGGGTGAAGCCAGATCATGCTTCCTGGTTTAGATGTCTCAGCCTTTTCAAACTCATGAGTCGAGATCTCTTCCCGTCCTTTGCAAACTCATGAGATGAGATCTCATCCCGTCTTGTCTGAAGTGCTGCCAGTTGACGTTTTTCTTTCCTTCCACCAGAGAGCAGTGTTCCAAGGATTATCACAGGAAGCCTTGTCTGCCTGCATTCAGTCCTTGTTGGGAGCATCAGAGTCTATCAGCAAAAACAAGGTTTGATCAAGTGTTCCCTGGAACTTTACTGCTTTTCAGCAATATTGTGAAATGAAGGATTTATCTCCAGGCACAACAATGTGCAGCCATTTTGGTCATTGGTAGTTTGTTTAGTGAGCTTTGCACTCGAAGTTCGTATTTCACCTCGGTGTTGAATGCAGACTGTGCTGCATAGAAGAACGCCAGCTTTGGCAGAAGAGAATGCAGCTAAGGTTCCATGGGCGAGGGGGTCAGCGCTTGCGGCGGCTGAGGAAGTGGTGGGCTTCTGGTAGCCAGGAACAGCACAGAGTGTTCTCAAGGAAAAGTAGCAGTTTTTATCATTGTTCCTACCAAGATGTTTGAAATAATGTGGCCTTCACATGCAGTAAAAGAGCCAGGCAGTTTTGAGCCTTAGCAACTGTGGCCTTGAGTCATGTGACTACAAGTTGCAGCCATGCCACCAGACTTGGTGGTTTGCTGTGGGGAATCTAGAAGGGACCTGGGTCAAGGCTGTAGATACGAGCGCCCCCCAGGGGCCGCCGAGCTCACAGTGTGGCTCTGAGCGCCACTCTACCCCGGAAGGCCGCAGAGGCTCCTTGCTTCCAGCCAGGGTTTCATTGCTACTTGGCGTGCAAACCTGGTGAGCCTCCTGGACTTCCAGACGTACCTACTGGATTTCTAACTTGATTAAAAAAAGAAATCTCCCCACGGCAGGATTGGGGATCCTGGTGCCAGTCACCTCCCTCATTGTTTATGACTACCCATCCTCCTCAGGGCCTGGAGAGTAGACATGGATTCTTGATATGGGGACAAGAGGGGACAGAAAGTTACACTCTAGGCAGGCTGCTGGCAGCTTTACAAAAGGATTTCCAGGCTGAGCTCTGGCTCTCACATTTTTTTTCATAATAGGTGAAATTCAGAGAGGCCCGTGTGCTGTCAGGTTAGGGTAACGGCTGAGTGATGGCACGTTCCAAACACTGCTGCCTTACACAGCTGTTCCGTTAAAAGGCCAGCTTACACATCAGCTCCCATAGCTGAGTAAGTAAATAAGAAGAGGGTACAGATCAGATACAATACACAGCACGCCTTTCATCATGTGTGAGAAATGCATCGAAAGCATGTACACTGAAAGCCCTTGGGCAACTGTTGTGTTTTTCTTCCTCTGTTCCCTACATCTTATTTAATTTTCCAGATTTCCCACAATTATCTTGTTTCTGGACAATCAGAGGAGGAAAGTATGACCTGATTTTTTAAAAAACCAAGTGGATAGACTTACATCTTCAGTACCACTGTCCCCTTTTGCCCTTACCTGAGGCCATCCTGTCCTAGCTAATTTTCTTAGCTGTGTTTATCAGGGTCTGAACTGTAGGTGGAGTAGGCTCACTTTGGTTAACTAATGGTGGACATTTTCTTTTTTTTTTTTAATCGTTTTATTAGGGGCTCATACAACTCGTATCACAATCCATACATGCATTAATTGTGTAAAGCACATTTGTACATTCATTGCACTTATCATTCTCAAAACATTTGCTCTCTACTTAAGCCCCTGGCATCAGGTCCTTATTTTGCCCCTCGCTCCCCGGTCCCCCTCCCTTATGAACCCTTGATAATTTATAAATTATTATTTTGTCACATCTTGACCTGTCCGACATCTCCCTTCACCCACTTTTCTATTGTCTGTCCCCCAGGGAGGAGGTCACATGTAGAGCCTTGTAATTGGTACCCTTTTTGCAACCCACCCTCCCTCTATACTCCCAGTATCACCACTCACACCACTGGTCCTGAAGGGATCATCCGCCCTGGATTCCCTGTATTTTCAGTTCCTATCTGTACCAGTGTACATCCTCTGGTCTAGCCAGACTTGCAAGGTAGAATTCGGATCATGATAGTGGTCGGGGAGGAAGCATTTAGAAACTAGAGGAAAGTTGTATTTTTCATCATTGCTACATCGCACCCTGACTGGATCGTCAGACATTTTATTTTCATGGCCCAGATTATGTAGTTTTTTTTGCCTTTGAACTTTAAAGAATATTCAGTGATAATAACTTAATGTCTTTGGGACAATTTTTAGTCTTTTAAGGACAAAACAAAACTTGCTCTTGTAAACATAACAAACGAGCCCTTGGTGTGTGCCATGCACTGTGCTGTGCCAACAAGCCATTTCCATAAAGTCCCGGGGTATTGCCGAATTGTCAGAGGTTTTGTAAGGCAAGTGTCATCCATCTTGTACGTTTAGTACCCAGCAGAATGGTTACTTCTGTGAAAAACAGCAGATAATGAAAACATTGGCATTTTCTGTATCAGGTGCTCTGTGTTCCAAAACGCAAAGTGAGTCTCCATGGTATCAGTCATACTTAAATTGATTGTGTCTGTTGAGTACCCCCCCCCACACACACACACAGCAGGGAGGGAGGGAGGGAGGGAGGGGACACCTTGTTTCACAAATCCTGTAAGGTTTATATTGCGGACAGAGTTGAGACATGTTTAGACGGAGATCTTCTCGTGGTAGCTGACTCAGTCTGCTTGTGGCGTATGTATAAACTCGCTTCGGAAATGAGTGCTGTGATGATTTATCAATATGGGCTTGGTTCAGAGCTTTGAGATTTAAGCTTGAAGCACAGATACTTATGTCTAGACCTCAGGAGAGCAAAAGGGAAAGAAGTGACTGAGGGTGGATGGAGTCCATGCTCTGCCTGACAGCCCAGTCCAGAATAGTAACCCCTACGCATTGTCTGTACTTTTGTGAAACTAGGAGTCTGTGTGATGTTCTGAATTTTGAAGCACCTGGAGACCAAATAATGAATGCCGTGTTACTGAAGAGAAACTGGGAAGCCCACGGGGTCGGGATTCAGCTCAGGGTGGGCTCTGCCTTACTGCCTTCTTTGTGTGGGGTTTGGATTCATCATTTCCTCACCACCTTAAAATGGAGTTGGCTTCTCTCTTTAACTGTGTCCTTTGATAGCCTTTCCTTTGACACACTTTTTTGGATTACTGAGTAGAGCAGGTGAGAGTGTGAAAGAGTTTGAAAAATATTTACCTGGATGATTTCCTAACTTGAGTCCTATGCGGGGAGCTCATTGCATCACACAGGAGAAGTTGGATCTTATAGGTGGGATAATGGCCGTAAGCCTGGGTAGACTAATGCTGATTCATGTTATAAGCATTATGGATGTTTGTTTTTATTTAATCTGTAATAATACAGGGTGTTTTTTTTTTTTTGTTTCGCAATACAGACTCAGATTGATGGACAGCTTTTCTTAATTAAGCACCTTTTGATACTTCGTGAACAAATTGCTCCATTTCATACTGAATTCACCATTAAGGAAATTTCCCTGGATCTCAAGAAAACTAGAGGTACTTCATTGGCCTGGCTGGCACAGTTGGGTGTGTTTGACCTCTCCAGATGTGTCAGCCTGGGTTATAGGTTTACTTCTTGTTCATCTGCAATTTTTTTTTTGCATGATTTGCTTGCTAATAAGCATGTTACTCCTTCCTGCTAAGCTAAGCTATCAACATCTTAATTACTTATAACTTGCTGTGTTGTCTTTATGGCAGCAACTCTGAGCATTTCAGTTTACAAACATAATATTACCTGTCATAGGTTCTGTGCACATCTGATAATAATAACTAATAAAAAATGAGGTACAGTTTAGTAACTATCCACTCCTTAGACTTACTGACATGGTTAGGGGCTAGGTTGTTGTATGAAAACCAGTGTTGTGTGCAAATGATCCCTACATGGAAGACAACTGCATCATGAACTCGGTGCCAAATGACATCATCACACACCATGGCTGCCAGACCACTGAGAACTATAGTCCAACCACACTGACACCCAGCTGTACTCTCCTAGGTGTTTGTTTCTCCATCTGTGCGAATTAGATAGAAGGAAAAAACCCAAAAAACTTGTCATAAATGTAGATGTCAGATAATGAGATAATCGATAAGGGAGGAGTAGGTGGACTTCAAGGTCAGCTAATTGGGATCATTTTAAGTACTGAATTGACCAGTTAGTCTAAGGTGACCAGATTTTAACATTGGTAAAGTGGGACAAAAGTGGGACACCATTGATAAAACTCATATCCTGGCAAAATAACCACATGGCAGCCGAAAACCGTACACCCTAGCTTGTCATGCATTCTTTCCAAAAATCGGGACTTTTTAAAAATGCCGCAGGACACGGGGAAAATTGTTAAAAATCAGAACTGTCCTGCCAAAAGTGGGACATCCGGTCACCTTAGGTTAGTCACTTTATGAAAATTCAAGAAGCCAGCTTGATACAATGGGGTAATGAACTGGGAAGAGAGCTTCTGTAAGAGCCTTTGAGGGTTGAGTTCTGTCACTGGCTCACCTTTGCTAGACTTGTATGATCTTGAGTCCCCACCCCAGCTTTCTTATAGGTGAAAGGATCATGATAAATTTACCCTGATCCTTCATCAGGTTATCAAGATCATATGTTAACGTGCTTTGTAAGTTTGAAGACGCTTAAGTAAACATAAATATTGTTATTGAATCACCTGGTTGTTATGTAACGCCCCGTGGTGGCTCAGTGGTTAAGCACTTGGCTGCTGGCCAGAAGGGTAGCAGTTCCAACCCAGCAGCTTCTCTGCACGTGAGAAATGAGGCATTTTGCTTCTGTAAAGATTTACAGCCTTGGAAACCGGACCGGGCAGCTCTACCCTGTTCTATAGAGTCACACTATGAGTTAGAGCCAGCTGGAAGGTGGTGGGTTTTGAGCTGTTCAGTAATCATATAGATATAGTTGCTGCATTGGGAATAAACATTGAATTATCCCTGGAAAGAGAATTTATCCACCGAAGAGCTTGTGTCTGACTGGGTTAACAAGAGCTCATTTGTAAAAGGTCAAAGTAGTTACTTTCCAAGAGGTTGGGGCTGTGCCATAAACAGCCCCCCATAGCTTTTATTCCTTACAAATTGATCTGCCTATCATTTTTTCTCAACCGTCTCCAAGAGACAATTAGTCCCTCATGTTCTAAGCCCTCCTTTTATACAGTGAGTAAACTTTTTTCTTGTGTCTTGAGAGAATTGCACTTCTAGTCTGGTGGTGTGGTGTGCTCCGTGGTTCTGAGGAAAGCCTACCAAAGTTCAGAGGCTTGAGTGCTTTTGCCCCAGGGTACCGGCTTGTTCACCGGTGGGCCGGCGTGGAGTGGCCCCCTGGGGAGCCCAGGGAAACATGCTCGCTCTCTCCCTTTGCCGTGCGTGCTCCCCTTCCTCAGGACGACGGCCTTGGTGCTCTCCTGCCGGGCTCTGGCTGCTTAACCGGTGTGCTCTTCATCCACTAAACACCACAACAGTAGTTAAAAACAAAATGTAAATACAATTTTAAAAACAGTAAAAAATACCACTTGTCATAGTTCTTGGCGTCTACCTTTACAGAATGAAGATTTTCTTGAGCATATTAAATGTATATTAATGTATCTATTATATGTAAGGGGACTTTGAAGAGCTGATGAAAAATGGAATTGAAAAATAATGGAATTTTCCCACAAACTTTTAAAAGTCCTATTGTATATCTGCACATGTCATGTGTGTATTTCCGTATATATACACACAGGCAAATATACATCTGACTTAAGAATACATCATTCTTTAAAGCTTATTCTCCTGAGGGTATCCATCTCTCTGTTCAGCCTCCTACCAGGCTGCATTTTGTCCTTACCTTATATAAATGAGTGAAGAGAGAGAGCGGGGTGGACTTTCTTTTAGTTTTTCCTAATAAGTAATTTGTTGCAGCTTGATTTGAGTGTAACACCACTGAGGAAATGAAATAACCTTAAATTTTGGCCAAATTCAGCTTAAGGCTGTTTTCTTGAGAAAGTTAAAAAAAGGTATGTGACCCTGCCCTCTGGTGAAGATTCCGTGCTTTGAGACAGAATCTTTCTGATAGCTTGTAAAACAGGCAGTGGAAGCCGGGCCGTGTGCTAAAGCTTTACACTGAATAGGGCCTCTGACCAAGGGCCTCTCTTTCCCACCACGGTCAGAGGCAGTGTACGCACCTCAGTGTCTGCTTGCAGGTTCCTAGGCCTGGGAGACTGGAGCTGCCCTTTCTCCAGTGTGGCAAAGCAAAGCGGTGAGCCTGTCTTGCACTTAATAATTCTTGCTTACTCCATTCTGTTAGTGTCTAACCTCTCCCAACTAATTGCTAAATCTTATTGCATTTGAACATCAATGAGACCTCGGTTAGTCCTCCGCATAGATTCTAGTTAGTCTGGAGGTTAAGGGGCAAATATGTCCTTATGGTGTTTTCTTGCTGGCTGACACATAAGTTTATTCACTCTATTTCCAATGAATAAATTTCTGTGCCAGCCAAGACCATCACATGAAGTTGTGGGTAAGTATGTGGATACTTTAAAAAAATCCCATCGGACACCCTGAAAGCCACACAGTGATAATAAGGTGTCAGTAAAAAAACCAAACCAACCATTGTTCATCTTATTTGGTCATATTTTTTCTGTGTACATGAATAACTGCAGTGAGTGTGTGGGGGTCCGGTCACCCTCATCTGTTCATGGAGGAGGGCGAGTGGGTGGTCCTGTGGCTGCTGTGGCTTTGTGGTGGAGGGTATGTTGCACATTGAACAGTAAGCAGACTTCTCTGTTAACATGCTACTCGCTCACTGGATGAGTAATTTTGTTTCACAGATGCAGCATTTAAGATCCTGAACCCTAAGACTGTTCCACGATTTTTTAGGCTGAATAGCAACAATGCTTTGATAGAGTTTTTGTTGGAGGTGAGAAGGAATCTCTTTCATTGGTGGTGGTGGTGGTGGGTGAGGGCGGATGGACTGGTGGCTTCCAGGCTCATAACCACAAGAGGAAATTGTCATCTCCTTAAGGGCACTCCTGAGATAAGAGAGTATTACCTTGACTCCAAAAAAGACGTGGACCGTTACCTGAAGTCGGCCTGTGAGCAGTTTATCCAGCAGCAGACCACGCTGTATGTGCAGCAGCTGGAGGAGTTTCTGACCAAGGTACAGGCCACACTGCACGCGCAGTGGATGGGGTACTTGTGGATTCTTCCAGAGGGCATTTTGAACTACTCTCAGGGCAAAGCTCATGGCAGGAGGATGTGGAAGAGTACTGCCTGGGCTTCCTGTCGGGAAACGTTTTGCTTTGAGCGTGTTTGGGCATTTAGGTATGTGTGTGGAGGTTGCGGTTCGTAAGCATAAGAGTGAAAACCCCGCAAAGGCACCGTTCTGTTGACGGTCTTTGTAGGTTATCTGCTGTGGCCTCTGACCAGGCCTCCTGAAGTGGGCCTGGCCTGTGCATTGGAGGTACCTATCACTTAAAACAGACTTCTTGTTTGACCAGCTGTTGCTCCCTTCCCTTCTGCCTAGCCAATTGAGAACTAAAGGTTTATTGATGTCTGCTACATTGTTAAGCACCCGGCAGTTGGTCCAGCTTTCCTCCTTCCAGCAACCATTCATCAGCTGGCTAAACTGTCTGATGTCAGCAATGAAACATTAAGATCATGGCCAACATTTGTTTCAGCCGAATCTGTTTTCGTTTAGCTGTCCTTATTAAGGACTCTCTTTTGTCATAATTTTTAAAGTCTTAAGAATAACTCATGAAACCTCTGCTGTTTGTAAGTAATTGTATTAGACGATAGAATCATACCAATGATAAAAATATGATGATCATTTCTTTCGAATTTAACTCCCAAGTCTTACTGGGGAGACAAGATAAATGAAGGTGAGTACAAAAGTATTGCTACTAAGGTTCTAGTTCACACATGCACAGGTTTATTCCAAAGAAGACATAAACGCGTCTCCATGTTCAGTGGATGGCTTCAGATGAGGGCTCTCAGTCACACGCTCGGCGCAGTCTCATCGGGACACCTCCAGAGGTCCAGTGAAAACAGTGGCTTTCCCATAGGTCTGCTGGGCCAGGTAAATTCAAGGAAGCAGGTCAGATCAGAAGGCGCTGGGGCTGCTTTGGGGAATTCCAAAGAGGCACTTTTGGGTAAATTTTCTCGAGGGACACAGTGATCACTAGGGCTTGTTAGGTTGAAGTTTATGAGAATGGAAAACTTTGATTGCTGAGGGAAAGACCAGGAAAGTTGTGCGGAGGAGTTTTCCATGTTCCCCTTTAAAAAAAAAATTTTTTTTTTGCTCCTTCAGGCTTCTCTTTGTTCACAAAACTAAGAGAACATAGAAAAAGAGCACAGTTTGATTCCCTTAAGGGTGCTCAGACTGTTCTGAACATGGCATGAACTGAAGAGAGCAAAATTCTTCACGTAGGCACTAGAGAGATGGAAACACTGTCTTCAGAAGTGTATCGACCTCGAAGAAGTATTTGTGGGGAAATTACAATGTCATGTTTCATATTTTTGTTTAATCAAAGTACAGCCAAGTGACAACAAAGCAAATGACCCCATCCACACTAAGACGGTAATGACAGAAGATACTCTTTTAAACAATAAAGAAATATGGGAGGGTAGAGGGAGAGTGGGTTGGAAAAGGGTAACCCATTACAAGGATCTGCATGTGACCTCCTCCCTGGAGACCAGACAACAGAAAAGTGAGTATAAAGGGAGACGTCGGACAGGGCAAGATATGACAAAATAATGATTGATAAATTATCAAAGGTTCATGAGGAAGGGGGAAGCGAGAAAGGAGGGGAAAAATGAGCTGATGCCAGGGGCTTAGGTGGAGAGCAGATATTTCGAGAATGATGAGGGCAATGAATGTACAAATGTGCTTTACACAATTGATGTATATATGGATTGTGATAAGAGTTGTATGAGCCCCTAATAAAGCGATTAAAAAAAAAAAAAGATCCAAAAAGCAAATATGAACCCATTGCTCTCAAGCCAGTTCTCATTAAAGACATGGTAAGGTCATCCAGCTACCTTCTGTTGTTAGGATGTACAAGTGGATGTGTCCAGGGGACTTGAGTCCTTTTGCACCTATTAGGGATTTGGTGGGGAGGTGCATGTGGGTCTTTTAGCCCCCACACAAATTTAAAAGAACATGGAAATGTTTCTAATAAGAGTTTTGAGTTTTAAAGCAATGCGGATGCTGATACTTTGCAACTTTTACACAAATCACCGTATATATTTTTTTAACAGAAATTTCCCTCATAGAAAACAATCTTTCAGATTACAATACAGAGTTTTGGATTCATGTCCACATTATATTGGTTGGGGTGTTGTCGATGGGCAATCTGTAGTCTTAACAAGAACAAAATTAATATTTTGAAGTATTTATAATGGAATCTAGGATTAAAGGGTCCCTGTATAGTTTTCTTTTTTCTAATCAGTATATCTCATTTGTCAATTTGTGCCTCCTCTGTGTTTGTGTCCTTCCCTATTTCTGATAACCTTTGGATTCCCTGTGCCAAAGTTCTCAAGTTGGTCCCAATTCCCTCATTGATGGCCTTAATAGTTTGGGATTTAACTTCAAGGTCTGTGATACACCTTGAGTTTATTCTTGTGTATGGAGTGAGATTAGGGTCTTGCTTCATTTTTCTGCAAGTAAATATCCATTTTTCCCAGCACCACTTGTTAAAGAGGGCATCTGCTTCCCATTGGATATTTTTTCGGCCCTTGTCAAAGATCAGTTGTCTGTATGCTGATGATTTTATTTCTAGGTTTTCAGTTCTTTTCCATTGGCCTGAGTATCTGTCATTGTACCAATACCATGCGGTTTTGACCACTGTATATGCTAAAGTCAGGTAAAGCAAGCCCTCCCACTGTGTCCTTCTTCTTGAGGAGTTCTCTGCTAATTCTGGGCTTCTTCCCTTTCCATATGAAGTTGGTAATCAGTTTT
>NW_022111368.1:29240524-29241867 GCF_000313985.2 Echinops telfairi
TGCTGACTCTGCTCTCGTTGTTGTAAATTTTGTGCCAGCATTTCAATCATGAGTCTCGTCCTTTTTCATAAGTGTATGTATTGCTATGAAGCTTCCTCTGATGACTGCCTTTGCTGTGTCTGTGTCCCATAAGTTTTGGTAACATCATGTGCTCATTTTCGTTTTCTAGAAATTTCCTAATTTCATCTCTGATCTGTGCCAGTACGCACTCCTTTTGCAGTAGAGTTATTCATCCTCCAGTTGTTTGCTCTTGTTTTCTTCGTCTTCCTTTTGTTGATTCCCAGCCTATGGCACAGTGGTCAGAGAGAGGTCTGTATGATGTCAATGTGCTTACATGTATGTCGATTCGCCTGATGCCCCAGCATGTGGTCTATCTTTGAATATGTGCCATGTAGACTTGAGAAGAATGTGAATTCTTTTATATTTGGATGAAAAGCTCTGTAAATATCTATTAGGTCAAATTGTCTAACTGTAGTGTTTAGATCTCTAGCCTCCTTATTGAGTTTCTTTTCCTGTGATCTATCTTTCTCAGAGAGTGGTATATTGAAGTCACCCACTATAATTGTTGAGGCTGTGATTTCTTTTTTCATCTTTTGGGGTGTTTGGTTGATGTATTCAGTGGGTCTCTCATTCGGGGAATATATGTTTACAATGCTTAATGGTTCTTTCTCTACCATTCCCTTGAGCATTATATAGTGTCCCTCCTTATCTCTTTTTATTGTTTCCACTTTGAGGTCAATTTTATCCGAGATGAGAATTGCAACCCCTGCTTTTTTTGAATTGGTTTGCTTGGTATGCCTTTCTCCAGTCTTTGATTCTTAGCCTATTTTTGTCTGTAGCCTTGAGACGTGTGTACTGTAAGCAGCAGATTGATGTGTTGTGTTTTCTAAGCCTGTCTGCTAGTCTCAGTCTTTTAATGCCTGAGTCCAGGCCATTGATATTCAGGGTTTTTATCTCCATCTGTGGACTCTGTGATGTCATCTTATACATTTTGTGTTGGGTGTTCTCCTACTTTCCTTTCTCATTAGTGTGTTGTGCATTTGTGTGTGTATCATTCTTGACTTCTTTCCATCCTATGCTATCTTGGGGTCTGTTTTCTCTTTGTTGCCCTCTGGGTGAGGTGGTTCTATGTGGCAGTCTCTTATTTATGCTTGGTGAGTGTTGTTCTTCTGCCTATACTGGATCAGCAAGGATTTTTTGTAGGACTGGGTTTATTCTAATGTATTCGTTGACTTTTTCCTTGCCTGAGAAGACTCTTCTCCATCTATCTTGATCGATACTTTGGCTGGGTAGAGTACTCTTGGGTTTGTGTTGTTTTCCTTCAGTTTTTGGAATATGTTACT